>NC_091098.1:21459315-22659315 GCF_024713975.1 Paralichthys olivaceus
AATTTACTCTTTGAGGATTTTCAAATGCAGCAAAGAAACTCTGGATCTTCATTATTGTTTCCTGTTGGTCTAAAATTCAAGAGATAAATGGACTTTGACGAATTGAAACACTTCAGGGAGATCGAGAGCAAACAAAGATATTTTCATCTGTTTTCCCCATTTTGGAGTCTTTATATACAATAACTATTACCTCAGTATATACTGTACATATATAGTATGAATATAAGGAAAACAATATATACAGCAATATCATACATACAGTGCCTTTCATGTTCACATTCGATAATACAATAGTATGAAGTAATGAAACAGAATACTACAATATATAATTTATAGCTAATGATAGTAATATAAAAGCACAAAAATAAAACAAAGTAGTTATAGCACATATGTTACCAACCCACATCCAGACTCAACAAGGTGTCAAATGATTGAATCAAACACTGCTAAGGCAGCTAATGAACACAAGTGACACCTCTCCATGCAGATAAAGTCGCAGTCACAGTCCACTGCAGCTAAACAGGGAAACTGAACCAATTATCTGATTGTGAGCAGGTTGTCTTCACATAGCTAAGCTCAGCTCTATGGAAAAGTACAAACTGAACAGAAAATTATTCAGCTTATACAACACAACCTTTGGCTGCCTCTGTTGATATCCACATTGGAATCAGATGCAGAGTCATTAGTCATGGTCTTGTCCAATCAGACACCCTTAATGTTTGTGCTACTGGGCATTTCTTTAGAGGTCTTTTGTTGTCAGCTGGATTTTAAACTGGACATTAGTCATATTCATGCAGTTTCTGATAGAACAGTCCTCGGTATGTGTGACAAAGAAATCATGACAAGCCTCCATACCTTCATAGATTCAATAGAAAAACCATATAAACTAAAATCCTACTGAGATAAGATTGAACACTTCAAATGCCCATTTAAGTATTTACAAAATCATATTGTGCTATACAATACACATCCTTTATTTAGGTAAAAGCATAATAATAAACACAACACAAACAGACAAATACAGCTGTCATACACCACATAAAACACAATTTCATGCAGAGAAAAGTTAGAATCTTTAAGAACAGAGATCATTAGAGCTATTTTCTGTTCTAACTCTAAAGGAGTGCGGTTCCTGTTCTAAACCTGCCTGTTTGGAATGAGTTGTTTACTTCTGTTCATCCTCCAGAGCTACTTCAGAATTATTCCTTATCAATAGTGATTCCTCCTCAAACAGTTCAACAATATACAGTCACTTTGAATTGTTTGTGTGCTGGACGTTGTGTGCAGAACTTTTTACGGTGTAGTCTACGGTGCAGAGTAAAGTTAGAAAACTTTGCGTTCATCCTACCTGGTTCATCTGCAAAGAAGATTATATAGCTAGTGTTTTTAGTAAAATCAAGCATTGCTGCAAAAACAAATGTTTTGCTTTTAATTTGAAGACAAATTGCCAATCAGTAAAAGATTCTGATTCTTCACTTGTGATGTGTCATTAATCCAAATCGAACTAAACTAGGCTCTACACTTCCTCTGGCTATTTATAATATACACACCAAGTGTGACGTGGATAAGTTGAGCAGTTTGTGAGATATACGTATCACATACAGACAGACTGATGTTTGTGGAATTAGTAAGTAGATATTGTGATTGTGCATGCTGTGCTGATTTTTGGCTTTTACACAAATAGACAATGTACAAATGTATAATATATATATCACGTTTTTATTATTATAAACTGTCTAAAAGGCAACAACTATAAAACCTGGATGAAATGGATGAAATGTCACTGTAAAATGTCTTTTCTCTGCCTTTGATCATCAAAGAGCATCGCTCCATCCTGAGAAACGTTTAGAAACATTGATAAAACACGCACTGTCCACTCATGTTGCCTCTTCGTTGCGCATAATGATTCATCAACCACCGTTTGCTCATGATGAGTCCGTGATTTCGGTTCGGATGAGTTCATCCTGTCGGCTGCAGCTGATGATGACTGTTCGGTCGTGGGCCCTCGGATGCCCCCACCCCCACCCCCCTCATCCCGCGTCTCGACGGACCAAACGCTGCTGCTGCATCACCACCACCACCACCAGCACCGGCAGCTTCCAGACTGCGTTTTCTCCGCCGCGATGGATCCCTGCGTAAACCGGTGAACACCGGAGGACGCGCCGTGGAGAAGGAGAAGGAGGAGGTGGATGATGACCGAGCAGCGATGACCGCGGAGAAATTGTCTTAAGGAATAAAACAAGACAATTTATATTTGCGGCACCGCGTTGTTTACCTTCCCGACAGATACACAGCCGGCTGACAGTGACACCACACGGCCGACATGTAAGAGCTTGGATAACTATTCTCCCTCCATCTGCAGCTGCTCACAATAACATGAGAGAAGGTAAGAGTGTTGTCCAGCATTCACACCGGGCGTTGCGGGTTTCTGTCAAATAAAAACCACGAGGCTCGGTTGAAGCTCATCAGGCTGCTTTGTTTGAAACCTCCTTTGAATTGGTCCATCTCCACCTGTGCACGTACATACGAGTTGAACATGTCAGCAGCCTGTTTGCTGGTCTTATTTTTTTATGGAGTATGAATTTGACTGTTCACCTCATGATGTCTGCACCAGAGCTGGCTCCTGCTCCACAGCTGCCAAAACCAAAGTCAACCTACTGAGGCTAATACATGCAGAATACACACTTTACTTTACCCTGAAAGGAAATTCAAATCATTGTTTTTCCAGCTGATTGTATGTGCACCATATGAATGTGCACACATTTGTGTGTCTGATAAAGTTACCAGACCTCACCTGCCTTGGTTTCATTGAGAGAAAAAACCGAGCTTTCTTAGAGGGGAAACACCTCTTCAGAGAATAATTAGTTGAATCTCTGTTAGGTTGTTAACTTGTTGTTAGATTTTGAATTAATCAGCACTAAATTACCATTTACTTGTTGGTTGAATGTCTTGCTTTCCCCCCTCGCTCTTAGATTAGACTGCAAAACCACAGCCGCATACTCCTCCTATAGCTTCCTTTTGAAGTTTCATCTCTCCTGCTTCAAAAAATATGACATTTTTTTGTAAGTAGTAAATAAAAAACTCATTTCACGTCTGCTGCCTGCTGGATCCCTGTGTGGACATCAAGCAGCACACACACTTGCTCTGCTGATGCCGGGGTGGGGGGTTCAGGATCGATCAGTCAGTTTGTATCAAGGCCTTTGTTTCAGTTGTTGTTGTCAAACAGGAGTCCTGATAATTAAAAGCCCATTTTGTTGGTCGAGGGCTGATTATCAATTCATGCTCAGCTCAGTGGAACCACATATCTGCAGATGACACACTGAAGAGTGTCAGTGCAGCAGTGTACGAGCCTCAGAGACACACTGAGTGCTCGGGCAGCTTGAAAGGTTTACACATCACAATGCAGGCTCCTGTTTTTTCTGTTTTCTGAACCTGTGCATGCTTTTAAACATATAGAGGATTGATCGCTCCTATTATAAACAGCAGGAGAATAACAGAGGTACCAAACAGAGGACAGGAGGAGCTCTGGGCATCCAGTGTACAGCAGCTCTGTAGGTGGTGGATTGTAGGCTCCCACTTTAGGTGTCAATGTCATATCTGCTGCCAGGGAGCCAACAGCCGTGATTATACTCCACCAGATAGTTTGAAAGACGCCCAGCTGGCTGTGATCCAGGGCGGTGGGTGTTTTTAAATGGGGCTTAGTCAGGTTACCGCAGGGAGTGATCAGACAAGATACTGTACAGTATCACACACGCATCAGTGTGACGTCGAAGGACACGCAGCATTAAAAGTCTTTTCACGCTAGGACCCTGTGGGATGCTGCAACAACTTAACCAGCGTTGCACTGACGCTCATATTGAATACACTCAGTTGGGATTCAGATGATCTCATGCTAATTGTCAACATTATTGTCTTGATCTGAAAAGGCTGCAGTTGTTGTATTGTGTCTCCTTAATGCTATTTTCCAGTTTGATTGTAAACACCGGAGGACTATGACAAAGTGCCTTTACTAAAGTACTGTCCTTTAATTTTAACTGACTGCTTTATACATGTTAGTACCCTGTTCCACTATTTAGCATATATAAACTCTTTTGAAACATTTGATTAGTGGTTCATACACACTATAATGTAGTGAAAAGCATTAAAATGGTTATTGTTGTATTTGTCAAATATTATCACTAAATTATCTGATGAAGGTTCACTAACCTATCAATTAATTTAAAGCTGTGACTTATTTATTATAATAAAATTTACCCATCAGTCACCAGAGGCTGCTATGTAAACAGATGATCCATGGCTATATAGTCAAACACAGTTGTAATATATAGAATATTATGTGATAGAAGAACCTAACAAAGGCTATATCTTATAAGCTATAACCAACACTGTGCTTAAAATTACAGCTCGATTAGCAAATATGATAAAATACCATTAATGCATCAGCAGCAATGATCCAATCATATAATGGTTAACAGTAGTTGTTATTGTTAATAGTTTGCGAAACAACTCACTTTTAATACTTGTAAGTACATGTCACTCTAAATACTGATATACTTTTACTTATAAATATGCAGTAACTGATTTTTAGCCACTTTAGAAAACAGATTGTGAACTGACATCATGTAGCTGCTTATTTACACATGTAGATGTCATAGAGCATCATCATGATTCATTGGTAGTCGTGTCTTGTGGGTTTTTAGAGCTTTTTAAGCCTCCTGCTGTGGCTGAAATCGATGTGACCAACAAGAGTGGACCAGAACAGTGAAGTCTCAGGTCGGGCAGATTCACAGTGAACAGCAACTCCCTGTAAATCTCCATAAAACCAAGTGGAGCTTTAGATTCTGGTTTTTATAGCCACTCTAATGAAGAGTTTGAATGCAGGACTGTGCAGAGGCATTTACTTACACTGCTGTATTGCTAATTTCACTTGACTAAAAGATCTGAATACCTCCACCGCAGAAAATGCTACAATAAGAGTTGTACGTTATAGAAACGACAGCAAAGAGAGAACAAGTATGCGTCTGACTTACGCTGTTAGAGCATTTTAAGGAAGTAAGACTGAAAATGCTGGGGAACATTAGCTGCATCGCGAGAAGAGAAAGAGCAGAAATGTCACAAGGTATTTGGCCTAATTGTCATTTCAATGAGCACGGGCAACACTTTCTAAAGCCCAGAGTCTCCTTTTCTCTTAGTTCGCTCTTTTCCTCGTTCTCTGTTTGATCAACTTGCTGCCGCTCTCTCTCTGCTGTATCAGCCGAGCACGGTGGGTGTTGAGGTCAGCTGACACAACAAGGTAATAACAACATTGCAGATTCACCGGCACTTCATGTCACTCGCACGCTGCCTGATATTGGAGGATGCAGTGCTATAATGCAGTCAGTATGGATTACTGAATTTCCTATGTTATTATGTCTGCTGCCGTATGAAGCTCATGTGTCCAGTTAGTCAGTCATTACCATGACAGAGCCACACTGTGGTTTTCAGTCTGACGAGAGTGAAGACAATAGGACTTGTAGAGAACCATGAAAAAAAAACTGAAATGGTTTTAAGTAGCACATTCAAATTCATTTTTGGCAATTTCATGAGGGATCCAGACTCATGTCTCATGACTCCCTCTTCAGAGCTACTGAAATCTTGATGCCTTGTAGTATAAACTAAAGAAATCTCTTTCTATTTCATCATCATGGCTTAACTGAGAAAATTATGTAATATTATGAACATTCCCTCTTTATTTCTGTTAGACTACAGCACTGGTCCGATTCCACGTCGCTTGCAGTGATACTCTTAAATTGTTATTGGTCCTTTGACATCACTATTGACATTTTTTAAAGAACTGAGGAGAACAATGTGAATTTTATGGGCCCCACTCTGGTAATGGAGCTGCAGATATATAGCTAATTAATGCCTCCACCAAGGAGGTTGTGTTTTCATTTGTTTGGTAGTTAGCAAGGTTATACAAAAACTACTGAACTACACTGCACTCCATGAGTCTGACTTCATCAGACACTTGAACAATCTTAAGAGAAAATAAGGGAGGTGAAGGATAAGGTTAAGGCCCATTAAGTTTGCTGCCTGTCTGACAATTCTTTATACATAGCATTCATTTATATGATTTCAAGTTGTTCCTCTTGACATTATTGCACCATAGCAACAAGCCACCCTGCAGCATAACTTCAGCTCAGGCAGCAGCGTGGTGCTCCGACAGTGTGTACACTTCCTCATTGCCATCGGTGAAGTGTCTTAGTGCTCCATCTGTTCGGCTATTGTCTCATTGTCGTCCTCTCAAACTCGTAGATAAAGAGGACTCGAATGAAAAAAAATAAAAGGTGTGATTTCATCTCTGGGAGAGAGCGGCTCATCTCATCCTGGACTCTTCAGCAGAGGGAGGTTTTATGACCTTGGTAACGCCGCTCTCTCGGTCCGTCTCACGCAGGAGCTGATGAAGTGGTTGGAGGTGATTAAACTCTGCCTTCACAGATGCTGCTCTGTGCTGCTGAGTCAGTGACCTTTCCTGCCATCCTGCCCACCACCCATTTCCTCTCCTCTTTTTGTTTTGTGCCCTCTCCTCTGCTTCGGGCCCTTCTCCCCTCTCCTCTCCTCACTCTCCAGTTCTTTCTTCTCCTTTAACCTCTGCTCCCCTCCTTTTAATTTTTTCCTCATCTCATCTTGCCTCTGCAGATTTTTGCTAAAGCTTTTTTCTTTTCTCCTTTCTTTTCATCCCATGTCCTCTCCTCCCCTCACTTTTATGTTCTCTCTATTCATCTCCTCTCCTTCACATTCACTTGTCTCGTCTTGTCTCCCGTCCTTCGTCCTCTCTTACTATCCCCTCTCCTCTCTTCTCCTTTCCCTCCACCTCTTTTCTCTAAACTTTTTAACCTTCTCTCACTTTGTCATTTCTTCCTCCTCTCCTCCCATCTCCTACTTCCTAATCTCCTCCATACACTTTTTTTTTCAGTTTCGTCTGGTCTCCTCTTTCTCCTTCCCTTTCACCTCTTTTCCCACTTTTTCAAACACCTCTTTTTATCTAATCTCATCCTCCTCTCCTCTCCCATTTCATCTTTCACTTCTCGCTTTACCCCTGTTTTCCATTTGCTTTTTTATCCTTCTCTCACCTTGTCTTGTCATCCTCCTCTCCCTCATCTCCTCTACACACTTCTCCTTGTTTCCTCTTGTTTCGTCATTTAGTCTCCTCTCTTCTCTTTGGCTTCTGCTGTTTCTACTCCTCTTTTCTCCTCCTTTTTCAACCTTCTCTCATTTTGTCTCCTCCCCTTGTCTTTGTTTAACGCAGCAAAAACAAAGGACATATAAAATCAAATGGTAAACAGTTCACTGCATCACACCCAAGAGCTCTCTTGTCCTCCTCGCATTTCATTCCTCTCTCTCTGTATTCGTCAAATGCTGGTTGTAACGTCTTACATTTTCCCACTTCTTGCATAGGAGCTGAAAATAGAAACAACAGTTTTACAGTAAGGCCCCTGACAGGCGTCCTGTTATCTCCCTGCGTGTGTCATTTTACAATGAGTCCCTGCTTGGGCTCCGCTGCTGAATAGATCCTGTGACACAAATTTGCATGTTAAGTTGAACATTTCTCACTAGAGACCATTTATCAGCACGCAGCAATTAACGACTTTGTGTCCCCTGGTGATTAATTACGTCTCATGTGTCCAAAGCAGGGAAGATCCCTGCAACAGCTGTTTGTTCACGTCAACGTTTTTATGAAAGCCCATATTTTTCATCCTGTGTCAGAAGAATAACAGTTTCCTGGCGATATTAAGCATTCAAATATTGGGTTAGAATGAAATGGGAACAAGAGTAAAGAATGATGAAGATGAAGATGAAGATTTGGCTTATTTGTCGTGCTTGTAGTTTACCATCGAAAGCTAATTGATATGGACAGGAAATAAATCAGGCTTAATGGAGGAGCAGAGAAGAGGCAATGCAGGGGAAGTGCTGAGGACGCTGCAGAAATATGCAGGCTGATCGTTCAAGCTCAAGGATATTTTGTTTTCTGTCAAAATTTCTTTGCTCGAATTTTCTGGGGCAGTTGGTGGTGATTACGTCTGTGGGTGGTTGTGTGTTATAAAGACTTTGGACAGGGACAGTGCTGACAGTGCTCATTGTAATATCCACTATACCCCGAAACCACAAGATGGCTTTAATTTCTTCTGTGTCAGTATAAGAATGCAGGTGAATTTCACCCTCTGGAAATCTGCTTCTGGCATTTTCAAAGCAAATGCCTAAATTCCCCCCCGTACATATTCCAGAGAACAGCAGCAGCAAGTTTCTCCTGTCGACTGTTTTGTTCCCCAAGCATGTGGGAACATCGTGGTTAACAGACACAAGAACGCAGAAAGAATGAAGGAAAAATGCAGATTTTTTGGGGGAATTAGGTTGTTATTGCATCAGAAAGAAGATCAATTCCCCAAGTCCTCATCATTAATCACCTCGGCAGAGACGGATATGGTTTCGTTCTGTTCTCTTGTTTGTTTGTGAGCAGGATTACGCAAAAACTACTGGACAGATTTCCATGAAAGTTGGTGGAGGGATAGGTCACTGGTGATTGGTTCCCTCAGCTGAGATTTTTAACGTGTCGTTTCACTGCGAACTGTAAGTGTGCACAGACACAGTTTGATCTGGAGTCAGAGAACAGATCTGAGCCCTCTGAAGATTAACGCCCTTGGATGTCTGCCCTCTGGCTACTGCAGCCAATTATATTCACTCTAACCAAAACCTGACGCAGGATGTGCCTGTGTCAAAGCCCAGGCTCCGAGCGTCATGCGGACACGACATCTGACGTTTTCAGGTCTGTTGCCATCACCACCTCACCACTCAGGGTGCTAACTTCTCAATTAACACATGACCAAAGCAGATGATTAATATTTGTGCCCGTGGTCATATTTTACACTATAATAAAGATGATTCGAGAAACTACATCACCAAAAGTTTAATGCATCAACTGTTTTTGCTTGGCATTATTTTGTAGTACTAGAAGGGTAATTGAAAACACCCTTACAATCAAACCCTATTATCAGACAGAATATCTTTTAGATCCAATACCAACATGTTGAGCAGCAACTTTTGCAGAAATGAAGATTAGAATTGGCTTAGGTTGCGATTGTTGGAGATATGCTTCACAATGATTCGTTTAAGTGTGACAACTCAAATTCATTTAGGTGTACAGCACAACCTGCCCCAGCTCCCTTGGCCATCCCCTCCTCATTTCATGTTGTTAATGTAAATAAAGTTAATATTGCAGCAGGAGCCTTGAAGCCATTGAATTTGTTGAGCACTTCCTCAAAAAGGAATAAACATTTGCAATAAATAGTCAATTACTTCATGCAAATGTTTCTGGCGTAATAGATAAAAACTTCTGTATCTGTTTACAACACATTATTTTAATAAAGATGAGGGTCAGTAATAGTTGGGTCTGATTGCATGGAGCAGCAGGACGCCATGAAGTTATTTAGCTCACTGTGGAGTTGGACGTGTGCAGCCTGTCGCCTGCAGCTCTTCATCTAACAGCTCGCTATGGACACTCCTAACTGTTCCACGCCTCCCTAACTAAAAATTTAAAATCCGAATGTGGCTGTTGTCTTGTTTTGTAGATGCATTTTTGGTAAATGATTGCAGTCAGTCTTTGTTTTGCCATTTCATCACCTTTAAATTAAAGCAGGAATAGTATCCACTCCTTATAAAAGTGAATGTATCAGTGGGATAACACTGCACATGCTGCACCGTTTTTCATGGATCTATTGTGCTTAAGGAGGCAATCAGATTCCAGTGGGGGGGGGGGGGGGGGGGGGGGGAAATACTGGACTGTGCCACTACCAATGAAAACAACTTAAGTGATATTTATTGAACGTGTAACTTGCTGCCCTCTCTCTGGTTAGGACGACTAATACACAAGGCTGTAAGGTTGAGGAGAGATACTGTCTCTACAATCTTCCTTTCCACCAGGGTTGCCAGGTCTGTTTTTTTCCTGCAGGATTGGGCTACTTTTGAAGTGTGGCCGAAACTGTTATGCTTTGGACCATGATTGAGACTGAGCCCAAAGCATCTGAACAAGAGACATTGGAAATCGTAAATATTTTTTCTTTTTTGCTGCAAAGAGATCAAGTTCAGCCTTCTGTAAGATTAACAATCTAGCTGAAATAATTTTAATTCAAAAATGCATAGCTAATTTACACATAAAAGACTCGATTGTTAGTTTTCGTTTTTTTCTTCATTTTTTTTCTCCTCTTGCCTGGATGACACAAATTTACTGTTTTTATGCCATCTGCATTTACTGTAACGTCCAGACTGTGAGAGCTCCTCACACCTTTGTGATCATCTGATTCAGACCACATTAATCAGGAGGGGCTGTCATAGTGTATAAAATAATCTCCATGTGCTGAAAAAAGCTCTGCTCTCGTTATTAGGCCTTTAATTTTAAAGAATCTACTATTTCTCACAGAGGACATCAACCTTTAATATCTTAACATGTCTCTGCTGCAACAGCTCCAACCCGCCAGTGTGTATCCTAGTTCCATTGAATTATTAATCCAAACACTCACACACAAAAGCACAATATGTGGAAGATGTGAGGAACAATGTGCAACTGCCACAAGGTGTGTCGGCATCACTGAACTGAACTTATAAAATATACCTTACATCACTTCAACTGGAATGTTGTGTCCAAACTAACCGGTTAACTGACGCATGTCCACACATGTGCACACACATACTGGTTTGATTGCAGGATTTCAGGGAGGAAGGCGGAACTTGCAGATTAAACTAAGCTTGAGTTGGGGACTGGAAAAAATCACACCATGGCTCCGCTTTGACATAATCCTGCCTATGCACTGTGTCGAGATCTTGCATAATAATGTAAAGTCACTGCCACAGCTTGAGATAACAGAAAAGTTGGAAAACTGCTAGAATATTATAACTTTTTAAAGTTGTGCGTGTAAAGTGCAAAACCATCAACAACACATGCAACAAGTTGTGACAACCCACCCCACCTCATAGATATTACGTCACAGCCAACGACTAATTACTGTATTGTTATTGCCGCTGGGATTTTACTTATGTTATTGAACCAAATGCACGTCATAGCTGGATGGTGGAGAGTGTAAAGGGTAAAAATATATTTATATTACGTATTTTTATATAGTTCCACCACAATGGTAAGACAAGGAGGCCATAACCCAATGTATGTGAATGACTGCGGATGTAGCATGAGTGTTTAACCCTGGGTGATGGGTCGGGTCGTGGGACATATGTTAACTGGTCCAGGCAGGTCTGCTTGATTGCGGGTAACAGGTCCAGTCTGGCACAGAGCTTTGCAAAAAATGGACCCGTTCAGGACTCTGGGTGGGGATAGTGAATGGATTAGTAATCACACATGAGCTTTGCAGTAATGTTAAACCATGTTCCAAGTATTTTTCTGCACTTTTGTGTTTTCTTCGTGTTTTGCTGTATTTGGCTGAGGAGAGACACTCACACGCACCCACACAACCCCTTCACTGTCAGGGCCATTCACCTTTGTGCCACTGCACACCCGCATCCCTCCATCCCACACATACACATGCACACACAAACTCTGACTGTAGCTGGAAGGAGTGATAGTGCATTGTGTCATCCTCAGCAGTGAGGCAATTTGAAGCCTGTCTCCCGCTTCCCAGATAGATGCAACATGTCCCCCAGGACTGCTGAACACAAACTCTCATGATCACTCACACTCACTATAACCTTGAAGGTAAACAAAACAGCTTAGCACATGACACAAGGTGTGTTACTATATGTCTCTGTATAAAAAATGTTGTCCTTTGTGCATATCATTTATCAGCCCTGATTATCTTGGGCCCTGTCCATGATAATGCTGATATTTTGCTAAACATACTCTCCCCTCTGTCTTTGGGTCTCCACACACAAACCACAATTTCAGTCACTAAAACTGAGATTTTTACGAATGTCTTTCCAAGTGCAGATTTTCCAGAATGGCAGTTTCTGTGTATCCGTGTGCACATGTAAAACAGAGCGTTTGGGAAACGATGATGTCACAGCTTTCTTTGCTCATGCCCACTGTTGCTTTGTGTAATGAGCATGCACCAGACACAACAACAACAATAGCAGCTATATCTACCTGGTTCTCTACTTTTGGTTAGCACTGCTAGTTTTATTTATTTCACATTATATATTTATTAATAAGTTTACAGCTAAATTTAACATTACTGCACAACATTAACATTATCACCAGATTTATAAGATTGTTTTCGTTTTTGAACTCACTGAGCGTTTGTAGTAGTTTTTGAGTTCTTGTCATGATGTTCTGGGCTACTGTAAAAACACTGAAACTTTAACACTGTATTTTATTCTTTGTTAATCCTTGATGTATAAATCCTCCCTGACTTACTTGATTCTCTCTCCATTTTATCTCAGTGATTAGCATTGCGAGCGATTTGCATGTAAATGTGATCACATCTTCACACTCTTAAACTTAACAATGCCATTAGCACATGCAGTATGACGACTGCCTCTGTTTCCCTGCTTCAGTTTGCTGTCTCTATATTATTCATCACGCATTCATGTGCATTCACACTCATTGCACAAAGTGGAGCTTGTTGTGTTTAAGTAGCACTCAGAACCACATGAATAATAGATAACAGTTACATGAGATCTCTTCATATTAATGCCACACTTTCAGTATGTCATGAACATCTTTTCATACGTTATGTATGAAAAAATAAAGGGGCAAATAAACTGGGAAAGAGTAAACGAACACAGTTGATTAGTAGCAGTGCTGTGAGAAGAAGTGTAGTGTCATAGAAAAACTTGTGTTTCTAAGTTACTAGTTAGGTTTTTAGAATATAGAGCAAGATGTTGAATAGCCCTTGTACGTTTGGATGTTTTCTGCACAATGTAAGTTGCCAAATACCAGTAGATGTTAGCAGGTGTCAGCCCCCAGTGGCTGTTAGAGACATAACTTCAGTTGTTCACCTTAACGTCAAGTGTTTTGGCCTTGTAAGCAACGATACAGGCCGAATTTGAGGGTTTGCTGAGGCTTAAGGTAAATCTGAGAAATAACTTGCATTTTCGCCATTTTCTGTTTGTTTCTACCTAAAACCCTCACGGTCGCCACAGCGGGCTGTCTGTATCACTCCGATTTCTTAGACGTGACTTGACCTCCGGTGTTATTGTCTTCCTTCCGGCGGAGCGTCAGTCGACGAGCAGGTCACCCTGAGCTGTCTGTAAAACCATGTCGTGCTAACTGTTGTGGCTGACTGACTCTCACCCAGCCTCCATCCTCAGGTTATACGTTTTTGTGTGTATTTCCACGGGCGGTGCAGCTTCAATGTAAACACCACTGTTGCATAATTCCTAGCAGGGGGGAGGCAGCTGTTCCTGAAGACTGGCAGATAATGGGCATCAAGATGCTCCCGAGTCTCAGATTTGCCACCTGCTTGGAGAGCATCTGTCCGTCATCAGGAAGCAATATCACTCTTTATTAATCTGTTGGGGGGGTGGTAATGAATTTCATCTGGAGGAATCTGAGGACTCCCAAAGGTCACCGCTCCCTTTTCTGTTTTTTCATCTCTTCATCTCTGCATCTAATCCTCTTCTATTTTAATTTGTATATTACACAGAAGCGTATATACTTACAGTAAATACCTTCATGTTCTGTTGTTGGTACGTTTATTCTCAAATCCTTTATCTTCAGCCCCATCTTGATGTGTAGAGACAAATTTGAATGGGTGACTTACACCAGATATTTGTCTCAATGGGTGAAAAGGACATGATAAACATGTATTTTTATAAATTGATACTCCCAAATGATCTGATTTGATTTGCCCGATAAGTCAACATGTGAACATAATTCTTGCACAAGGTTTAAAATTTACAACACAACTCTAAATCCAGATATCAATCAAAATATCAATCAATATAATGCAATATTATAAATCTATCTCGTTCAGAGAAGAACATTGCTCAACATTATTGGGATGTAAATCAATTGTATTTACAGTAAGTGGGATCAAAACATCGTAACTCATCGTAAATCTTTTGGAGCGTCAATTCAGTGTGCTGGTTTAAGGTTTGACATAACTCATGCACTGCTCATTGTAAACATGCCTGTTTGGAACAGGCCCTTTTCTTGGCCTGTGATATTTCTAGTCGAATAAATGATTTACGGACAGTTTAAGTCGTTTTCTCGGCACATGACCTTTCATTTAAGTAGAAAATACAGAGCACCACACTGGTGGGTATCTGCCTAGAATACTCCCACACTTAAGATGATCGAGGACGAGGTTTTTCAGCTGCAGCTTGTTCTCTGAAGGAATCATGCTAACCATAGCATGTGAGCATCATCATAAATTCATTTCTACCATCATATTTCAATCAGGGGCGACACAGTGGTGTGGTGGTTAGTGCTGTTTCGAATTAGGGATCTTTCTATGTGGAGTTTGCATGATCTCCCCGTTTCTGCGTGGGAATACTCCAGGTACTCTGACTCCATCCCGCAGTGCAAAGACATGCAGATTAACTCTGATATTAACTTCTAATTGAAGTGAATATGAGTGCGATACACTGGCGGCCTGTCCATGTTGCACCCCGCCACTCGGATTAGCACCAGTTTCACCCGCAACCCGTAAAGGATAAGCAGTATTGATAGTGAATGGATGGATAGGTGTTCAGACTCCCCAGGATGCAGCATATCCTTAAACTAACTGCTGCTGTTCCTGCGATGACAAGACTGACGTGTGCTGGTTGTCCACGCTGCGTTGATATGAATGCATAGTCTGCAACTGATTTATCAAAAACGTTTTGCAGGTTGAGAGGACTGAGATGGAAAGAGACGAGAGCAGATAACTTGCCTCCTTTTTTCTGAATGGCGGCGGGAGAAATAGAGAGAGAGAGAAAGAGAGAGAGAGAGAGAGGAGGAGGAGGGGGTGTCCATGAGGCAATATGCTCTCTGGTAGCTGTGTGATCACTCCCGCCTGATCCTCCTGCACACGCCTGGTCACTGCGCTGCGTAGTCTCATTAGTATGGGTGTCGGTGCCTCTCCTTCAGCCGAACCTGCCATGCCACTACTGTAGTAGAGCTGCTTGCCTGCCTGCCGCATTGTCCCTGGATGGCCGATGTGAGGCTGCCAGCTCCGTCTCCTCCCAAGGATGAACTGAAATGCGGGCAAATTTCAGAATCTAATGTCATGATTCAAGCAAAGGAGATTATGTATGTTTGAATGTGCGGCACAGGGGAACGTGTGTCATAGAAGATACAGGGAATATAAAGGAGGTAGTTGTTATTATTATTGCTGCTGACAAAAGCAAACCACATCAGAGTGAATTGCGACAATTGACTGGGCTGTAAAAAACAATTTAAATGCATGTGAGGGGGCGAAGACTCTGATTTAATATAGAAATATACTATGTATTCTTAAATGGCTGTGGGCTTTACTACATTCAGAGAGTACAAAGTACGCAGATGCAAAGAGGGATTAACAGACTCCTGTGTGTGTTTTCTATAATCTTTTTATTATTTTTTGCCAATTTCAGTTGCATCAACTAATTTCGGATGCACGTCTTTGACAGCCGAGCTTGTTCGTTAGTTTATTCTGACAGCTCTGGCAGTCGCTGTACCACCATTTTCTTAGAAGCTGCACAGGTGGCGATGTACAGTACAATCCAAGGTCAAAACGTACACAGAGAGGAAAAATGCAGTCACTTGTAAAATTCAAATACCGATCGTGAATCACCGCAGATGTTTGTGAGACAGGCTAAGCTTTTGGAAGTCATAAGAAGAAGAGTGTGAACAGGTTTGGAGAAAACACATGAAAACAAGTCAGCAATACTAGAGCAGCCAAGAAAGTATCATGTACTTGATCCTCCTTTAAAACTGCTCTGCGACACTGGACGTCATCTTCACGTGCTGCATCATGTCGTGCATCGCATGTGATGCTTCTCAAGAAAGTGGTGGAGTCAGAGCTTTAGACTTGGACTTGACTGAGCTAACTCAAACTTCAGGGGCTGTCACACCTTGATTTGTCTGGACTCTTCAGTTTAGTCCGTAAACCAAAGTAGCAGGTATGCCTCGGAGCACATCTCGACCAATGGATCAAAATTTAGTCAGACAATAAGAGGTGGTCTCGGTTCAGACAAAGCTGAACCATGGTTTGCAGTGCGAAAACACTTTTTCCAATAGTTTGGGTCCTCTCTTCCGCCATGTTTTTTCTACTGTAGCCCAGACTGGACAAACTAAACACCTTTTGAGATTTTAGTTAGCTTAGTTCAGGATAAAGACCAGAAGCAGGAGCAGATAAGTAACCCCGCTCTGAGAGGAGCTGGTAGGTGGATATTTTTTTAGACTTGGGTCGGAGCCAGGCTTTCTATTATTTATGCTAAGTTAAACTAACTAGCTGCTGGCTGTCACTTCATATTATCTGCACAGGCATGAGCGATGAATCAGTCTTCTCATCCAAATTATAATGATGCATTCCTTTAAAGCAACAACATTACAGTTTCATTCTTCGAACAATAAAAAAGTTAAAAATACAGAGTCAGGGTGGAGGTAACAACTTGAATATTTGATTTATTAGGCCTATATATATATATATTCAGCTATGCAACAAACACTAATAACACAACTTTGAATTGAAAATGTTCAAATGCAGTGTCATTTTAATAGTAAACATATAGCGACCTTGGATCTTGGATCTTGTCCTATAGAACTTGAGTCAAGTAAAAGCAGCTCCAATCAAAACTATTTTCCCAATAACTGGTTTAACATTTTTTCTTTAAAACATCTAACGTCAAATGTCTGGTTTTGATCAGATTTGACTGGTTTATGGTTTCAACCAGTTGTTAAAAGCTTGTGTGCAATTATATCAATATATATATATATAATGTTCAGCTTGAAGTAGATGTAAATGTTGGTTGTTTTTGGAAAGCTATAGAGATGTGAGGGACCCTCTGAGTTCAGGCGCTATAAATAAATCTGAAACTAAGCATACTGGCCGTTTAAGCCTGTCAAGAAAGAAATTGCTCAGAAACTCTCATTTCAGCAAACTATTTACTGAACAACTCCACCGTGATTTACTGTCAAAAACTGCTGGGTTTCGATCAACAACTTCAACCTTTGCCTATCAGACTCAGGTTCTCCCTTCCCCTTTATCACAAGCGTTAAAGCAAAGTGAGGTTTACACTGGGAATGAGTGGAAGGAAGGGACAATTACATAAGCATGGAAAAGAGCTGAGAGCAGAGATGTTCATGTATTATATTCCTCCTCTGTGCACTCAGAGCGATTGTCCTTTGTCCCTCCTGGGTGCCAGGGGGTAAACTCTCCACTCGCTCCCCCGCTGCTATGTCATCACTCCTGGCCTTCATTCAATCTCTGTGACGATAAGATGAAACTGCGCTTCTCTTTGCAAAGTCACCTGATTATGCAATATTCTGTTTTTAGCCTTCACTGCGTCAGCTCATCTATAAAACCTGTTATTATTAGAGCTTTATGCTGCGCTTCATTGATGTAATATCAAATAGACAATGCTTCGTTGTGCCGTGGTTACACCGGGGCCTTGCTGTGAGGCGCTGCCGTTTCCCACCAACTTCAAGACATCACATTCAGTCGCCATGGTTCCCTCCCACCCGCTCCATGTAGTGCACGCCGCAGGAGTGAGAGTTTTTCCAGGCATGACTCGGAGACACTGACACCCACCGGTTTTGTTCCTCGTGTGCTCTCAGTGAGACATATTGACGTGTTGTGTCAGTGTTTTTGATAATGCGTTGGGTCCTGTAAGATAAGAGGCCCATACATCAAACCGGTCTGACAAGCAGCAGCCTCACCTCATCACTCTCATTCATCCTGTACACTTGTTTTTGTCTGTTACTCTCATACGTTTCTGCTTCTCTTTCTTTTATTGTTCCATCTTTTTCTTCTGGCTGTTTGCTACGGTAGCCCTGAAGTGCAACTCACAATGGCAAATCACGGTTCTTACAGCAAATAAGAAAACACAACAGTGAATAAAAAACAAGAAGACAAATAAGAAGACAAAAGATGTCGACAGTACATCCATCCTGTCAGCGACCAGCCTTGTTGGTAGCATGTATCTACCTCTTACATTGAAAGTTAGTGCTTTTTTTGTTTTGTGTTCTGTTGTTGTCATTGTGTTTTCTTTTCTTATTTGTGATTTGCACTTCAGGGCTACTGTAGTTTTCTCTCCTAAACGCTGCTTCCCCATTTGTTAGTCTTCACTCCTCTTTTTCTCTCTCTCACGTTTTTCTTCTCCTTGTCTCTGCCCTTGTTACTGTCTGTTCTTCTTTTTAATGTTCTTGGCACCAAGTCTGTCGGACTGAGACTCTGCTTCAGCTCGAATTTCACCTCGCCTCAGACTTTCTCCTACCCTTCTTTTTCAGTCGTCCATGTTTTATTGTTGTTTTAAACAAACAATAAATCATGTAAAAGATGTGTTCCCCTCTTCTTCATTGTCCTGGTAGCAGCAGTGTGAAGACATGGAAAAAATAAGCCCCTGACAGTGACTGTATTTAAAACTTAGGTAGGCCTTGGTGTGAAATTACTGGGGTTAGCAGGTCCTGGGGGTACGCAGGGCGGGACAGGCTCATTTGTCACGAGCCGGAGCCTTAAAGGCTTTAAGTGGCCGGCTGAACAGGTGAGTGTGGTAAACCACGGAGAAAACGTCAGATGAATTAATGCTGCTTGTGCTACACTGAGAAGGTTGTTGGGGATTATTTTCAGTTTTTTAATTTTTTATCTTCGATGGTGGAATGTTGATTTAAATGCTGCTGCTGTTCCTGATGCTAATGAGGCCAAACAGTGTGTCTCAATTCAGGGGCCGCATCCTTCAGAGGACATGGCAGCCTCCTTCACCATCATCACCACGTTGGCCAAACTGAAATGAGACGGTCTGGTCTTCTTATTGCATCACCAGTATCTCCTGCTCCTACAGCCATCACCTGCGACAGAGCTACGAACAAAAATAGTTCTTGATTGATTAAAATCGTTGAAACGATGTTTGGTTCGGTTGAGTGCTTTTCACATTTTTGCCTCACTTTTTGCTGCCATTACCTCTTTGAAAAAACAGAACTATGAATCATATGTTTGGTCCGGAAGGATCCACCGGGCCTGGAAGCACACATTTATCTGCTGCATTTGGAGTAGCCTTTCTACGGACGTTGTACCGGGGTACCAGGCAGATAGTCTGCAGGTACTCCGGAGGTTCTAACTCAGACATTTGCATTCACAAATGCACCTCCTGCGGAGAAAATATGGAGGTACTATAGAGTTCAGTGCATGTCTGGAAGCAGCTTTAGTTTTCTGCAGGGAATGATTAGGGCCTGAACTGCATGTACAGAGAATGCACGCTTGTGAGCACTGACACAGCAGCTGCATAGGTGATGGTAAGAAGCAAGTAAATCAGTGAAGACCTTGACCGGCATAGTAGTAATGAAGCAGGACTCATGCTACTTCAAACCTGGATATGCTGATTTAATACTAAACCACACTTTAGAAAAATGCACAAAGGAATTGATTCTCCACAACTTGTCAGTGTCAGTTGTGGCAGGTTTGATTCATGAGACACCTTGTATTGATTGAGGACACTTTGTTCTGAGATCAAGCCCCCACCCCCGGCTCAACATGTGGTCACTGTCTCCATCCAGGATTTCATCATCAAAGACTTCTCTGCGCCCGCTGTCACACAAAATGCTGATCCCTGCTTCTGAGTGTTGTACCTGCGAACAAAAAGAGTCTGTTGTCTTTTTCTATGTCGTCCAAAATATTTGGTTTCCTCCCCCTTCGTTCATTTGCTATAGAAACAGCTTAACTAAACGATTCCTTTACCTTATCGCCACAACAGATCTTTTTTTTTTTTTTATATAAGCCACTTATCACTGAATGTATCATCCCCTGGTTCCAGCGAATCTGAGCATCAGCACCACTGCAGGATATACATGAATTTTAAGTTTGCTTCAGAAATAAATCTGAATCACTGCCCTCGAACCGTTCAGACGGCTAGCTGACTCACACTATGTAATTTCTTATTTTTTTGACACGATCAACTGGTAGTGCTGATGTCAGGGATTATTGCTTACAGCCAGACTCTGCAGTCACAAAATCCCCAAACCCATTTTTTTCCTACAGTTTGAAGCTCAAATATTTGTGCTTCGAAATCATAATGTTAATTAAATATGCAAAACAAATAAAACAATACAATTAAAATTAAAATTAAAAAATAATAAAAATATGATAAAAAACTGTACATTCATTTAAAGATGTCATAGGCACAAGGAACAAAAATGGTCACTGACACAATTGAGGGTGCATATTGTACAGTATTAAATAGTTTATCTGAATATATACAGCCCCATTAATATTTGATTTTGTTTCAGTTCCAGATATTATTCCTCCACATCACAGAAAACAAGCAACAAGGGATATTAATTAACAATCAACTTCTAGAAATATAACATGGCCTGTTCTCTATTCTCTCTATACAGTGGGGCTGTAAACAGTAACATTAGCACACAGTGGTTTCTATCTTTGATTATCGATACTGGAACATTGAAATGGTTTCTCATTACTCTTCCTCAATTTTCCTTAATATCAAATCTCACTTAAAGGGTTAAGGTTTGGAAATGACATCAATGTCAAATCCTATAAAAGGGCAAAGCTATTTTATTTTATTTCACTCCTGCTTCAGGTCTGTCAATATACTAGGCCTTATCAGTCACCTTATCAATACAGTTATCGGTTATTTTAAGATATCGTGGAGAAAATTGCAGGTTTAACTCATTAAATCTCTTCCCAGAAACATAAGTCTCGCAAAATATCTAATTTATACTGTCATGTAAACCATATACTGTAACATTACTACTCCTGTTTCTTAGTAACAGGGTGTGTTGATATTGTTTATCCTGCCTGTCAAGCTTTACCTATGTTAAAAGCATTCGCTTCAGGCACCGTGTGGTCTGATCACAAGCTGAAGTCACTTTCAAACCATGATAAGACAAAGAATTGAAAGCAGTGAATACAGGCTCAAAAAAACTGGATGATCCCCTGATGGAAACCCGCAACATAATAATGCAACATGTCACATGGCCGAGGTCGTCTCGACATTGAGTTCAGTCACTGTACTTCAGAACTCTTAGTCACCAGGTCACGAGATGGAACCATTGTAGCTCCAGGTTGTGTCGTTGCCATCTGTCAGACTGACTGTCTTGATTACCCAAAAATCACCACATTGATTATCCGGAAAATGTCTGGGGTGACATCTCTATACCTGCTTATTCATGCAATTATTCAATCAGCCAGTGATGTGGCAGCAGGGCACACAGTCCTGCCGATACAGATCAGGAGCTTCAGTTAATATTCACATAAAACATGAGAATAGGGTAAAATTTAGATCTCTCTGACAGTGAAATGGCTGTATGTGCCAGATGGGCTGCTCGGAGTGTTTCTGAAACCGCTGATCCCCTGAGACTTTCCCAAACAACATTCTCCAGTGTGTTCACTCTTAACGGTGCCAAAGACAACAATCACACAGTGAGCAGCAGTTCTTGTTGATGTCAGACGTCAGAAGAGAATGTGACGGCGGGTCAGGTTGGAGGTTACAATGAAGAGCTGAAGCTTTTTTGAGAGCAGTGTGACGGACAAACTCTGGAGGAAGTCTAGACCCAATTCTGTGAACATCCTCCGGAGGTCATGTCTGAAAACAGATATTATGACCTCACTTTAGATGAAAGACAAATAAATTTAGTTTCTTATTTTGAGGAGTAAATGACATGATTCAGTGGATCAGGTTAAACGATAATTCCTGAGCCAATAATAACCCCTGTGATAATTACCCTCATACAGGATTTATAATACTGGTCAGAATGTGAAGATGATTTGTGATAAATACGTCACCCTCCAGTCAGTGTTTACTATTCCTTCTTGCAGAGCAGACAACAATCCAGTGAACAAGTGGGAAGTGCAGCAACTATGTGTCATTTCAGTGATTAAGATTTCTCTTGTGACGTATGTGAGAGCTTCACTGACGCTGCTGATCTGAGTCCTGACAGTGGCTCTCTGCATGAACAACTTAGTGATAAGCTGTTGTGGCTTGCGTGCGTGCGTGTGTGCGTGTTTGTGTGCGTGTGTGTGTGGCTTGACAGCAGCGTCATGGCTGTGTGTGATGGAGTGCTCACAGCAGGCTGACCCGAGTAATGAAAAGTGCACGCTGCAGCTGATACTCCCGGGCCTGGCTCACCTGAAATGGATATCCAGTCACGCACACGGCCACAATCTCGCCCCGATACAATAAACTTAAAGCGTTTCAAAGGACACTCGTATCACTTCATTTATCAAGCAGCTTTTTTGACCACCCTGCCGCTGTGAGTAAGATTTATGTGTGATGTTATCTGAGCTTTAATGGCATAAGCTCCTCTTGGCTTTGTCAGTGATATTGACCGAGGTTTCGTAAATGCTGTTGTGGAAAATTGACCAGTTTAAGTGTACTGCACCAAGAGGATACAAATTCCACTTTATTTGTCATGTCCGTCGCTGTGAGGAAGCTTGCATGTAGTTCCTGTGGTCATAGATGCGGCGGCTCAGACTTCACGCTCGATCTCACTGTCGGATCGATATGATGTGCGGACCTGTCTCATGGGTGTTGTCCTCTAGGAACCCCCTGGCAGATATTTATTCAGCTGGGGTTTGTCTTTAGTACAAGGACAGAGTGAGAGCGGTCAGCGTGGCAGAGTCCAGGACTCTCATAGTGACAGTTAATGGAGCCGGTATTAAACTGGTACATGGAGACTGTTGTTCCAAGACAAACGACAGCATCTCTACAAATCCCCAGAAACATCACATCTACAGTCAAGGGACAAAGCCCTGTGGACTCTACAGGCATATGACTCTTGTCCATCTAGAATAAAGGTAGTGTTAACAGAGGGATGACAACTAGAGAGATTTGTTTACACTGTAAAAACTGTAAAATCATTTTTTTAAATTCATTTTATTCTTATTTAATTATATATTTTCAGGGTTGGGGTTAGAGATTCTGACTCGAGCCCATTGGGACTCAAAAGGATGAGCCGGGGTTCAGGAAAAATTACTTGATGATATTTGGGTTCCGCTTAAGTTTGGTCACATATGTATATCGTCTTTTTTCACTGAAAGTGACAGAATGTCAGGTTTGGGTCAGGCTTGGTTAGTTTTCTCTCGGGCTCAGGCAGGTTTGGATGGACAACTATGGCCCGAGTGGCGCTCAAACACAGATTCAAAAAACTGTTATGATGTGACAACTCTAAGATTTAGGCAGCAAACAACTTGGTAATGTTTAGGGAAAGATCCTAACTTGGTCTGAAATTCCTTCACTACAGTTAGAGGATGTTTTCTTATTATATTACTATGAAAAGCACTTGTTGAAGGTTAGAAAATGATCATGACCATGTCTAAAAAAACATAGATGACTGGAATGAGGAGCGATCTTCTTACCAACACTTTCCTGAAACATCCGACCTCCTCTAAACATCAACTCTGACATTTCACTTGCTCTTTAACTCCGGCCGCTGGAAGGCTTTGTCACTTCAACATGTTATTTTGAGCCACTGAAGAGGTCAACCTCACTGAAGGTTGTTTTTATACAGAAACAAAAAACTTTCACTTTATGTCGCCCTTTTGTTTATTTCCTCACCTCTATCTTTGTTTCTTTGGGCCACAGACTTTAAAAAACCCTCACGCAGAACCAAAAGACTAATACTTTGTATCGAAGGTTTATTTAAACACCTTTAGAGTGCGACTGCTCGTTTCCCTGACAACATTAGAGGCAATCGATTGTGCTCAGCTCCGCCAAGTGTGTGGATCATACTCGCTTCAATCACCGATGCACCTGCTGTACAGTATTTAATAGTGATTTCACAGACACTCGCTGCATGTGGAAGTTCCTCCCAAGCGAAGCAGCGTGCCCGCAGGAAATCATTAAGGCTTGTTTCTTAGGTGAAACTGCATCGCCATTTTCATCATCACAGTGTCCTCCTCTTCTCTTAGTGATCTATTCGCGCTTCATGCTGTTTCACTATTCCTTTGTTATTTTTCTTTTACAAACCTAATCACAGAGCACGTGCTGAAACCTGCTCTTCCGTTTCGTGACTGGGCTCATTGGCTCGCGTCGCCGCTTCCTGCTCCACAGAACCACAGAAGCTGGTGCCATACATCTCTGTTCATGATGTAACCGAGCAGCATGACGCCCGCTGCAGCGCCTTGATGTCGCCGAGCTGTTTGCAGTCATTTCATTTGCTGTCATTTCCTCCAGAGTGGTGTGCCTTGTCATTGCTGCGTCTCTGTCTCAGACGGTGGCTCATTGAGTCTGCTGTCTCTGACATCATGCAGCTGCTTAAAGGTATCTGAGATAAAGACACACAGAGCAGATGGTGAACCATCTCTTTTTACGTTTGACTCGTACTCTTATAATAAAATGCATCATACTGACAATAACCAGTATGATCTAAAAGATATATTTTTAAACCAAATATTTTTTCAATTATTTTTTTCAACCCTCTTTTTTCTCAGTCTATCTTCTTAACTTTTATTATTTACTAAAAAAAATCAAACTTGGAGCTCTATGGCTCATGTGAGCAATTAAGGTCGGCTACTTTAAAAACCTGAGCACCCAGGTTGCTTAAATTTGTGTGAAAAACACAGAAATAAATGTGCATAAACCTGCTTATACATCACAGTGAAAAACAACACTTATTATAACTGCAAAACTTGCCTGAGAAATGTTTCTGCAGTGAGTAATTCATTGATATGGATACATAAACAAAATCTATAGATAGAACATAGATCTGTTACAATAATTTTTCGAATAAATAATTTGACATACACTTAATTTCAGCGGATGTACGTCTTAAATGTCAGATGTCAGTCAGCTGCTGTACAATTGTTGAATAGTTAAGTATTTTCTATTTAATAAAAAAAAAAAAATCACTGGTTGTTTTTGTGTCCTTGAAGCACCTCTTGCTCTTTTCTATTCTCTCTCTCTAACCTGTGACACGCAGGCATGATGTCAGACAAATTTCAGATTCTCACAATAAAGTGTAATCTAATCTAATCTAATCTAAAACACCTTCAAATCCACGACAATTGAACTGTGTTGAAATGTATCCTGGGTTTATTTTGCTACATCAGACTTTAGCAGAGGATTTGAGTCTGTCTAAAGGATCTGTTGTTTGCAGAGGAGATAAGAATAGACTGTTCTATCACGTGGACAGGGTAAACTTCTCTAAATTATAAAGCAGAACACAATAACTCCATATTTACATCCATGGTCACATCTGCCAAAGAAATTCTGTGAGCTACTTTACATTCTTTACCTATTTTTCTACAGAGGCAGAGTCTTTGGAGGACAGTGCCTATTAGTGCATGATTGACATTGGTGAAATTTCTTATGTAATCCGTGGAGGGACAAGGACGTTGTTATTGTTCTCTTTCTCTGTCATCGGAGTTTAACGGCGGCTGTGAGGTTTTTTTTCTCCCCCTTTTTGGTTCAGCTCCCAGGGCTAAATGATTCAGAAATGCAGTCACATGACACGAGATAATGAGGAGACCGCACCACTGCAGCATGACAGCGAGGAGGCCGGCGTGAATACATTGCGGCAACGTGCGCCTGAGTATACAAGGACAATGCTTTGTCACTTAACGCTGTGTGTGTGTGTGTGTGTGTGTGTGTGTGTGTGTGTGAGAGTGTGTGTGAGAGAGAGAACTTGTGGGGTGCTTGCATAAGAAACTATACCCTGGCCTTCCTACATATAGTCGACTTTAATGCGCTGCCAAGGAGAGCTGTCAGTGCAGCTTCAACTAGAGAGTCAGCGTGCTACATCCGTTTGAAATCCATGTTGGATGCAAAATTTACTTTGTTTGATCCATGTACCCCGGACATTACTGGAATTGGAAGAGAATGTGATTGCACGCTAGGATAATTATCTGCCTAACTGAATCCAAAATGAGGAGCAGAGCTGCCAGATGTACACCCTGTGCTCTTTAAAACGTCTCGCTTCTTTTTAAGTGGAGTGCAATGTGATGTGTTGTTTGTAAAGAGAGCTAACGGCCACGAGGGAGAGAACTGTGGCCCCTCTCCAGTGAGTTGAGGTTAAGACAATATCATTATTTTGCTTTTACAGATTTTAAGATTTTGATCATTTAACTTTCCTCTGAAGTATTGTATAAAACCGAGGCTGTTAATCTGATTAAATTTTACCCTCGTCAGGCATCTCTGCCTCTCATTAGGATTTTTTGGGCTTTTTTTTGAAAAGCAATTACAGTAAGAGAGGAAGATATCCATTAATAGAGGAGTCCACCAGTTTAACAGTGTGCTCCTATAACATTGTCAGACTCACTATGAATATTTTAATCTTTCAAGAAAAGAATAAAAAAATGATGCAGCAGAAACGCAGACATCTTCTTTTCATTCCCTTCCTTCTTCCTTGTCTAAACCTGATCCCTACATCACCCACAATACAGAGCAGATGGTGAAGCAATCTCTATTTCTGCCTATTACTATTTACTCTTACTCTTATAGTGAAATACATCATACTGGCAATGACCCGTATGATCCAAAATATATTTTTTGAACCAAATAAGATTTTAGTTTTTTTCTCTCTGTCTATCTTATTACCTTTTATTATTTACTGGTTTTATTCTCCACATTATCCTGTTATGAGTTAACATTTGCATATGGTCCACGTAAAAAAAATGTATCTGTTCCCAGAGGTTTTCAAACTTGGAGCTCTATGGCTCATGGCAGCAATTAAGGTCGGCTACTTTAAAAACCTTAGCACCCAGGCTACATTAATTTGTGTGAGAAATCAATGACCAACACATAAATAAATGTGCATAAACCTAGTTATACATCACAGTGAAAAAATAAGCTAATTATAACTGCAAAACCTGCCTGAGAAAGTTTTCTTTGAGTAAGTAAAAAATTGATAGAAGAGATTACATTCATGGATACATAACAAACAGAATCTATATTACCCACAATGCAACTGGAGTGCAGTCAGAGACAGTGTGGTCACAGATTCTGGTGTCTTATGCTCGTAGCAGCCTGGAGCCAGTAGCCTGCAGCAGAGATGACGATCAGGCCACAGAAGTCTGGTACGCTCGCTTCTTTCTAACTCCGCTTTCCTCTGGAGTCAGTGAAAGCTTAATGAAACATTTTCCACACATTCATTATTATTACTCCCTGAAACTTGTGAGCAGACATTGATGTGTCTTTAACAGACAGGTTTGGTGGCTGAGCAGACACGGAGTAATCCAGGACTTTAGTTTTGCGCTCCCATAAATCCTGGTGACTGACAAGAGAAAAGGTCAAAATCAATACAGCAGAGTTCAAGATATCCTGACACCGAAATGGGCCGAGCTCCAAATACACAACTCTACACTTCACTTTATGCAACTCAGTGGTGTCTGTTGTTAGAGTCTCCCTGTCTGGTAAATGTCACGTCTTTTACACTCCACAGTTTGTAACACAGGCAAGTAAGTCAGTCAAAATTACCCTGACGTTCAACTCTGCTAAAAATAACCAGAGCTGCTCCGAACTTCCTTAAGGTGTGTTTTTTAAAAATATTACAGTTTTTCGCTGCCCTTAACAAAATTATTTCCCATGAGCCCTTGAGCTTTGCAGGTTTAAGAGAAGTCCATAAGTGACGGTTGCAGTTAGATCCAACATGTGTTAAATAAATGATATATCTATGTATTATGTAGTAATAATATTATAATATGTAGTACTTTACTTATCGACTATTCAGAGACTACACTACAAGTCACATTCATACAGCACTTCTATACTTGGCACTTTTTCTATTACACATCATTCCACACTGCCCAAGGACAGTTTAGCATCAGGGATCGACCTACTGACCTCCCAGTTATTGGACAACCCGTTCCACCTCCTTAGCCACAGCCGAACACAGGAGGTCAGAGAGAATTCGTTCTGAAGTTCAACAACTGCAGCAAAGTTTAACCAGATAGCTTCTGTTTAACACCACCAGCATAAAAAGTGACTTTAAGAAATACATCATCATATGTAATTAACCATTCTGATTATATTAATCTTCAATTTATGAAATGTTGTGCAACACAGTGATAATATTTAAAATGCCAGAGAATTTTCACACAGAATATTAAAGACCTAAATGTGCAAACAACAACAATCTACTGCAGGGTTTAGTACTGGCTCGGCAGAAGAAGGACACTTGCCACGGTGTTTTGTATTTGCTAACGCTCCACTGAACCTTCAGACAGACTGCTGGCCCATGTTCTCATAAATGTACTATACATGTTTGTATTCAGCATCTTAGCCTTTTTCAGCACAGAAAAAGCTGAGGAAAGATCAGTCTGGCCACTCATGTGTATTCAGGCAGAAGGAACAACAGCCGGCTGCATTCTGCAGCGACTATAGTGACTTTTATCCTCGTCCTCCCCATTTATAAAGACCATGCAGAGTTAACCTGCCCGCTCCAGACTCCAGCAAATCTTCTATTCTTACATTCCCATGAAAGCACAGACACTCCCATATATAAACTCTCTATACACACACACATTTATGGTGCTTACACAACACACACACACACACACACACACACACACACACACACACACACACACACACTGCATAAGTCCCCATCATGAATATTGATTGTAACGAGCTTTTCGTCTGTATCAGGCCTCATGCTTATGAGAAGGGATTGTCCCTCATGGAAGCGGTGGCACTGTCACCAAATGAAGATATGCAGTTCATCTAATATTGAATATCACCCTGGGTGGGATCCATAATTCATTATCTAAGTGAAGACGTGACTCTCGTGAAGTGGATGAGATTTAAAGGCTCAGTGGGAGGGGTTGATAGAACAACGGGCCACACCAGGTGCCCTCATTCAGGCGGCAGCTGAGCTCACTCCCTCTCTCACTCCCACATCCCTTTGAGAGGTGAAGTTCAAGGCTTGTCATTCCAGGAGGTTATCACTGTCTTCTATAGAGCTGCCACGGTCCCTAACATTCAGAGCTTATGCTAATGAGCACGAGGAAGCACTTAAAAGCTTTTAATTTGCACCGTTTGACACTGTGCCATAGGTGATTTGTCTAATATATGAGCAGCAGAGTTGAAAGCAAAAGAAACATGCAGAGTCATATTTTGCTCGTATTTGCATTCACTGAATAAAAGAAATGTGACGCTGTGAGGTTTTCATATTTCTGTGATGCTACATAGAAAACAATGTGACTGCGTTCTGCCTCATTATGTAACCAGACCAAGCCGTGCTCACGGCCGTGCGAGGCCCAGGCACAGTGGTGCTCTGAGCTAAATGCTAACATCAGCATGTAACATGTGAAGTGACAACATTAACATACTGATGCTGAGCATGTGTGATGTTAACTCAGCTTTGCATTTTTGCATGATGAAAACTCACCAACATTCAGAGAACTCACCTCTGACAAGGCCCAACAGTCCCCTTGCGAAAACCCATTTAAATTCACTAAATCAGGATTTGTATTTGGATCTGCACCAAAGTGCACACATTTAAATATCAGTCATCCTAAATATGCCTGATTTTTACCTCTCCAGATCCATTAATATTACCTGAGAAATAAACAAAACTGTGGTAAAAACCCTGCAACATTAGGAGAAAGTGAATCCACCCCTGATCCGTACCCTGAATATTTCTCAAAATTGAATGGGTTCTTTCTTGGCCCATGTCCCATCCCTCCACCAACTCTCATGTTTTTTTTGTCATCAAGATGCATAAATTAGTCGGTGAGAAATAAACTAAAATGTTTGAAAAGAAAGAAAAAATTATTTTATCTGCCATCCCATGATTTTGGATGTCCATGCCTGAGCTGCTAACATGGAGGAGGTAGGCTTTATGACCCATATCGCAGCCAGCCACCAGGTGGTGATCAAGATGCTTTGGCTTCACTTTCTGGGAGCAGTCATGTCGTCCATCTTTATATACAGAACAGTCTATGATTTAAACCAACACTAAACAAACTGGCCTGTCTGTTGCATCAGCATTAGTTTAGTCACTCGGTCAGCAAATGGTTGGAATTGTTATTTACTGTACGAGCACATTACCATTTGTGTAAATGGCCCAATTCATCCATGTATTTAAGTACTCGTATAGAACTGTAGTTGTTTGTGTATAATTGAGCACATCACCAAGCTCGGGGGTGTAATCGATCAGACTGTAACAGTAACTCTGAGATTTTCTCTTGCCCTGTAGTAGCATTATTATGAATAATTCAGATGATACACAATGCCACGTTTAATTTAGATATTCAGAGCAGCTGTGTTTACTGCATCATCCCTTGGACAGTCAGCGCTTTTTTGTTTTTTTTCTTCCATTTTGTGTTGTGCTCTCAGCGAGCGGTGAGACAAAGACTGTGAGATGAAAGAGGAGGAGAACACAAGGAGGCATTTATGCAGCAGCAGCAAAGATAAAGAGTGTGTCTGTGAGCGTGGACGCACACTCACTGGAGCTCTCAGGTAGTTCGTTGGGAGATGTGATGTATGCGGCGACACACTCGGATGTGGATGTCACAGTGACCTAATGAAACAAACAGGGAACCAGCCTGTGTTTTAGTATTCACACTGCTCATACAATCCGCAGCATCCACCGTGGCTTGTCAAAGAGGTTTCACCATCGGACTCCATAATTGATAGTCCTGCCCCCAATTAGAGCAGTTATTATACCTGCTGTTTTGTTGGAGCCATTTAACTCTGGGGGGGTTATAGGTGATGTTTTGTCTGCGCAGCTCAACCCACAAATTACCACAGTGGCTGCATTTACTACTGTACAGTGAAATAAACACATTATTATTATTGCCCTACAACATAAAGTAGGACTGTAATTTACAGTTTACAGTTTTTCTGATTTGTTGTTTTTTTTCTCAACACATGCAATGAGTACGGTTGGGTTCTGAAATCCAGTGCCAATCAGGCCGGTACCTTCAGGACCAAATCACAATGCAGAGTTCAGTGCCTCATTTTAGTGCCTGACATCTGTACTGAAATAGTTTCCTTGTTTACAGGCAAAATAAACTTCTCCTCGAGTGTCTAGGTTACATGACAATGAATCCTGGTGGTAACACACTCTCTGCATGGCTCTGGAAGTGTGGTTGTATATGTCGCAAAAGGACCTGGACACTGGGATATGCAGCAGATGTTTGAGAACAATTCCAAGTTAAGGGACGAACACGACAAACTTAAAGCACCTGGCAACACATGGGAAACATTTGAGAGCAGAGGGATGCTCCATGTTTGACTGACCCCATGCCGAGTGCATCAGCCGGCATCGTGGGCGTCCCTGGCCCTGGAGATGAGCGATGACGAGTTGTGATAAATTTAGTTGGGTAGGTTTTTATTTATCATGCAGTGTTGTTATGCTCATAGAGTTCAGAGCTTTTTGCAAGTACACTTCAACTTTTGCCATCGTCTTGTACTTTTTAAGTACTTTCTGGCTCTGTTTAGGCTCCGGGAGTCATTTTGAAAGTATCGATTTAGCACCCAACCCTTGCAATTAGCAAGTAGAAGTAAGCTGTGAGTGATTGAGGTCTCACTTTTAGAGATTATTGCAGGTAAGGTTGGCTGCAGGAGGACTTCTGCCACTGTGAGCATTCACCCCTCACTGCAGGACGTTGTCAGTCTGCACTCCCAGCTTTAATTACCCAGAAAGATGGCTCCGCTGCCCATCAGGCTCGAGCAGGAGACAGCTGACTGACATGCAGGGTGGACGCAGGTGAACCAGAAAACACACACAACACTAACCCACCACTCACCTCTCAACATGGCATCAGTGTCAGAGAATGATCGGCCAGTCTTCACCTCCACAACCTCTGTCAACAATGTACATTTGTGCATTGGAGGAATAATGAAGAAGTTAAAACTGTCCATCTTTTGGGCCTAAATAAAGCTAAGATGACTCATGTGGCACTCAGAGTAAAACCCTAACGGTCCGAGGCTTCGCACCGTGATGCACTTTCTCTATTTTGATTCAGCCCTTTTATCAGGGAAAAATGTGGACCGTCATTATTTTGGGGAACATAAAGAAAAAGCCTGTCCTGTAAATAATTGATAAACAACAGGAGATGGCTCTCAGTCTATAGTTTATTTTAAAGATGCAACACAAAATATTTCCTGATTGTGGACAGCCGAGCAAAGTGCTCATATGGCATCGCATCTTTATACAGAAAATACGGTTCAGGATACTTTACATAGTGGAAAATGTGGTTATTACATCCTGCAACAGAGTGTGTGTTGGTTTCTTCTCTCTGTAAGAGATCATGCATCATCTGACTGAGAGAGCTCTTATTGTGACAAATTGTTTTGGCAAAGCCTTTGGCCCCATAATTAACACCGGTCCAGTGAGGAGCCATCTTTGCCTACGACCTGACACGCTGGCCTCACACATCAGGGCCAGTGTGTCGGAGCAGATCTCCATTCACACTGTCTGCACAAGGTTTGTCTCCATGGACTCCCTGTGTAAGCTCCACTGAGGCCAATCCCAGACATAGTCTCCATCAAGTTTCATTAAATGTCTGATCAGTGACCATCAGCATCACCCATGACATGACAGCCTGCATATATGCAGTATGATCATTTTCTAGCCAAAAAAAGAGGTCAATTTAACCGAGCACACCTGTCGGCTGTTCTGGCCTGAAAAGCATCAGGTTGTTGTTAAATCTTCCATATCCTCCACCACTGCACGGCCTCTTCTGACAGAGTGCCTCTTTAGTATGGAGGTGGCAATGGACAAAGGAGACTTGGGAACGGAGGGCTCAGCGAGATTTGTCACAGTTTGACAGTCGCTTTGCTCCAGTAACCCGTGTCACACCGGGTCAACTTAATCCACCACGTTTCTGCACAGAGAAATTTCCCAGAGCAGATAGAGGATAATGGAGGTCGATGTGCAGCAGCCATCATCATGTGTGAACCAAAGTCCTGCAGGAAGTCACACCCGGTGGACGAGGCTCTTATAGGTGGGTTTGATTTATGCATCAGTGTGGTTATCTTTAAGATTACAGCCAACAATTGAAATGGCAAAGAAGTGTTTAGTTTTTCCAGTATGGACTACTGTAAAAACATGGAGGCCTCCGTAGAGATGACCCGCTCCTGATGTAAATATAAAGTATATAAATATAAAGAGCCCATTCTATGGCAAAGAAAACAACAATTCTTACAATTTAGATGAAACACAGTAGTGAAAACATCATTAGGATTATTGTATATTAAATTTTTGTCAATAGATCCCTTTCACCTAAATCGTACACACTCTACACAAGTCTACCATCATTATCCATTGCTGTGTATTAACCAAACAAATTTTGAATCTCAAAATAAGAAGTAGACTTTACCCTTCACATGTCCGCACCTGGAGCGTGCACACACACACAAACAAAAAGTAAGTTTGAGAAGCCGTCTCTCTGTGGCATTATAACCTCCCCTTGGGATGCTCTGATTAACGATTCCTAACCACAGAGATTTATGTGCTGCTTCTTTTACATAATTTCTTATCTCTACCCCCATGAATAATTCATGTGGAATCGGAGAAGTGAGAAGAGACATTGTGCTGGAGAGAGCTGGGAGACGAGCGAGGACGTCTTACCTCAGCTTTGTTGTGAGTTTGTGACCTGAAGTAAATACTGGGTTTATAATTAAAGCACAGTGGAGAAAAAAAACAAATACAGTCTGGATCTGGTTGGAAATGAAATCCTGGCAACTGCAACGTTCGTGTTAAAAAATTCATATTATTGATTAGAAACTAACACATTGCAAAGTGTGAATCATCTAATTAATTTTTCAAAATTTTCATTAAAAGTAAATGATTATCATGGCAGCAAATGGGCAGCATTTAAAGCAGTAATACTTGCTCTGAGCCTTGTGTGATACAACATGAAGCCCAGATTGGTGGAGGGCTGCAGCGATGGTCGTCCTTCTGGAAGTTTTTCCACTCATGATCTCTGGAGCTCAGCCAGAGTGACCATCAGGTTCCTCTGTTACCAGGGCCCCTCTCCCTTGATTTCTCAGTTTGGCCGGGCGGCTGTAAGCTCCAGGAAGACTCTTGCTTGTTCCAAATTTATTCCATTTAAGAGTCATGGAGGCCACTGTGCTTTTGGGAACCTTCACTGCAGCAGAATATTATTTGTAGCCTTCCCCAGATCTGTGCCTCCTGTTCTCACTTTATCATTTTTGGCTATTGAGTCTAGATTAATTGAGGCAAAATGAATTTAAATGATTTTAGCATAATACAGTAAATGTATTCAGTTACCTTCCACCGCTGCTTCCTGTTAATCAGATTTTGAAAACCTCCTAAAAGCTCTCTTGAATATAAATTCCTTTAAGATTTCGGTTATTGCTGTCGTCACTGAGTTTTAACCTCCAGCTCTTGAACGTGTGTCTGACTGCGGTGATACCATGAATAACAACAGGCAGTATGCAGGCTGTTTTTTATATTGTGGGAGAAACGTAATCGCTGGATTATTTTCAGGGGCGTCCTTTTCCCAAAGGTTATAGCACAGTTGGGCAAAGCTACGTAAAACATCCTGTAACATTAAAGTAAATTGGGGATTTCTCTGAGTTAGAACATTGTTGGACACATTTTGTTTTTTACAGAAGTCTACAATACATATAACATGGAGTCTCCTTGTTTTTAGACAGTATAATTAATTTGATCATGCACTTTTTTAGGCCCTTAACAACATGAAGCTGATGAAGAACGGTTCTGGAGATATGAGGGCCTCATACAGACAGACAGAAATTTGGGTAATTAGTAGAAAGAAGTCTTGATTGTCGTAGATGTCTGAGAAAGCCAGTGAAAATCGTAAGTGGGCTTTTAGTTAAGGATTTATTTCCAACCTGCTGTTTCCATGATCCCACAGATTAATTGATGTGAATTAAGTCCAGTGTTGCTTTTGTCTTCTGGTTAAACTTGTAAAACTATCACATCGACTTGCTTCGATGTTCTCTTGTGTCTTCTGCTCCGTTCTGACTCAAATATTCCATCTTGTTCTGTATAATGTATTCAAAGACATTTTGGTGAAGCCTTTTTTTTTTCCTCTTTGAAATCAATTCAAAGTCGTGGCTGTCAGAAAAATAGCCAAATGATTTTGGGTTGGAGCTAAGCCTTCTTTTGCCTTTATGCATTTTCAATGTCAACCTCTAAATCTTTCACACAAATGCCTTTTCTCTCTGTCGGTCTGCCTCTCGCTTTATTTTCCTTTTTCCATTTCTCTCCTGCCCCGAAAGTCATTGATTCAGCCATCTACCAGAAAAATGTCTTGGCTAAAGAGAGAAAGAGAAAATACATGAAGGGTTGGTGAAGACCTTCAGGGTCTATTCATATGTTTACAATGACAGAAGGTTTGCTGAGGTCTCAAACTTTATTGTGTTTGTGTTTAATCCCTTTAAGTTATGCAGACCATAAATAGCTTTCAGAGTAACCTGTTTATTGTGACTGTTGTGTGTAATTCAGTGTTGTGCTATTAAAGATGTAAAACGCTTGCCTAATGCTCCTGGTTCAGCTTTTTACACACATCAGAAAAACAGTTAAAATTTTATTAAAGCTCAACAGTTTGGAATGAGGTCAACCTGAAGGCGCATGTGTCGCTCTTGGAGTCGAGACCATTTAAAATGAAGTTTAAATAGTTTTCTAAGCTTCTGTTACTCTTTGTTTGTTTTTTTTTTAATTCACCCATCTTTTGAGTTTGGTAATGAAAAGAAGAAAATGGCCTCCCATCCCCATCACTGAGCTGCAGTCATTAATTTCTGGTGGGGTGTACGACCACTGGAGGGAAACTGGAAGTCATAAAATGAAAACCGTTGCAGAGACATGAGCAGTGCGGACATTCAACATCAAATATCACAGGAGGTTTACTCACTGTAGCACGAACCTGCATGAGGACTGGAACATTTCTTTAGAGTTTGATTGTATCTCATGAACTTTTGACTTTTATTAAGAGTAATTCAGTGACACACAACTTTAGAGAATCGAAAGAGAATACAACCACAGGGCAGTAATTCTAGTTACCTTTATTTGTATCCCTTGTATTTAGTTTTATTTACTTTCTTTTTTTGTACATTGTATTGTTTTGTCCCACCATCTGATGTAGTTTGGGTTGCATGTTGGCATCAAAGTATAAATAAAAATGAGTTTATCCTGAGAGACAGACATGCTGTTACCAGAGAGACATTAAATATTGTTTTGTTTATTGTCTGTTGTTGAACGTCTGAGAGACTTGCCACATTTCTGAATAGTGCGAGATGTGAATTGTTTTTAAATCTTCAGAACGACGAGTTACAGATTTCACAGTGTAATAGACGTCTTCCATATTGGAAGATACAGCTGCATGAATCTGAATAACGTGTCTCCACTGTAAGAAGATCCATTATGTAATTAGGCAAACTCGATAAACATCTTATTGTTCATGAGTGAATCTGTTTGAATAGATATTGGACAGCTAATGGGCATATTGTGCTTCCTTTAATCACATCATGGGCAAAGTTCTCCAACCGCTGACTGTGTTTATGCTGCCGTTTCTGCACTTCAGCTGAGAGTCAATTGACTTCACTTCACGCCCAGTTTATAGGAAAAGTAATGATGTGAGTGCAGCGCCTTCATTCAGATGAAATTCATCCCCGGGAGATTAAAGGGAAGACTGCGATCTCTGTATCATCTGAAGTGTGATGAAGAGACAAACCAATGTGACTTTTGACCCTTTAAAGCAAAGGCACAAATGAGAAACGGCAAAAAAAAAAAAAAAAAAAGGATGTGACACATACATATAAGCTGAGGTTTAGGTTTTGCTGAGGGTTAGGGATCAAAGCTCCTTAATGATGAACTCCAAAGCCGCCTGCTGCCGCGGCGACAGACGAGCTTCCTCCGGCTGATTGGCACTGAGCTGTCCAGTGTTGATGGAGCTGTCCAGGGTCCTGACCTCTGGTGCTGTTGAGCAGCGGAGCGTCTCTTTATGGGCAGAGCAGCACGAAGCGCTCAGCTATTTGAGTTGTATAATGTGTTTAATATGTTTAATATGTCGATGTTTGGTCTAGGTCAAATGTTAAATTCCAGGTTGTCATCCTTAAGATCCTCTCTAAATATTCTCCACAACACAACCACTCACATCATTACTTTTCCGTCGTCTTGGTCTCATCAGTTTAATGTCGGAGGCTGTTTCCTTGATCAGGGTGTGATTGATAAAGCACCAAAAATGCAAAGTATACAAATTGTTATCCTTTTCTAAATTCTGGAACTGCACTTGTTTCACACATGTAAGTCTGTTCACAGGTCCTAGGTAGTACTACTTTGTGGTATGCAAAGAAGGCAATTGCCTGGAGCCCCGAGCTTAGAGGGGGGTCCCCAAATTTTGATACCAAGAGAATAGTTTGAAGATTAGAATAATGTGGTTTGGTATCATGTGTAACTTCTGTTTGGTGTGGTTTGATGTGGAGTCCCTTACAACAGTCCTACTCAATGATGCTGCTCGTAATGGATACTGATAATGTTTAATGTATGATGATGATTTATGACTCGTGAATTGACTGTATAGAAACTGGAAATAGCCTCAGACACCATGAGTACGTCACGTTCCCCTGCTCTGCTGTCGAGTCTGACTATGCATCTCTTCTCTAGGCCACATTGTTCTGCTTCTCTACACCAGCTGTATATTTGAATTTTCAGACACGCAACAGAAAAGTGCTGCACCAGCGCTGCCTCTGTGCCACAGATCTTTTGAGAATGGCCTCTGTGTCGCTGCCTCCTCGGAACATTGTTCCTATTAATCAGAAATCCATTTGTGATGCCGCATTAAACCCTTGGATGTCTAAAATGTGACAAATGATGATTACCTGGGAGAAATCGATGATGATCACCACACTATTAATGGTCCCTCTGCAGGAATAGTATCCATCGACGTAGAAATCTGCAGAGAGTCACCAGCAGAGAAGGAGCTTTAATTTAGAACTGGCTTTGTGTCGGGTGATTCACTAAATCCCTGAGGTTTGAAAAAGGGCCCTGGTTAAAAAAACAAAACAGTGTTTGATTCTGCTACGTCAGGTTGCTTTTGACATCACACAGACTAAACAAACCCTGCATTGTCTAAACCGACCAGTGTGAGTACAGGGGAGGGGTGTAAAACACTTGATAATGTGTGGTGGCTTTATTATATTGAGTTTCTTCAGGGTCAGAAACGTACTCACTCATCACTTATTGCCCTTGGCCTCTCTCAGGTCAACTGAGGGCAACAAGTTCAGTGGCATCGACTGCCTTGTCTGTGCAGCCACTGGTCCAGCTCAACGTCATTTCTCTCCACCGGGAGTAAAATCCATATGTCACATGATATTTATGTTCTGCTTCTGTATGTTCCCTCATATGAATAAGTTATCATGTGTGAACATGGCTTTGAGCTGGTTAGATAAGGGCTTTAATGTGCATGTGTGAGATCATATGTGTAGCCTGCACAAAGGCCGGGCGGGTGGCCTTCACTTATGCATTAGGTGGTAGTTTTCCAGCTGATCACTGATTTGATTTGATTTGATGTGAGATCTCTGTCTGAATGTGAAACATCATGCTGGATGAACATCAGTGCTCTAGGAAAGGTGACATCTGGATTTGAACTTAAAGTGGCCCATGTGATAAATGGTGAATATGGCAGGTGGCACACACTGGGTTTACCAGCGAACCCAACAGTTGCGGTGGAGTTTTGAGGAGATGAAATCAAAACCAGCTAAATTTAAACTTTTGATTGTTTGTTGGAGAGAAAAGAGATTCACAAAGATGTCATTCTGAGCTCTGTGAAATTATGCTGTGGAATTTTCGCTGTAGTCTTTCTTCAAATAAAGGAGACATTTGTTTGACACATTTGAAGAATCCTTTAAAATGATACCTCCTATAGTTACGTTGCTGGGATGCAATCAACTTTAGTTTGCAGCCTCCAAAGGATGTGGCCCCTGAATTGGGACACGTATAGACAATCTGAGAATTGACAGGGGATTATATAACTGTGTATGTGTGTGTGCATTCTCTCTTGTTTGTTCTGTTGATGAACAAAACCGCACACCCATGTAGTGGTGGTAAAAGTGTTAAAGGTTAGTAGAGTCTCATTGTCCTTCTGCAAAAGCATCACAAGGCAATATGATCGTGTGTCCGTGTGTGTGTGTGCGTGTGTGTGTGGAGGAAGGACAACAGGCGGAGGGAGCAGAGTGTGCGTGGATTTACAGTATGTGTTTGTGTGTGTGGCAAAGAGAAGGAGAACAGGTGGAGGAGATAAATAGAGAAATAGGTATAAGAGAGAGGGAGGAGATGAGGGGATGGTGTGAGAGAAGGAAGGGAGGTGGCAGGCAATAAAGCACCCCATCAATCTGCTAAATGAGTGTCCTTCCAGCAGAGGGTACTCTGAGAAACGCAGCCTGCTCCGTGTTCATCAGTCACAGGTTTAGCACTCATCCGCTCTATCTCACCCTCCAACACATTCCTGTTGAGGAAAGTAGCAGCTGAACAAATGCTTGGTTTACTCTGCCAATTAGATCTCATTTATTTACAGTATGACCATGTGCTACCTTGAAGGTTCATACCGATAATAGTGAGGCTTTAAATTATCACTCAGTGCCGTTGACACCTGTAGTCCATGTGTATGTCTTTATTATTATACTCGGTGTTAATTCATTGTGGCATCTATCGACCCCTGTCTGTCTGCAACACTCTAAACTCTCTTATCGTCTGCGCAGGGTTTTCAATGGCAATTTATTTTGCTGCTAATGTTGGTGAGCATGATCGTCCACAATGGTTTCTTTTGAAAAAAGTATGACTTCAATAAAATATAAAAGAATATATCCTTTTTCTCTCCGTGACTCTTTCAGGTGTGTGTAATGACTCTCTGGTAGGAAAACATATATAATGGCTGTAAACTATTTGCCTTCATGATTCTGCATCCTAGCTACACCATAGTCCCATTCTCAGGCGATGAACTGAAGCAGGTAGAGCTTTGATTGTCCAGTGTGTCGACATGAATCAGTTTCCTATAGAACAGAAGGCGCCGCAGATGGAAAACCTTCATAAAAACTGAAATCTCTCCGAGGAGCGTTAGCTGCACATTGGGAGAGTTTTTAGTGTCATTCTTTGCGAAATAAAACATTCTGCATATTTGAAAGATTTTGTAATTTATTTTTGCTGGAGAGAAGCAGAGTGCCGTCGTCAAGGCTGAGCTTTGTTGTTGGAATTGCTTTGTGATGATGTGATGATGATGCTCGGAGTGCGGAGCGAGCCAAGCGTTTGTCATTGTTGTCACGAGCATTGTGACTCGACCACACAATCCCATGGCTGTTTGTGGTGGGGACAATGTGAGAATCAGTGAAACACTTCGGAGATGAATGTTAAGACTCTGTTCTGTTCGCTCGCACAATGATGGGGATGTTTGATATCAGTGTCTGTCACAGAGTTATAAAGAAAGAAATGATGCACAGATTAGAGTTAAATGAATGGGGAATGTTGCTGTTCATGTCTGCGTGTGCATAATATAAATATGAAATATGTCCCGTGGTCTCAGTTTTTATTATTCACGGTCTCAACATTTTCAATTGCCTCAATACTACTCAAAGAAATATTATTTTCTATGAATATTCCTCTGGATGTATTATTGCACAGTAACTGAATGAATTATTCAAAAATCTACTTTTTTGTCCCCTGGAGAAAAAGTACTTGAACTTGAATGTCCTTTGGGGAAGTTTTTGAACAGTAAGAATTTTGTTTACAGACTTTTTTACCCTTAACAAACATGACATAGTGTTTTTTCTGTGTAAGAATAAATTGTGTTCCCAATCAGCAGAATGAATCATTGTTCCTCATGTGTGACTTTAATTAGCATCATGTGTCTGAACAATAACAATTAGACGTTAAACAAGTGGAAATTATCGTAGCAGTCGTTGCACACTTCACCATAAGTACCTTAGTAGCAGGAACATAAAAATAAAATGAAACCATCAGCAGCAGCAGTTCACAGCTGTTATTTAACTAAAGGTATAAATATTCAGCTGGATTAAATCGTATTATAACTCACACAGTTTTTAGTTCACATATGAAACATGGATCGTTGGACACCAGGCACATGAGCACACGCATGTAAAATGTTTCCCACCCCTGCTGCATAACAGCAAAGAGACATCTATTCCATCACATTACATCTATTTGTAGTTATTCTGTGTTTTTATTCATAGAGCATGAAGCTGCTGCATCTATTCATGCCATCATCTTGATAAGTTGTTTCTTTAGTCATTCGGTATCTTTTTCCAGTCGTTTGCCTCTTTCTACTCATGTTCCGTCTCCCTCTGATTGTTTTCTGTATCTTCTGTATGTATTCACTTTGAATCTCTTAATAGACTGTCCAACAACAAAAGTTAAGTTACTTCAAACGGAGGCTGTCGGCCGCAGGGGCCCCTTGACCCTTCGGGCCCCTGGAGTCTGTGCTTGGTATTCACACTGGTTAACTTAAACACACTAACACCCGCTGACCTCACAGCCGTCTCTTATTGGCAGCATTGGAAACATGACACCTGAGGGTGAATGCACTAGTTTTATTCCTCTTCTTGTTTTTTGGCAGTGTTCACGCTGAGGCTGCACTTTTTCCAGCTCAATGTTATGACAACGATTGAACATCAGGGCATTTGAGCATGAATATCTGTGTTCTTGTTGTTTTTCACATCTAGGGAACAACGTGCAACAGACTTTTTTTTCATCTTTGTATTGTGCAAGATACAACTCTGGCAAGACAGTGAGTTCTCCCTCCTGGCAATGGGAAAGGAGTCAATCGCCTTTTGTAGTGTGTTTGTATGTACCCTTTAATTTTGGTGTAAAATAAGCACAGGCCTGTTCATTAATCATTCCATGTCCAGAAATCCAACAAAATGCTAAATCCTAAACAAGCATACTAATCACCCATCATAGACTCAACATCAGAAAATCACCTGCAGCAGGAAGTTACTGACCTTACACTGACCTATAAAGGTCACACTGACGTCAGATCGGACATTTTCAAAGAGGATCAAACCAAACGTCTTCAGTCCCTTAGCTGCGTCGGCTCATCCAGGAGTCTCAGCTGGTTGGAAATGTTTGGCTGATAACAGTAATTTACTCGATACTGTGATTGCCTTTAATAATTGCTGAGATCCTGTGGCCTACACACCTGTTCACAGCTCACTGCTCTGAGTCTGGTGCCTGGTGGCAGGCTCATGGAGACAAGGATACCCTGGAGACGGGCCCAGATCTGCGCTCTGTCCGACAGCGTTAAACAGTCCCACAGGGACGGACTCTCACCTCCTGTCTGCTCTTCTTTTAGAAGATGCCTCACTGTGTCGACTGGCTGCAGATGAAGCAAAAGAAATCTGTCCTTCCTTTTAGTCTGTGGTCCTCACAGCCTCTCCAGAGTCCAGCTGAAATTAAAAACATGTAAATCAGCTGCCCTGTGCTCTCCTTTGACAGAAATAAAAGAAAACTGGTGAGAAAAGGGAGAAAATTATATCTTTTATGTTTTTGTTTCATGATGGCGCTTTGCCATGAATATACAGAATGTCTCATCCTGCACATTATTAGCTTGTTGACTGAGCGGCCAGACAAACATTCATTAGTGATAATATTCATTAGAATATTGATGACATATCTCTTGTTTAATTTCTCCCTTTTTCTGCCTTTTAGTCATTCAAACATATAAAGATATTATAATTCAAGAGGCGGATAAACAAAAATCTATAGAGTAGTAACATTTTAAAGTTAAAAAACTTCCAAAAAACAGAATAAACAGCACAACAATGAACAATAAAAATCTTGAAATACTTCATTACATCAACACAATTTTAGAAACACCTTCATCACAAGGACAATGTGATGTTAATCCATAACAAATACTCGTTTTTTTAACATCTTGTGCACAGTGTTTAAAAAAAGCTACATTATTGACTTGATTCACATCACATGGACGTAGAATACTGTCAAGCAGCCATATGTGCCATATTCTGCTGACCATGGATTTAAGATGTGATGTGTGAAACCTTAGTTATTATTTCTCGCTGTTCTGTTTTCAATTCTGTTCCTAAAGCGTTAATTATAAAATACTTTTTTTCTTTCAATTCGCAAAAGCTCTTCACTTCATCACTGGAGACGTTAAATGTGCGGATGCTCTACTGTTCTCTAATCCCAGCGTGTTGGTAAGCACATCATGAGCTGTGCATATAGAAGAAGCTTAAAGTATAGAATCTAAACCCACAGACAGATGTTCTATTTTCACTTCTCGCTCCGCAGGCTTAGCGCTTCATCTCGCCTCCAAGATGGCTGCACAGTCCAGGATAAATTAGTCTGACACTCAACTGGCTAAACACTGCCCATTGCGGCCCGTCGTGGTTGCAGCCGTTGGTCCACATTTACTCTGCTTGCCGTCGCTCAGTGTCAAGCTCGCATGGGATCACAGAGCAGCTGTGGAGCGCTGACTGATGAGCTTTGTCAGCAGTGAGACGGCGGCAGCAGCAGTGGAAGTTCTTCCAGCACTCCGCCAAGATGGAGCCACCGGCTGCTTGCTGACGGGCATCTAGAGCACGCACTCGACAAGATCTGAGGATCTTTAGAAAAAAAAGATGGTGGCTGGGGCTTGCTCCGATCAGGGATCACATTGTCAATATTTATCAGACAAATTCCAGGCTACGGTTTGTGACAGAACGCCCGTTCAATTAGGTGATGCCCACTTCTTGCAAGAGCATGTGTGTGAAATCTGAATCTGGTGGAATGTGTGAATAAAACGACCATGGATGTGGGGGTTGGGCTTCATTACACCACCAGCATTTAAAAAGCAGCATTGTTTATTCCTTAAAGGACGAACATGTGCGAAGCTGTAGCCTTGGTAATTTCTCTATAGCCCCCAACCTTTAGCCTTGCAGAGTGGCCAATGCCTGCCCTGCTTTATCTTCACAGTCCTAAGGGTCCTGTTATTCGTCTGGCCATTGCTCTGTCTCATCCGCCAGTGGCAAGAACTCTGTTCAAATATTTTTATTTTTGAATGCGTCTGATGCTCTGTTTGTATTTTTTTTTTTTCAGAATGCAAGTATTTTTTTATTTTTTTTTTGCCAGAAGGCACCAAACATCTCCCAGTTGAGGCCTCCAGGGAGACACATGGACGTCTACAGAATCTAAGTTCAATGATCTTGTTACAGAACATATGAACTCTCTACTGCAGTTTAATGGGATTTATTTATTTATACTGTGATTTTCCAGTTTATCGATCCCTCGAAGCACTTTACAGCATTCACCCAATCAAGTACACTTTCATACAACACTTCTATATGCAGGACTTTTTCTATCATATACCATTTGCACTCTGTCAGGGACAATTGGGGGTTCGGTAACTTGCCCAAAGGCCGAATGCAGACTGGAGGAGCCGGGGATCAAACCACCGATCCTCTGGTTAATGGACGATGTTCTATACCTTCTGAGCAATATTCGCCCATAAAGTTAAATTTGCACTCAACACACCTTGCTCAAAAAATCTTGTTCTACCAGAACTGAATTACCCAACCAAGAAAAACAATTCACTGTCTCTGTTTTTTTAGGACGCCTTCAATGACGGACACATCAGGCCTGCACCACCTCTGGAATCAGATACTATGTGACTTAACACATGCAAATGTACAGTGATGGTGGAGATGAAGGTTAATGACCTCTAGTGAACCCACCGGCACAAATGATACTGATGAACAGATAATTTATTGGTATCTCGCTTCCTTGGCTGGGGGTTGAGTACAGGCCTACTCTCCTGCTGTGGTGAGAGGGTGGAGGAATCATTTGTTGGTTGGATGATGCCAAAGCCTCAGTTTGGAAATCAGGGTTTTTGTGCTGGTTGTCTGGGTTAAAGCGAGATAATAAGAAAAGCTCAGATAACCTTGATTTATTTGCATTTTTATCAGCATCTCCATATAAAAAATAGGTTATTATTTCATGCAGCTTTTTGCTCTTGAAAAAAACTGACAGTCTACTCTGTCTTTTCCATGCTGACCTAATATTCAGCAGTAATAGTTATGAGTGTGTTCGTGCGGCTTCTTCTGATCCTATTACTCCAATCGCCGGCTGTACAAGCTTTGATGTTCACTCTAATTAGACCACTTTGCAGTTCTTTTTCGAAAAAAAAAATATCTGCGCATACTTAATATGACCTTGGTGTAATCCTCACAACAGCTCCTGATCCCGTGTAAGTGGCTGGTAATGGACAGATGTGCTCCTCCATGCAGCCCCCTGCTCTGCCCTGCCTGACCACTGCCGCTGCAGTTGAACCGCTCCGCGTGGTCATGTGCTGTACAAATCGAATCCTAAATCCTGATACCGTTGGACGATCTAATCCCTTCACACTGCAGAGAGCAAAACAGCATATTAATTTCATCTTGTTTCTACTGCCGGGGCCAATTTGAGCAGCGAGGGACAGCTGCTGTTCGCCGGGCCTGATCTTGCCTTCCATAGGATTTACACAGGACTATCGGTTTAACACGACACCCCAGGCTGGAATTTGTTGTAGCTGAGGCTGTTGTGGGTTATTGTAACGCAACTGCAAAACACCACAGTCACGATACTGTAGGTTGCTCTTTATATTTCAATTATTAGAGACTAGGTCAACGTTATGGTGTATTTATTTAGATTTAGCTTATTTTAGAACTAATGTTGTCTATCTTGGTGTTTTATTCACAAGTAATCCCACCTGTCCTCATGATGGAAAAGAAGCAGAATATTCCAGATCAGTGTCCACACGAGCCGCAAGGATATTTATTTTACTGTACGTGCACGTTACTGGTTGATTCAAAGTCACTGTCCTGCTGTAAATTGGAGGAAGTTCCACTGGAGGTCAGCTAGCATTAAGGGAGATAAACCCCACACAGCTCACAATGAGTACGATAGATTTAATCCTGCCTGCACAGACTTAACCTCAATATGGGTTAGAAATGCAAAGGACCATTAAGATACAGTGGTGCAGAGCAACGTGCCAGACAGCAGATTAGTTTAAAACTCAAACAATGCTCAAACAAAGCAATTGTATTACTTCTCATGGCATAGAACTGCCTCTAATGCCTTTTCTGTTTCCAGAGTCGACTGAAGCGTTTCCTCTCTAAGTCCGAGCCCCCGGGACTATTACAGCTCTGACAGCATTTTAAACGAGCACTGGTGGAGGATTCACCCTGCCAGCTACTAACCAATAGCATGCAATAATTCTCCGGGGCCCGGGAGCTGTGCTGGAGGAAGGGGTTGTGTGTGTTAACAGTGTAGACACCAGACCGTGCATGCTTAACATGCATGACACACCAGCACATGACTGCAGAGGTTGACGTGTGCAGCTTATTGTGTGCTTTATGTCTTGTTTCGCCTGAGACCAATACAGTGTCAAAGTCATTCTGTCAGGGAGCGGAGTTCACAGCTGCAGTTTTATGCAGCCAGACACACAGAGATCCACACTTTCAAAATCATCTTTTTACCTTTTCATTTCTAGAATTTACCCTTTGGTCCCTGGGCTGTTATCTTATTATTTGTCAAATCTTACAAGCAAGTGAGATCTTAGGATTCATTGCTATTCATTGAGCCAGTATTAGGATGGCAGCTACTTCTTTAACTTAAATCAAATCTATCCAGCACCCTGTCGTGCACTCAGTCTTGCAGAGTTGCTGAACTGGATCTTTGTGGTCAGCCGCTGAAGCGCCAGCACAAGATGTTACCGAATGAATCTGCACTGAAAGGGACCGGCGGCAATACAGTGAGGATGGTAAATGGCCCAAGGGAAATGTGCAACCTCTCTCTCTAATTACACTTCAGTGCGTACAGTGGTGAACGAGGGAGAGCGGTGCACTGGGATTGCTTTAATGGGCAAAGCACTGATGAGACAACCAGGTTGGATGAGAATCCTAGGAGCGCTCCTTAGCTCCTAGCAAAATGCTCCCGGCTCTAAATATTTCAGTGTGAGAGCAGCGTACCCCATGTTCAACAATATGACGGGAAGACGCTTTCAGATTTTGGAGGGTGTGTTTGCATGCCATCAACTAAGTTCCCTGACTAGACGGCCACCGAATGACATGACATGATGGTGTTGCAGAAAGCTCCATAGCTACAGTAAACACAGGGGAGCAGAAGGAAATACGTATTTCAGCTGCTCTACATTGTGCTGAAATGCAAAATGTAAAAAATGTGTCTTTCTCATAGTTTTACCACATGATTACACAGGATAATATGCAGAGTAAAATCTTCTATCAAATTCAAAAATGAACAAAAACATTGAGTCTTATTACCAAATGTATTTAGGATACCAACCTCAGCTTCTCCCTTTAATGTGATTGAGCAACATCTGGCAGTTAAACCCCCTCTGCAGAGAATAAATGTCTCCACGATAAGAGATGGCCCCTGATGTTAAAAAATCATGTTTGAAATGAACGGTTCAGTAAATATCTACAGCCACACTGTCAGAATCACTCTGTTACATCTTAATATCTTTAGTTTCCAGCTAACTGGATGCTCAATAGTGCTGATAATTCTGGAAGAACAAAAAAAAACCATGGCATGCCACCACAGAGAGAGTTCTCATTGTATAACTCATATTTGAACATGTGATGTTCATCCCTCCTGGTTATGGACTTGGCCTTTTCAGCAACACAGAAACAGAAGGGGGGGGGGGGGCATTTATGGCCTGTTTAGGTCACGTTAAAGGAATAGTTTGTAGTTTATAGTCTTTTTGCTAAGCTCGGCTAAGCTAAACTTACTTAAACCAACCCTAATATGTTTACATTATAAATGTCTCAATCTTTTCACTCAGCTTACCATATAACAGCAAGTGAATAACAGCAAGTGAATAACAGCGTTGTCAAATATTAAAATGTATTGTGTTTAAAATCTGTGTTTCAGAGGAGCTGTGAGGTAGATTTTGTTTCCACTGGTCAGAGTGAGTCTCACAGTAATCTCCAATTCTGTTAAACACAAACTGGCTGCTTTCTTTAAATATAGAAGACATATATATATATATATATATTTATGTCTTCCACATTTATTTATTTTCTTCTCTTTATTTACCAACATTTAACAAGACCTACATGCCCTGTGCATATATATTTAAAGTATGTGTGTATATATATATATGTTTAGTGGTACAGATTTGAGATCTAACTTTCATCCCCAACTACTCCTTTAATGCTGATGGCTGTAATCTATAATTTAAAAAGGCTTATTGGAATGTCAGACTTGAATCCTAAATGTAAAAATATTATTCTGATAGTAATTTAAACATGCAGCATTATGTAAAAAGAGGTTTTTGCCCTGTTACTGACAGAAATGTTGCTCTTGCTTTCCTGCAGATGATTGAGAACAACACTTGCAGCAACAGTAAAGAACAACACTTACTTTATCGACAGGAAGCACTGATGACATAACTTTTCAACAAGCTATTAGTAGATTCTCACCAGGCAGTAGGAACGGTGCTGGTTCCTCTAAAGTGTTAATACTGTAAACATGCAGAAGACAGATTCATGCTCACTGGTTATAACAATAGATGAATTTGAAACTATAGGCCTCCCCATGTATCTGTAGGAACAGGCTGACAAACTGCAGAATACACACATTAACAGTTGCACAGTTAACGTTTGCAGGCAGTGATTGTATTGGACTGTGTCAATGTACGGGATGTGTGGCTGAAAGAGAGCGGATGAGCGGCAACTAGACAGAAAGGTGATTATTGAAGGTGACTGCAAAAGCCGATACCTGGCAGCTGTATATTCACCCTTAGAACATGGAGCGAGCCCCAGATCAATACTGTTCTCTTTCTCCCTCCCTCTCATCACTGGAGGACATAGTGGCAGTACACAGCTACAGGAGACATTTATTACGGGCCCTGCTCGGTGGCTCCGTGGGAGACGACAAGGCAGCCCTGGGTCCGGCTTGTTATCGGGCCTCGTGTAACTCTAACAGCGGCTGTATGTCAGTGTTGGACTGTGCAACATCACCTCCCAACGGGCCAATGATGGGGGGGTTTTGACAAAGTAGCAGCGATTTCTCTGGCCCCTCGGAGGATGATTGTTTTGTCAAAGTACATTTATGGGGAGAGTTCTGTCGTTAGTTTGTGAAATTGTAAACCTTGTCCGAAACGGCGCCAGGATATTGCTGTTTTTTCTCATTTTGCATGTTTTGTTTATAAATTTAGTAAAAGAAACACACAAGAGTCAATTTTTCACAATTTGTTCTCATCTCCTTTATCTCAGTTTGACCTCATGGATAAATGTGTGAATCATCCTCAAGCACTGATGCAAAACTGATCCAACTGTGAAACATTTATTTATTTTCTTCTCTTTATTTACCAACATTTTACAAGACCTACATGCCCAGTTAAAGTTATGACATTCATTTTATGTTTTAATGACAAAGTAAAAGGCAATTTCATGCCTGTTAATCACAACAATCCTGAAAAATGATGGAAGTGAGTGAATTTTCTAATTTATTCATGGTCATTGAGTTCAGTATAATTAATTCCATCTTTTAGAATATAACTTTTTAATGCAATCAAATGGCATAAAAAGAACATCGCATTAGGAGAGAATTATAAATATTAATCATTAATTTTGATGCTGGTTTAAACAGATCTACTAATTGAAAAGTGTTTAATTGCATAGTTTATTTTCATTGAAGCATTATTTTTACAAGTATTACCTCATAGTGATGTAGCCCCAGAAACAAACGTCAGACGTCTATTTTCAGCGCAAACTCACTGCAGAGTCACTTTATGCTGCATCATTTGAAAATCACCCCAAATCCCATACACTGGAATTTTAGGGAAAAATACGTCCTGCTACCGGCGCCTCTGTCGATAAATTTTTTGAGTGTCGATCAACCCTTTTGCTTTCGTTTCATAGTGTATTAACTTCACCTTGCATGTGCTATAGGGTGTTTCGGTACAAGGCGTTTTGTATGCTGCATAAATACTATAGAGATTACACAGCTACTCATGTATCCAGAGCTCCGTACAGAAAGACCTTGACCACTGACAGGTTGTAATGCTTTTGTGCAGACTCTCAAACCACAAGTCACTGTTGTCAAATCTAATTTCCCATAATGTTTAATGGCTGTTGTGATTTTCAGTTCACCTTCACACACCAATCAACCAAATGCCTGGATGAGTTGTTACCCTCCAGATGACCCGTACAGGAGCAGAATACACAAACAACTGTAAGATCACTGTCTGCGCCGCATAAGTGTTCTGCGATTGCACATGGCACTTACATATGTATGAGGCCGTTTGAGGTTACACTTCTGATGCACAAACACACGCACACATGTAGCTGCTGTGAAAGAAAATGAACACTTTGGTGTGTGTGTGTGTGTGTGTGTGTGTGTGTGTGTGTGTGTAGCAATACACACATTCCCTAACATCACACACAGTGCACAGATTTATTGACCTTGTATTGGTGCTGCAGGCCTCCATCACTCAGCAACACATGCACTGAACCTGTGACTGAACTGTGAGCATCATTTCTTTCTCCTCTTGCTCCTGCGATCTCAACACTTGACAGGGTTTCGTTGGTGTGGCGGATTGGCGGGTGGGCGTTTAGCATGTTTGTGTGCGTGTGTGTCAGTGTGTGTTGGTGTGTCAGTGTGTAGGTGTGTGTCAGTTTGTCAGCAGTGGCGCCTACAGGACGTGAACACATGGGGGCTACAGTCAGCTCGGGTGGGTGAATTACAGCAGGCTGCGCCTTTGTAAAAAAAAAAAAACGCTGGTGTATTTGTCAGCACGCTACTGCAGCCGTCCGGGAACAGTGACTCAAATAAGTGGCGGCTCTCACACTGTGGAGAGTGAATCGGAGGTCAGGGACAAGTAAGAAATGGCAAACCAACACAGTGGAATGAGAGCGTGCGCTGTTAACGTTGCACATTCAGCTCCCGGGCAAGACTTCATGCTTGCTGTGGGAGAGGGCTCTTACCATTGACTGATCAGTGAGTCACTCCACTGTGATATAGACAGCATCTGTTAGAGTGAATTCACTGCAGCATGGATTTCTGCTGTGTGAGTTTTCACAACCTTGATGTAATGTTACCGCCTGTTCATAGTGAGCTTCGAGAACGAGCAGTGATTGAAGAGGACGAGCCAGTCTCCCTAAAGTATCTCTCTCCCCCTCATTTACTCTGGATTATGTTTGTGTTTCCATACTCTTCAGTTATACAGTTATTCAACCGCTGCTGTGTGGCTGAGGCATTTGGCCAGGCCACCATGTTCTCCTTGATGGCACAGATACATCATACACAGCAGGTGACAGACACAGATTAAGCGGTATATTAAGATTAATTGTTGTGCATACATTGGAAACTACTGTATATAAGGCCGTATAATGTTTGGCTTTATCCCAGAGAGGCTGTTAGAAATAACCGTCAGCTTCTTTAAACATCAGCTGTCATCCACTGTCACCTCTGTGAGGATCTGTTCCACAAAATCTCTGTTAGAACAAAACAAAACCATCCACAGTAATAACATTACAGTTGAGGGACATTTTATCAGATTGAATTCAGCATTATATTTCCGCTCGAATCTAATATAGATGGCACGGAAATACAGCGAAGAGATATTTGTCATTGCCCCAGATTTCCTCTGTTTTCACTCAGCGGCAAAAGAAGATTTATTGTTTCCCCATGATGCGAAAGTAAAGAAATCAGAGTTTATCCCAGAGAGTGTATAGTTTCAAGAGGATGGGAAAGTACCAACAATGATTTGTGGAAACGAGGGTTTATTTACAGCTTTCCTGCTTTCTCAGGATTTGTGTGCACATACAAACAGTTAAAAGACAATACAAAAAAACAGCAGTTTTAAAATTCAAGTGCTATAATCATAAAGTGCAATAAACTTGTTACAATGTTTATTAAAAATAGAAAACATTCATAAAAACAGGTTTAAAAGTAAGGGTTGCTTATTGGGCAAATTCAGAGAGTTGTAATATGTAATGTTAAACTGCCTTTAACCACTTAAATAAAGAGATTGTTTTTACATTATACAGTCACATAGTGTTAAGCTCCTATACACATGATTTAAAACTTTGACATCCAAATTAAATTTTAAAATATTATTTAAGACTCAAACACAATATGTGTGGGTTTCTCACCCAGTGTCCTCTCTGCACTTATTACTGCCACCTGGTGTTTTGTTGTGAGTACTGCGACTGTGGCTCTGTTCTCTGCATTGCTGTCTGTGTTATGCTGCTCCAGTTCTCTGCACCACAAACCAGAGAGTCTGCAATGTTTCTTTATTTGGCTCAGTGACTTGAAGAAACTTTTCTGAATTGACTCAAAATCTAATGTGTCTTTTAAGTTTAAGTATAGATGTGTTGCGTTCCCACTCTGCGGTTTTATATTCTACCCAAATTACTATTTTACTGTTCAGTGGATAGTGTACAGTGTTAATAATGTCTCTATAAAGGGAAAATGGCATGTTTTTATGTAAAAGAAACACCTACAAGAGTCCACTGCTAAACTACTAGTATACAAACTATCTTAATTTAAATTGTTTTACAGTAGGTTTCCTAGTTTCCCCTGGACAACAGTACTACAATCACATACAGTTTCAGTTAAGTTTCATACACACAAATATGTAGAAATTGTTTGGTTGATCTAGTTATGTGTTCTTGTATTATTTTGGATTTGAAAAAATAATTTAAAGGACAAGGTTCATGTGGTTCACGTTTTTAAAAGCTTTATTCAGAATGTATGTATGCACGAAATAGCAGATTGTTTAATGGATCATTTCTGTGTCTCTTTCTTTGCAGGATGAGTCCTTCAGGTCTATAGACCCGTACTGACTGGAGACATGTTCTAAGGACGACACATGAGCCACCATGAAAGGGTTAGGAGCCAACCGCAGTCGTCACCTGTCTGACTCCTGTGAACCAGCGGGATGCCAACAGAAGCCTCTCTGTCCTCTCTCCTCAGACCCTCACAGCTCCTTTATGTTGAGCCCCACCATTAACCACTATGGCACTCTGGACCCCCATCTCCACCAGTGCTCCCCCACCAGTCCCACCACCCTGCCACCTGACTGCTTGCTGCCTTTCAGCCAGATGTCCAACAGCAGCACCTTCCCGCGTCTGCACTTCACTTCCCAGACGGACCAGGTTGACTGTTCCCAGGCCTGTTTGGCAGGTGGTGGAGTTGGGCAAGGCAGCAGGGCAGGTACACTATCCAACTCCCTGTCCATGGGTATGGGATTAGGCCTGGGCTTCACTGGCGCTCCGATGATCACCAGTGGATCGGCCACCATTTCGTCTGCAGCAGCAGCAAAGATGAATCGGTTGCCGTCCAACCTCTTGGATCAACTGGAGAGGCACCTGCCCCTGCAGCGTGATGGCTTCAGCACATTGCAGTTTCATAGAGGACGTATGTCAAAGCAACGCAGTGAGAGTCCAGGACGAATACGCCACTTGATGCATTCTGTGCAGAAGCTATTTGCCAAGTCCCAGTCTCTGGAAAACTCTGCAATAAAAGGAAGCATAAACGGGCGCTCCATTGGAGGAATGACTGGCACCACAGGGGCTTGTGAGGACGGTGGTAGGCCGAGCCGCAGATGCAAGAGTAAAGACAGAGCTAAGACCGAGGGGCCAAAGCAGAGACCTAGGCCCAATGCACTAGGCCTCTGGAGCTCGGATGATGCCCTGGACACTGACACAACCAAAGCTGGCACTATCACTGTAGGTTACCGCAACCCGCTGAGCATGATGACTCTTGGCAGAGCGGTGTCAGACAGCCAAGCTCCTGCCAGGCATATCCCACAGGGCTACAACACCATTTCTGCACATCCTCTCAAGACCTCGAAAAGCAGCAGTGACCTCAAGTTTCTGGCATGCCAGGCGACACAGGTAGGATCCAAGGATGAGGGAAGAACAAGAGGAAGCAAGGATGACACGTTGGTGAAGAGGGGCACCTGGTCCACTCTCACCCTCAGCCAGGCCAGGCAAGTGTTGCAGAAGGGCTCTGCTACAGTCAACAGGACCCTGCTTAAATCGAAGTCATGCCACCCAGACCTGACACAACAGTTCCTACAGGTAGGAGGGACAGTGAGTATTCATCTTCATCTTCATCTTCTTTGTAAGTTTGCATGGTTCTTTTTCTATTTTCCTGTTCTCTGGAGGAGACTTCCTTATAATTCTGTTAGATTTACCCTTATTCTATTGATCACGTACACTTTATCTTCATATTCATACTCGCTCACACTTAGATGTAGATTTGTCCCATGACATTCAATCCATTCATGTTTTCTTTAGCTGCACAAGCCCTGAACCATATACCTACATTTCACAAAAGTAGTCAAAATCAGACACAAACGATGAAATACATTCAGTATCAAAGAAACGCAACTGAAATATGTATATATTACAAAGTTCAATAGTCTCACAACTGTACATATATATCTATTTTAATCTAGGTCCCACTGGGTGAATGGGCAGGAACCTTGGGTCGCAGCCGAGCAGGTGGAACCGAGATCCCCTGTCGAAGGATGCGCAGCGGCAGCTACGTGAAAGCTATGGGAGACTTAGAAGACAGCGAGGACTCAGAGGGAAGCCCCAAACCTTCCCCCAAATCTGCTGCTCGTCGCCAGAGCTACCTGAAGGCCACCCAGCGCTCCCTGAGCGAGCAGCAGCAGCCGCCACCACCTCCACGCAAGTGAGTCACAAAGCATGTAGAATCAACTTCATCACACTGGAATTTTGACCCTGATTTACATTCATTCAAACAGAAAGAGGCATTAAAGGGGTTTATGTTATTGAAATAGTAGGTTGCAGCTTGTGTCCCCAAAGGTCGTCAGCAGGTGGCAGTATCATGTCATGACTAAAATCTGAGACGTGCAGCAGTGCTTGTCGAAGTTATTGGGTTTAAGTCACGGAGGTAGAGATGCAGCTTAATGGGGGAGGACAGGGCTTGACGCACAATATCATCTTTATTTGCAACGAGAGCAAGAGGAGGTGAAATTTGTGCCATGTGTTTTACTCCTACATCCACACGGACAGGCCTCGTTACTACGCACTCATGCGGGAGGATTATCTGTGGTCTCCTCTGCACAGTGCATGCTCTGTGCAGCATCTGAGGTCAGTGTCAACCATATAGGCAGGCAGTGTGGCCCCTCCACCCCCCCTCACCTGCCCCACCATCATGACCCCACCACCTTTATTTGTCTAACCCCTCCCGGTGCTCTTCCTCTCCATCTCTTTCCCTTGCAGGTTATCTGATTGGTGTGTTGGTACTTAACACTCACCTGCTTCCTCAGGCCCTGGTTTTCATAACATGCAAATGTCACCATGGAAATCACTCAGACACACCCTGCTGCTTACTGTGCACATATTTTCCCTCACACTAAATAGGTGAGCCAGAACAGAGGAAACTGCACAAAATGTTTCCAGATCAGTCAGAGCAAATTTATAAAAAACAAATTTAGCAGTTTTATTCAGACATCAGTTTCCTCTGTGCTGCGATTTGAAACCCAAGCACATAACACTATCCACACATCTCAAATTGTATTTCATTTTAATATAACCTGGGGAACTTTTGGGGGGGTGCTGTTTAAAGTTTCTCCTGGATATCATCCTGTAAACACAACCCTCACTTATCCCAGTCTCTATATTCTAAGAGGTTGATTATCACGTTCACTTCCACAGTTCACTGCCGTCCCTGAAGGAGCTGACGACTAATCGGAGTCTGGATAACTTGGATTGCCTGGTGAGCCCGCTGGAGGCCCCCCCACGCCACAGGAACCATGATTTCAGCCATTGCTCTGCCACACTGGGCAGAGGCTCGGGCGCTCAGGTACGGCTGCGGTGTGATCAAACATGTCACTGTTTAGGCGAGATCACACAGATGCAGGCAAATGTCACAGGTCAAAGTTCACCTATAGGTTGAACTACACTCAAACTCAAGAGTCGTCAATCAATGTCATTATCAACTAATGTTTCCACAACTGATTCTTTTATGTGTTGCATATAAAAGTATTAGAAACAGCTTATTAGATCATATTGCTTTGACTCATGTGACCCCAGAGAGAAGAGTAAGTGTGTAACTCTGAAGTTGTAGTTGATGCTTCTGTAAGAGAATATTTACACATACGTAATGTCTGCTGAGACTGCTGGGAGATGGTATATGAATGAACCAGTTGGGAATAAGGAGGTGGAATTTTAAAGAAAACCTGCGCATGTTTGCAGATTGTCAAAGTGGGATTTCTGACTCAGAGTAAACTTGAGTGAGCTTGTAAATCTCCATCAGCACGATGTAGAATCACACACCAGACTAATGCAAACAACCTTTACAAGTGATGGTATCAGTCTGTGTTTGTACAGCACATGGGAACATAAACATCCATCAAATTATGATTCAGAGATTCAATTTCCTTGAAGATGACAGTTAAATCAGAATATAACATGTCTGGGTCGTAAACTGCCACGAACAGAGGGAGTATTATTCATGTTTATGTTCCATCTACTGCACGTTCATATATAACAGTAACATACCATAAGAATAACTAGACTACTACTGGCTGTGTGTGCTGCATCTTTTAATGTTTCTTTATCAAACATGTCAGATCAATCCCATCATAACATGACAACACAAAGCCTTGCTACAAAGAAATACTCAAACAGAGCTATTTTCAGTAACTCACAATGCTGCAGAAAAATTATTTTTGTTCAGACTCTGAACCAAGATCTAAAAATAGCCAAATCATGTATCAACTTTACTTATTTACACAATTTAATACTGGTTTTAAAGCTGTTATAACTTTGTGTGTCCATGAGACCTTTATAAAAACATTTTAACTAATATCTGCAATGACAGAAACTAAGTTACTTCCATTCATTTCAGTGTTATCAAAAAACTATTTTACCAAAAACATCTTATATTATCTGCCCCTAACATATGTATAACATAGATACAGATCACTCACACTTTTTAGATTTCCTTTCTTTTCACCAATCACATGAAAACAATCAACCAATAGCATCATAACATACATATAACTCAATATGTTCATACTGTTTCATTATTCCCCTTTATAAACTAACTTCTAATGAACCAAGCACATTCAAGTAAAGTAAAAGTACCTTTAAGTTGCTGCTCTGTACTTTTTTTTGTACTATTTTGGAGCTGTCCAGATCTTGTACCTGTTTGGTCGACCATGTTTGAAACATTCTCCATTACCTGTAGTTAGGAGAGACGATCAGACCCAGGACTCTTAGCTCCTTGAGTGTTTGCACTTACTGGTACAGTGTGGTGTCTTAGCCTTTCTGTCAATATTGACTCAACGGATAGAGTTGATTGAGGAACTTCTCAAGCTTGAAAAACTTTACTCCTCCACGAGGGGTTCAGGGGTTCCTCCCCTACTTTGAATAAATATCAAGTATAGGTGTATGAACCTCTCTCCCAACCTTCACTGTCTTTTTTAATTTAAATTTTTTGTTGTTAACTTCCCTGGTCGGATTGGGTTTAGTTTATTTTGATGAGCTGAGCCATTGAAAGTCAAATCAGAAATGCAAAAAAAAGTTCAATAAAACATTTTTAAACACAACAAAAAGAGTAAACAATACAATTTGAATACCCTGCGACCCTTTACAAAAGACGCAGATGAGTTATTATACTTAGTAGTTTGCATTATGTGGCCCAAAGAGGTCAAACTATATTAAATAGTTAATAGAGCAGAAAAAGTTTTAGATTTTAGTATTTTAGTATTAGTATTTTTTTCCTAGAGCTTTTTTTGTTCTTTCTTCCCACATCAATCATCTCAACCCCTAAGGATTATCATATGGTCTTTTGGATCCTGTTCATAAAGTGGTGCATAAGGATTAAGAATCTAATACTGTCACATAAAATAATATGACAGTCATAGCCTTTGATCATTTAAGTACATTTTGGTGATAATATGTCTGTACTTCTTTTTAAATAGGGTTTTAAATGAGGACTTACTCTTTATTGTTTTTAAATTACTTTATTTGTGCATTTGCTGAAGTAAAAGATCTGTGTGTACCCATTCCACCCCTGGGAATATAGAAAGCATGTTTCTCAGTCTGCCCTCTGCCCTCAGCGTGTGAGTCTGCACACGTTCTTTCAGGTTTGCGGGCAGGGCTGTGGGCACTCAGTAATGTACTGTGACGGGGAATCACAGGCAGTGGAGGCTCTGGATTTGCCAGCGCCGACGTGCTTCCGGTCGCGCAGCCACAGCTACCTGCGGGCCATCCAGGCGGGCTGCTCCCAGGATGAAGACACAGCCTCTGTGGACTCGGACTCACCGCCCCCCACCACTGCAGTCTACAGCTACTGCACCGACACCAGTGAGTACCAGTGACAGGAAAGACAAGAGCTGCTGAACACAGATTACAAAAAGTATTAGCTAAAAAAGAGGAAGTATATTGTACCACTGAGAACGTTTTAGAATGAATACACTGCTGTGTTGGAGTTTGTTTAAAGGGGTTGTGGGAACAGTAAGGCAAATGCATTCAGCAGCATTAAATTAAAGTGAATTATATTTAACTCTTTTTGGTTTTAATACCTTATGATTAACCACTCTATATTTATATTGGACCTGTGCTTCACATATTGCACTTTTACTGGTACCATAATTACAAATCCTTTATCAAACAGACTGTGTACTGGCTCCATGCGTTGGTTTTGATTACAGTCATTGATAACATTAAGATTTATATTGACCAAATTAATGGTGGGATCCTTGTTCACCCCTATTACACACTGCAGTTCAATTCCCCAGGCATCCGGAAACAGCTTAAATGATAAATTGATTCATCAGCAATTTAACTGATAGAAACTTAATGTATATTCTCTGTTTTTAACTTTATGAATGTAGATATCTGCTCGTGTTGAGTTTTTTAACTCCTGGTTTGACAAGCGAAGCTACATGAGTTAATTGATTTGCAGAAGTAACAATTAAGGTTTAACAACTAAACTTTGGCACATGGTCCTTGAATGATCCAGCCTTAAAGGGGATAGTTCACCCAAAAATGAAAATCCACTCATTATCTACTCACTGCTTTACAAAACATAAACATATATTTTTGGGTGAACTATCTACTAACTACTTTTAAGATGGAGGATGGACGGGCCTTCATGATTAACATCAAACATCAATGATGCAAATTTGTGTCAAATGTGCCTTTAATAAAATCATGTAGTCTGTTTTTGTAAAGGCCCTGTCTGGAGGAGGACAGGCCTCCATATTTAAATTACTGCTAATCTTTAATTTACACTTGTGAAATTAAATGAACAAAACATCGTTGTCCAATATTTCCATCAGCAATAAAGTTATTTTTTTCCTTTGACGTAGTTGAGACAAACCTCCTTCCAGCCCATGACTGCAGTTTAATGTCTGGACTCGTGTGTGAAGCCCGCGGCGTCCGGGGACTAAAATGAAGCGCACCTACCGCGATGAGCGCGTCCACAAAACAACGTTCCCCTGAACCAATCACCCGCGTCACCGGTTAGCGCGAGGAGCCGAGCGGACCAATCGCGTGCGTCGGGCAGCAAACGGTGAAAACGTGGACTCCAATCCTGCTCGTGAAGGGCGTGTTGAGCGGATCCTTTCTTCACAGCGTCGCTGTGAGTGTCGCCGCTGAGAACCGCTGCGTCTCCTCCGCCTCATGAATGAACAGAAAATAAGGATTTTTACCCGCCGCCATTAAACAGTAAGACTTCCCGTCGCCTTTTTATCAGCCGAGCGTCACTGGTCATAACGTCTGCTGCTGCCGGCGCGTTAGCAACGGCGCGCTAACACAAGCTAACGCTGTGCTTGGGTAAGCTAGCTAACGTGGATGAAGAAAGGGAATGAAGCCCTGTGATACGAGCTGTTAGCGAGGGTGGAGGAGGGTGGTGCGGCGGCGGTGGCGGCGGCTGCTGCTGCTGCTGTCACACTGGTGCTTACGAGGCTTTAATGGAAGCAGCCGGTGGCAGCGTCTCTTTTGTTGGTTCACTCGCACGTCTGCTGTATGAAGCCTCCGGCTAACGTTTTCCAACGATAAATGCCCGTGATGAGCGTCCACTGGCTGCTAGCATAAGCTAACAGTAGCCGAGGCGTCAACAGCTCCACAGCTCGATACCCGGCGACTTCAGCTGAACCCTTCACTTTGTTTCACAGCCGGAACATGACCCAACACTGCTGGATGCCATGTGCTAATTTTAAGCTACTGTGATTTACTGATTAGCTTGATGTAGAGATGATTAAAACGCAGTTTACGCAAACAGAAATCAATCCGATATTGATTTGTAAAGGGAATCACGGAGTAGCAGAGTATTGGATTTGATTATAAATGAACATGAGCGGTTTAAATGAGGTGAGGTAACGCTACACGACTCTTCTCTCGTATCCATGTGACAGTGATGCGAGCCCAGAGGCATGGAGGAAGCTATGATTCACCAGCCAGCCCATTTAAAGAGTCTTAAAGTTTCAGCCCTTTCTCCTGCAGACTGTGATGCCTCATTGCTTCCTCCTGAATGGCTCATAATACCTTCTACACATTAACACATAGTTTGTATTGATGGGTGAAGGAAAACCCTAAATGTGGTTTAATAGTAAAATATGTTCACCTCGGCCGCAGTGGCTACTTCTGATTTACAGTCGCATGAACCATTTTTACTGAGCAGCCAGCTACCACGTGTTAAGACCTGAGGACATGATCAATAATTTATCAGCTTCCTGCTCTCTGTAGTGCTTTGCAGTTCACCAGATAGGACACTTCACTGGGCTTTTGTAAGGACCCCACTGAGGCAAGAAGGATGCGCTCACAAAAGAAATCGAGATCAAACCACCTACGCCCCTTTCTATGTGTAGTATTGTTTTATTTGAACCAATGCTTTTAATTCTTATTCTCTACGAGCTTGAAAATTACCCATCAGGCTACTGAACATCTGTCTTGGTGCTATCAGCAGCCTCATTTGCTTTGAAGCTTTATTGTAGCCACAAGGCGTGTTCATTGTATCCAGCAACATATTACACAGGACGTGATGCGTCTGTCTGTGTATTGCCATGGATAGAGAGTGAGTCATCTCGCACTCATTGATGAGGTAATCTCTCGACTGAATGGGTAAAGCAGTTTCACAGTAAGGTCAACAGCACGCCAGCTTCCTGATGTCTGGATGTGTGGAGCCTATGGTTAACATAGTTAGATAGCAAAGGCCTCTCCATTTCTTATATACTGACATGCTGATTTGTGAAGTACTTTTTATCAGCTTGTGTGAAAAGAAAATATTCGGAGTATATATTAAAACACTGCATTACAGTAAACATCAATGTTTTGCGCTGAGAAGTTTTGCACTTAAACAAATAGATGATTAATTAATGAATAGACGGACGTCACCATTTTCATGTACAGACCAAGGACTTACAGAAAGACACACCAGGCAGATTAAGGAAATAATTGAAATAATTACCCTCCTAATCACAGTTCTGTTTTGTTTTTTTTGTCTTATGCAACTTAACCACGTAGTTTGATTTGATGACAGTTTGAAAACAGTTTGCATGTCTAAAGCACATCCCCACATCCGTCATGATGTTGACAAAACCCTCATGAATGGCAGGGTTTTAGTTTTAACCACACTACCCAGCATTATGCTGTAGCTTGCAAAAGCCAAATGCTTGCTTGTGGATTTAATTTTAAAGGATTTCAAGCTGAGATAATTGATTAATCTCTAGCTGTGTGCTTTTAACCTGTTTGATTTATTTGTAAATTCAAAATTAAGTGTGTGATTTTATCGCTGTTATATCTAAACAAAATCTAAGTCGCTCAGTTATGCCTCATTAAATTGTCCCAGCTTCCCCTCCTGATTTGTTTGACCTCAGAGGAACTTCTCACGTGTCTTAACGTCAGCTGTCCAGGCGACAACCCACACCACTGCCCCAGTTCAACAGGTCAGACTTAGAGCCTCAGCAGGTCTTAAGGACATCACCATATGCAGCAGATAATGCACAAACCAAGACTTCAGCAGTGCAAAGAGTGGACTAAATCATTTGGATTTTGTCTCAGTTTCAATGGCTGTGCTCTAGGCAAGCGCTTTATTTAAAGTTTTCCTGCTATTTGCTTTAGGAACTCCAACATTAATGTAATAGAACAAGTTGCTTGACTAGTGGTGAAATCATAACTGACTGTTCTTGCTATGCCATTTTTTGTTTTTGGTGTTGTCACTGTTAAGGTCTGTGTGTTGTGTAAATGGTTTGCTTTTTTTATCAGTATGTCAGCATTGTCTACTAAACAGCAGGCTGCCTGTCTTTCTGTCTCAACAGATTGTACTCTCTGTCATGATGTCTGTTGTCTCTGCTCGTTAATTTCTTTTTTCCTACTCATACCTCTTGAGTTTGTCTGATTCATTAAGAGGAAAAACAAATATTTTCATTGATTAGTACAGTCAGAAAACAGATTAATAATAGTCAGCGGTAGTGGTGTGATAATTAATATATATAAATATGATATATTTTAAATGTACAGAAGGACTCATTGAGGCTGTCAGTCATCTGTTATCAAGCTAAGATCCATACTTCGGATTCAAAATCATCAATTTATATATGGTGTATTTGCAAAAATTAAAACATGTTGCCTTTTGAACATGAGATACATTTTTTGTTTAAGATGACATTTTATAAACGAAGTGCCAGTAAGTGGATTCAACACAGTCCAGCTGTCTGCCCATATGTGAATATACAGAAAGTAAGTGATAAGTCAGAAGTCATCTTCAAGCCATGTGTCCCAGTCTAATCTTTCAGTCTACGACTCCCACAGTCTGTCAGCCTGCCATATTATCTTACATTGAGACTGCTAATCTTCAACAGAGCTTCTATCACCACCTCTTTTCGTGATACTTGGCTCATGTCCAGTTTCACTGAGGTTCATCCAGAATAAACTACAACAGTGTCCATAGGGCTTTGTGTGTAATTCAGGAGAAACTAATGTGAAACACTACAAGTTCAAGCCTAATTAACTTTAAGCCAAATTCACTCAGGAATGAGTTGAGCAGTACAAATCCCAAACCAGAACACCAAACACTGAAACTGGAAGAGAATCGTGTTCTGTTCTTGTAAAAACTAGCTAATGGCAACATCATTTAAAAGAGTGGATCATGTTAAAGGTTTAGTCCGCTGTAGAGGGCCCATTAGTGGTCATCTGATAGCTCATGGACAAACCTGCTGATGGAGCCAGAGAATATCCTGCCTCAGAGACTGCATAGCTAGCATAAGTGAAGCAATTTAGTAAACATGTGAACTACATAGGGGTGTTGACAGCACTGTAATTGTTCTTAATAGATTTTAAAGTAGACAAATTCTTTTGGGTCACTGAGTTATGTGACTCAGACAGCTTCTGTCTGTTTATAGGCGTTACCTTGTGCGTCATTCAGGAAAGGGAGGATTTGTTAGTGTACAACATAATCAGCCTTCTCATTCTTTTGAATGTGGCCACTCAGTTGGCAAAGTGGGGATGCCTATGGAAAGGGATCTGGCGCTGCAATTCTAACAAACAAAAGATAAAATAATTGATGCAATAACTTGTTTCAGAACATGACAACGTTAAACTGTTTAACTACCAAACCTGCAGAAGCACTGCGTCCTGATGAGACCACCAGGAAACAGCATTTTGCAGCAGAGAAAATGTATAGAAAGGGCTTAATAGCAACATAGCACCTTTAGGGATCTGAAGAATTAAATGATTCAACTGCAGGCTATGTTCTGGCCCTGCCCTAGAGATCCAGGGTCTGGGCAGCTCTGGTCACTGCTTGGCACAATCTCTATGGCCAGGGGATATAGAGCCAGCCACCACACCACATATTGCAATCTGACAGTGAAATGGATTGTGCTCTTATCTAAAGGTGTGAATAATCTGCAATTAGCCCACTTCACTATGACCCATTTGTTGTTGTAGCTCATAAATCATGCTATTGTAGAGCTGAGTGAGAATGGCTCCTGTGTAGTGAGCTGTTGATGGCTATTTAGCTCAGAACAGGAGATCTATTTCAGTGTAAATGTGTGTGATGCATTGCAGCCTTGCAGACACAACAAATGTTAGACATGTGTTAAGACTTGGGCTGTAATAAGAGACATCAGCGTCGGAATGTCATGCATCTGAGCTATGAGTACCACGAGAAGTGTATCGTTCTTTCAGAATAAATGTTCTGTTGGCTGAATATGTTCTTCGAGGAGACTGTCACTGCAGGTCAGGGCTGCGTGTGCGACTCATGAGCTGCATGGAGTGGATTTCCGCAGCCTTGTTTGTGTATGTTGGTGGGATTTAATGAGGGCTTTGCTGGTGCCGTGACTCACAGGCTGATGACGGAAGTGCAGAGCCCTCACAATTATAGGGTGCTGGGTTGCTGCTTGGGTTGAAACCACTACTGGAGAGAAAATATATATATATATATTTTGAATTTCTTAAGTTACTTTCTTGGGTGAACACTGTAATGGGGCAAAAGTATTTGCTGTGCTTTACAGCTCTTTCAGTCAGCAATGTTACCAGTCAGCGAGTTGTTTAAATAGCATCTGCCACCCCGCTCCCACCACCACCACAAATTCTTGAAGAAAGCCTGAGGTTTTTCTTGCTTTCCTATGTTGCTGTACTTTAGTTAACTCTGTATCATTCACCACAACCCTGCAGTCAGACTGATGACAGGAAAAGAGGCACCAGTCCCACTGCTCGTCTCTTGAGTCAGATTGGTCTTACTCACTTGTAATCCACTTTCAGGCCTCATTTTAGTTTCTGTAGAAAGAGTTTTTGAATCCAAAGTTCATGTGTCAACGTTAGAATGCGAAACCTTTTGAACAGCTGTTTACACTGTGTGGGCAATGGCGACTTCTCTAATTCTAATAGATTGTAACCGTCAAGGTTAAAGCAGTTATTGAGCAACTTTATCTTCCATGTGGAGTCATGTTTCTGGCCTGCTGAAGAACGTACATCCTTTCAGTTCTGATTTTGGTCTCTACCAACTTCTCATCAGAAACCTCTGGCTCTACTCTGTCTGTAGTTTGAGGCTGAGCAGGTAGTATACGGCCTTGCTTTTTCATCTTTCCTGCCGGAAACAGCGGCTTGTTGTGGCTGACAATGTCTCTATGAGAGCAGTACATGTGAACCAAAACAATGAACTTCTGAAAATGAAACTCACTATGATTTTGTAAAACAGAGTGCTGCCAATTTGCCAATACATATTGATCAAATGCAGTCCCTATAAGAACAGATGTTTTACATTCCTGAGTCGCGGTGTTTTCAAACAACCCAGACTGAATTTAATATCTGTTTTGTAGTTCCATATGCCAAATAGTCCCTGCTCCAGGCTTTTCCAGTGGTTCATATTTATCTGGAGTTAAGTAAAACATGAATGAGCTGAGAGCATGTGCTTTAGAGTGAGATCTAGGGAGTGAACGCAAGTGATGAGAGAATAAAGCCGGTGAACAAGATAATTCAAACTTTCTTTGCTAAAAGTTTAATCACTTAGGCGGGAAGATATAAGCTTTAAATATGCAAATCTTCAACTTCAAAGATCGGCATTGAGGAGATTTTGTTCTTCTTTTCTGTCTCTGCATATCTCCATTTCATCCACTGAGACATACCATGCAACAATAAATCTAAAAATATCAAAACAACAGGATGACTGCAATGTCACTCACCTAATCTTCACTGTGTTGTTGTTTGGCTTCAGATGCAGGAGGAACAGGAAAGCACAATAAGTACATTTTAGTTCCCAGTTTATTTCCTCAAACTGTTTGGTTGAAAATTGCTTTGAGCAAGGAATAGAGTTGTCCTGTCATATGTTCCCTAGAGTATAGGGTCTGTGAAGGTGTGGCATGAAAGTAAAGATCCCCAGAGACAGACTGACGTCAATGGAACACAACTTCCAGCAGCTTTACAGGGTAGCAGATGTAGCATTAAGTACATCCTAATGGAGGCAGCAATAAGGGCAAAGTGCAGGTTTGTTTTTCAGATGTTTATCGTTTTATATTTTATGCTTTATCTCGTTCTGAAGTCAGATGAGCCAAAGAGCAGGTTTCTCATGCTAAGTTCTCTTTATCTGCTTCTTCTGCCAGCAGTCAGCAATAGGAGAGCTCCTCCTCCAGTCCCACCCCGCACCACCTCCAAGCCCCTCATCTCAGTGACCCTGCAGAGCAGCACAGAGTCAGCCCAAGACGTATACCTTGACCGAGGCAGTGAGGCCAACAGCCAGTCAGGACGCAGCAATTCTTCTGACAGTCTCTGTAGCCTCCGCACAGGCAGTCTGGCGAAGGGGACCCAGCCTCGACCAGCTGCTGTCCCTGCTGCAACCTCTGCACCCGCTGCAGGCTCTGTACCTCCTGTTCCAGCCCCTCGGGACCTCCCTCCCACTATCACTGTCACCACCGCCACCACTTCCACATCTACCATACCCCAAAATGACACCCTGAGCACTCTTGTCACCTTAGAGCAGCCCCCGACTGCACCCAAGAGGAAACTGTCCTCAATAGGAATTCAGGTAAGAGCTGTCTACTTCTGTAATAGGATACATTCATACTGGCAGAAAGCTAAGGCTTGTATTTGACTGCTTTTCTGACATCAATGATTGTTCAGGTGGATTGCATACTTCCAAATCCAAGAGAGGAACCACTATCACTGATTGCGCCCCTGAAATTTCAGTCAATTGGAGTTCAAGTGGAGAACGGCAGGCCGTAAGTATAATCTCACATTTCACATTAACAGTGAATGAAAAGCCATAAGTGATGATTTGATAGTTTATGTGTAATCCATTCTTCAAAAATATGTTGCAAGGAGGGCAACAGGCGTAAAAATGAAAAACAAAGAAAAAGAAAACTAATATCTCCTGGTGAAAAGAGGCGTCATACACATAGAAGTCACAGGTGAAGATGTCAAGAAAGTTGGTGGTGATAAGGGCTGACGATGGTGTCTGGATGCCGTAAACATGATCTCTGCAGCAGAGTTAATGCGTCACTTCCTGTCTCTGCCTGCCATTTTATATGATATATTGATACCAGAATGTATTATAATATTCAGGCTGGTGTCTGAGTGCACTTTAGTAAGGTCATTCAGCAGCAGCAGTCAGCCTGGCAGCAGGACAGCAGCCCAGCTCCCTGATTGATGCCCTTTTGCTCTTGCTTTGACTGTAGTGAACTGAACAAAGTAAGAAACTGACCATTCTAAAATTTCCAGTACTCTGTAATGCCACTTAATCACATTTGTTTGACAGTCTGTTTCCTTTTCTCCTGCTCATTATCTCTGAAGACAGCAGCCTGCTGAGCTTTCATGTTTTATACCTGGTTTGCCGCTAATTTCCATTTCTCTTGGTGCTTCTTTGAAACACATAATGCTGCTCCATCATCAGCAGCCATGAACGTCGTCAACTAAACCCACTGACCTCAAACTGTTTCAATGGAATATATTTGATGCATCAAATCATTGTCCTATTTATGTAACTGTGTGTCAGGAGCTCATGTGTATTCATGTCTCTGCAGTTTAAGCCGAGAAAGCAGCATGGCCTCCAGACAAAACACAGAGACTGAGCCTCAGGAGCCCCAGGATGCCGCACCCACAGAAAAAAACACAGCCAACTGCACCAACAGTAAAACGGTGAATACCACTGCGCCCAATGGACCGGACAAAGCCATGGAACAGCAGCCCCTTAAACACACCTCAGCCCCACCCAGGATATCCACCTCCCCTCCGCAGAGTCTAGACCCGGCTCTAGACCCCTCCTCATTGCCACCACCAGACCCCAGCTTGGGGTCTGGAAATTGCAGCAACCACGGAGATAATATTCAAACCAGCACACCAGCTTGCCTCCGAGACGGCAACTGGTTTCTGAAGCTCCTGCAGGCAGAAACAGGCCGCATGGAGGGCTGGTGTCAACAGATGGAGCAGGAGACCAAAGACAACAAGATCTCAGAGGAGGGTAAGTGACATAATTACATGACGTAACTATCAAAACATTTAGGTCCTGATAATACATTTGCATAAAATACAGGTTCATTGTAAAATACTTTCTTTTATACTTACATAAACAGCATGTGTCTGTGTGCTACATGCAAATCATGTTTGCTGTAACTCAGTTCAGAGCATGGTGGTAATGGACAATAATCTGTAAATGTATCTTGAAGAAACACATGCATTATCCCCCTTTTCAACATTTGGCTAGACTTTGCCTTAGACCATCCTTTAAGTTAGTTTGAACAATAATACAATACTAATGTATAGTATTTTAAAGTCAAATGAAATATGGACATAATGAAATTGTCAAATTAAATGATATTTCCTGTTTTTTTTATAGCTAATTCCCTTTTGTGGGGATCATCGTTCCTGAAACAAGTTCTCCCCAAGCTCAGTTTGAACATGAAGTACAGAGAATGTTAAAATATCCTATGACCTGAAATTGTAATGTGTAGCAATAGTATATGCTAGGAAGCTTTAAGGTGCAGGAAGAGACATATATATATATATATGCACAATATCACTAGATATAATGGATAGCACAGTGGTCTTCTGTCTAGAAGAAGCCATGAATCAAACATAAAAAATTGAGGCACAATATAAAAGTAATAAAGTACAGTAAATAGCCTGTCAGTGAGTGATGTGAAGAATTGAATTGACGTCCCTGTTACTCGAGTTCACAGACAGGGGATTAGGTCAGGTGACTTCCATGTAGACTGTGGACAATGAGGCCAAACGTGATGAACTCAATCCTGCTATTGACTCACAGTATTGCTGCTCGTTAGAGAGGGAGTAAGTCTTGTTTTAGCTTTAATACAGCCACAGCAGAGTCATTTAGCTTCCTCTTCTCCCACAATACCACTCAGGCTTTTAGGCCGATGTATCTCCGCAGTGTCTTAAATATGAATGAGCACAGAGGAGACCAGCAGCCGAGGCTTCGTCACATTATCATTCCTCCTCCTCTCTGTGGACCTGAATTATGAATTTCCATTTACATGCAAATATTAGGCATAAAATAGCTGAATAATGAGCTGTTTGTTGTCCCTTAGATTGAGTTGATAAATTACTTTTAAGGAAATCATTTACTGTCACAGAATATTACATGGTAAATGTTTGCATAAATATTTCATTACTAGACCTTCTGGAATAAATTCTAAGCCGTCACCCCCACTGTCTTGAAATAGCTCCCTAGCCCCTCAGTTACAGTATCTCTCAAGTGCAAAAGGACTGGTGTCTATATCCTACAGCAGTTTGTGACCTCTTTGTGCTTAAATGTTTTTTTTCTATGCTCATTCTTGTCAACCAGTTGATGATTAATAATATTCTCTTCTCTGCTTTGGTAGTGTTGGGGACAATCCGCAGTGCTGTAGGCAGCGCTCAGCTCCTCATGTCACAGAAGTTTGAGCAGTTCAGAGGGCTCTGTAAGGAGAACTTGGTGAGTGGCTCCATTACATCCTATTGAATCTCTAACTATCTCTCTACATGTTTTTTCATTGACCCCAATTGCTTTCATCTTTGTGCTGCCAACATCATTTGTCATTCACACTGATATGCAGGAGTCGTGATTACATTACATTTAGAGAGGAAGCAGAAACAAGAAACCCTTTGATTTATTCTGATAGATGATCGCTCGGCTTACTTGACTCAATTGTCTGCTCTTCCTTCTTGTCATGCATTCTCTATCGCAGGTCTAATATTTCTGGAATGTAAAAATCTTAATAATAATTTGATTAGTGTCAATTGTCTTTTTTCTTCATCCATTTTCTTGAAGAGAAGCTGCCTGGGAAATTTGTGTGTGTTTATGGGGAAGGATGTGACTAATCCTCTCTCTTCTCTCTTTCCCCAGAACGTGAATGCCCACCCACGCCCAACAGCACAGGACCTCGCTGGGTTCTGGGATCTGCTTCAACTCACAATAGAAGACATCAGCATGAAGTTTGACGAGCTCTATCAACTGAAAGCCAACAACTGGCAGCTTCCTGAGAAATTGGAGAAGAAGGTGATGTTTGGTGCCACAGAGCATTCAAGTTATTTCAGTGATAACTTTGATAGAGGTGGAAGAATTATGTTTTATTTAATGTCGACACAAGGGGTCAAAGGGAAAATCGGCATCTGAATAGTTTCTGCCAAGTTGTAATTATTATACAAAACAACCTGTGAAAAATATTTTGTTAATTAATCAAAAATTTAAATGATTGTTGCATCGGTTAACTAGAGTATTGATGAGTTTATATTCAAGTTAGCTTACAAATAAAAATATATCAACCCCACTGAAGGTTTTGTTTTCAGCTTGTAGAATGCTGCACCTTATCCCTCCTCTTTTCTGACTTGTTTTCTTCAGGATGAAAACAAGCAGCTTCCATCATCTGTGCCAAAGAAGCAGTCAAGGCCCAAGCTGTCAGCGGGCAAGGACAGGAGTGTGGACTCGGCTGTGGACAAGCAGCGACAAGAAGCCAGGAAACGGCTGATGGCAGCAAAGCGTGCGGCGTCAGTACGACAGAACTCCGCCACAGAAAGCGCTGACAGCATCGAAATCTACGTCCCCGAGGCCCAAACCCGCCTCTGAGGGTGAACCAGCACCAATGATCGAGGAATATCATGACTCACTTTAAACATTCATTGACACAAACACACAAACAGATCTGAGACAAACACGCAGACATACAACGGATGCACAGAGGCAATCCCTCATAGCAGAGCAGCTCTTGATGGAAGAAACTTTGGGATCACACGGAAACAATCCATAAAAATACAGATCGGACAGAAATAACATTGACAGATGTTTAATACTATTGTTATTATTGTTATTATTAATGATTATTATCTCCTAAAGTATATCAAGACTGTCTTAAATGTGCAAGGACATCCTGTACTTTGTGAGCTGAAGAAACTTGGTAACCCAGACGTTTACTCTCTTAAAACTCCCTTCACTGCTGAGTCTACCGGCAAGTTGTGGCTGCCTGGTTTACGAGCCGCGCTACCATCCACACACACTCAGGACACACATGCAGGTGTACTCACTGTCCACAGAGTCTTCCTGTTCTCTGTTTGTATTAGGCTGCCCCTCGTTGGGTGTGGTGTGTACGCTTTACTCTGTAAGAATTATAAGATGGCGATAATGTACTCAGAGGTTTAAAAATGCAGAGAACCAGAGGAAGGCAGTAGCATATATATTAAAAATATCACACTACTACAATGTTCATTTTGTAAATGTTGTATACCAGATTATTTGTTAGAAAGAGGTCAGTGTTCAGTACCAAGGTAGTTTTTTATAGATCGAGTACATGTACTGTCATGATATATTAGCACTTGATGCAATCATTCACTCCACCTCTCTCTGTTTTCCTCCTCTTCACAAACACACACTGCACAGTCTGTGTCTGTGAACACCCATTGTTAAAGTCTTACATTTGTTTGTTTTTGTGAAGCGATGCGAGGACCGACTGTCCAGCCAGTGAGCTACAGAGGAATGTATGACATGTATGCATTTACGGCTCATGTTGACTTGATCACTGCACTTTCCATTCACCTCAGATCAAGTTCGCCCTCCTTTTGTTTGCCTGATAATTCTGACACTCACTGCATCCTCGTGTGATGCAGGGGACCAAGACTCACCACTTGATATGGCATTCCCATTCAACCAGACTATGTGTGATTGGGTGGGGGTTTTCTTGCTACTTGAAAGGAAATGGAATAACAAAGCAATAATCAAGATAGAACAAGCAATGCAGTAGGTACCCAGTCTTAAATTATTTAATTAAACTTCTTAGCATGAAGGATGAATGTTTATTTCTTTTCTGAACTCACTGTCCTTGGAGAAAAACCAAATCTCAGGTCTTAAACACTCGCCAGTGAAAACCACTATGAATTGATTATTTATTCTGTAACCTCAAATGAACTGGCTACACGCTCAGAGCCGTTGCCAAATTTTTCTAATCCAGACCTACTCAGTGTTCTCGAGGAAGAAAAGTAAGTTCACCCAAGGTTTGGTTCAGTGAAGCACAGGCGTAATTTGAATGCTCAAATCAGCCGCCTCCTTCACTCTCCTTTCTAGCAGCTTGAACTCCCACCCGTTTGTTGACAATGAATAACTGTGGTACATTTCTAATTTAAATTTTAATGTCATTTGACGCCTTTTGTGACTTTCATCGGAAATGAGGTGAACCCAAATAATGTCTTGACTTCTGTAATTATAAAAGTTAATGGTGCTGCGAGGGTATCGTATCGTGCCAAGACAACAATGATCATCAACATTTCAGTGTCATTTGATACAACCTTTATTTAACGTGATTATTTTATTTAATCTGCTCATGAGTTCAACTGTGTGTGTGTGCATTCTCAGCTAAGTTTGTTTGTGTTTGCATCAGCTCACTCCACATATGCCATGCCAACACGTTGAGCATGGGACCGGTATAGTTTCCATGTTTCTGTTTTCTTTCTCACAAACACAAGTGCCAAAGGAACACGAGTGGAACAAGGCATAGCAATCGTAGGTTGACTCACTAGTTTTTTCATCTTTTTTTAGTAAGAGCTGGCTCTCCCCCTACTGGTCAGTCCTTGCGCGACACTCCAGACATCTTATGCTCCATTTTGAATCCTTAATTTACATCAGACAAAAAATCAAGTTGAGCTGGGAATGCTGACACAATACCAAGTTGTTGATTTTATTATTCTCTTATTTGTATTACATCAACAGTGGACATGTGCATTTCATTGTCCAAAGAAATCATTAAACATCCCTTTGCTACATGTCCTGGTCATCATTCTTGCTGTCGTTTTTATTGCACTCATCCACATTATGACGGTAATATTAACTGCTGAGTTAATATTACACACAAATAAATCATTAGCTTTAGACGTGTTGTCATTAATGTGTAATCTCTAAAAGCATGGCCTTCTTACATATAAAAATACACTTAGATCCTTGCTGGTGAATTTTCAGTACTCCTTTAAATGGGTCTTGCAAATGATCTGAAACTATTCAGTCTGTGTGAGGCATTCAGGGTACGTACTGCACGTAAGAGTTTATGACTGTGATGAATGGTGGAAAGTCCTCTCACTACTTTTTCATATCATTTGAGAGCTGGATCCCTTTATTTGTCCACATACTGAACTTTAAGAGAGCATGACCTGATCAGGGAACTTCAGACGGTTCGTTTACCAGTACTTCCTGAGTTTCAAAGGGCTACAAAATGGACTGACGGTGACCAGATTTTGCAACTCTGGAGGCAGATTACGTGGAAGTGCTGCTCAACCACAATGTGGACAAAGCACTGGTTGAGCAAACCTTTTTCTTTTTAGAATTTACAGAACGGTCTGACACATAGTCAGTGTCAGTTGGGTCAATGTGTATGCTTAATGGACAGAAACACGCTGAGAATCATAAACCCATTATGACTTGTGCATCCACCCTTATAGCAGCCATCTGTCCCTGGCTACACATCCTCTCTTTGGCATCTGTCTTCTCAGTGATCCAGCTTCGGGGAATGAGCAAAAACTATGTAGTTCCAGATTATCTTGTACTGACAAATATTATTTTACAAAATAAGCACATATCTTACAAAGGGTTGTTTAATGTAATGGTGTATTAGTTAGACACTGTGAGGCTAGTTTCCTTCAAGAGAATAAAGAATTGTGATTGCAATGAGTTATGTGGCATATTTTCTGTATGAAATAAACTGTAGAATTAAAGGGGAATGCCACTCAATTTTTTGAAATGCATGTTCTTCCTTGGATATGTGTTAAAAACGAATTACCTCGATTCTATTCATTGTAATTAGTGAATAGAATTAGTGCCCAGAAAAATCTCTCTTTGTGATCCCAAAGCAACTTATGTTTCTTTTTTGTGCAGTTGTTTTTATTGTTTTATAACTCAAAATAAAAAAGGGTCAGCAAAACACTCCATTTGGTCCACCTTAGTATGTGGTCATACAAGCATCACTTAGAAGTAACAGTAATTCAAATTAAAGCCGCGAGCAGCAGCAAAGGGCCCTCTCACCTTTGTGCACTTTGGGGGTTGGGGTAAATGTCCCACACATCTAGTGCTGACTGATAAATTGTCTTTTCACACATAAGAACACATGGTAAAGATAAACTGAACAAATAAGAAAAAATTATTAAGTTGGGATGAAAACCAAAACCTGGTGATGTAAAGACTTCATACTTCATCAAGCAAAATTCCAAATTATGATCTCACTGTAGCATTTCACATTCTGTCTGCACACTAAATTGTATAAATGTAGTTAAACTTCCCACTACTTTTGTTCGGAGGCATTAGTGAGGACCTCACCCAAATACCATATAATCCCATCAAATATTGCACCTTTATAGCTTTCTGGAGTGTGGCCCAAATGTTCACAAAGTTATGTTATGTTAGGCCCCTCAAAAACATTAACAAGTAACATGCGATGTTTCAATATAGTGTCTGATTTCAATTTTAAAAAAAGTGAATATAGTAGTTCCCTTTTAGATTGAATATTCTTAAATAATAAGAAAACCAGTCGATGTTCAAATATTCTATATCCATCCAAAATAATTTTATACTAAGGCATTCAAAATGACTAATGTCTCAGATTCCTTGCAGCAAAAACCACAATTTATATATTTATTTCCCCTCCATTTTCACAAAAACTCTGCATGTGCAAAGTTTCATAAGAAAACTAATGGTACATTTATTTCATTATTAACATAAGATTATGATCAAACTGTGGATTCACATGGAAATAATATTTTCCCTTGCGCTGAATTCAAAAAGGACAGGAGATGTTGTACCATTAGACACATGCAGATTCTTCAGTGTCAGTAAAAGTCTATTTTCATTCAGTAAAAACTGTTTGTCCTTTCTAACCCAGCTGTTTATAAGCGATGTTTTATTTTTTAAATCTAATGTCCTCATTCCTTCACAGGAGAGATTTTATTTTGCCGGAAGTTGACTGTGGTGAACTTCCGGCAGCAACAGCCAGCACACCGGGGGGGCGGAGCTACATCAACCGAGCAGAAGAAGCAGAAGAAGAAAAAACAGAAGAAGAAGAAGAAGAAGAGTCTCCCCCGGTGGAAGCTGGTGATGGCTGCTGTTTAACAAACAGCAAAATCAATCAAATCAAACACCTGCTTCCTGTTCGGTGAGTTCACATCATTCATGTTAAATATCGACTCTTCCGGGACGTTTGTTTCCTTATTTGTTTTTAGCGACATTCGCTCTGAGAGGAGCCGAAGTGATGAAGTTTGAGAAGTGTTGCTGCAGCTCATCTGTGTGAGACAGGAGGGGGTTCTACTGACACACAATGGCGACAGGATTCCTTAAGGTCACTCATGCATCACTGATATTTTACTCTTAGTGCAAAGCTCTGACTTTGTGGTTTGCACCGTGTGAACAAAGAAAGCATCACTCATGAATCACCTGGTTGTGTTTGCTCTCATTTTATCTATCATCAAATGATCTTATTAACCAATAACTAATGTCAAATCTCTCCTGACTGCCTCCATGGAAGTCTGCTCACAGAAATGATTTATTTTTTTCATTCACATGAAACTGAATGGAACTGATCAGTTTGCAGGTTCATCTTGTTTTGTTTTCACTGCTTTTCTTGGTCTCACATCAGAGTCACTTTGATCTGTGTTAGTTTTGGACTGTTGGTCCATTCAAAAATAAATTTAATAGAACCACTTTGTCCTGTAGGATATTGTCATTTGGTGTTTTGTGTTTTATTGCTGCCTAATACTGAATATCTGAGATTTGTAACAGTCAGTGAAGAAAATGACAAACATATGGAATCAATCATTTCAGCAAAAGAAAGCGGTTCTTCTCGTCCGTTAAGCTGTCATCAACACTTGTTTTGGAATTTTTATTACACAGAATTGTAAATTAATAACTTGTTTTTCCTGTCGATCAATGATTAACGTAGGATTAAGGAACCAGTTTGCAGGTCATGTGGTTAATGTCTCCACCAGTGTCCTACAAGGAATTCTGTGTTTTTAGTTCAAAGTCTTCAGCATCTTAAAATGTATCATCATCTTGGATCAGAACACAAGTTGGCATCTGACAGTGTTTCTCTGCTCTGTGCAGTGTTTGATGTGATACAGCAGCGTCCTGTCCTCACCAGAGCAATGCTGACCTCATCACACCAGTGACCTTATAGTTTGCCATTCCCGCTTCCAGCAAGACAGGCCAGCAGGACCCAGATCAGCCCCGTCATGGCTGCCCGGCAGCAGAAACCTGCAGCTGCAGTGGAACCTAAAAGGACGGACTACAGAGCCAGCGAGAAGAAGTGCTGTGAGTGGTTTGTCTTTCCTCTGACGGTGAAATGTTGAATCATTACCTGAGGCGCTAACCTGTTCTGTATTAATGATTGAACTCTGCACGTTAACTGTGATGTTGTGATCTGATGCTGTGTCTTAATGGTTCTTTAGCAGAGAAAGATAAGGTTACAGCAGCTCTCATGTCAGCTGTGACGTACCTTCTGCCATTGTTAGGAGAAGTACAGTGCATGGGTCTGTTTGCACAAGCATACATTACCACACACACACACACACACACACACACACACACACACACACCTTTTGAAGGAAAGCACTACTGAAAAAGGTCAACACTCTGAGTCTGCCACTGTTAGAGTCACTGAGCTCAACTTAATTATAACTTCACAGTCAGATTTTGAAGAATCTGTTAATCAGAAAATATATGAATGAATTGATTTCACCAAATATGTATCTTGAGCACAAAATGGCTGCTGCCTGTTTGGTCTCAAAGTTTCAGATCTTGAGTCAAGTCTGGTCTGGCCTTTGTTTTGACTTTTTTTTTCCGCAGACACAGACAGAAGAAGGAGAATGGCTGGAATATTTTCCACTGCATGTTCCAGCCAGCACAGGACACAGGATAACTCAATTTGGTTGCTAAGCAGCAGGACTTTGTGAAACATTATCCAACAGCTGAGAGGCGACAGCGTTATGACGAATATTTTAAACTGAGAGTTAGCCAGCCGGTAGATGAACTTTGCATGTGTGACTCCGGATTATTTCACAACCCTCTAACTCCTTTGTGACAATTTGTATTTGTGTGGTTTGTTATTCAAACTATGTAAATAGTGTGTATATCTGGCCCCTTATCACCAACATCAGCTTTTAGAGTTGGGATAAAGTTAAAGTGAGGGCAAATCTGAAACTCAGCTCGCTTAATAATTAAAATCTGTGTTTGTGTATGTGCACAACCTGCAGCTTGGGCTTCCTACATGACCAATTCTCCGACTGTAATCGTGATGATTGGGCTGCCCGCAAGGGGGAAGACCTACATGGCCAAGAAGCTGACACGCTACCTCAACTGGATCGGAGTGCCAACTAAGGGTCAGTACAGAAGCAGCACATGTTTGAGTTTTCTGCATGTCCAAGCATTTGATTTGTTCACAGAAAATAAAAGACAAATAACAAAATGAAATGAAACATCTCTGCTAAGGTCCAACAATCCTCTTATCCCACATTTAAGATCACACACTAGATCTGGATTTTTGTTTGGATCCACAACAAATTTCAGACACTCAGATATCTGTCCCCTGAACACGCATGATTTTTTTTCATCAAGATCCTTGAATTCGCTCCAGCTCGCAATGTTAAAGAAAGAAACAATTCCTTGAGTCGCCTCCTGATCCGGATCCACACCAAAATTGAATGAGTTCTTTCCTGACCCATAGTGCATCCTTTCAATAAGTCTTGAAGTAATCTGTCCAATAGTTTTCCTTTAATCCTGCTAACCAACAGACAAAAATGCAGACAAAAACACAACCTCCTTGGGGGAGGTAATAGGTTAATTCTGAATTCAGCACCATTGTGAGGCCTGTGAAATGTCAGAGTGGTTTTACAAAGAAAGCACTGTGTTGTTTTTTAAAGGGACATGTCTCTGTTTTCAGTACAAACATGCAGGTAAAATAGAGCGGGGCCATGATACACACTTAACCTAACCTACAGGAAAACCGATGACCTTCAGGGATATTATGAGCCACACTCCTGTGCTTGAGGCACTGTTGTGTTAATCTGTTGTTATATTTAAGTCTCTGCTCCCATTGCATGGCTCTGTTTGTAGTTGTGCACTTAAACTGTCATTTGAAAGGAATGCAGGTGAACATGTTTTGCAGACGCAGTTGAGATGAAGGTCACCACCTTGACGGAGCTCAGACAGCACATGAATCCCCTCTCCTGTCGTTCACTGACTCTCTGGCTTGTTTCTCTTACAGTGTTTAATCTCGGAGTTTATAGGAGAGAAGCAGTGAAGTCGTACAAATCGTACGACTTCTTCAGACACGACAACAAAGAGGCAATGCAAATTAGAAAGTGAGTCATAAAAACAGATCCTCTTTACATTCATCTCTGGTGTAGCAGACTCATCCTCCACTGCTTAACACCTGCTCTGCTTTACATGTATATCATGTTATTATTATTATATGCTGCTGAAGAAGCATTCAAATAGCTCATGATTTCCCCTGATAATTGTGTTTCCACAGAAAGTGCGCTCTGGTGGCACTAGAGGATGTCAAAGCATATCTGAATGAGGAGGGAGGCCAGATCGCTGTGAGGACACACAAAAAAAACTGAAGTGAATTCTCTGTTGATTAATATTTTGTGTTATTTTTAGTTTATTTATCTAACGTTGTTTTCAGGTGTTTGATGCCACCAACACCACCAGAGAGAGGAGGGAACTCATCCTGAATTTTGCCAAAGACAATGCATGCAAGGTCAGAAATTCATTGATGATTTAATCGTGGACCTGATTTTTACACCATTTATGAACTAATAATTGATAATAACGATGTCTTTTGTCAGGTGTTTTTTGTAGAATCGATCTGTGATGATCCAGACGTCATCGCTACAAATATTCTGGTAAATTATGCATTTGTGTTTAGTTTTTTCCTGCTTTGTTATCAGTGACACAGTAAGTCATGGCTACAAATGTCTCTTTCATGAAGGATGTGAAGGTGTCCAGCCCAGATTACCCTGAGAGGAACAGAGAACGTGTCATGGAGGATTTTCTGAAGAGAATAGAGTGTTATAAAGTCACGTACCAACCTTTAGATCCTGACGAACATGACAAGTAAGAACCTTATTTTTTTGTTAAGAATGTAACTATTTAGATTTTCTGTCTTGAAATTGGTTACACCTCTCACCACGAACACAATCTATGTAAAAGTCAGTCAGAACGTTCTGTTTCTAGTCTCTAATTCTTGTCTGAAAGAACATGTTGTTGCAGAAGTTGTCCTGCAGGTGGACACAAGAGCTAAATCTGAATTCAGACGACTATTGTGCACTGTATTGTCTTTTATTTACTGACACACATTAAATCCAAAACTGGGAATGATTGGACGTCTTGTTGTCATAAATTTAGGTCATAAAATCTGATTGTTTAGAAATTAAACAATCAGAAGTTGTAACTTTTTAAACTCCTGCTCACTGGATAAACTGTAGGTGGCAGTTTGTTTTCTTTATTAATCAACTGCTGATATTTGCAAATCCAAATTACTTATTATATATGTATTTAAATAAAGTAACACAACTGAGACTCAGTGGTTACTTTCTTATGTTTAATTGCAGTCAGGAGTTGTTGATCTTGTTGCACCTTGTCACTGTTAATGAGCTGAGCTGCTGACGCACAACACTGCAGCATGTGATAAAATATCAGGATATTGTGGCTGCACTGAAAGTACAAGATATTCTTTCCTAATCCTTGTTTCCCTTTTAAATCTCTCCAGCTTTGTGTGTGTGTGTGTGTTTTTGATTCACTTTCTGTCGTCGTCTTCTCGCTCTGACCGACAGGAACCTGTCCTTCATCCAGGTCATAAACGTCGGCCGTCGTTTCTTGGTGAACAGGGTGCAGGACTACATCCAGAGTAAAATAGTCTACTACCTCATGAACATACACGTACATTCCCACTCCATCTACCTCTGTCGCCATGGAGAGAGCCATCACAACGAGGAGGGACGCATCGGGGGAGACGCTGAACTGTCAGAGAGAGGCAAACAGGTTCTTCAACATGTCCTCACACTTAAAGATATGTGGATGCTAGAAAGACCGCAAAGTCTATAGAAGTCTTAAAAGAATTGTTCAACTTATTTAATTAGTTAGATGAGAAAATGTATAACACACTCGTATTTGTCTTTATATGATGAGGTCTACAAATTGTCTGATACTGATGTCAGCATGAATAAAAGATTCTTGATTGTTTTTAGGGGTGTGATAAATGTGATGTCACCACCACAAACATTTGGCATTTATTTTTGTTCCCTGGTTGCTTGGCAACCTCATGCAGATCACTGGTGAATAAGCATCTCAACCACAGTGTGACGCTGTTACATTTTAGGGATTACACGAAGGAGATTTATCTTTCGTCTTGATCTTTAGAAGTGCTTGAAGCTAAGCTAAGGTTGCTGGCTTCACAATTACTGATTAAGAACAACTCGTCTAAATCTTGGCAACAAAGCAAAAACCAGTCCTTTAAAAATGTTCAGTACAACTCAACAAGCTTTGACAAACTGATTTTGTCCTAAACTTTAAAACAACATTCAGGCAGTCTCCATTCACCGATGACATTTAAAAGTATTAATCAATGAAATCCTGCTTCTGCAAATCAGCTTTAAAGCCTTTAGGGAAGAGCTATTATACTCTAATATTCATTTCATTTACTACGTAGTTTCTTTTTATGTGACTATGTTTCAGTTCCCCAGTGTAAACGTCCCTTTTCTCTGTCTTTCATCAGTTTGCAGTAGCTCTGAAGGATTTTGCTAAAGAACACCGCCTGTCAGACCTGAAGGTTTGGACCAGCCAGCTGAGACGGACCATTCAGACGGCAGAGGAGCTGGGAGTTCCCTACGAGCAGTGGAAGATCCTCAACGAAATAGATGCTGTATGTCTTCTTTAACGCCACAGACAGACAGATGCACTGTGAGGGCATGTCATAGGTTTTTCAGTGTTATCATTTCTTTTGTGTTTCAGGGTGTGTGTGAAGAGATGACCTATGAGATGATTGAGGAAACGTACCCGGAGGAGTTTGCGATGAGGGACCAGGACAAGTATCTCTACCGCTACCCTGGAGGAGAGGTGAAGGCTCTTTCCTTACTTTACTCTAACGGTGCTGAATAATAATTTGTGATGTTGCCAGTTTGAGTGTGTTGAGGACTTGTGTAACTGACCTTCACTGAGTTGAGGGTTTGTTAAGCTTGTTTGGGAAGTTAAGTACACTTTTCTATAGCTGCAGGGTTAAAGTTAGTGGAACTCCAACCTTTCTTTCTTTCGCTATGTGGAAATAAAAACATGCATCTGACAGGTAAAGGCTTATTTATACAGCTTTTTCCTATGAAAAGAGATTTGTCCATTTTAATCGATGTAACCATTAATGCCCAATTACATCCTTTGCATTGGCATGGTTGTAAAGCAAAATATCCACTAGAGGGCAATGCAGAGTCAAGAGTTTCTGACAACACACGGAGATGAGGTGGCATGTACCTGAGCGATACATGCCTGTAGTTTCTTACCAACTTACTCCACCATTATCGAAATTTCCTCCTTGTGTCGTCTTGATTTATCTTCTACATTGCCCTCACCCCACCCCCAATCATTTCCCGTGGTGCGCAGGACTATTGTAATTGAGTGGAGACCACAAATAATAGATTTAATATAGCGAATGTAACTTGAAGTAAAACAGCATAAGAAAGTGACATAATCCGCATTTGCTTGTACATTGTGTGTTAGTATATCTGAACCAAACCAAACTCTGTTATTGTGCCTTTCCCCTCTGTCTGCAGTCGTACCAGGACTTGGTTCAGCGGCTGGAGCCAGTGATCATGGAGCTGGAGCGACAGGGCAACGTACTGGTCATCTGTCATCAGGCCGTCATGCGCTGCTTGCTGGCCTATTTCCTGGATAAGGGCGCAGGTTACGTACATGAATGACCAGAAGATGCTGCACATTATGAAGACACGTTTACCTTATTCTGTTGACTCCTCTAGTATAATTTTACTAGAATTATATGATAATTACCACCAGGCAAGACTTCTCCAGAGAACAGTAACTGAGCTTAAACTGGCAGAACTGCTTCACTGAGTAACTCAAGCTCATATTGTTTGAGTGTTGAATGTTTCTGAGGGAGATGATAAAGACACACTTGAGAGATATTAAATGGCCCTAACGACCAATTTACATTTCTAGCACTTTAATGGGAAATAAGAGCATCTGCTTTCATGATACAAAGATAACTAGAAAATAAATGCCTCAGTCCAATTAGCAGATTTACAGAAAGACTTTTGCCAAAGTGAAGATTTTAGTGGCTGAGTGCTTTGTTGAAGCCAATACAACGATAAGGCCTCTTTTTTATTTGGGTTGTTGGAGAATGTCACATGTAGCTCGACAACATTGAGACATTTTTTTGTGGCCTTGACTTATATTTTCCCATTTCCTCTGCTTCCACTGTGCACTGTAAAGTGTGACAGCTGCTTGTATTCTGTTAAAAATAATTCGGAACAATTAAATTAATTATCGCACACTGTCGAGCACAGCGTGACTGCTCAAGCTTTATCCTCTATGGATATCTTCACTCATGCACAAGCAGCACCTGAGTCTTAGACAAAAACAATCATTTCTTCTGTGGAAATGAACTGACTGGTTTGATTAAGTATTTTTCAGGTGTCGTCCAATACAGTTTTACAGCTTGTTAGCCTGTTAGCTTGTAAGCTGCGTTAGCTCTATTCGGTGAAAGAGACACAGAGAGCAGCAGTAGATTACTGACAGAGCTGGTAAAAACTTTTTTACGGTCCAAAGAAGGAAACACTCAAAATGAACACTGTAAGCAGATAACCTGATCACTATAACCAACTTATTTAAACGATTCTGTCCAAAGCTTTTTGATCCATATAAACAGTTGATCACTATATCTGTGATCACCATACCCAGTTTCCACTCTATTCAAATTCAGGTCAGTGCCTTTAGATATCCAAGCTGTATTTATTTAAACAACAGCATCAATAAAGAAAAGAAAAATACAAAAAATGTAATACACCCAGACAAATACTGTTCCGCAAAGAATCGAGGCTCAAAACAGAAATAAATAGAATTTAAAAATAATAACATCAAAAGGCCTGATCCTTAACTTGTCATATGGCAGACAGAGGGGTGCATCAGTCAGCAGAGGAAGTGGTCATTGTTGCAGCATCTGTGTAAATGCTCAATCACAGTTAAACCAACCATTGTGGCTGCAGCTCTGACTGCTATGTTTTCCCACTGGATCCTCCCAGAGGACATGTAGCACCGCACACTTAAAATAGGCTTTTACAAAGCACAGCATGAGCTCTGCAGTAGTTTAACACTGACATCACTAACATGAGCAAAACTTCCTCTGATTTAGAAAATATAAGACGACACAGAAAGTCTCAAGTTATTTTTATTTTCCCTGTCACAGATGACCTCCCTTACTTGAAGTGTCCGCTGCACACCGTCCTCAAACTCACCCCTGTGGCTTATGGTGAGACTCACGACACGGTTCACAGGTTAACTAAATGTTTCCCGGCACATTTGTGAAGCTTTTTTCTCTCTCTCTCGTCCTCCTCTCCTAGGCTGTAAAGTGGACATGTTTGACCTGAAGGTTGAGGCTGTCAACACTCACAGGGACAGACCATTAGTAAGTTTCTTTCTTTGAATGTAATGTAATTTCTGTCTTATCTGAAGTTGTCGCCGTCCACCCAGTTCACTGCGATGCATGCGTTGAACTCAGGTCAGGGTTATATTCACAAGCTCAAACCAAAATTACACACGGCAGTTTCAGCTTTCTGGAACCAGATATAAAAGCTTCCCAGGTCCAGATACCACAGCCTAAAGCTCTGTTTGCCCAGAGGGAAATCTTCACACTCATTCTTCTTCTCAGATGAATAAGAACATGTTTACGCTTTGTCTCTTTGAAAAGTGCTTGCAGGCAGATTTTGATAGCGATGAACAGAGCTTTGTTTGCTGTTTTCACATTCCCTGGCCTTATTCCTGCTATTCTTATTACGTATTTGGTATTTTGGTGGCAGGATGTGTCTGGCGTATCTGTAAACAGGGAGAGATTGAGATGCACTGGGTGTGTTAGCTGCAGGGATTGACTTCACCAACCAGATAGTAAATATTTAATTTCATAGGATAAACGTACTTAATGGGAAAGATTAAAGTATTAAAGTATGTCTGGATATCCCGTGACTAACTCTCCCAGTACATCAGTATAAGTAACTCTCCTCAGAGACTCTTCAATCCACACCCAGAGCCACAGGATCCTCTAAGGGCACTGATTTCATGTTTCTGAAGAATTGATTGGTCAGTGGGTGGAGGTCTTATATAGCTTGATCCCTCATCTCCAACCGTTCAGCATAGTTACCATGGTGATTTACCCCGAAACAAAGTGAATGAGCTTCATAGGATTGAAAACTCTGAATTAAACCTGAAGTTACCCTGATAACCACAACTCCTGCTGTTAAGTACAGGGCCCATGTCTGTCCCCTGGTTGTCGTTTGTGGCGAGGGTTTCAATCCTAGACAGAGTGGGTGTGAACACATAAAGACATTTACTGAGAAACCCTGTTGTTAAATGGAGTGAGAGATATCCTGTCTGCTGAGACCAACATTACAATGGCTTCTATATTTAGTGCTGGTTGTCTCAGTAGCTGTTTTTCTTTCTTTGCCTTCTCACAGTCAGTTACACAGGATACAGTGATTTCAGACCGAGGAGAGATTTAATTAGTCCCACATAAAAAGATGTAAGAAGTTAATCAGTCCACCTCGTGTGTTCTTCACTGAGCAGAGTAAAGCCCGGACAGATGTTGTGCCGCCAGCTTTCCATAGAAGAAACAGCTTCACTCCACTGTCCAGCCAGGACCAGATTAAACGTCCCCGTCTTTATAGCATGGGCAACCCTCCACAGGCCCGCATGTCCCAGCCCCCCACTTTACCCAGCATGCAGTTCTCTGAGGCTTCAGAGGGGGCGGAGTTGCTGCAGAGCCAGGTCAGTGTTGTAAATATAACTGTAAATGATAGTAAAAGAATAACTCATGAACTAATCAGTGAATGAAAATTCAAATGTCAAATTAATTTAAAGATATAATCTGTAACATTTCTTCATTCAAATGTCTAAAAACAACTTTACTCTTATCTGTCAGTTGCTCATTTTATCTTTCAGAACCTCAGTTTTCCTTTTAACGAATAAAAGAGTCTGACGTCCATGTATTTCTTTGTCGTTTGCAACATCAGTTGTTAACCAGTTTTATTACAGAGTATGTATTTTAAACTATTTCATCTGTTTCAGGCCTTCATATATTCAGATGTGTGAGATCACAGCTCACATACAAAAACCCAGTTGTGCTGTTGTTTTCCTGTTAATGGATGTTGACCACAAACACCAGTGCCCTTTACAAACATGTTGAATGTGTCGAGTTAGATGTTATAGTTTTTTCCTTGTGTTGTTGCCCACAAAGTTACTTTTATTTAAGTCTTACTTCAGAAACAGGGAGTGTTTTACTTGAGCTGGTGACCTCAGATTTTAATATTAGCTCGAGCTCAGTCAGTGCCAGTCAAAACAAACTGCTCATTCCTTTTCTGGTTTGATGTTTTCCTGAAAGTCTCTGCCTCTCCGTTTGCATCTCGCAGGAGTCTCTGAACGGTTTCAGTGCAGCAGACACAGACGACTGTGTTCACAGTTAGAGGTATTTTCAGAGTTTCCCCTCAAATCTTTAATGTGCAACACCTGAACTCTCCACCAATAATATCTCACAATCTTTACCATTTATTTCAGGCTTTTCTTCACTTGAATGTCTCACCACTTCTGAGGACCAGCCGTAAAAATCGCTACCAGCTTCTGCCATGACAACTCAAACACTATAGTGTGCACCATGTCTGTATTACAGTATTTATGTGTTGTCTATTTAGTTTAGGGGTTGGAGATCTAAAGAGTTTTATTTTATGATCAATCTTGAAGTAGTCCAATCACAGAGATTGTTATATTTTATGTCATTATTTAGTTTTCTGTGAAGTTTATCTGGCAGCGGTTGACACTTCCAAAGAATATATGATAAATCTGTTTAACCACATCAGGAAGCATTTGACGGAACATGCCGAGTGTCTTTATCTCACCAGGTCCCGAAACATAAAGGATTTTAGTTGACTGACGCATCGGACCAACATTGAAAAGCAGCAAGCGATGGAAAGAGGTGGCTGAGGCCGTCACGTACATTTGCGTGACCATATTGAAAACTGTCTTTAAAGCAATATTGTGTTTCAAATGGTGCAAATAGAAAAGTCCATGGGCTGGTTTGAGTCTGGATATTCTTGACTGTAAATTTAAAAATCCACAATTGAGATCACACTTCATGATTGTGTTTAAAAAAGATTGTGATATCTTTGTTTTGTGTTTTTTGTGTGAAAGCTTGCCCACCCGTAGTTCAGTTAATGTTGGATAAGGAATGTGTGTACTGAATGAACTCAATGCCTTTGCACAACAGCCTTCAAAAGTGCTCTGTAATCCAGCTCATATTAATGTAAAGATATGTAGGGACTTTAGTTTGTACAGTAGTTCACCTGTCACGTTATGCTGTATTAGATGTAGGAAACTGTGTGAAGTGTGTACCTCAGGAGAGTGCCTCTCTAGAATGAAACTACATGCAGCCTTATTTAGTTTGAATCTTTCTTAAAATGTACTTATTTCAACATTCCCAGGTAATGTGTATCCTTCCTCTGGTTGTTTTATTTTTAGCTGTTTTTTAAGCATATTAAACGTTAATTAGATTTTTGCCGTCGGCTGGGATAAAAATGAATGAAACCTTTTTTGGCCCCTTTAAATAGTGTAGCAGCTCCAGTGTCTCTGTGACACTTATTCCACTCATTGTCTTAAATGAACAGCTTGAACACTGTGATACTAAACATGCTAATCTTATTTGAACTTTACAAAATGGATCGATATTTCAAACGTTAAATGATAAAGTTTTGAATGACACGGGGTATTTATTAAGCTTCGATGCCACCTAGGTTCTTCGTGTATAACTTACATCAATTATCTATACCACAAGAATACTGTATACTCAGTACTGCCTAAATAGTATCCATATAGATGACATCCATTCATTTGACATTTATTCCTGATGTTACATGTAATCTTTTGGGAAAGTGCCTTGCAAGGCTGTGACAGAAGTAATCAAGATTATTTTAACATGTACGCTACATGAAATTACAAATTCTGTGGATTGGCAAAACATTCGGATGTTTCTAAAAAGCTGTAATGTTATTGCACACTGTTGTGTATGTGTATCATTAAATGAAGATCAGTTTAAACTATTCTTACATGGAGTTTTGTTTTGTTCAGAGTATTTTGACCTCACTCATACACATTACATAAACACAAACAGTTCATCTCATGAAATCAGTCAAGTTCATACAGAAGAGAAACAAACTATAGTCTTTCTTTAACAGATATTGGGCAAAGCACCAGATTTTAAGGTAATTTATAATAATTAAAAATTCATAACACATTTAGTTTCCCCGTGTCTATGCATCTGTTCATATCCCATTCTCGTGAACACTCTGAAAAACCTTAACCTTCTTCAAACTTGGCACAAATATTCACTAGAAATCATAGATGAAATTATGATATTTTGTTGGTCGAATGTCGCTCTGACATCACATGATATTCCTGCAAATGGTTTATTCCACTGTGACATAATGTTCTGGGCATATCTAAGACCATCACAGAGGAACAGAAGGAAATATTGTGACCACATTATGACACAGTAACTGTAGTTAGAGATATGGAGGAGGAGGAGAAGGAGGAGAAGGAGGAAAGGCTCAAATTATCAGTTTTTATTTAATCTGCAAGTTGCTTTGACGTCTGAAATCATCTCAGAGTGGAGTCAGATAAAGAAGCTGTGATTATTTCCTATGACTTGAGCAAAAAATAGGCTACGTAGATTTAAAAGAAAAGAAAGTTCACTTGTGGGAATTTGATCTCCACATTCATGTACTCTCTACTTCTCTGGAGCAGTACAACAGATTAACATACCAACCATATCACCAGCATGCTTCTCCAGTTTAACTCCCTGAATCCAGTCTTCATGTTGTTCCCACAGGTTTAGTTTAGTCTCTTGTGTTGTATCAATGTTTTTTGTCCCTGCAGCTTCATGTTGTTTACTTCTTGTCTCTGATAGTGTGGCTTCAGTCTGCTGTGCCTGTGTGTGTGTGTGTGTGTGTGTGTGTGTGTGTGTGTGTGTGTGAGAGAGAGAGAGAGGGAGAGAGAGAGAGACACCCCTCCTGTATAAATGACTCCATCTGTTTAATCCCCTGTTCATTTAGTTTCTCACAGGACACAATCATGAGGAGCGTCTGCTGGGCAGCTCTGGGTTTATTCTCTGCTCTGCTCGCTTCAGGTAAATTTTTACCCTCAAATAAGAAACAAAACACTGAATGTGATTATTTCTGATATTGTCCATTCATGGTGGTTGATCTTCCAAAATAAAAGCCCAGATGACAAAGAGATGCTCTGCACCTCGGGAGCCGCCGCACACCAGGCTGGAGGAGAAGTTCAGCCGCAGACAGAGCTTCAGCAGCGGGGAGAAGGTTCAGTTCAGCTGCGCAGAGGACTTCAGTCCCTCCAGAGGAAGCGGCTCTGTGCAGTGTCTGGGAGGAAGATGGACCAAACTGACTCTGAAGTGCGAGAGTAAGTTAAAGACACAATTATTATCCTCTGATGTCAGAAATAAAAGACAAATACACTGTTAATGTTGACTTTACGTCATTCAGTTTGAGAAGTAGCTTAACGACCCCTGGCGGCCTGATGGGTGACCTGCATGTAATTCTAATACTTGAATTTAAGGACAACCAATATTTAACATTTGCTTTTTAACATATGCATTACAAAAGGGATGGCTATTTTTACAAATTTGTATTTTATCTTCTATAAACCTAAATATTAACACAGGATTAAAGGATGTGGTTAAAACTCGTATAGCCCAAATTCACAAATCACAATTGCTCTCATAGGGCTTAACAAGGTGCAACATCCTCTGTTCTTAACCCTCGACAAGAGTAAGAAACAACTAACAAAAAACCTTTAACAGGGGGAAAAAAACAATATGTATGTGTATATATATATATATATACATATATATATATATATATATATATATGTGTGTGTGTGTGTGTGTGTGTGTGTGCTTGGATTTATATTTGACAATGTCTTCAGATTATGGTATCCTTTAACATGTATATAACATGTTAAAGGCCTGTGTATGACAGGGGAATAGAAATAAGTGACCACCATTATCTAGTATGAAGTTATCTTTATAGGGTATTTGATGTTTAATAGCAGAATTAGTTTTTACTTGTAAAGACTAATTTATTTCCAGGATCCTCATAGATATGAAAGAAAATAAGGAATATCTCCCATTATAACAGGGAGTTGTCCCAGTGTTGGTTGAGTTGGAAGGTTGTTTGCATTACCTTAAGGCACTTTACGTTGTGAGGTCAAGACCTTTAAATATTCAGGTAATCAGATTGATTATTTGCCCCTTCCATCTCTCTCTCTCTCTCTCTCTCTCTCTGTCTCTCTCTCTCTCTCTCTCTCTCTCTCTCTCTCTCTCACATTTCTTACAGAGAGATCGTGTGGAAGCACCAGGGATCTACAGAATGGACAGTTGTTCTATGAAGGGAATTCTTACGTCGGGGAGAAGGTTTATGCAACATGCAATGAGGGGTAAGTCATACCTGAGGACGCTCATATAAAACCTGCTCAGCTGTGTTTGACTGTGCTGTTCCATGTTGACAGATACACTCTGAAGGGACTGAACTACATGATATGCAAGAAGTCTGGATGGACTGGTGAATTCCCGACATGTGAAGGTGGGCAGTGTGATTATCTGAAGCTCAGTCATGTTCTTTACACACTGTGGTTGGCAGAAACCTCGAGGTGATTTAAACTGGGAGGTATCGTGTCTGTTAGAACCAGTCCCTCCCTGAATGTGACGCACAGTGACGCTGTTTTAATGATTTAATTAATCCCTTAATTCACTATGTGAATAAAGCTGTGGAAAGTGATGAGATGAGTATGAGTAATTCAGACTAACGTCACGTCAGTGTTTAGTGATTCTGTGATAAGCACATTCTCCTGCGTGTGTGGCAAGGCTGTAAGTTTCTGATTTTCTCAGAACGCCTCCAGCAGAGTTGTGTCGTCTTCTGTAATATAAATTTTTCACAACTCCAACTTTGATGTTCCTTTAACTTCACAGTTTGCTTTCAATATTTTCAAAGCTTTAAACCTTGAGTAAGTTAAATAATACAATTACCAACAGAAGGATGGAACAAAGTACATTTACTTCAGTACAAATTTTAGGTGCGTGTACTTGAATATTTATATTTTCTACCTATTTGTACATGTCTCAGAGAAATTTTTCTACTTTTTACAAAACCCCAATAAACTGCTATTTACACATGCATGTATATGTGTAATGAGTATTCTCCTGTGTGACGACTTTCACGTTTGGTACATTTAACTGATTATATTTTGATGTGGGACCTTTTCTTTTTTTACATTGTTGTATTGTTACTCGTTAACTTTGTAAAGCAATTTCTGTAACTTACCGTGCAGCACAGCAGGTTTGCTCCTTGTGTTTAAGTAAACGATCTATTCAGGAGGATCAGAACCACATGTCAATAACTGAGATTATTGTCTCATCAGAGAGGGCGACCACCTGCTCCCCCCCTGCAGTGGCCCAGTCTGTGAAGGCCGGTGGGAATGTGTCTGTGTACCAGGCGGGAGATAACGTGACCTTCACCTGCAGTCAGGGTTTCCAGCTGGATGGAGCTCCGCAGGTCACATGTGGCCCCGGTGGACGGTGGCAGCCTGGGCTCCCTCGGTGTCTGCCTTCGGCTGAAAGACCTGATCAGTCCTCTCACAAAGAAAGTACGTTTTCTTCTGGATGAAGAATTATCGCTAGAAGTTATGTCTATTTGTTTGTTTGTGACCATGAGACTTGATGACAGGATGAAGCATGAGTCAGGAAAGAACCCATTTAATTTGGCACATATCTAGATGAAGGGAAGAATCCTGGATTAACTTTTCATTTCCTAACTCTGTGAGAGAGGAGACGTTTTATGACATTTTCACCAGTTTCCCAGGGAATAATTCATGGAACTTGAATTTTTTTTTAAACATATTTCATTCATGAGCCTTTTCAATTTGTTGCAGATCCAAATACAAATCTGGATCCAGCGGAATTAAGCATGTTTGTTTAGTGTTTTAAGGCTTTTTACAATAACAAATGAGACCACAAACCTGTAACTACAGTCAATGTGTGGGTGAGATGATGTGGATTCACTAGAAAAACATCTGAACTGACGCTTTCCTCTCCAGCAGGAACATGTGGCAAACCGCTCCCCATCAAAAACTCCAACGCCAACCTCGCTGACAAGTATATCACCATGACAACCTTTGCGTCTGGTAACAGAGTCCAGTACACGTGTGACGTTGGATACGCTCCAACTGGAGGCAGCAGATATCGCACCTGTAGGAATGGGAAGTGGACGCCGCTATTCCTGAAATGTGAACGTAAGAACTTTTAGATTCTTTTACAGTCAAACCTTGGTTTAAGGTTTTGAACATTAATGAGCAGCTTATCTTTGAATCCTAACGTCATGAGCAGTAAAGTATTGGATTCTGATAAGAAAATAAATTAAATTGGCATAATACAATTTAGTTAACTTTGTTCAACAGTTATATTAAGACAAATGCTGACTTTAATTTATTTGTGTATTACCAACCGAAGCAATTTTGTTTGAGGAAAGTTGATGCAAAATTTTTCCTTTTTCAGTGTGGCTCACTTGATGGAGGAAAACTGCACCATTTTGTATCATCTCCAATGCACACTAAAAACATTGATTACCAAGTAGTAATACCACAAATACTTTTTAGTTTTTAACTTAAAAAAATCAATTCATTACTAAAATAATACATTTTTAGTTGGTTAACATTTTTCTTTTTCGGTTCAGTGGACATAAATATAGAAACAATATTTTTCAAGTTCAAAATGTCCTGACAAATTCTAAGATTTCTTTCTGTTGTTGTTTTCAAAAGCAAAGGAGTGTGGCTCTGCAGGAGAGGTTCTGAATGGACTGTTCACGTACACTGGATTAGAGTTTGGAGACACTGCTACAGCCGTCTGTAATGTGGGGTGAGACGACACCAAACAATTCAACTCCTCTTTTATACTGACTCTTGTTTTCTACATATTTAACTCCTGCCTTCTCTTTTTATGTCCTGTCCGCAGGTATATTCTTGTCGGACAGGCAACCAGGAACTGTTTGAGTAACGGCTGGGATGGACGTGTTCCTGTTTGTGAAGGTGCTGTGAACAAACGAAAACTTTTCAATCATAAACATATCCTGAATCTCTTTGGTAATTTTTTGCATCTCCTCCAGCTGTGGTGTGTGCGGAGCCTCGAGAGGTGACAAACGCACAGAGGAAAAACTTTCAGGAGCCACCGTACACGTACAGGAGTGTGATTAACTATCAGTGTCCTGCGGGATCTCTTGTTGGACAGAGGGAGATCTGGTGCACTGAGGACGGGACGTGGAGCGCACCCCCTCCTACATGCAAAGGTCCGAGATAGACACAGACCTTTTTTTGTACAACTTTCCTTCTTCATCATGAGAAATCGTTTTAATTTAGTTCCCTGTCTTTGCAGTGATGACATGTCCATCTCCAAATGTGGCCAGCGCCTTCTGGACGGGCGCTCAGAATAACCTGTACCAACACAGGGACACTATATCAATCGAGTGTAACCGAGGCTACACATTGATTGGCCCGAGCACCGTTACCTGTGGTCACGATGGTCGATGGTCCTCTGTTCTTCCCAAATGTAGACGCGCATGTAAGTAAACAGCTATTTGTTGAAGAGACTTGATGTTTTTACTTAAAGGTTCAGTGTGTAGAATTTTAGATATCTAGTGTTGGAATTGCATGTTGCAGCTGAACACCCCTCACCTCACCCTCTCCTTCCAAACATGAAAAAGAAACTGTGGTAGCCTTTAATTGTCATAAAAACTCAAAAGGTGTTTAGTTTGTCCAGTCTGGACTAATGTAAAAAACATGGCAGCCTCTGTAGAGAGGGTCCCCATAAAGTATTTGAATATAAATGGCCTTTTCTGAGGTAAAGAAAACTAGAATTCTCAAATTTAGATGAAATGAACTAGTGAAAACATCATGAGGATTATTCTACATTCAATTTCAGCCAATAGTTCCCTTTCACCTAAATCTTACGCACTAGACCTTTAAAGACATTTTTAAAACAGTAACATTTTAATGTTTTTTTCCTCAGGGCGTCAGAGCAACCGGAGGTATTAAATCCAGAAATTCGACAGCAGTCAGAGGAAGGTGAAAATAATATCAAGTCATTCCAAAAGAAATGCCTCGTTCTTGTAAACCCACATTTCAATAATACACCAATAATCGTATTTGCTCATGAAACTTCATATAGAGACATTAAAATGTGTTTGAAATGAAGCTGAAGTACAGTTTGTTTATTTCAAGAAGCGTTCTGGGCAGCGACAAGTACAAACTTGTTCCATTCACCTCTGTACATTTTTTTTTTCTTTACAGTTGATAATGTTACTGTATGTGTATCATCTCTATAGACTAAACGGTGAGTGAGCATTTCATGGACAAACAAGCTACAAGAACATAAGAACACCAATTCCATTCATTTAAAAAGACAATACAAAATCCAGACATTTTTTTTTTACATGAGCAATAACAATTCAAGTGCAAATATCATTATCAACTCTATGATACATCATAGCAAACTCTTGTTAAAAGGCAACAATTAAAAACAAAAAACTACAGGTTGCAGGAAAAGGTGATGATTTTGGTCGGGAAGGGGGGGGGTTTGGGGGAATGAGGGCGTGTGGGCAGCAGCACTGGGACGCTGCGTGATGACGTCTGCACAGAGAAATACAAGTAAAATCAGTATTTAAGCGAAAAGTGTATAGAGGGGTTTTATTTTTTCATGGCTTGGGCCAGCATTGCCCTCAAATTTGACAATGTGGTCAAATTCCCTTTGTGTCATCCTAAAGCTCAGGTACACGATACGACTTGTACCATCGCGAGTATTTTTTTATTTACATTTACAAAACATCCTCCCTGAATTATTATTTCGTTATCAGAGAGTGAGCGCCGACTCGATTTTTAATTTCTTTCGAGGGTTGAAGGGGGTGGGGATTATCATTGTCACGTACCAACCACGTAGCCATCTGCACTGATGACACTGATATTAAAGGAGTAGCTCAGACATTTTGGGAAATTTGCTCATGCACTTTCTGGCCGAGACTCCCGTCACCACTGTGCTCGATCAACTCTCCCGTAAAAATCACACACTAAGAATTTATCAATTAAGTCAAAAAGTCAGAATGTGTTAATTGAGCTTAAGAAATGTGGTTTGCAGAGCAAGGCTAGTTTCCCTCCATTTCCACTCTTTATGCTAAGCTAAGCTAACTATCCACCAGCTGTGACTTCCATACGGACGTGAGATCAACCTCCTCCTTTTTCACAAATGCCAAATTCTACTCCTTGACTACTTACATGAAGCAAAGTGTCAGATTTTACTAAACATAAATTATTTCACCCTGTTTTGGTCGCTGTTTTAATTTCACAACATATATATCTACATATTTTTAAACACATCAAATACCTTTTTTTTTTTTAATCACATTTCGACAGACTTTGTTTTTTTTATTTTGCTCATTAAGAGTAGAATGGAAAATTCTGTCGATTCGAGAATTAAGTTGAAATATTGTGAGGATAAAGTCGTAATTGTAAAGAAAGTCATAATATTATGAGAATAAATAAAAAGGAATAAAGGAAATCAGCTGCTATGAGAAGCTGCATTCCACTTCGTCTGGATCCAATCAAACTCGTTGTCTCTTGAAACACTGTGAAACCACTTCAGATTCAACCAAAAAAACAAACTCGACCACCACACACAAGAGACAATTTCCTCCAAGTCCATGTCTGTGTACTTCTTTCTTTAAAAACAATCTTTTTAAAATCCTGATACATATATATGTTCTTATAATGTGGTGCTGATGAGCCAGAAGATTATTTTGTTATTTGTGAATGCTTTGTGAAGATGCTCCCAATTCCTCATTTTAACGTCGGCAACACTCCCCCTCTAACGTGACGCGTGGCCTAAAATATGTCTTTTTAATTGTCATAATTTTACGACTACATTTTTTAAAAAAAATCAATCTCAACCTGATAAAATTACGACTTTATTTTCGTAAAGCTCACAACTGAATTCTCCAACGATTTTCTTTCCCTTTAGGTTACCATAATACTTTGTCGTATAAGAGAGACACGATGAATCCGAAACCTCTTCTGCCCATAGCGACGCATATTTAATACGAGTCTCGACAAGACTGACGCCCACTTCAAACAACCTTTTCACAACCGTTGTGTGGGTCACAACAGAGCGTAACCAAAGTTAAAGGTGTTGTCTTCTGTCGTTCATTGCACTTGTCGTGAAAAGGTAGGATGACGGGTTCTAAATCTAGTGCACAAAACAACTTGACCTTTCCCCATTTTTGGGGCAGTCTTTGGAAGAGCTGTCTTCATTGGGACAGAATAAAATGTGAGCAGGGTGAATGGAAGGGCGGGCGGGGCGGGTAAGTACTAGGTGTCTTTGGATTTGAAGACGGGCGGAACATTAAAGGGTGGAAAGAGTGTTTTTTAGGGTGGGGGGGGGTCCTGCGTAAACAAATTAGGATTAAAGAATTCAACCCTCGTCTAATTTATTTTCATTATTTACAAGATTGTTGAAAAAAACAAAACAAGATAAAACTGGAAATCCACTGACAGGCAATGTGAGATTATCAATTTATCAACTGTGTGTGAGAAATAAAATGTTTCAGATTCCGAGCTTCCGCTGATTTTAAAACCTACAGACTATTAGTGTAGAGTAGATCAGAAAGACAATATGAGATTGAAGAATTAAAGTGACCTTTTAAAAGAAGCAGCAAACGTAATGTCCCTCAAAGACATTTCTCTCTCTCTCTCTTTCTCTCTCTCTCACTGAGACATGTTCCACCATACATCACATTATCTCATTTCTGTGGCTCTCACTATTATTATTAGTTTGTTATTCGTCTCCCAAATGATCGCGGGTGTTCCTGGAATGATATTTGCTTTTTAAGTTGGCTTGTAAAAGAGCAACAGACGTGATTTCAAGGTTGGAAAACGCCGGCGCGGTCGAGTAAACAGACGGAACAAAACATAGATGAACTGTTTTAACAGTAAAACTCATGGAAGTCGCTCTAAGAGCTCAAATATAGTAAGGCTTTAAATGACCTGGAATGCAGCTGCGACATGAGATTCAACAACGGCTCCTCCTCGAGGGCAGCACACAGACACTGAAGGTGGAACCAGGGTTACACAACACTTACACAACACTGACACAGTCATACTTAATGGTAGAGTTGGAGCTGGAACTCAGACCACTCATTTAAGCAAATACAACAACAACAAGCTCTATCAAGCTCAAACCGCACACAAAACATCACTCCTGTCTGAAGTCAGCGTTTCTATTGTTTTTTTGTGTGTGTGTGTGGTTTCGTTTCACAACACAAAAGAAACCAAACCCAGTCACACACTCTACATCACCACTGAGGGTTTGAGCTCGGGACTGCAGACCTGTGCGGAACGGAAACGGACAAAAAATTAAACCTAAAACACAAATAATGTTCTCTTCAGGTCTGCATAGTGTTTATTGTCAAAGCCTATGGAAAATACGAGAGGGTAAACACGGTGGTATGTTTTGTGTTTCATTTTCTTTCTTTTTTTTTTTAAAGCCCTGTGAGAGTAGCGGGATGTGGCCTGTAAGGCGAAGGGGGGATGTCGGGGGGAGGTCACGATCCAATGCGCCGGCGGCCGCGCGACCTTTTTACTTGTATGGTCGCAGGAAAGCGGAGACTTTGCTGCTTATGAGACGTATGAAGGAGCGGGGAAGCATCTCGTTGGACTCCCGAGTGGTGTACTTGAAGTAGTTGTTTGGGTGAGCCAGCACGTCAAAAAGAGTCTTAATCAGTTTTTTATCCTGTAGAGAAATAAAATGATGTGTTAACTTTACACAGAAACACACATTTCCATGGTTATGATTACATGTGAAGCTATTACACTATGCGAGGAAATAAATGACACCTTCTATATGACATTAACATCTTATTATTACTATTATTATTACTATTAATGCACTCATGCAATCATGCAAATGAATGGTTGATTAATCTGATGATCATTTTCTTCATTGATCTCATCCCGAAATATTTAGTTAAATGTAGGAAATCAAAATACTCAATTAAAATATATAGGAAAAATATCAAAATAAACCAAAAATGTTCATAACTACATCAAAAATAAAACTAACAATAATCAGTTAATCATATAGAAATATAATAGATTTAAACCTTATAATTTCACTTAAAATATGTAGAAATATATCAGAATAAAACCTAAAAATTATTCCGATGATATATATTAAACATTAAAAAAACTAAATATAGTCCTAATAAAAAAATTGCAAACCTTGAGGATTTCTTGGTGGTTTTCTGAAGCGTAGAGTCGTCCGTCTCGCACTATGTCCTCTACAAGCTGTTCATAGTCCTCTGAATTCACAAACACATGGGAGACAACACAGGACACAATAATTAGCCACCGTGTGACGTGCTGAAAGACATGGCATGCACATACAAAACAGGCTTAGTTGGTAAATAATATAATACACAGGCATGGCCAAAAAAACAACTGCAAAATGTCCTTCTAACTGCATATCTTATTACAACTCTTAATAAAACAAATATCAAAAGCCTGCGAGCCAAGATACTGATTCTGAAAAACATTGATATTAATAATCTGAAAACCTTGACAAAGAGAAAGAGTAAGAGGAATATTGGTATGTGGTCTTTCCAGAGCTACAGTCTATAAGGTGATAATAAACTTGTCATATTTAAAATGTGTTTTATAAAAATATTAGTAGTTAAAAACAGCGGCTGCGATAAATGGGCGTGTCTCATACCATCATAAGTAACGTAGGGGATCTGGAAGCCCCTGGCGCTGTTGGCCTCGTTGGACTTGAAGTTAATCCACAGACGTCTGGAGCGAGCTGTGAAGGCGATTGGCCGCTCGTATGTCTGACACGTCTCATAGGTGGTGATGGATGTAGCTGACCCTTGCAGGGGCACAGACGAGACAACGGTGACTAAACAGGTTTTCAGAAGCGTTCCTTACATGGTGCGCTTTCTTTTTAACAGTGAACTGAATTTGGACGGAGAGGACACTCACAGTTCTTCCTCATGACCAACACATCTCCACACTCGTCCTCGGAGGGCAGGAAAATCTCAGGCACCACGATAAGGATCTTGCGTTTGCTGGGCGGGTTGATGTTCCAGATACACTCCACGTTGGCAGGGTAATTACCGGGGTAGTTTGGTGACTCAATGTAACCCATGAACTCGCCCATCTCTCCACCGCATTGCCTGTCTAGACGTACACAAACGAATACACATTAGATTCCAGCTGCTGGTTGAGAAATCACACCCAACCCTAAACCGTCACTTCCACACTCACTCTTGCACTGCGATACACTTGTGGCACCATCAAAGTCCGTGGTGGTGTTCCCTGGGCAGGAGATACAGTAGTTCTGCCTAAACTCTGTCTGATAGGTCCCCACAGGGCAGCGGATGCACCGGTGTACTGTGGTGTTGTAGTAATGACCGGGAGAACACTGAACTGCAGGGTGAAGTCGAGGAAAAACACATCAGTGGGTGCAGCTTTGTTGATTAGAAGAATATATCTTCCTGCCTTTTCAAGAAGAGCAAAAGCTGACCTTTGACCTCGCAGTCATGGAAGGAGCTGGCACCTTCCCGCTTGGTGCCCAGTCCTCCGCCACAGGGGAAGCACAGGGTCCGTCCCAAATCTGGCTGGTAGGTTCCCTGAGGGCACGGCTGACACGGTTTGAAGCCATCGCTGGAGAAGGACCCTGTCGGACACTGGCCTGGATTCGATTTGAAGAACACAGAGTAAGTTTGCTTAGGACAGCAGCTCTTAACTCCACCAGAAATATACACCTCGTTAATATTGTCTCTGGGACTACCTGCACAGGAGGAGATGTTCCGTGCCCCGACAGGCCCGTGGCCGTCGCTGCCAGGGCAGAGGTCACAGGCCAGCTGCCCCTCCCTCTCCTGGAACGTGCCCGGTGGACACTGGATGCAGCGCTCCTGCTCTCCGTGGTAATACGACCCCGACAAACATCTGACTGAGAGAATATCCACAACGCATCCAATCAGAGATTCAAAAAACATTAATGCAAACCTTTAACTATGTTTTTATTTCAGTTTTCTTCACGACCCTGGCACAGATGATCCATCAAACATGAACTGTTCACTTTACTAGATGCATGTGAACAATCTAATGCAATTCAATGTGTAAATCCAATTATACATTTATTATCATAGAGATCATGGTTACAGTGGGAGTTGAATATATTTTCTTGAAAGGTGTTTTAAATGTTATTCTCCTTACAAATGACATCTTAGAAAAACGTCTGAATAAAATGCAGTTCTCTTCCTCCACTGACTATGACCTCACATCTCACTGTATAATTGAATTACCACTACGTGCTCAGTCACAGGAACCGGTTTGGCATCAGGAGAATAGACGTCATGGCAGAACAGATGAATTGGAATTGGTCAGTAAAGTGGATAAAGAGTGTATACTTCATATCAAAAGACACTGTATTGCAGATGATGTGTTTTTTGATATTAGATTAAATTCAGAGTCTGTGGTTATACTTCTCACATCTAACAGATTTTGCACTAAAACAGCTGGTTAGTCAGCCCTGGTCCCGCTCCAGGGTCTTACCACATCGGCCGCTTTCCCTCTCCCAGCCCGGGCCGCAGTTCTCTTGAATGGGAGCAGCCTGGGGAAGTTTTTGGGCGACCTCGTATTCCAAACCAGCGACTCGGATCAGGAAGCGCTCCTGGTTGATGGACTTCTTCAGAGCTTTGATGTACGTCTTCACCTGCTTCTCCATGCGCTGTCTCAGGCAGCTGAGATTACAACTGCCTGGTTTTAGGTACATTAATGAAAAAAAAAAGAATAATGACTGAAATCTGTGACACAATACAACAGCCCTGAGGTCAACACTGCTCTTCTGAGTGACGTGACTGACCTGTGGTGTCTCCAGGTTTGACCTCAGCCTCCAGCTCCAGAGTTATGCGAGTTACCTCTTTGTTAGACGGGTTACGAGCACGTCGTCCTTTCGCTTTCTTTGAGGAGTCACATTTGAGGTTGACAAATGTTACGAGGCAGTTGCTGCAGGGCTGCCCCCCTCCTGTAAACACATGATATCACAGTCTGTGTAAGAGCTTTTATTTATAGGTTAAACATTTGTAGTTTCATTAGAGCAACACCTAATTGATTAATATGCTGATTATTTTCTTCATTGATTAACTACACATCTCTTTTATTAAATTTCTCATAATTTGCAAAACAACATTCAATTAAAATACATAGAAATATGTACAAATAACATGAAAATATTCAGTTAAAATGTACAAAAATACATCTAAACAAAACATTAATATATTCAGTTAAACATATAGAAATATATAAGATTAAATTCTTAGAATATTCAGTTAAATTATGTAAAATATATCAGGATAAAACTGGAAAATACTCATATTAAATATACAGAAATATATCAAAATAAAACAAAAAAAACTAATTTAGATAAATATAGAAATACATCAGAATAAAACCTAGATATATTCAGATAAAATATATAGAATTATATTAAAATCAAACCTAAACAAAACACACACACAAACTGACCTGGTCCTAGTGTCCGTCCCCTGTCCTCCGTCCTGCCGGTCAGTTTGGGGTGCAGGTGACATTTGGCGTTTTTAATCTTGAAAGAAGCCGTCTGCTTCACTGGAGGAGCCAGAGTCTCTACACACAAACACAGCAACAGCGTGTAAGAGCACACAGAAACAGTGTGGAGTTGAATTGTTGTTTGATCATAAGAGTCCAGAGGGAATCGAACCTATGCAGCTCTGACTGTTGCTGGAGTTGAGCCTGGAGGGAGACTTTCCTCTGAGGATGGGGATACCACAACTGACCGAGTAGCTGTTGTCCGACTCTGGAAAAGATCACAAACAAAAATCAAAGAACTCTTTGAGTTTCAGGGTTTTACTGTGTGACATCACATGAGTAGACTCTCGCTGGGAGGGACGTACCTGCCAGATAGTGAGCTTTAGAGGCACAGGTGAGGGAGCAGCTCTCTTTCTTGCCCGTCTTGCTACAGGTCAGTGTTGCTTTTGGTGCCACTAGTCCAGGAAGACACTTCACGAGTTCTGAGGGGAAAGGTAGGTAGACACCTCATTTACATTTTAGACCACTACAGAAAATAAACAATACAAAAATAAGAAACAAAAACTTGCCAAATTGCAAAAAAGGCTTTGGAAAAAATACAGTTCACAAAATTTTATTTCAAGTAAATGATTCGATGAAAACAAATAAATCAACTAAAACAAGAACAGCGGTAGGTAAAATAAGATGAGATAAAAAACTAAAAAAGCTGAGCTTTAGATTATTCTGTGTGTTATTCCATGGATTTACTAAGCTCAGTAAAAACAGTGAACACCTGCAGGGGATGCAGTGATTTCAGCTAATTAGATGGGAGCCCACATAGACAGCAGATAAATAAAGGCCAGTGTGTTTCTGGTCATCCCACCCTGGCTTATAACGCAACATAATCTTTACAATGGCAATAAGGTAATATCTGTAAATAAAATCCACATTGTTGACGGAGAAAGCTGAGAGAGAGACACACACATTTCTTCACAGCCAGAGGAGACTGATGTGTGTAGAGTGTGACTCGGTGCATCAGCCACAGAGGGGCAGTGCTGCTACGTACCAACGCAGTCTTTCCTGTTCCAGTGCAGCTTGTACCCTGGTGGACAGGTACACTCGTAGCTCCCCAGAGAGTTGATGCAGCCATATTTACACCCCCCACGATTAATGCTGCATTCATCGATATCTGTGAATAGAAACGTTTTGCATTTAGACATTTAGTGCGTGTGCAAATATGGGAGGAAAAAGAGTCTCACAACATCAGAGGAACGGATCAAAACAATCTGGAGTTCATTTTGTCGAATGAAATAAAATAAAAGCAGTCAGTGAGGAGCTTGTATGAGGTCAGCTGGATCCATCCTGTCAGAGAGTCACATTGGGGGAAGATTAATGTGTTTGCGTGTAAACAGAAGTGATTCCGTGTTTTGATGTCGCTACATTTAATTTCATGGTCAAAACTGCTGCGCTCCTCAGTGTGGGACGACTTGTGGTGGGCAACAAATTATAATCACCTTATCAAACACATGCGGAGCTCAAACCACTAAAAGCATCCGGGATCCAGATGCAGGCTGGCCGCCATTGACGCCAGACAGAAAATTAGCCTAGCGAGTCGAGCCGAGGACGTGCCAGGCTGCGGACAAGTGGTGGAGACACCGGGAGAGAGAGAGAGGCGCAGATAATGGCAATGATAGATGATCAGGCCTGCTGATATGAAATGCTCTCCCTTGTCTCATTCAATTATTCATCCTGATTAAAAACAGTCTGTGCGCCTCTGCACTCCCAGAAGAAGATGATGACTTCATCAGCAGCGTCGTGCCAGCCGGAGCTGCTGGTGAGCGATGCGCCGCTTATCCACCGCATCAAAGCCCACAATTTAAAAGACAAAGAACTCTAATGAATATCTGATGGAAGCTGAGCTCATCTGCCAGCAACTGCTGTTTTGACTTCTTTGTTCCTCCAGCACTTGCAACCAAACAGACGTATTCTGACCTTTCCCCACATCTCTTTGGTCTCTTCATTCCGTGCTCTTAGAGAACAGAGAGAAGAGCTCAGAGGGAAAAAAGGACACAACAAAACAATCTAACCTTTAATTCAACAACTGCTTAGTGTCACGGAGAGGAATTTCAGGGCGGGTTCGGGAGCTCATGGAAACATCAACATCTTCAGATTTTAATCAATTTTGTGAGATTACTCATCAACATCAGCAACTCCCAGTGCAACCAACATCCTCATGTGAGTTTTAAACTGGCAAATCTGAACAGTCAGGTTATTGTTACCTCCGATAAGAAGGCCATGTTTTTGTCTGTTAGTTTGTTTGTTAATGAACAGCATTACGCAGAAACTACTGGACTGACGGCCTTGAAACTTGGTGGAAGGATGTGGAATGGGTCAGGGTACAACCCATTTAATTTCGGTGAGGATCAGAATCAGGTGACAGATCCGGGAATCTGGTTTTTTTAATTTTCATGAATGTGTGTAATTTGGTGTGGATTCAAATAAAAAAAAAATCCAAATCTAGTGAAATGAATGTGGTTTCATAAGGGGACTGTTGGGCGGAGGTATAGGTGAGTTACAATAACACAACTTAAACTCTTCTGAATATGACTTGGATCTATAAAAACATACATTAGCCTGCAGATGAAGCAGCTCTGTTGAGCTCCACGCTGCCTGGATCAAATGACGTAAACTCTAAATCACTTACCAAGTCGTCTTTAGCTGCAACTGCCGAGTCTATTTTCCTACCAGATAAGCAAAATATGTGTGGATTGTTTTGCTAGCTGAGAGGGAGAATGGCTGGATATACTCTCACTTGGGAGGAATGTTGACAGGCCTCGGCACAATGCTTGACAGCAGGTCACTGACCTAATTGGTTTTTTTAGGGTGAGTCTATTGTTAAACACTGAGCAAAGCTTTCTGCCTTGTTTGACATCTATATTTTGGCTGATAAACCACACTGGGAATAACTTCACCTTGGTTATGGCCAGGAGTGAAGAAAGTACAGCAGGGAGCGCCATAAATCTCTGGGGTTATCTAACAGTTCCGACAGTGCCGATGAAAGGCGAGGGAAATCATTCATCACCGCACCGCTGGTGTAGAGAGTCATTTACGCCTGACCATCTTCTCCTCACAGCAGCTCAGTGAGGCCTGATCACCGTCCATCATGTGAGTAAAAGGCCTCACAAATCTAATTCTGGAGCTTTTATTCCCTGGACTGACAGCGAATACAGCTGCCTATTGTGGAGCGGATCCTATGACCTACAGTTAAAAGGCATTGTTATCTTTATCAGATCGTGAAAGCGGAGATACAGACAGGAAACATCAGGTAACCTTTTGAGGGTGTAATTAACTGCACTGATGTGTTTGTGCAGACCTGACAATCCCACACAACTTAACTTTACCACTCTTTTGTCTTTGTTGCAACATTCCTGATCAGCAGACTTGTCAAAGTACAGGCAAAAAACCCCAACGCAGAACAAATCACTGTAGAGCTGTGTATTTTTTAGATTTGAGTGCATACGTAGTCTCTCTCTGTGTCTCTCCCACCACTACTGTGAGACCCTGAGGCGCTGGAGACAGCAGCAGATTCTAACTGGTGATACACACTCCATCAAAGAGCCGCCACAACATCCTGATGTGTTCTGGCGGGCCTCTTTCAGCTGCCTGCCAGGCAGAGCCGACGCGCCCCCGCACACCTCCTGACACCAAAGGCTACTTCTGCTATTTGTTCCACACCAGAGTACTTGTACCTGCTAATGTTTGATGGACATGGTCCTCCTCTGCCTAACGCCGATGGTTTGTCATGTTTTAGTCCATTAACTGCAGCGCAAATCGTCTACATTTTACATTACTGCCAAGTGTAGCGTAAGTTCTCAGATTGATTTCCTGCCTTCCAGGCAGCCACCTGTTTCAGCTCATTTCAGTCCATTTGAAAATCAACTTGCGTAGACTTAAAGCAGGCTTGAGATGAGTAATCCATCAGAGCGAGCATTTAGCTACATTTAGTTTTATCCTTGAACGCAGATGTATGCGGCAACTCTACCGCGCTGATGTTTTTTCAAGGACTGTGACATCCAGATTTACGAGTGAGTTGATGAAAAACAAATCGCAGTAGTGTTGGTTTCTTTAGTTTCTTGTTATTCTACAACTTGTATGTCTCTGATATTAAAATAAAATTATCTTTTTAAATGTTTAAATGTTCACTTGATAGGAACAGTAATAATAAAATACTTTGATGGACAATCTGTCAAGATGATTCAAGTTCACACATTATTCATCAATACTGATTGTGCATGTGCTCCTCAGAGGGTCCTATTCACCGGGTTGCGAAGTTGTTGAACGCTGTGAATGTGTTGCATTTATGAATTTAGGACCGTGATGCCTTTTCAATATTTACATGATAACAAAGAGCAAACACAAAGTATCAGGTGTGACAGACATATATATTATTTACAATATATATATATATATATATATATATATGTATACAATCTCAAATCAACACCAGTCGGGATATTTCACTCAAAGTCAAAAGCATTAACCCATTAACCTCATGGTGGTGCTGATTAGTTATCATTACCATTCATTCTCTACTTCACTACTCATTCAAACCCTTATGATGTTACTGACAGGAGCATCACTTAAGTCACTTTGATGGCTTAAAACACTTATAAAGTAAAAACCCAAATTAAAAGACTGAAACATGCTTCGGAAATTAATCTGAAATTATCTCAAGTCGATAAAACACTTTAATTTATCAGTTAAATCTCAGCTCTGGTCCCATATAAGCTGTCAGAAGAAGTTTAAATTAACATTAATTATCTTTTTCAAGTGTTCTAGTGTTTTTCCTGCCAAACATAACAGCGACTGATTGAAGGTTAACAAAGAAGTGCAGGATGCGGCGGAAGAGTGATGGGGAGAGAGAGAGAGACGTGCTGGCTCACCTCCACAGTGGGCCAGGCCGTACAGGACGTAGCCTCTGTGACAGAGGCACTGGAAACTCCCGGCAGAGTTGACGCAAAAGTGGTCGCAGGCGCGGTCGAAGGAGCATTCGTCGATGTCTGTGTGGACAGAAAGACAAGCTGTTAGAACCTTCTGCATCAGTTCAGCAAATTACAGAAAAGATCTTTCCATTTCAAAGAGGATTCTCCCGCATCATCACAGCATGGGTTCCTGCTTTCATGTTTTTTATTGCGTTCGTTGTTTGCGATGGGTCAAATCACAACAACCAAAAAAAGGCAGCTCTTGGGAAAAAGAAGACGTCTCCTGTTCTGCGCCTGGTGGCTGACCTCCTGCTGTCAAGCAGTTTTCCATTTTGATTCTCTAAAATGCAATTCTCAAAGTACTTTTGAAATAACAAGCGGAGACAAAGGAACGTCTGCTCTTCACCTGATAATAGGGACTAGTCCTCTTTTCTCCTCTTAACTGCAACATAAATGACCCAGAATTGTTTGAGACCCTGTAATCTGACGTTTTTACTCTTCTGTTTACACGGTCAAATAAATATATATGCATTGAAAAATCTTCTTTTTTTTTAAAGAAAAGACAAATGTAGAATGTCTCAGTGTAATCTCTGATCTCACAGAATCTGATGAGATTCTGGGTCTGGAAACATTCTGGTTTCTGTTTCTAGTTTGACAGATCAGGTTTGAGCAGGCTTTGGTTAGCTGCGGGTAAACAGTCCATGTTGAGAGCACACACGTGGACCACATTGACTGAGGTAGATCCATACTACTACATTTTCTTTTAAAAACTGTGCTTTTAGTGTTGTAAGACTTACGATTTAACTGCACAACAGCTGTTTTATTCCGGAAGGGGTCTTGGATAGTGACAAAACAGCTAGGGCCATATTCCTGCTCAAAAAAGACCCAATAAGCAAGCGGTTGTGAGCGTCTACGTCATCATTTCTGTCTGACTTAAACATATCTCAGGAGTTTTCAAACTAAAACAGGGCAAGTGGAGTTTCCCAAGAATATTGGCCCTTTCCCCCGAAGGCTAATTCGTCATCAGATGATAGCGGATTGGCCCAAGAGGTTGGTCACAGTGGGAATGAAGATAAGAAGAAACTTCAGACGTGCCAACCTCGTCAAACCTGCAGATCCACACTGCAACAGCTCCTTCCTGTCTGTCAGTATCTTATCCTCTTCAGCTCCTCTGCTCTCTTACATGTGCATGCTGATAAATTGCTTTTAAATGTCATGGGCTCAAAGTCTGTTCGGATTGATACATGAAGCTACAGGAGACGGATGACATTTGGTTTTATTAGCATCAAAGTTTCCTCTAATGTCAGCAAGAATCTGTGTCAAGCCCGGGCAGCATGCTAGGAGAAAACAGGGATGTGCTACAACTTCCCTGGATGTCTAATTGGTTAATTAAAAAAGAAAAACAAAAAGGTTTGCAGGATTTTCCCAGGAATATTGTGCATTTCATCCTTTTCATCCACTACAGCGCCAGCCACTATCAAACAGACGACACAGGTATTTCACAGCAATTACAGGAGTGCAGTTAAATAATGGGTTACCTTGAAGAAAGCAAGAAGACAGACCGATAAATGTCTGCATAAATACCCCATGCTTTTTTTTATCATAACCAAATATTCACACCATGCATAATCCTTCAGAGGCAGCACAGCTGAACTCTGTGCAGACCAGTAAAAACACTTATTGAGGTTAGTGCTTGGCAGATCACCAGAAAAAGATGAAAGGGTTCCATGATTTAAAGCTCATTAAGTGATCAGTTTACAAGCTCTGGAGGAGATCCACAGGTTGATGTTTAAACGTTTGAAAACCCCCGGATTGCTTCGTTGATGGACGCGTGACTTAACGACACCTCGTCGAGGTTAATAAATCCCCTCCTACGAAAAAAAAAAGAATCACAATTCAAATGGAACAATCTTCTAAAATTTCCAAACCTGGTGCACCCGCAGATCAAAAGTGACCTCAAACAAAAAATGAAAGCAAGAACAAACTCTTAAGAGTCCCCAGTATTTGTGGCCTCAGGTGATTAATAACAGCACTGGTAGATGAGAGCAGCATGGGCTGGCACACGCTCCATGAGCCATTGCAAAACTGATTGTTTTGGGCATATTAAGTATAAACTATGCTCGGTGCACTTTTAAGTGAAGAGTCTAAAACCCCCTGGGAATTAGGGCGTGGTGGAGTTTTCTGAGTTTTTCATTCACTAAGTGACGCCAGAAGTCGATCTGCAACTTATCATTATATTGTTCTGCGTTTTCTTTGTGCCACGCAGAAGAGTAGAGTGTGGAAGACATCTGGGAACTACAGCCCCTATTTACCAGGGATCTAAGGTGAAGTATGCAGCGGTGGGGTGGACCGCGTCATGAGGCCACGCATATGCAGGGAGTCAATGGAAAGATTAAGTGAGAGCAGTCATATTTTCAACCTATAGAGACTGACGGACTAAGATGGAGTTTCCATCAATTATTTCCTCTCTTTGTTCTCTCAGTTTATCACTTTAATCTCCGCCCTTGCTCAAAAATAAGGCAAATGGCAATCGGCTGAAATTCAGGAACAGGTCACTGCTGTTTATACAGAACAGATAAGAGTTTTATCAAAGATGTTCCTTCTGGAGAAAACACGAGGGCTGATGAACATCTCCCTAAGTGCCCTCATGGGGATTAGGAGTGAGGAGGAGGGTGTCGAGGGCGGAGGAATGCCGACAAGGGCTCAGCAGACATGTCTCGTCCTGACTCATGGGCCACGGTCCACTGACAGCAAGGAAACACCATGACTGTTTAAACCAAGATAAAGCCAGAGTTCAGTTTACATATCTCAGCACCTCGTGGAGACGGCAGACGCCTGGTTAAGTGTCACTGATGTCACCGTGACACCACTAACAAGCAGCAGCAGCATCTATTACCAGAAATACAGGGCCTTTGTAAGCAACATTACACAGAACTACAGGACAAGTCACCACAAAACTTGCTATACTTGTGGTTTATGGGTCATTCATGGAACAAGCCATTCAATCTTGGTGTGGATCAGAACCATGAGATAAATCCAGGAAGTTTTTTATCAATTAATTAAACATTGTGAGAGAGGGCGTTTTTTTTTTACATTTTCCCATCGAATCTTGACACAAAAATAAAATCAGGCATGTTTAAGGGACTGATAACCCTTTAACTCTAACCTGACCCCTAACAATTACCCCAACCCTATTATTTTTGTAATTTGGTGCAGCTGGATGAATTTGAGGGGACTGTTGGGCCCTGGTAGAGGAGTGTTCTTCGGAGTTCCATTCTGGTTAATGCAGTTTTTAATTTGTTTTTTATGTAGCCACATGCTATAAACTTTGAATACCATGATTATCCTGCCATGTCTGCCAATGTATTGTTACATTAAGGAAAATTTGAAGTTTCAAATTCAGGATATTTTTGCAGCATCGATTTTGACCATCACTTTTGATCTGAAAGTCCAAAACTAAATCCCTGTATCAAATCACAGATTTGCATACTAGCAGAAGATGGTAAAAATCCTAGAAGCAGCAGCAACAGAAGAGAAATCATTAGGATAAAGTTAAACCTCCACTGAGAGGCATTCTGCTCTTTTTTTAACCCGGCTCTCATTCAGCGAGTGAGAAAAATGACAGGAATGAGAGAAGCGAGGATAAGGAGCAGACAGGTGACTCAGTCGTGTGGAGTGTGTGAGCCTGGCAACACCTCATTCAACAGGAGGTGAGCTTTTATCACTGCCCTTCTCTCCAGACAAAACACACAACACCAAACAAGGACAACGCTGTTCCAAGTTGCCCCCTTGCACCCAAACAGCACATGGCTGAGTTGGTTGTGGCTCAGTGCCACAGAAAACAAGCTGTGATTTACATTCCTACATGCACAGACCACATTTTCTCAGTTATCGGTTATTTTGGCAAAATAAACTTTGATTGTTTGGCTCCAAATAATGAGAGAAAGGCATCCCACTAAAAGTAGATACAAAGTGACAACAAAGTGGCTGCGAAGCACAGCGACGTGGTGTATTTTTTCGTTGACCACATATGATGTTTGTGCGTAGCCGTGTGATTCAGAGCTGCATTTCTAAGCCCATTGCATGACACTGATGTGTAGCAGGCTGGATATTGATTGACCACATCAATACAGAAAGGAGAATGAAAAAAAGAAAGAAAATTGTCATCTGTTTTTCCACCCAGAGAGAGACTCTGAGCTCGGCTCCGCATTTCTCGTCTGCCGCTCTTCTTTCACCAGACTCCTCTGTAGTGGCTTGATTCTTTTAAGAGGTTTTAGAGCTGCAGCTTTAATTCCCCACACCTGTGTTCGGCCACGGCAAACTCTTTATTTGTTCTGCAGCTAGTCCTCCCGGCTCCTGCTGAGTGATGGCTGCCACCAAATAGAACAGAAAAACAAGCCAGGGAGCTCCGCTTTGGCTTCTCTGACGCCCAGGAGGGAGACGATTATTGTGCCACTGTATTGAAATGTTCAAAAACAAGATGTTGATTTAAGTGACAAATGAAATGAGCTACCTACCTTGACAGGTTCTCTCATTGGTCAGAAGCTTGTAGCCTTTCTTGCAGCTGCACTCAAAGCTGCCGACGGTGTTTCGACACACATGATCGCAGCCGCCATTGTTCAGGCGGCACTCGTCAATGTCTAGAATCGTCAAGAAGGGTGGACACATCAGACCATTACATGAGTTGAACACACAGTGTTTATGCATCATCTTTGATATGAAAAACTTGGGCGCTAACAGCTGCCTATTTGTATATCCAGCGGATGCAGAGCAACATTAGCATTGATTAGCTGGAGGTTATGTTTTCAGCCCTGTCCACTTGTTGGTTGGTTTGTTTGTTTGTAGGCAAGATTAAACCAAAACTACCCGACCATTACTACTGGAACTGGTGGAAAGATGCAGTATGGGTCAGGAAAGAATCCATTACATTTTGGTGCGGATCCAGGAATTTTTTATCGACATTATATCAACATAAATTAGATTATATTTATGAACATTGCAAGATAGATTTTGTGAGTAATAGTTCATGGATCCTGATGAAAAAACAGTCTTATTTAGGTGTATGTGTGCAATTTGGTGCAGCTTGATTGAATTTAAGGGGACATGATGTTTTTGGCCACAGTTTGCTCTGCTTTGGTCTCCACCAACTCCCGAGAAAAAGATTTGGCTCATTAGCTGCTAAATGCTCCACTATGTTCACCAGCTAGTTTCCGACTTTGGTGCTGGGTAGGTAGCATGAGCTCAGTGTATTAAAACATTCTTGCTGAAAACAACAAAACAATGAAAGCAGTGAGAGCGAAATCCAAGTGGTGTAAAGTTTTGGGCCATAAAAATGAACTGAAACGCTGCAAAGAGCTGAGAGGAACTGCAGAGTTCGGCTTTACTGATAAATAACAACCTCTCAAGTACAAGTAATCTTGATTATAGCAGTTTTAACGAAATCTAATGAAAAAGTTGTTAAATCGGAACAACGTGCTAGAAATAATAACATAGAAACAGACATTACATAAGATAATTGGGCTAATTCTGTGTAATGTCTGTACAGGCGTGTCTTGCTGAAACTAGGAATGAGCTTCAGGACTTTCCTTAATGTCCCTCAGAATGGCTGAAATCTGTTTGCGTCTGGCTGTAATGGGCTGCAGCTCTCACACAGCAAAGCCTCAACGCAGTGCGACCTCTAAATCATCATTCCGATTACTCCGCTCTTTATTTCTGCAGCCAGTATTGATATATCGTGTGCGCATTCCTGCGTTTGATGGGTCTCTGCCTTGATAGGTCTGGCAGCAGATCTAATTAAGTCTGAATTATCATCACAAATGAGGCATTTGTCTCTGGAGGGAGTCTTCATCATCTGGTTAAAATAAAATGCAACCGAAATGGAATAAAATAATCCCTTCCTCGTCTTTGTCTCTGTTCTTCAGAAGTGTCTGGCCTGCAGCGAGCCCCTGTCTTCTTTTGCCAGTGCTGCCTGGATTTGTTTTCCTCCTCTTCTTTCCTCTCAAACCAAACTAATATAAGCCAATGTATCTAGGCTTGTTGGTATAACATTATGAGCCCTAGAAAGAACACAGATTTCTATCCCCCGCTCCTCTGGAAACAAAGTTTGTCCTCAAGCTCTCCAAAATTGCCTAATTCATAACTGTCAGTGATGACTTTAATCCCTTAGTCTCCTGATATAATTCTCCGTAAAGCCTGGAATTGATTTCATAAGACATAACATAAAAAACCTGCATGTTGCATGACGTGAGAATGTTCTGTCAACACCAGAGAGGGAAGACAATGAAGTCAAGAGATCGAGTGGCATGATAAAAATATTACTATAAAGGCTGAAAACCAGAGTGTATTGAAAGATTGGTGGAGCCAGTGAGGATTTATTGATATAAATTGTAAGAGCACTTGATAAAGAGAAAATCCAACTAGCCGTGGTGTTAACGTGGACGGAGGCCACAGTGTTATTTCTCCATAATAATACCACTGATAAGCTCCAGGAGAGACGCTCTCCGACATGCAGCAGATCAATTAGATGGCCAGGTGCTGGCTGAATGCCGTTTGGAACCGTGGGCGATGCTTTACCTTTGCAGGTCTTGCGGTCGGGCTGCAGGGTGAAGCCAACGGGACAGCTGCAGCGGACCCCCGTCACCGAATCATGACACGTGCTATCACAGCCACCATTGTTCACTGCACAGGTCTCTGCAGGGGGAACAAGCACTCACAGTCAGACAAACCCCTGGAAACAAAAATAATGCTGTAGATGCTGTCCTGACCTACTTATTTCTTTCCCCATCAAAACATGCATGCTGGTGTGATAATACAAATGTGAAGACAAACCTGTATATATACAGAATTCTTAATTTTTTTTTATCTCACAGGAGATGAAAATAAGAAGCACAGCAGGGTTAAAGGTGTTCAGAGGTAGAGAGGAATGAGGAGGAATGAGATTGACAGTGAAGGGATTGGAGAATAATTAAAGGACACAGTCCTAAGGAGGAATAACACAGCCAGATATAGTGTGTACATGTGTAAATGTAAGTGTGTGCATGTTTGCTTCACTTTGGTCAAGGTGAATGACAACCTCCAGATGTCCTCAGCACTATAGGACATATGCCCCCCCCCCTTCCTCCAACGTGAGGCTTTGACTTCCAGACACACGCGGACAAAACCACCACTTTTTTCCTGATTTTGACAAAACCTTCCAGGCATTTTGGGGATAAAAAAGCAATTTCAGCTACCTGCGCCCCTGCGTTGGCCAGACTGAGTCGAGAGGAGAAAAAAAAAAGGGAGGCACTCAGTCAAGATAGCAGAGCCGCGGCCTCTTCTCTAGACAGTGACAAATTTCACTGAGACTTTCATTTTAAGCAACTGTACAGGAGAAATTCATTCTCACAGAAGAGAGGCTGGTGTCCTGCCTTAGAGAAAAGCCTCAGAACAACAGAAAATCTTTGCAACCAGGAACAATCTTTAACTCGCTGCACGGTAACCGGTCATTCACACAGCTCATCGCTCCTCACTAATGGGCTGGATGCTGGCTGGCAGCTTCTCTTAAAAAGGAGCTGGGTTAGTCGAAGGCTTCACACTGGCAACGAGATGGCCTCTCTCACACGTGGCACTAAAGAGGGAATGCAGCTGCACAGTTTCTTTTATAGGGAGTGAGGATCCCTTTGGGGAAACACCTAATCCTCTTCGCTTAAATCTGAAACTGCAGCGCCTGCAGCAGTCGTAATGAAAGTTTTTAAAGCCCTTTCTCTCAAATAAAAAAAGTGGCTTTAGATTGGAATTATGTATCAAAGGAAAACAGGTGCTTACAGCCATGTAATGGAAGGTTTTATAGCTGCTTCACAGACAGAAGCTGAAAACAGTGGATTGCATCGCTACAGGGTGAACACATACAACAATACACTGGGACCAATTTCGAGTAAATTTTAACATACACAGAGTTTAAAAGAAATAACTGAGACAACATTATAAACAGTGCTATGATGGTCATCTTGCTGTAAATGAATTGCCATGAATTTGAGGTGTTTGTTGATCCGTTATCATTTCCACGTTGGTCTTTTAGTTTAGTACAGCTTGTTGTACTAAAACTACAACGAATGGAGACATTAAAAACTATGCATGCTGCTAAAACATTTCTCAAAACAAAACTTATTTTACAGCACAGCAGAAGAAGCATTACATGAAGGTATATAAGACCTACCTAGAAGTGTACACATCTAATACAAAATGTTACAGTCAAACTTTACTTTTTAAGACCTGGTTGCTGATCTCTTTCATCAATTACACTTTTAAGTGTTTAGTTTGTGTTATTATCACAGAGACATTTTCCCTGATAATCTATATAATTCCACATTTCTTCCTGTAGCTGATCCTCCAGCAGTTAAAAAAATTATTTACTTACTTTATCAAAGTAGACAAATGCTATAATGCAATAAAATGCTCTGAACTGAGTTTATCATTGTAATTAAAGGCATATTTTACAGCCATTTAAAGAACAAAAGCACAATCTGCTTAATACCTATTCAAATTTGAATCTGCTAGATTTGGTTCCCTCGAGATGGATCAACAGAGGGCAGAGGGGGTGGAGGGGGCTTCCAGTTAATACCTCCATCACAACCCAGGCTTCAGAGCATGGCACTGTGGCTTCAAATAATTGCAAAGTGTGAGCAGAGACACTTGGCAGACGAGACAATAAGACAGTGTCAGGACATGTCTCCGAAACGCTTAGTCAGACAGCCATCTCACCAAACTGTAATGATCATGCATTAAGAGAGCAAAGAAATATTTCTGACATTATGGTTTTGTGAAGGCAGGGGAGAGACACACACGCTCTGGTATGTGTGTGGGTTTGTGTGTTTTGGATGCACACCAGCCACATCCACAGTGCACCAGGTTGGGATCTGCAATTACAGTAACAGTGGGCAGACTTTTGTAAATACTCTCTGGGGTGATGTGTCGGGTGTTTGGTCTAAGGCTGAGCCTCGGCAGTATACGTTTCATACGAAGAGGTCCAGACAGTGTGCATCATCTTTCTAGCAGAAGCCACAGGATTTATGGCTGCACCACTTCTTGCCTTACATCAGAGCTGTTGACAAGCAACTTCTGCGTGAGCTGTCATCAGCCATTTATAATGAGCATGAACAGAATGCAGCAACGGGTGAGAGGACAGAATTCACAACAAAAGAAAGGTAAAAAAAACAACAATTCGCTGAGAGTTTGTCACTGGGAACAAATTAGTTCAGTGTTTCCTTGACCAAACAGCAAACATGCAGCTATACACAGTAGAGCAAAGTCAATCTGAAGGTGCAGGAGGTCGTCAGACAAAAACTTGAATAAAGCTCTGAAGTGAATGCTCTCTCAATAACACAACAATAAAACCATTAAAAGAACTCTACTAATATTCAAACACAGGGAATCAGGGGTCTGGATGAAGCAGGATGCAACATATGTCTCCTGCTCTCAATGTTTCTATTTCAGAGAAAGAAAAAAAATAGGCCACAAAATCCTGAAATAGGGCATCATGTTGTATTGCAGCATGTGGGGAACACAGCACTTGTGTACCTACAGTCGTAACAACTACTTACTTACAAAACACTATTGTTTTTACTCCTTACCTTGAATGGGCTTCTCCTCTGGGAACAAGCCTCCTCCCTCTGTTTCTTACATGAAATAATTAAATCCCAAGTCTCTTTGATGTATCAAGGTTTGATTCATCGCTCTCAGATTTATGAGTTTATTTTCCCACAGCTCGTCCTGAAAATTCAGTCTATTTGCATTCGGGATATTATCAAAAAAAAGAGCAAAGTTTGGATTCTTTTCTCTCCCGCCACATGAGCTCCATTGTCCATGATGCAAACCCTGTGAAACAAATTACTTTTGCCCACAAAGTAGAAAAACAAACTGGACTGGAGTGATATTGATTATTTTCACTGTTTCAGGCCACAAGATTCCACATGTATGAAAGAGCAAGTTAAGAGGGATTCTGTGTTTTTATCTTTTATGTGAATTATTGCTGCATCCTGAGCTCATTACAGCTCTGTCACCACAGCTAATAGGCCACAATGATGGAGTTTAGAAACTGTGACCGAGGGTTTGAAACAACAAAAGATTAAATTCCCTCATTTCACTTCAAAACACACAAAACTGAAGTCTTTGCTCCGCCTCTTTAAAACCATCACAGTTAATCTGATAGGGTTTTAACATTTTCGACAAAGGCTACTTATGTTAATATTTATAATTTGTTTTTGGATTTGATAGGGACAGTGCTCATTAATCAAAAGACAAAATGATTTAAAGGTTAACTTATAGGCTAATTTTCATCTGTTGTCCCTATTGCTAGTTCTTACAAGGCAACCTGAAATAAAATAAATGATCTATGTTATATATTTACACATATCTATTCATAATTCATTTGAATTAAGCATATCATCAGCTAAATGTACTCAGACGTATCAAAAGTAAAAGTTGTGGCTCTGCATGAATAAATAGTATTATTATAAAGAATGATATTTATAAATCATAAAGTAATATTTAAGACTTTTCTTTGACTGTTGATGTTTTTGTGAAATAGTGACTCATTTTGCTTCTTTGAGCCTGAAGTTATTTATATGAAATAATCTAAGAGTATGGTATGGTATAAGAAGGGCATGAGGGACATGAGGGGCCCCAACTACACATCGTTTTACTATAAGGTGGCACGCGTCAAAAATATTAGGAACCACTGATTTAATCTTACATAACCTAAATTATGTTTTATATGTTTATTAGAGTTTTTTTATGTAAAATCTGAACCTGAAAAGTGACTGTCAGATGAATGTGGTGGAGTATTTGCCTCCGCTTGCTGTAAAGTATCTGAAACTGTACTTAAGTGCCGTATTTGACTCTGACGAATACAATCTGGGCCGTGTTAGATCCAGTACATCTCCATCACTTCACATGATGTTCGTAATGCTGCTCGGAGGCTCCCTGTTTGCAGCTGTGTTTGGAAAAGGTGTGGTTTGACACGGGCAGCGGTTGTTATTGAGAGGGCATTCACAGAAGGAAGAGGAGGTGTGGAGGGGGATGTCAGAGGTCAAAGGTCAGAAGGATGATGCCCCTGTGGGGAGGGGAAGGGCCCGGTCAGTGTCTGCTAGGTTAGCTTCCTCTACTCCCCACACCCACAGACCCCAAGAGAGAGGAGTCGGAGGAACACATATTTACCATTGGGGAACAGCTGTGGGGCTGCCTGGGACTGGACACTCCTCTCTCCTGCATGCACACGCACACCCACACACACGCACACATTTTAAAAACACCACTTTAGTTCTCCGTACACTTTGCGTGTTATGTAAATCATGAGCATGTGACAAGATCTGAATGTCCACCTTGTCCCGACCCCTGATGTCCTGCATGGCTTATGGACTTTAACTGAAGCAGCATCTTTGAGAGTTAGTGGAAGGCTACAGGTGTTAACCATAATAAAGTGATCAGAGCTGTGAATTCTACTGCTGAAGATATAAATATATTTCTTTTGATTCTGCTGGTAATTACAGTGAATTTTATGAAAAGCTAATTAAGTTGCACACGTTTTGTCAAATTAATTTTACTGAAAATAAAAGCAGTTTTGGATTTGTCTTCTTTGGGTAGACAACAGGATCAGTTTCTTTACATTTTTATATAATATTTGACACAACATTGTTTAAGCCACACATTTCGTTTGTGACTGTTGATGCAGAACGGAGCCCCAGAAGGGTCAGAGCAGGGATTCTTTTGAGGATTACTTTTATGGTCCCCCACAATATGTTTTGCATCTCACAATACATATTGCGTAACCTTGAGATAGTTTTGCGTCACCTCTCAATAACTTTATTCCTTCTGAGTCATATGAAGTATTGGTCCCGAGTGAGAGTTGTGTGTCCCTGAAACACATTGTTATTGCTTTTTCCCCCGGGGTCCCGATGGGTCTGCAGTATGGATCAGCTTATTGATTTTGACTTAAACGAATTCTTAAAGCAGGAGGTTTCTCCAGAAGAGCAATATGGTGATCTGCAGGATGGCGTCTGATTCATGTGGAACCAGTTACTGTTCTCGGGACAACTGCCCGGATACAGATGACTGCGCACTTGCACACCTATAATGAAATGACGATGTTGCATGATGGGAACGGGAAAGTATTAAGAGATAATGCAAAAGATATTGCGAGGGAACTTAAGAGCAATCCTCAAAAAATTCTTGTCGTGACCCATAGGGGGCTCCATAGTGCAGCCACAACTTGTCTCCGAACTTCCTAAAAGTTCAACTATCACTAACTAACTTAGTTGTGTGTTGGAAATGTCAGAGATGCGTTCACATCATCCCGTCTACCATGACAGTTTGTGTTCTAACTTCATTAATATGTAACACCTGTAGCTTTTCTGCTCCCACGCAGACACCGGTTCAGTGACGAGAATAACTGTGAGCAGAGTCCATAATTCATGCAAAGTATCATGAGCTGAGGAGCAAGGTGGATAGCATCAATGTGAGGCGATCATCTCTCCTGATTTAAACACATCATTAAAGTCCATTTATGCCCACACGAGGTGATAATGACATGAGAGAATGACGATATCTTGTCGCAGCAGAGCAAACAGCAGTGATCATTTTCCAAACGCTATAACCACGCACTGCTGATGACTGCTCCTCTTTGAAAATAAGGGAGGACGACATTTCAAGGCAAAAGTGTTACCCCTCAACATGCAGTCATGCAAGCAGATATTCCGCACGGTGCAGACAAAGTGCAGTGTTGCTGTTTCTAAGTGAGATGAGGCTTTGGCGAGTTAGTACGAGCACTGCGAGCCTTGACAGACAGAGTGAGTGGTGGTTAGTGCTGCAAGCTGAAAGACAGGGACAGCAGGAATCATGTCTGTGCTTTATGATAGCTGTTATGGTCCAATCATTTCAGGATCAATGTTATTACGCTGCTATGGCAAGTCTCTAAAGGCTGTCAGATCCAAGTGCCTTTTTGTTTATACTGATGTGAACTTTACTTTACTGCCTGTGAATTCAATAAATTCTACAAATTAGATTTTCCCACTGAATGTATATCCAGCTTTAAGTCTCAACTTCAAGTAACATAAGCATGTAGCTCATGTACATTTAATGTCTTGAAAGAATTTCAAAAATTACAGAATTTATCATAATAAAAAAAAAGAAATCACTTTCCACCCTTGGAATTATTTCACATACTCTGAGGTGGTAGTACACGGATGCCCGAGTCTGACAATGACAGGTCAACACCACAAAGCATGCTCAGCTCACATGGACCGCCATGTTTCATGTCCCAGTCCCAACATGCACCATCCAGAAACAACCATCCACAGCAGTTAGAGGGAAAGAGAGATACCTCTGAACACACAGACGTGAATCCACAGACCACCCGAAACGAGAGCGCTGTGTTTATGTCACGGGCATGTGCACGTAGAGACTACACAGGGGTTACATGCATGTGATGCATTCATGCTGGATATGTATTGTATGTTTGTGCAGGTTGTTTGTTTAGCTTTCTGTTTGTGTTATAAGATGCATCTCTCGCTCTCTTACTGTGCGTGTGTGTGTGTGTGTGTGTGTGTGTCCAACTCTTCAGATGACTGAACTCCTGAGCATGCCTGCATCTGTCTGCTATTTGTGAATGTTTATGATTTGCTGTGCTAACAGCATGAATGCTTCCACATGATGGCTGCTCCCTCCTGAAATTTCTACTTTCTTGATTCACAGTCATTACATCCAAAAAATGAACCACATTTATAGTTTTTTGGGACTATTTTAGTCAAAATCATGACTTTTGAGAAGTTGATTAAACGTGTCTCTTAAAGTGTGTGTTGACGTGTGTGTGTTTGAGAACAGTCCACGTGTGGAGTCCATACCAAGCCTTCCCAACATTAACATTCTCACCTACAGCTGGCACAGTATCAACAGGGGTGAGACAGGAAGGATGAAGCAACACTTCCCCACCGCAGCAGAAGGATATTGTGTATTATTACAAAATGCATGAACGAGCCCGGGTGAGGAGAGACACCACGAAATGAATGAAAAAGTTGCAGAATGCATATGAAACACCCGACAAGATGGATTGAACAGTGAAGCTGCAGCATATGGAAGAAAACACCGCCACAGCGACGGCAAGAGCCACTGACGAGGATGTGTTGGATCATGTGCCAGGTTCTTTTTCGTGTAGGTATTTAAATCAATACTGAGGTTAAACACGAGGGTATTTTCATTTCGTGTAGTTGCTATGGATACCATCCACATTCTTAATATTACTACTATTTCTGAATGCGGTGGCTAAAGGTTAATTATCACTACGTGCTATATGAAGACAGCAAAATATAACAACCCCAGCGAAGCCATCGTCATATTCCTTGTGACAATTAAAACAATTTCGAAACTTAATACAGGATTAAAATATGATTTCTCAGCTCCTAGAGAGACCATTTCTTTTAAGCCTTGGAATAAATAAACATGGGTTCTCTTTCTTCAAAGGAGAGGTAGCTGTTGCATTTGGTAAGAAGTCATACATTTCAAAAACAATGCCAAGGGTTGAGGTTTTTATACTTAAGTCTGGCGCAGGAACTTGGAATATGTGTTTAAACCTATGCAGCTTTTGCAGAAGTGCAGACGCTGCTTTTTAATAGTGTTTTTTATGGTGGAAACCCCTCAGAATTACAGTCCTAGTGCACAGTAGTGCTGCCTCACTGAAGGTCTTCCAACGTTCTTGTCACTCACTCTCCCGTCAGCGGCTCATTTGGCACATTGTTTGTTTTATAGAGGTTTTATTAACTAATAGAGCATCTGGGAGATGGAGCGCCCCTGTGTCGACCACAGAGCGGCTCTCCCTCCACCTCTGTAACCCCAGACTCTGTGGGGGGAAATCAGAGATCTTAACTGGAGGACTGCTTCCTAATCTGGCACACTAAATGTGCATGTGCTCTGCCTTGGAAATAAAGACGGGCTACGGCATATAATTTGGTCGCGGTCAACTTTGTGGCGTCCCCCTAGCCTAGCAGGGTACAGCAATAATGACAGGTTGGCTGACCAGACCTTGACATAGGTCTGGCTTTCATCAGTGCTGTGGTAATAGAAACACTGAGCTTATCAGCCACGGCCCAAATCAAACTCTCTAAGTTTGACAGCCACTGAAACCAAGTGACCGCCTCACCAGTCTGCTCTGCAGGCGCAGTATCTAATTCCATTACTGTGTTTGTCTTCCTGACAATGAAAATATGTCTTCCCAGAATCACAGAGGCTCACGTTACAAAACCAGCTAATTAAGACTCCAATGTCCTGGATGAATTAAAGAGGTTTGTAATGTAAGCAGAAAAATATTAATGAGACTTTAAATAGACGGATAAAATAAAGGCCTGTCTGCGTGGCTGAACACAATCCGCACACATCAATCGTGACCTCCGCTTTGACTTTTGTGCACCTGCAGGTCCCATCTGATGCACAAATTGCCCTTCAGAGCGGCTCAATATGCCCGAGTGGCCGAATGATTTTTACTCAACTTAAGTCAACCCAGGCAAACACTGATAAATGCCAGCGGAAGGTTAGGTCAGGTGTGTGAGTTAATCCCTGATGGGAAGCAGCACAGGAAGTGACCCAGGGGCTAATACAAGGTGTGCGTCTGACTGAGTGGCTGAGAAAGAGAAAAAAGGGGGAGAGAGCTGTTGCAAAGTGTCCAGTGAAGGAGAGGAGGAAGAGGAGGAAAAGCTGAAGCAGATGCAGGGACTGAGAGGTTACTGGAGCAGCAGCAGAGGGGACAGCATAGTGGGTGGTAGCCTTTTGTCCTTGTATGTCACAGATCAAGAGGAAAAGACAGAGAATCTCTCACTGTTACACCGCATTCCAGAAGTTAATTCAATTTGCTGTTTGGGCAGCGAGTTAATCGTTTGTGACTCAATATTTTCTCATTTGATTTCTTCCCCTCGGCCGTAGTATCAGGGGTGAGATGACTCACCTACACAAGTCTTTCCATCGCTGTGCAGGACAAACTTCATGTGGCACGAACACTTGGGGCCGTGGTCCGTCTCCTCGCAGATGTGCTGGCAACCCCCGTTACCATAGTTACATGTCACTATCAAAAGATACACAGATAACATACACTGTACATAAACAAATATATTTTTAAAGTATTTCCTGTGCATTTTATACCTTTTATTTAGAAGTGGGCAGCAGAGAGGCGACGTGAGGATGGAGAGTAGAGACTAATACATATTTGGTTGTATTTGTGTTTTCTTTTTTTACATTTTTTTGACATAAGTTTTGATTACAGCATCTTAGCAATCTTTTTTTTATTACATATATATATATTTATATTACTACCTACTATCAATATTGGCATCAGACCCCAAAAATCCTCTAGTTGCAGACCAGTGTCAGCTGAATGTTTGCAAAGGTATTATTTAAACTCTTCAAATCTGTTCAATGCAAAAACAGTACAGCAAACAAATGGGACCTAAAGACATTTTTAACATATCGGTTGTTTATTTAACACTAAGTGCAACTGGTCTTAGATTAAGGTCAAAATCTGTGACCCACAATATGCAGAAGGTCATGATATGATTTACATATTCGACGCCTTAAGTGGTGAATGTACAGCATGTTAATCACTGTCATAGCTTCCATTCATTACTCCACATACTAAATCTTTTCATCCTTGTGACTGAAGAATTACTTCGGGAGTTGCGAAGGATTTGAAAGGTCATATTTTAAACTCTCCAGCAGCTGAAGCGGTGGCCTTGAGCAAGAGGCTGAACTCACTCACTCTTTGTAAGTCACTCTGAAGGGTGCGATTCCTGCTCTAAGTTTGTGTGTTCATGCGTGTGTCTTTGCACATCTTTAAGTGCAAATACATTTATATGCTGGCGGCTGAAGGAAGCATTAACCTTGGCACTTTAAACACACCTGTGATGACAGAGTGAAAAAGAGCCCGAGCGAGCCAAGCCTTCCACCGCCATCCTGTCTGCACCCTACCATCCCAGCGCCTTTTGCCCTTTTCCTGGGCTGTCACAGAAAAACTATAGAATAACACTTCTCCAATCCTTATCCAAACACAGACAAATCCCCCATCAGCCCCGGCCCCAGCCCTGACAGGATGATCTCTGTTGCACAGCAACAGGAAGTGTGCGCTGTCCGTCAGAGCGGTCCCCTTCGAGTAACCTCCACACTTGCCCTGGTTGTGTAAATGATCGCTCCTTATTTGATAAACATGTTTTTCTTTTACGAGGACTATTCAGAAGATTAGTCACAGCCCGGTAATGTAACGTAAATGTCAGTAACCGGCTTCAAATCTGTTGGAGAGGCATTTGTGGAATGAGTGCAATTATCCGACATCGGCAGGTTTCCAACCCCAATCACCTTCTTCATGAGGAGCCTATAAATCCTCCCTCCGTCTGGGGGGGGGTGTGTGTGTGTGTGTTTGACTTACATTTGCAGTCCTTCATGTTACGGGTGAGCTGGAACCCAGGTCGACACTCGCAGGAGATGCCCCCCTTCTGTGTTTCCCTGCAGATGTGTGCACAGCCGTGGTTCTTGTCCATACAGGTGGGTCCCTCCTTTGCACCTTCTGGTTGCACTGTGAAGTGAACAGCACGAGGAGAGAGTTTAACCTTCACTTCATTTTGTTTATAGCCATTCACAAAGTTCAGAGATTGGTCTTAAATTAGAATTTACAGGGTTGGCAGAAGGAGTGAAAATCTTTAAATGCCCGTCATGCATTCTTACCCTGAGTACCACATACTGTATGCCTACTGCTGGTGACATGACATGCCCCGCACCCCGCTACAAAGATTCAAGCACTTGTTGGAACACGCTCACTTGTTTCAGGCTATAAAAAGGAGGCTGCCAACAGAAAGGATAAAACTCCCAGCAGGAGCTGATCCAGTAGACCTGTAATTTTAATTGAGGTAATCCCCCATAAAGAAGAGAGAGAGAAAAAAAACCCTCCTTTGTTAAAATCTCCCCGTAGAGACTGAGTTTAAAAGCACTTAAAAAAAAAGGCATCTTGAGTCAAGTCAAGGTCGAAGCACTTCAGTTAAGACTCTAAAAACACAAAGTGAGTATATAAATGATATTGAAAATAAATGCATTTAATTTTTCACAGCTTTGCTAAACATGGCACACGGCGATACATAATTCCTGTGTGATGTATAAATGCTTGATGAACAGACGACCACTACACATTTGACTTGGGACCCTCATGTCATGAATTATGATACACACACACACGCAGCCCTTCTTGCACTTCGCTCCGATCTGTAACAACGCCGCTGCCTTTGAGGAAGAACACAGATATTTGACTTATTTGTGGTGAAACCTCACCACCGCTACCGACGCAGTGACAAACCCCAGATCTCCTGCTCATTAAAACAAAACAGATCTCTCCTCCTGCTCTTCTGGTGAACAGGGAGGTGGAGGACTCCTCCATTAATGTCTCATTAACTTGCACTGAAGGGTGTTTTTAAGTGGAACTTCCTTAATTAGTCAAACTTTTCGGGTGTAAATTTGAGCGTTAGTGTCGACACCTGTGCACGGATCCTCTTACATCCAAATGTGGAGCATCGGTCCGGACAAAACCAAGAGCATTTTCAAGAAGTTTATGTTTTTGTCTGATTTTGTTTGATCATTAGCAGGATTACACATTAAACTACTCCACTGAGTTTCATGAAACTTTGTGGAGGGGTGGGGGTATAACCGAGTAAGAACCCATTAATTTTTTATGCAGCTCTGCATCAGGGCGAGATCCAGGAGTTTTATTCTACTTACTTTATATGTGAAATTTGGTGCAGATCCAAATCCAAATCTAGCAAAATTAAAATTGATTTCAAACGTGGACTCTTGGGCCTTTGTTCACGGAATTTGAGCAGCTCTTACACATTATTAAAAAATATATATGTATTTATTAAACATTTAGGATTGTAAATAAATATTAACAGATGACATTTCGGAGCAGGATAAATGGGCGAATTCCGGAATCATTTTAACTTACTCTAGAAGAGCGACATAGAACATGAGCCTTTGTGGAGGGATGCGTTCTCCATATGCTCCAATGGTTTTTTTTTTGGACTTTAATTTGTGCTACCATAACTTCTTTAATTTAACAGCTTTGATTTTCATACGTTGATTCCAAAAACAATCATGCGCTTTTATACATTTCCACTGCGGATGTCAAAATCATTTGACCAAAACCATTCTGAATTTCTCTTTCCTTCCAGGAGCTGACAACGTGAGTGATTTAGACAATTCTGACCTCCTGCTTAAATACTTTCCATCACTTTAAGTCTGTCAACGCATGTCTCAAGGTCATACAATCCTCTCAGACGTCACCCTGCCCGAGCGCTTGTCATTCTCGCAGACGGCATGAGCCTTCACACACTAACTGCAGCAGCAGCCTGTCACGCTACACAAACACTGGACCGGCACGTCAGCTGACAGGAAAAAGCCACGACACGACTGAGTGAAGTGACCGTGAATGAGCATCAACAGAGCAGCTGCAGAATTCACAGCGAGCCACATTTAAGTGGGAAGAGGAATTCAGTGGTCCCTTCTCTCCGCTCTGTGTCTTTCTGAGGCCAGCGCAAGAAACAGACATCTGTGAACTTAACAGAGGATTGAATTTCCAACCAAGCAGCCCCAACGGACTAAAGATTACTTACTAAGGTTGTGATATGGATCCCAAAACTCACTTCACTCCACCTTCATTTTCATGCAGCCCCTCTACCCAAATGCTACAGACCCATCCATCAATAGCATGTGGAGCTGGGGCCAGAACCTGGGCCTTCATCTCTCTGAGGACCAATAAAAGCCAAAGTGTTGACACAATGGCCCTTTTCTCCAGGCCAGGTCCAGCTATCATCCACCGTGTGCTGTTCCCTCTAACCGGCTGCCAAAGGCCTCCAGTTTTTATCATTACTGAATGATGGGAAGCAGGAAAAAAAAACATACATTCATTAGGAGGTGGACACAAAAAAACCCTCTAGATCACATATATTACGATCAACTAAAACAATCTGCTGACCCATAAGACATAATTCTTCATGTAGAAACTAATAAAAATTATTACAGACCACTTTATAGGCTGAGAACTGGACGGGAAATAGAGTCCAACGCCTTGGAAATGAGAATTAGTCCTTCAAATAGCTACCGAGGGATAAACCAGAGAGGATATAGGTTTTAACACAGCTTAACGTGAACAGATGCATGAAAACTACTGTAAAAAAGGACCAATGCAATAACTGGGAAAACAAGTGGGAGTGTTCCCTCTGCAAGTGACCACAACTAAAGGTCATGACCTCTGGGTCCACCACAAGAAGGCGATGCTGTTGCCAAGAGCCTGTAAATCTCGTGCTTGATTTACACTTCAGCCGCTATAGGGATCTGTTAATCAAACAATAACAGAAGAAATAGTTTGACGATGTCGTGTGCTACCAAGGAAAATTGCAAATTCAGGTGCAAATCATGCTCACGGATAAAGTGATGTATTAAAGTTTTATTCACTTTATGCACCAAACAGCAATGAATAATGGTGATCCATTACGAGTGACCAATACAAACACTGGACAGTCGACTGGCTAGCAGAGAGTTTTCCTTCATCCACAGGAATTTATAGTTATTCCTTTTCATCTGCTCTGATGTACTATACAAATAAAGTGTATTATTATTGCTGTTGTTATCTTGAATGAAACTGGAAATGTGTACCCTGGGTTTGAACATTGTTGGAAATGTTTTAAATGATGTAAGTAGTACACAACTCAACAAAATATATAACATCAAGGTAAAAATGTTTTTACATCTTTAAAGGTCCAGTGTGTCAGATTCAGGTGAAAGGGATCTATTGGCACAAAGCCATGACAAGCAGTAAGTTAGCTTAGCATGAAACCTGGAGAAAGACAGTGACAACACAAACAGAGGGGAAAACAAAGAAGAATCTCTAATGTGAAAATATCTGAGCTATGGCAGAAATGAGCGTGTTCATGCAGGATCCTTTCACTCACATTAAGAAACTGGCTGAGAAAATAGGCTCTCAGTGTCTGTAAGAACACAGCGTGACTGTAGACAAGACTTTTTTTTTAGGCATTCTCAATATAATTGACCCAGTAAGATTTTGCTGCGCAGGCGAAATATCCAGTGCGTACCTTCCCTATTCTAACCCAGAGAAACAACTGCATGATCCTCTGGGAGTAAAGTGACCATGGTATGTTCAGATTTCTTTCCATCTCAGAATCAATTTGTGTGCCTGTCACTGAGTGAGATCAGCCTCCGCACCTGCAGGACATGGCTTTAAGTTCAGGCCACATCACACCGCTCTGAAAAACCAGCAGGTCAGGACAACAGGGGACAAAACAGAAGGGACGCAAGGATTTACTGATGAAGGTAACTCCTGCAGGCGAGTCAGTGGGAATGAATAGCACTTTGGAGAGACTGATTGGAGCTCAAATCACTATCTCAGGCAGGGGCTGTAATTTAAACTCTATAGCTTCTGAGCCAACTTGTTTCTCCCGCTCCCTCAGAACCAGACGTCCACTGAGAACACAATATGCTCAGTCACAGTAAAACATCTACATCTTGCAAGAGAGGATTTGGTTGAACTACATGTTGTGCTACAGGCTCTGCTAGACTTCTTTCTGAGGTAAAACCCGCCTACCAAAAATATAAACAACAGTAAACTTTCAATAGCAGAGTGTAACTTTTAACTTGACCTTAGGGAGCTGTGCAAAAGCATGAAAAGTTAACATGGGTGCCCCAGCTGAGATGCCGACTCCTGTGATCCTAAAACAAAAGCTCAGAGGAGGCCACAAGTTCTTCACCACAGCGCTGCGAGCCCTCCTAAACCTGAGGAACATGTAGTGGAGAGACTGAAACAATGGGGCTGAAGTAGAGGAAGGCATGCCAAGGGTTTATAGTCTGTCCTGAGTGCTCAGGGCAGTGAAAAGAGGGCTCATGCTCCAGGGTTGAGACGCTGTCATACGTCTCTCAGAGGAGAACACGGTCCCCTCTTTGCCCAATGCTGGCTGGAGAACATTAAGCATCTATAGCTAGTGTTGGTTAAAGAAGGGGCCTAAGCATGGAGCCACCACACTATTAAAGCAGCATTCCTTCCTCTTAGATAATGGGCCCTTAAAAGTTTTAATGGGAGGATAAAAATGTCAGCGCATGGAAAGGAGAATGGGAAAGGAGCTGAACCGGATTGGGTTGGGCTGAGCTGCGACGCAGATGGTCAGGCAGCGACGGGGCAGCCATCTGGTCAAGAAAGTAAGAGCAGAGAGAATCCAATCCAACTGCTACTGTTTGGTCTGTCGCACAAGTGCTGATTTTCTCCTGCTCCTAAAGGCCTTGTGGAAGCTGCGCACGCCGTTTTCCAGTGGAGCCACTAAAAGAATAAACAACTGGAGAATGGAAAAGACAGCAGAGAGAATTCTGGACAGATACTTGTCACTGCAAAAGTGCTTAATGTACAACTATATATTTATATATAGCGCTCCTGAGATCCAAACTACAGACATTTAACATGCACAGTGTTCCAAACTCTAACTGGTGCAGCTGAAATACTTTGGGGGAGCAGGCTGTAAAGGAGACATGAATACAGTGGAGACGCTTATGAAAGGCTCTTGAGGATCTATGTGTATGTGTGTGCATGTAAGCATACATTAATGTATGTGTATGCATTTACACAAGTTTATTTGCATAATGTATGCATGTCGCACGGGCATTTGTGTGCGTCCGCCCATCTGTGTCACTGACAGTCGTGCAGCACCTGCTGGGGACGTTGCCACTTTTCCTTTCACTCCGATTCTATCAAGGTCACCTCATTGTGCATTCCCAAAGGGCATCCTCCCAACAGACCAGACAACACGGCCTCAGAGCACGAGCAGGGCTGCTACAGCTTTCTTTAATATAGAGACACAAAAAGATACGAGATAGTGTGTGTTATCACAGAGCTGCATTCTTTCCCTAAAATATCAAAGGGAGAGGCAAGTGAAGAAGGCGTCTGTGTCTGCAGGGCTCAGTCTGGCCCGCTGGTTAAAGCCATGACAGCCAAGTGTTAGTGGAAAAACCCCACTGGCACTCAGGCAGTCCGCAGCAGCATGCTGGGCTGGCTTAGAGATGGCCTTCAACAAACCCACGAGCAAAAGGGATGCCCATCTCAAATGAGGTAAGGAGAATTCAGTGGCAAGGCAGCCAACGTTTGCTGAAGCCCAAGCCACTGGTGTATATTTGTTCAAGGGTGGGGGCGAGGGGGGGGGGACATGGGGCCTGTGAGAGTCTGGACAAAGAGGGAAGACGAGGGGAGATCATCCCGAAGGAGACGGGCAGAGAAAGACGAGGACAAAGACAGGGCGGACCGAGAGACATGAGAGGGACATGAAAGTGTCCCGTAGATGTATGTCCTCCCTGCTGCAGAGATGTAGCAGTGGAAGCACGAGGCGTTCCTCTCGCTCCACTTCCCCAGAATAGGAAAAGAGCCTGGTTATACGGTTGGGCTGCAGAGCAATGGAGCAGCGACTTCTGCACTTGTAAAAACAGTTTTGTGGCCAATGCCCAGACAGAGAGGCAGGCCTGCTGAGAACCACCGAAGGGAACATGTAAGAACCATGTCGGCTCCTGCGTAGTGGGACAACCACACAGCACAAGACAAGAACATGCATGATAACCCATAAAATGCCTTTTCACCAACTTTTGACTATGCAATATTAAACAGTGCATCACTGGGATGATGGAAACAGGCACTTGAGCAGCGCGATACTTCCTGAAATGAAAGTGAGCAAAAGTTGGCCAATTGGATAACACAATGTAGGAATGAAAAAAACTAACTTTAAAGCAGGTTCAGTGACCCTGTGCCTGATTTCATACAGAAGGAATGTCATGGCTGCAGGGCAGAACTAACCGAGAATATGATGCAGCCATTTATTATGGATTTGATCACATTTATTGGAAAATTCCTCGCACTGCTGCAGTTCTGGCCCATAAAGATGCTGCAGTTCTGGCCAGCGAGTCGACATGCCACGCTCTGCATCTAAATGTCATAACAGAACAGAACAGTGTCTGAATGTGCCTCCAGCGGGATTAAATTGAAAATTATTGAGTTGTACGCCTGTGTGATTATGTCCGTCATGTCGGCATCTGAATTTGAGAAAGAGAGAGCAGGAGAGGGAAGAGATTGGCTGCACGAGGGGTAACAACCCCTTTGGGAAGCAAATGAAAGTTGTAAATACAGGAAGAGGTTTTCATTGACACAGTAAACATTTCCTGGAAAGACAAGGCCTAGAGAGCTGCACTCATATCCTCAGCCAGGTGCTGATAAAGAACAACAACACTGTTAGAAGAAAATTTGACACTTTTCTAATATGGTAAAGACAACTGGGACAATTGCCGTCATCGATTAACCTGCCGTTTGATTTTTCATAAACCAATTTCTCTATAAAGTGCAGCTCAGTTCATCAGCAGGAAGGTTCCCAGTTTGTTTCTGTTTTGGGACTGAGACGACCCTCAAAAAGATAAAGGAGTACAGATGATTGATGAACGGATGTAGTTTCTCTTTAAAATGTTAGGAAACGGCATTAAATTCTCTCTAATCTAATCGAATCCAATAAAATAATGTGTTTTTGCATGATAGACTTCTCTCTGGATTTAATTTATGCTCACTGGTTTGTGACTGTGCACGCTGTTTGCTTATTAGTAGATTTATACCGGCAGTGAAAGGTGACGTTGGGGCCTCAGGGTTCATGTAGTCAAAGTTTTCCCTGCAATGAGCTTCAGATCGTAATGTAATCATCAGGCTGCTGTGAACTTTAAGACTCTTTACTGATGTGCAAGTCTTTCCATACAGTCCCAGCCTCACTCTGCCATATTTATAATGATGATCTTAGTAACAATTACTCAATCTCTATATGCGTCTCTTAGGTGACTGGTGCTACTTCAACATCTCATTGAGCTGACTTTCAATCTTTTAATATTTTTGATGAAGACAAAAAGGACTGGAAACATACATTGCTGTGTGTGACTTACGTAACACCTCATCAGTGCACACTTAAGGTAACTGCCCGAGCGGATATTCAGAAATGTAGAGGGCTGAAATTATGGATGTGTGGGTTGACTGAGCCTGAAATTCCTGAATTCCAATGTGCTGGATCCCGTCTCACACACATACGTCCCTGTTATCCTCCTATATAAGAGAGACAATAAATCAAACGCAAAGAACTGGAACCTTTCTTGACCTAAATGGCATTCCTATCAACCGCTAAGCACCTTGGCTGGCCTTTCAAAGGCTTTATTTCTTGACTGGAAGAAATGTTTGGGGAGAATAAATGAACTGTTACATTCTGGCCAGCGAGACAATGGAGCCTTCATTTGGCCGGAGTTATTCCTGTTCAGGGGGGAAGGGGCAGGTCTAATAAGAGACAGGCCAGCAGCAGCCTTGTCATTAGCTGAGAGGCTGGCAGACCCCTGCTGCCTAATTGGCACCGGCTCACTGCTAACAAGAGCTCACCAGCAGGGGAAACAGCCTGGTATCACCGGGCGCTGCGGTGACCAGCTCTCCACCGTCATCAGAAAGACTCCCAGAAGTTGCCCAGGGTACACCTGACCCGTTAATGAAAGAAATGGAAAGCTGATGTCTTTTTAATGAGAACAATAAAGCTCATGAGAAAACGGCACCCGGGGCTTTGCACTTAAAAAACAGAGAGACTTGGCAGAATGGATGGAAGCGCTGTATTAAAAGCGACTTGGCTGGGAGATTAAATCAGTTTTAATTTTCTCAATAATTATTATTTTTTCTTTCTGGAGCCACCTGTGCATAATTCTTCAGTAAGCGGGGAGAGTGGCGTTTGCAACGATTCTGCCGGCTAACTGTCCAATAACTTGGCAAAGCCACATCCTCACCACCTCCATTTTCCTGCAGACACATAGCGTAATAAGAGCAGTAATAATAAGCCGATGAGTGCTTGTTCTGTCTGTTAGTCTTTCAAAAATAATGAAACAATGACAGGGCGGCTATCTGCCGAGTGGAGGAAGTTTATAGACTGATGGCAGCATTAATCTCTTGATCCAAATGGGCTTCATCTGGAAGCAATAAAGACAAAATGAATATGAAAATGGAAGATTAACGGGAACCGAGGGCATTTATTGAGAGGGAAAGAGGAGAAAGGAAGTGAAAGAGAGACAGAGGGAGCGTGGCCAGACGGGGCCGGTGCTCGCAGTCTGCCTCCAACACCGCTGATATAGTTGTGGCACTTGGAAACACATGATCCAGGTTTTCGCTCCACTCAAAAAACACTGCGTTTATGAAATGTAAACATTGACAGTTCACAGGGCCAGACTGATCTCATAAACCAGACTTCCAAGATCATCGGTTCACCATCCAGGGGACTGAGGAACATCATCGTGTAATGAGTCCCAGCACGAGCAGTTATCTCACAAAAGGCCGAGACGAGGAGGGCAGAGATGAAGAGACACTCGGGTGCTGTCAGTTCATCTCTGAGTCAGAGAGGCTCGGCTGCAAGAGACCAGGAACCTAAAATGTCCACAACCCGGACCTGTCAGGGCTGAGGAATCTGAAGACAGCTGGATAATTACTTTTTGAATAAATGTGCTTTGTGATGGTGATGGCAGCTGTTCATTTTCTCTGGTGTTGCTTTTCAGAGCAATGATGAAAACTACTGAAAAAGTGAAGCGGCAGGGTGCGCTGTGAAAATGCTTTATTTTGTAAACACTCAGCGCAACTGATCTTTTATTATGAAAAAAATTATTTATTGTTTTTGCAATTTAACAAACTGGAGTGAAATTGTTTCAAACTACAGCCACTGTTGTTGTTTTATAGACTTGTAAAATCCAGACAGAATGCAAATATCAAAACCTTATTTCATCCACGAAGTTATGAACGTTATGAATGTATGTGGTGCTGCCGTGTCTGATGAGTGAACCTCAGAGCAGGCTGGCTCTGTACTTTCTCCTGTCACGTCTCCATCCCACAGGAATGCTCTAAAAACAAGAGGCGTGTCTGCCCGAGGCTACACCTTTAATTGTTTTCTCTGCTCACAGTACCCCGCAGGCCAATCTCATACCACGATACCTTAAAATACTGCCAAGCACTAGATTGGTTCAATTTTGAAAACGGTGGGTGGAAAACAAAAAAAGAGATTCCTCCCTGCTCGTTTTATTCCCCTCAGTCTGGAGACACTTACCTTTGCTCGCCTTTCATGGACGCCTGTTATGGTCGCTCCCAGAGTTTAAATCTACACAACTCAAACCTGCAGATCCAAATATTACATTACAGATATTCCACCACATGCTTTACATTCAACCTGAAGTCACCACCACTACGTGACATGTGTCCTGCTATTCTCCATGAATAAACAGTGCGTGAGTGTGCATGCAACTGTGCATGTGTGTGTGCATGTGTTTAACCTTTAGGCCTCTGGATGCAGGTGTGCTGGTTGTCACTGAGGAGGAATCCTTCTCTGCAGCGGCACTCATAGCTGCCCATCATGTTGACACAAATCTGCTGGCATCCGCCGTTGCCTTCCGAGCACTCATCCACATCTGCCAGGAGACAGACATAAATTCAAAATTAATAACATCACTTTCATGACAGAACAAATACTACATGGAAAACTGTTTGTCTGATGGTTGTCTGCAATCAAATCAAGACCCATTTAGAGCTGTAAATCAAAAACTGCCACGGTTTATAGGAATGCATATATATATATCTATATTCTGTTCATTTACAAGTATAATGACATTAGGGAATGTAACCTACTAAATACAGGAAAAATGATTGTTTAGAAAAATACAATTTCCTGAACCAACAGCACAGTAACTTGTGAGACTGTGTCATATTTAACATTTTTCCCCTCGGCCAAGGACGTTATGTTTTTGCCCATATCTGCTTGTCTGTTTGTTTGTCAGCAGGATTACTACTGAACTGATTTCCACAAAACTTGGTGAACGGATTGGACATGAGCCAAGAGAGAACCCATTCAAAACCAGAAATTTCATGCAACTTGATTGAGCTTGTTTACAAAATAAAAACAGCGTTGGACAAACTGACTAAAATCCTCACTCCTTAAGACACGTGGATAGCATGGCTGTAAACCTGCTCTGTATTACAAATTTGAAAATGGATCCTGTGTTTCTATTGTACATTGTCATTTATTTGGCAAAATAAGCAGAGGTGGAGCTATGATTTCAAATGTCACACAAACAGAAAACGCACGGCAGGAAAAAAAAAGTGTTTGGATATTTTGAAAAGCCAGAGGAGTTTGTCTTAAGCCGTCTGAGAAGGCCATGTCTGTCTTAATGGTTATCAGAAATGGCAGCCGACCAGAGGTGCACTAAAAACCTCCAACTGTGCAGCACTAAGCCATAAAAATGCACATGCAGCACAATCCCCTGGCAAGAGGGGAACCTGATCCACCTTGGGTCAGAGTACCTGCTGATGACGAGTGTCTGTCAGCCCCATGACGGGAGGAATGCAAGGAGAGGGAGGAAGGAGGAGGATGATGAGAAGGAGAAAGAGAAAAAGTCGAGATTGGAAAGAAGGGAGCGTATTAGGGGGGTTAGTGGGGGTGTGCAAGGTAACAAGCAATCATATGAATCCACCTCAACAACTGCATACGAAAGCAGAGTGTTTACAAAGGTGTCGCCTCAGGCCTTGTTCTCCCACAGGGAACGACAGGGAAACTGGCCACAAACGAGAGCTGCTGACTTCATTTCCACTCATAATGAATTGTGCACATCCAGGTGTTCTCTACTAAAACTTTTTCCTGTTCCAAGTCAGTGTGGGACTTGACAAAAGAAGCAAATGAACATCCATTAATCTTTTCAAAAACCTTTTAAAAATGAAAGGATTTTTTTGCAGCTTTCATGGGGTATGTCGTGCTGCAGAGCTTGGCGGCCTCTGTTGTGCATGACTACGCTGTGAGGCTTCCCCCCGGAGACCTGGGCTCTGTCCCTCACCACCGACCACACTGGAACCTTATCCATCCCTCAGCTCGATGCATCAATAATCTGCTGTATACACAAGACTTTTTTTTTTTTTTTTTAATAAACCATCATGCGAAACTAATTTACTGTCTATTTGTCCAGTCTGAGACGGCCTGGAGATCAAGTTTCATTTCTGGGGAATTCTCAGCCCAGCAAAGTTAGAAGTTAAACGTTGCTCTGTCCTTTCTTCTTTTTCCACAGAAATTCAGACAAACGTGGATCCACCACGTCTCAAAACACGCACACACACAAAAAAATGGCACCTGATTAGACAGAAACCTCTGGGGGGTGATAAGTAGGTCACTGGCAGGTAGCACTCATGACCCCCATCAGTTTGCCAAGTCTCCTCTCCTCTCGCATTCCACGAGCAAAACTGTCTCGTCCCTCGAAAAACAATGCGTCATGTCAGCTGAGGTCGATGGGGTAAAGCGTCACTCTGCAGCCAGCAAAGGGAGTGTGAAGTGTAGAAATAGAAAATGTTGGTCAGACTTTCATTCAACTGTGCGGCAGCTTTGGTGTTGACCCAATGGTTTCATCTCTCCACCATGAAAGTGGCAGCAACAGAGCAGAGACCTCTGAGCTGATGAAAGCTGCCGGCAACCTACGCCTGCACCTTTGCAGATAAACTGTTCACAGGAGCCCAAAAAAAGGGAAAAACCTACAAAAAACATCCTAACACATGCAACACACACACATTAACCCCAAACATGTCAATGCTGTACACAAATACACAAGTCCTCAATGCATGCACGAAATGCCCATGAGATATGTGACCAGCTTCAGCCGCCCTGGGGGAATTCTCTTTCCAGGCCCTCAGCGCATCAATGGAGGTTTCATTTCCTGATTCCTTCATCCATTCAAATGAGGCGTCGCCTGTCAGTAGATTTCTCCTGTTTAAATAGCTTCCATAATTGCCTGTGTTGTGTGCTGGGCAAGGCTGGCGTCCAAAACAAATATTTCCAAGCGGAAAGGGGCTCTGGCATTGGCCAGAAGAAGTGCTCATGTTATTTGGACTTAAAACATATTTAAAAAATTCTCTTGAGAGGATGGGGGGAAAAAGTGTCTTAATCAAGTTAAAAGAGCTGCCTCACTTCAGAAAAATGAGACGCGTCTCTGCTCTATCCTTGCTTTACTCGGGGAGACGAAGGGAAAAAGTAAAAGGTTCAAACGGAGAGAGATTAAGAGATTGGTTGTGTTTGCAGAGGCCATGTCCGCTGGTTTCTCAGATAGCCTTGACTGTATATATAACATTTGGCCTTGTGCGGAGCTTTAGAGCCAAGTAAACACGGTGGTTGCCTTGCAGAAACTCCTGAACATATATTGGAGAAATGCTCGACTGCTCTCCTTTATTTCTAAAAGCTTGAGCAACTTTGGGGGCATTTATTGGCCCCAGAGGTTTTTTTTTTTTGCGGGGGGGGGGGGGGGGGTGAAAAACTGCTGCTGTCTGTCATCAAAGCTGTCCATGCATCCATCCCACTGCTCGCTTTCTGTGTGATTCAGACAGAAAAGTCTCTGTCGTCTAGACGGCCCAGAGACGAGGAAGTGAGTGGACGGACTCCGGCCTCTTTGGGCATTTCATTTACAGGAGTTGAGGAGGCGCGCACTCTTTAATAAGGCAGCAAATCGGAGCCATGTGCAGTGACAGGGAGCGGAGCGGCTGGCTGGTGAGGCGGGGGGGGGGATTTCTGGCTTCTCTCAGCATCAGTGAGTAAGGAGTGGCACATACACAGCCAGCTTCAATTAAAACAAGATCCTCTCTTATTTTAAACAGGATTACACAATTTCCTCCTTCTCTCCGTCGCTTCTGGAGTTCAGTGACGGTGCAGCTTTTTCAGCCACTTCACTGAATAGAGAGCAGGGCGCCGGGTTTGAACCCTGAACCTGCATGAGAGTGAGGCTGGAAATGGACTTGTGTTAACAAACTGTCAGCTGAGCTTGTATAAAATAATGCATTGCAAGATGTCGTGAACTTTCACCTGCAGAAGACGCACACTCTCTTAAATCCTGTGTGAGAGTGTGAGCGACTCTTACAGGCTGAAAGCTGAAGTATCAAAACACTTAAGTGTAGATTTATTGGATTTATTAGCTCCTGTACTTCCTGTCGGCCTGAATAACTGAGTCTAATACAACTGATTCACATCTGCTAAGCGTCTGCATAGAAAAAATCTGTAGCGTTTTATTCTTACACCAGCAGCAAGGTTGGATTTTATGCTTTTACATAAACAAAGCTCATTTCACTTTGATTGAACTCAGGCTTGTTCGACTTCAGGCCCGTCTCCCAGGTAACCACTTTGGTAAATAAGCACAGACTCTGCGTCCAATCTCTTGCTGAGTTCTTTCCTAAATGAAAAGCTATGAGCTAAGATCATGCTAAATGGCATTTCTCTGTTCCTCCAAAACAAGTCTGGAAGTATTTTAATAACAAAACCCCAGGATAAGTGTTTGGGTGGACAGCCCTATGCCAAGCAGAGAAGAGGCCCTGTGCTGACGTCTGATGGCTCCCAGTCTGCTGCATGCTTACATCCCTGAACGCAATCTCAGGCTTCAGTTTCCCCCAAAGCCCTGCCAGTGGGCGCAGCTGGAATTGTTCATTTCATGGTGCACAGGACTGAAGAATCCTGAGAGGAGCGAGACAGTGAGACAGCATTCAGGAGACGGCTAATGCACCGATCTGAAATCTAACTCATCACTCCGGCTCCTCTCCTCTGAACTGTGGAGAGACACTCGTGTCCGAACCTGATCCATGCATGTTTTCATTTGTATTAAGGGAAGTGAGGAGTGTCTGTGCAAACCCTGAGCCCCTCTGGCTGTAACAGGAGTTAATCATCATTGTCCCGACTAAATCCTACATATTCAGGAGTCAGAGGTGGAAGTTAAGGGCACCTCATCCAGGCTGGGATCAGATATTTTTGACTGGAGCGAGGGGTGCAGAGGTTATCACCACTGCCTCGACACATTTAAAAGGAATGCTTTTAAAAGGCTGCAGAGCAAATCAGCGTGATGCTCTTTGATGGCCACTTTTTCCCATCAGAACCTGGTCAATAATACATCAGTCTGAAACCTCCTGTTTGATTAGCCAATGTGGCAACAAGACCCCAAAGGACAACGAGAGCGTGGATACAGGCTCCGAGGGCGACGACTTAGAGAGACACACATGTCTGATGGAAACGCTTCATCTATCATCAAACAGTCTGAGGGAATCTTTCAAAGTGATTTGCACATAAACAACATTTCTTTACAATTAGAGAAATTAAAGACTAAAGACTGTCAACAGATCTGACCTTTTTCTTTCCTCTGCTTCAAGGCTGTTCTTCAAAAGCTCATTTCAAAGCTGCAGTGACATTGCTTTTGTGTTATAGATCACGTTACGTCTTTTGGGAAGGTGAAAGTAAAAGGGCATTCATTTCCCTATAGATTGCATGGGGAATTGAGCTCTGCTGAATCAATACAAACCAAATCACTGTTGGTCAATAGGAATCAAAGAAACATGGACTTTTGAGCTGTGTGTGTGTGTGTGTGTGTGTGTGTGTGTGTGTGTGTGTGTGTGTGTGTGTGTGTGTATGTGTGTGTGTGTGTGTGTGACCACTTCCCTGGTTACAGCGAGCAACATGTGATGAATGGATGAAATAAGGTAAGTAAACGTTTCAATGACATAAGCTCATCTTTTACAGCGTGGTGGCTCTCTGTGGAACATCTGTATTGTCCATTTGGAGCCTGCCTTTGTCTCTCCCAGAGTCACATTAAGGCTGCGTGTTATTGTGGCATTTCCACTTTATGTATATAAAGTGGAAACAAAGTGGAAATATCTCTGTTGCTCCAGATAGAAGTGCAATGTTGTGATTTGTGGTTATGAGGACTGGGGGAGTATTTGCGCAGATGCTAATGATATTAAGCTACTTGAGAGAGTTTAACGAACTAGTAATGATAAGAGGGTATTTGGGTTTCTGTCGGACCTCAACCAAAACACGTAGGTCATAAATGTGGGGACGGGGGTGCTGCAGTGGGGAACTAATAGCCTTCCTGCATCTGGTTTTCATTGAAAAGAGGATGTGTGTTTTGGATTAAATTGACATTGATTCCTCTGTTTTTCCTAAGACTCGAAAAACCCTTTACAGCCTCGCCATGAAAGAAGTGCGGTGATTAAATGCCATCCCACCCTCACCCTCAAGATAACAGTAATGACAGTTATAAAAGATGTAATCAACTTCTTATATGCTTCACTTCCTCTCTTACGTGTGAGTTTAGAGAGGGTACAAAAGCTCCCTGTGAGGTAAATTATACAGTGAGTGACATCTCACTCGGCGCAGACAGGAGCAGTGTGCTGTGATATTGCATCGCTTCCACCTTCCTGACTCCCTGACATTGTTGTGGGGTTTTAGGGCAGACAGGGGAGACCCCAGAAGCCAGAGCATCCCCAGTGAGGCGCATGAGGCAGCGTTCTGCTTCACGCTCTGCCGCCTCCTGCCACCGCCCAATGTCATTATGCTGCCAACACATCCAATTACAAGGAGCTGTGCGGCACGCGCGACAGCGAGCAAACAAAGGCGACATGGACGGGGATGCATGTGCACCAGCCGAGCTCGTGTCACTGAGCTGACAGCCCCCCGACGCAGGGTGCCGACTGGCTAAAAAAAGGCCTCAGAGGGCTGAGAGCAGGAAGTTATGTTCCACTACTGAGAATTTATACTGCAATATTAACCTGAAGAGCTGAGGAAATAAAACTACATAACCGGAGCTTGGTGGAAAAACAACATGGGGTAAATCTAAAGAGAAACACTTTAAAGATCTTAGACTCTAAACTCAGAGTGAACTTTTTAGGATCAGGTGAATGTCTCCTTCTCCGCAGCCTCGGGCACATCTGGTCTTTAAGGGCTCTGAGGGTTTGACCTTGTCTGGGAACCAGCCGCTTAGGCTCTCCACTCCACGACCAAGGGGAATAATCTTTTCTCAGGGGCCAAAAAGGAGCTTAAACCTGGAAGAGGAAGCTGGGGCCTTAACATTAAACCCCGGCTCAACCTCTTCCTCTCTTCTCTTGTGTTTGTGCTGGGGATTATTTCCTTAGCTGAGCAGCGCAGGGGCATTAGAATAAGTTAAATTCTCAAGAAAATTAAGTCTTTAGAGTCCTTTCGAGTCTCAAGGCAATAGTAGGATTTGTAGTTGACAGCTGCATATACTGTATATATCGTTTAGCATTATGCTCCATCTGCTGCGCTGAAATGAAAGACATATTTTGTCATTGAATAAATAATTGAATGGATATCTTTACAGGCATACAAGAGAAACCTTCCAGGGTCGTCTGTGCGCTCTCGCACGGAGCAGAACAAGAAAAAAAACCTCTCTCCGTGTTTGATCGTGTGCTTCACAATGACAAATGATATCAAAGCGATCAATGGATGCAACTCTTTGATGCAACAGTGGCAGCCACACAACAATATATTGCGATTACACACCTGCACGCAAGGCCAGAGCCGATCCACGGTGAAGCAAATGATCCACGCACAACTGAGCGCCATTGTTAAATGGTTTGGAAAATAGCCCTGCTTTACTCTTACACAGGAGCAGGAGAGAGAGAAGGAAAGGGATGAAGCGAGAGAAATATCAGAAGGGGCGAAAGAAAGAGAAAGCGGGCCCATCGTCGAGTCATAACAGGTTTATTATTATCGATCTAAAGACGTGTGTTTTCCATTCCAGTGTGCCTTAATCCCAGCATTACATTCACTTCATCAAGTAACTGCGGGACTGATATGACTGTTGCCTTGTGCGTGTAAAGGCTCTTTGGCAGTGAATCATTGTTAAGTGCTGACAAGTTTTTTTCTGTCATCGCTTCACCTGAATGTGAAATCCGCTGAAGCGGCCTGCTACTTTCCTCTGCAACCAACTCACAGCAGCGACCGGGGTTCGCCTGCTTTCAGTGTCTAAAACCTTTTTCAGACATGACCTGTGGAAGTCCAGTGGGTCTCTGCACAGACATGTTCACAACCGCAACAAAATCTCTGCAGCATTAAGGTAAGGGGTGGTGCATCATTCCACTGCATCTTCGTCGTGTCTTCTACATGTACGTCTCAGCTTTTTCACACTGAGATATTTGTCATGAACCCCCCCCCCCCCCACTCGGAGGCCAGAAGGAGAAAGTCCGCAGATAAACCGGAGGCTCTGCACTCTGAAGATTGCGTTATCACCTCCTCCGGAGAAAGTGTGGAGTTTAGTGCATGTGTGAAGGATGATTTCGGAGGAGCGGCAGGGTCTGACTTGGAGGGAATCATTACAGAAGGAGTGAAAGGTGGGTGGATGGGGGACAAGCAGCGAGATGGACAGAACCGGGTGGTGGGGGAGGATGATGTCTATGTTTAGCAGCTCCCGGCCGCAGGAAGAGCGCTGTTTTTGTTCCCTTCATTTCATCTCCTTTTTAAGTGTAACATGTTCTCTGTGAAGCTATATGAATGGCACACTGGTGAAATATTAAACCATGGGAAAGTACGGTCGGCTGACGGCTCACTCTGAGCTCACAGCTCAGGGTCAAGCTCACCCTCTTTCTTCAGATATATTACACAAAACGTCTCTTTTTTCACGTTTAACGAAAACACCCCAGAGACTACCTGCAACATGAAACTAGGAAATGGCTAATATGTGAAGCCGCGGCCTAATAAGAGTCCAATTCAACCCTGAAACATACATTACCATCCATGATGTGACATGAGACGTGCAGAGTGAAGAATTTATGCAACCACATGGGTGATGTCAGGTGGAGTTTGGATTTTGACACCTGCAGTTTAATGTATACGTTCTCCTGACAAAAAGCCTTTTATAACGACACGTTCCTGCATAATTAACCCAGCTGCAGAAGACATAGGGGGGGAAACAGCCCCTCACACTCACAAACTCATTATACGGCTGCACATCACATACTCACCGAGACAATTGTGCCCGTCATGTGCCAAGCGAAAGCCATCATAGCATGTGCACCTGTAATTTCCTGGGATGTTGATGCACTCATGGACACAGCCGCCATTGTACTCAGTTGCACACTCGTCCACATCTGCAGAGAGAAGATACACAAGGATGTGAGCATCTACTTACACAACTTGAAACAACCAAGATTCATGCAGGACTTGTGATTACGGAGCAGACTCAATGGAAAAGATTGAGAATATGAGAAATGCAAATTTTTACTTTGTTGTTAGATGATAAATAATAATAATAACGATAACAACTGAGCAAACTTTTCTGAAAAATTTACATTGACACATACATAAGTTTGATAAAATGACAGGCGATGGGGACTATAACCTATACTGCTGTCAGCCACTAGGAGGCAATCAATAGTATTTGGCTTCACTTTTGGGAGCCACAAACTGTCACTTTAATAATACATTATGTTCTAGTTTTGTTATATTACATTAAAACAGAGATATGTGAGCTTTACAGATGTTGGTAGATGAATTGTTGCTAGGTGATCGCTGTTTTTGGTCTTGGTGCTAAGCTAGGCTAACCAACCCGCCAAGAGCACTATTGATCTGAACATTTACTGAAATATCCATTAAAAATCTGAGCTCAGTTTATTTATTCGGTGCAGTTTTACAGAAATAGTCTGTTTTGTTCGATCTCTCGAGAGAGCAAATATGAAAACCAGGGACCACAGATGTTGAAATTTGTAAGTTCACTTGTTGCTGATGTTGCCAGAGCTTATTGTTTTATTTTTAATTCCTAATAATGATAACCAAGTATTTATGCCATATTTAACAGTCAAAAATCTGTGTGGTTTCCCACCAAGACATTCATTCTTTATGTTAACACAGACTGTATCCAATAAATTATAGAAATTATTTATATAGAACACATTTGTGGATTATTAGAAATAAAAGGGAAAGTATAGTTTGTGTTTAATATGTTTCATCAGAGAGGAATTTCCATTAAATTAGCACCGACAGTATTGACATGGCTGACATTACAGACTGACTGGCAGCCAATACTTAATAACAGGCATCAGACAGATGAATCAATGTTACCCTGAAGTTCATCTGTCCTGGTCACTGAAACTGAGGGAAAGTGATGCACAAAAGAAAGAGCAGAGGCAGAAAGATAAAGAGAGGCTGCAGATCGCTATGACAGCCTGAGTGGAGTTGTCTGTTATGGTTATGATGATGGGTGGGGGGGCCCATACTAAAGAGACCCAGACAAGGCGGATTGAGAACACAGCGCACTTCCACTCAGCACTTACTGGTCCTTTTAGGGCCGATGATCCCAGTGGTTGGGCTCCTTTCTGAGCCCGTCTCACCCTGGGACTTAATTGGACTTGACAGCAGATGGATGGGAACGCAACAAAGCAACACTCTGCAGCTCCTGCCTCTCTACTTCTTCCCACACATCTCTGTCACTCCTCCATCACAGCGCACAGTCACCCGTCAATGTCCGACCCCACTCTAAAGCTGAAACACCCACCGTGTTAATGCAGACATTATTCTCCTCCGGCAGCTTTGAATTAGTTTTTATTTCACAGCTCGTCTATGTCAACTTTATATTCACATAAGAGATGCTTCTATTATTGAAGTTTGTATATAGTTTAATTCTAAGCCCCAATCATTTTAGATTCAATATTGCATTTTAAAAAAATCTAGTATCAGTTCAAATTATAATTGTGTTGTTTAAACTTACTCAAAAAAGCGATTGAGAATGAAAAGTTTCATACTTAAGATAAATACAAAATGATAAATACGAAATAAAATGACCTTTAAATTTCATTTAAATATGATTCAGGAGATTTAGGAGTTTATTTATCATTATTATTATTATATATTGTGTTTTTTTTTCACTTTCGGCACAAAAGAACTGAAGAGTGGACGATAAATCTACACTGTTCTGTGTAATGACACATCATACTTCAACCCATACAGACAGGCCCACAGCTACACTGATCAAAGCCTTTAGTTAAAATCACTAACACTTAAAGCTCTAATCTGAATCATAGGCTGCAGAGACAGAGATTTGAGACATAACAGCTCCTCACAACCTGGAAAATAAGAACTTTTCCTTCTTTCACTGTCTTCATCCTTTTTTTTAACACAAACTGGTGTCCGCCCGCAGCACACAGACCTTTTTGTTAACATTTTATTTCGACAGACAGCTTGCTGTTAAAACCATCACCAGTTACTTAAACACTTTTTGTGTTTCTTTCTCATTTTATCAGCGCAGCTCTTGAAATTTTCAACAAGCATATCAGTCTCGAGGAGCCATCAGCTAACCTTCAGTTCAATGGAAACCCAACCTTGCATATATTTTACAAAAGACTCAATAAAGCAAACTTTTTATAACCTACGGGCAGAAGGCCATGAAAAACACTCGGTCAAGTAAATGAAAGAATAATAATAGTGGGGGGAAAAAAATGACATTGAGAAATATGGTTTTGTAATAATACTAATAAAAATTGTGGGATATAATGATCCGGAGGTTTTGGGCACATTGAACGAGGCAAGAAAAACAGATTTGTGTCTGACAGTCTACGAGGCCTGCCTCTGGCTGTGGAAATATCTCTGACTGCTTGGCAGGGCCTCTGACTGCCGTTTCAGCCGCTATCTTAATTCTCTCCTCTAACATGTGCAGGAAATTTACTGCTTCATTTCATCTTGTCACAAAGGAGCATTCTGCACCTGGCTTTCCCCTTTCTCCTTCCGCCACTCGCTCCCTCATCTCCTCCTCCCTTTTTAAGAGTCTTAAAGCTAATAAGTTGTGTTGAGTGAGACACAGGCTCTTATCGCGCCTGTCACTGGCCCAGGGGCTTACGTTCACAGAGATATGAAAAAAATCAACACTAGAAATGTGGTTTTACATCAGCGTACGGTAAAAACCCAGCAGACGTTCGTGCCTCCAACCACAGGAGGAAACAAGCACATTAATCCCGTCACTCTTTTACCTTCACAATGTTTGCCGTCCCCTTTATAGCCCGACTTGCAGATACATTTGTATGACTTCAGGGTGTTCTGGCAGATGGCATCGATGCTGCAGTTGTCAAGCGCCTCTGCACACTCGTCCACATCTAGAGAGAAGGGAAGAGGAAGGGGTGGTTAGTTAAAAATGCTGTCTTCATGCTGGAGTCACATTTTATTGATTTTCTCAAAGTCAAACATGGACTTGAGCCACTCAATTTAATAAGTGAATCACTGTCCAGAAACAATAATTAAAAAAATAAAGTTCCTGGAATTGGCTTTTGACAAACAGCTTTCATTGGACTAAAATCAAAGCAAGATTAAAAACATGGTGAAAATGTGCATTAAACCTAAGTGGAAATGAGGCTCATTCATTTTCAGTATCTGGTCAAAACACATTGGACAAATTGAAATTCTGATGGTGCCACTAGAGCAAAAATCCAATTCTTACAAAGGGGAACGCAAGTGTATGTATTGAATTTCATGGCAATCTATGAGATGTGTGTTCAGACGTTTCAATAAGACAGAAAATGTTAGTGTCAGTGCGGCACTACATGAAAAGTCAGGGGATCACAAAAGGCAATATGATTCATCCTGTGGACAACGTCTGTATAAAATGTCACGGTCGAGTCATTCATGAAATAGTTGAAATATTTCCGTCTGGGGCAAAGTAGGGGACCGACCGACAGACTGACACCGTGCCACCGTGTGCACAGGGCTATAAACCAATCAAACTGTGAAAAATCACATTTTCTCCAGCAGCACTGATTCCAAACTATAAGTATAATGTGCGGTGAGAAGTTCAAAGAATAACCAAACCTACTTACACTGAATTCTACAGCTGCTCGCCCTGAATATCTGATGTGGACAGAGACAGAATAGTATGAAAGTTAACTGTCGTGTCACTGCTGGATTGCGTTTGAAATTAAAAAAAAAACAGAGAGTGTGAAACGGTAAGAATGAAAATGGATTTAACAAGAAGAACTATGATCAGGTTTGCCTCATGGAGCCCCTAATCCCACCAAATCCCAGTTAACTAGCCCAGGTGTTTGGGATTACCCCCCTGCACACAGGGGAAGGGCAGCTTAACAAGGTTTACATAGCTTCCAGTATCCACTCTTATCACAAACCCTCTGCAGGAGCCGGCTGATCCCACTGGGAAATGACCTGCGATCTAAACCCCTGAGCTTAGTACATTGACTACATCTGCCTGTTCCTGGAGGACACGGACTCTGCTGCTGCGATGGGAAGCAGGACAATGACAGGGCAGCGTTCACAAAAACACTGTGGAAAATTTGTATCACAAAACCGAATCTAATACAGCTATGACAACACCTTTGGGCAAACGCAGTGGAAACATCACGATCGCAGTTTATTAACGCTGGGATTTGTCCTGGAGGAGCACAGAGCTGCAAGGTCAGACGTTAGACGTAGAGTCCAGTAAGACGCATCCTGCTAAGTTTAACATTTCACTAAAAGGTTTGCAGATGTTCCAGTGATACTTGATGACTGTGTGAAAACTGTTAAGGGTCTGAATCAAGGTTGGTTTAATAAGGCTGAGTCTGTGCAGCCAGGTCGGCTCAGGCACAGATTCGTTATGAGCTGATGCTGCAACAACAATAAATGAAGAATAAGTAAAAAGAACTGAGTGAAATCTTTAAAAGTGACAATTGCAGATGTGGAACTTGACAATCTATGTTATTATTTTGCAGTAGCTCTATTACTGACTACTCATTATTTGGGTTTTTTCAGCCTTCAGAACCGGTAATGATGTAAACCAAGTGGCAAAGACACGGAAAATAGACTCAGAAATGTCGCCAACTCACTTGAATGAAAATTACTTGCAGAGTGCATGAGCCAAGAAGACGTTTCCTGGTATTTGGGGGATTATTTTGTGATATGTGGCACATTTAACACTGTGTATAATACAATACTAATGAAATCATTTAAATTCAGTAAATATCAGTCCCCTGAACGTGTCCATTTTCATCAAGATCTATGAATTATTCTCAGAGAAATCAACATAAGGTTGAAAATCTTTTCTCACAATGTTAACAATGGATCTGCTTCCTAATCCTGATCCATACCAAGATTTAATGAGTTCCAAGTTTCATGGTAACACGAGCAGTAGGTTTTGCTTAATCCTGAAAACTAACAAAATAACAAACAAACCAACCAAGATGAAAACATAACCTTGTTTGCTTTAAGTTTTGAAAAAACAAAGATAAGATAATCCTTAATTAGTCCCACAATGAGGGAAATTGCAATATTACAGCAGCAAGAGTCACACATAGGCATCAGTAAGTAATATAAATAACATGCAACGCTTAAATTTAAGGATTATAATACAATAGTGCAAGGAAATATAAAAAGAAAGAAAATAAATCCATCCCCAGTGTTATTTAAAATGTCTAAGTCAGGGTTAAGCATATAAATATGAGACATGCAAAACATGTCAAAAGAACACATTCAATATCTGATTATAATAGATTTTGAACCTCAACACTGGGCTGTTGAAAGGTTCCACTTCACTTTGCACTGTTGGCCTCACTTTATCTTCAAACACTCTTTGACAGAACTTGGCATTCAAGAGACAGCCAAACAACCCAAAACCATGAAATTCCACCACCCTGCTGCACAGATCTGATCTCGTTCTTCTTCTGAAAAGCTGCTTCGCTCTTCGCAGAACATGATAACTCAATGTATGATCTGTCCAGAGCACGGAAGGCCTGGTGATGTTCACTGTATCTTGCTTTAAGTAAATTCTTTTTTGGACTGAGACGTTGTTTGCAGGTTAATTTTGTGGAATCTGACTCCAACAGATGCAAGTCACCTGCAGATCCTGCAATGAAAACTTCGTTTTGCATCTGACGATCCAGTTTTGGAAAAAGTGCAATCTTTTGAAATGATTTATTTCAAATATTTGGATATTTGTCAGACTCATGAGCATCCAAACCTTTTTCAAATAAAGGTTCTAGATCTTGGCAGGATGACACCTCACACATTAATAGCACCGTAGCCTTGATGCCAGAGGTTTGAGTGAGACAAGCACTCCCTGTAAGGAGGCTCTGATCTTTGTCTTCTCATCTGGACTCAAATTTTATAGATTTCTATAGGTTATCAGGGTGTTTATATTTGAATATATATATATTTTAAGTTTTCCATGTGACTGATCTGTTTTGTACAGCTACATTTTTTCTGTCGTTTGTTGAAGTATATCACTTTTATTAATAGCGAACATTTCTGAGGATCAAATGTTTGCCTGTTCAAACATGTTGAAGAAAAGTCAACATTTTCCATGGGGTGCACTTTTCTGCAGCACCTGGTAGAGTCGTGCAGGGCTCACTCCCTGCTAAGTTTCCACAAAGCCATTTAATGACGCAGGAGCCCTCCGAGCCCTCCATTGATTTATATTATGTGAGAACAATATCAATTCACCTGAAGAGCAGCACGGGTCCTTTCTCTTTATACCGTCTGTCTTCCAGGATAAGAGCAAGAGCTGCCAGGTGAGCAAGTGTTTTTCAATGGAGGAAGTATTAATCACTACAAAATATCTGTCTCACTGTCAGGTTTCTTTGTGCCGAGTCTCCGTGGTAATTATTATTCATTATGACAGAAACTCAAAGAATCCCTCTTTTCATCTTGTTATTTATGTTTCCATCTGGAGCATCGGTTCACTTTATCTTTCAGGTCTGCAGGGTTGTCAACTCTTGTGCTTTTACTTTGAATCGCACACACAGACACACAGACACACACAGACACACACACTGCAGCTGACACTATAACAAACATGCCTCAGGCCAGAAACTACAGTTAGGATTAACAGTGTAACACAATCAACTGTAAGTTTAAGCAGTGTTTTTCCAGAGCTGTGATACACAATATGCACACACACAAACACACAAACACACAGACACACACATATAATGTCACTTATCCATGTCTTCACCACGTCCGTGTTTTTACCTCATTCAAATTTCCATCTAAAAAGACTTTGATGCTGTGGCCGCTGCAGGCAATTGTTGAGTGCAAAATCAAAGCACCAGATACTGAGCTGAAAGCATCTTTAATGTTACGTAACTGGCATGTTATGATAACAGTAACATTTTTAATGATGGTAGAGAGCTGCTCCCTCTGCACGTCAGGTTTTAAAACCAACAAAACTGCCTCTATGTTTGGTGAAAACCACCTAAACCAGTGACATTATGTAACGAACTGTGTCAAAACCTGCTCCCTCCTCGAAAAAATTCCCTTCCAATCAATCAACGACAGCTCTACAGCACTACAACCGCATCTTTGTGCAAATATTACTTTGACACAGTTATAGCACAAGCTGACACTCCGCTCGTCTGACTCACCGGACGTAAGGCCGCGGGTACAAGCCGGCCTTTGGTCACTTATTTTAGACGTAATTCTCCTCCCCTTCCACTTCTCTCTTGTTTGATTTGAGGAAATATAAAGATGGACGACATGACTAGGCAAATTGCAGTCTGGTGGCTGGCTACAACCCTGCCTCCTCCGTGTTAATGGATGTGCCAAACTAAAAAGTCAAGATCATGTTGCCAGTAAATCTGTTTTGATTTGTTAATTGATGCTATAGAAACAGCATGAAAGTCATGAGTGACAGCTGAAACTAACTCATGATTGGTCGAGAGCAGAACCTCAAGACCGCAGCTCCATCCCCCGATCACTACAGCGTAGACTCTGGCTCCAGAGGAGGAAGTGGAGACGTGTTGTCCATCTTTATATTCAGTCTATGATTGCACCAAATCAAGTTTCTCCCCGACATCTTCTCGATGCATTATCGCTGCGTCCTGGATTAAGTGCCACCCAGGAGAATTGTGATTGGTTAAAAAAAGAAAACACAAACAAGCCAGAGCATTTTTTTCTCCTACAGCAGAATGATAATGGCTTCAACCAGAACACTCCCCAATGCTGACACAACACTTCACTAACAACGAAAATCAACATCTGAGAAATAATTTAACAGCCAGTGTAAACAGAGAGGGATCTGTGCATTAACAGGGACTCCAGGAACTGATCACACATCCACAGTCCTTTGACTTTGGTGTGAGCTCCACAGAATGAAATAAATACAAATTTAGAAATCCTGGCCAACAAATCACAATCATCCATGTCCGTCAAAGCATTGTTTAAAAGATCCAGCCATGAAAGTTACTGTTCTGATGGACACGTGAACAACAAAGGCTGAACATGCTGCTCTTGTTGGACACCCAAACTGCCTGTGCCATGGAAATAAACATGTCAGAACGAATACGTCTTTTGGTTCAGTCCAGAGGACGCTCCTGTGAGAGCTTGAGAAAAATACAGAGTTTCAGTAATGCTGGCCTGGTAATTGACTCATGCCTCAGATGAAAAGATTGTGTTTTTCATTGAGAGTTTATTTCATTCTTTTGAGCTGAGGAGTCACAGTTGTTGGGAACAAGTAAAGGCAGCGGAAGACGGAGCCAGCGCTTCCAGACAAGGATGAATAAACAAAGTCCAAACAACAAAAACTGAAGAAGAAAGAGATGTTGGGCAACGCTCAAATGTTTTAAACAGTTTCCCCCGGGGGGGATGTGTCATTTTGAATATTGCTGCTGCTGTAGCTCTCCCCTCTGGTTCATGCACTTGAGCATATTAAATCCACAAATAGCTCGAGTCTGTGTTTAAACCCACTGACATTCTTGGAATATTGAATTCAATGATTTTGTTGGATGAAACCGAGTCGTACAAAAAAAACGACGCATGTTTTCTCTCTCCTGATACCGATTTACTTCATGCTCCATTTGTACGCTCAATAAAACTCTAAATTTGCAGTGTGTCAAACGTCCAAATCCCTCAGTGAATTGTTGCATAGTCCAGAGCAAACTTTTCATTTGTGGAGAGAGGAGGAAGGAGGGATGCAGGCCGAGACGGGCCTATAAATGGGATTTATTAGAATTGTATTAAAAGTTGCTGGATAAAACATTCTTAAATCCTCAGAGGTGACAATCAGGAAAGTTAGTCTTTAAAGTCATTGGTTCATTTATTCCAAAGCAGTCCCCACATGTAAATCGGAGGGGGCTGCTAAGGGCTGCTGGCCATGGAGGTGAGACCTTGTCAGAGTTGCTTTCCTCCCTGATTAATGGGGAGGCTCTGGTATAAGCAGTGTATTTAACTGGGCCAGCTTGAGGGGGTGCGACCAGGAATCAGACTCAGAGGGGAAAGCGCGAGTGTGTGGGAGAATTGTCGGGCTGAAGGTGTGCAGTTCAAACATAGGGTAATGTTTACTTTGAGTGTTGAGACCCTTGCTGTTTGCTTTGCCCCCCCCCCCCCCCCAACCCATCACCTTTCCTTTAGATACAGAAATAGACTGAGTGGAGCTGGGACACCCATAGGTGTAGCTTTACTCGCACCGCCTGCAGCCAGCTCCAAAATAAGGGTCAGAAATATGGACCAAGTGATGCATTCAGTCAGTGAGAGCAATAAAACATTCAGCTGTGTTTTCCTGACAGAGTGACCGTGTGCAACATTTGAACATTTGCTGGCTTTTTTGCATTCGAGACAAAATATTCTTTCATGACATTCTCAGAAGAAATGCTTCATTTTCATGAGCCCCTCGCAGCAGAGGAGGAAGGGTGTCGGGTTCAATTCCATAAAAAAGGTGTTCTTGGGATCACAGTGTTTGTCATATATGTATAATTACACAGGAACAAGTATTGTAATTATCCCTCTTAGAACCACACTTACACTATACTTAGGGTTGCGGTCTTGCAGGATGGGGATAAGGTCAGGATAATTACTCTAGGTACAGAGCAGTATGGCTATAGTGTGTATATGCAAACCTCTCTTGTCTATTAGTTCTAAATTATCCATATTCTAGTCAAACTACTTCAACTTGTTGTAAAGCAAAGCAGCAGATCTGTAAACATGACTCATTTCTGCACACACCACCAGACATATTTAGAGACAAACATATTCTACACTGATTCATTTTTTTCTTAAAATCCCATTTGACTGGTTTACAGCCCCTGCAGTGTCGCCAACAGGAGGGTGCGTGCGCCAGAAATTATGTCATGATAGTTTTCACTTCAAGCACCACAGCTCCAAAACCAGTGGCAGCTCTTGGTCTTGCATCTCAGTCTTTCCAAAATGGATGCATTTGAGGGAAGACTGGCAGACTGGCTGAGCAGGTTCCCCTTTACGAGCATCTCTGCGACTCATTGAGCTGGGATGACTGTTCCAATTCATCAAGCACCAAGAAACTGAAAACTATTTTGACTTGGAACTAAGCCACAGTAAAGATTCACATACAATAATAAAATGTTTGGCAGCGTTTACTATTGTTGTTAAGCTGCCTTCTTTCCTTAATTTCTTAGGTCGTTACCAACAGATGATTTAGTTTGTACGCCCACTAGTGGTTCTGAGCATATTGCATCACAGAGTGCATTGAGTGCATGCTTGTAGTTAGCGCACCACATGTGGAGCATGAACATGGCTTTACTCTGTCTCCTCACAATGTAGGAACATGCAAATATTGTTGATCTAAAAAAAAAATGACTATGAGACACAAGATGTCTCCATCTTCAGGGAAAAAGTCAATTCTCAGTGTGTGTGCACTGATGGCTTCAAGTTTCCACGTCACACTTGTGTAAGTGATGTCGTATGTTCACTTTGCAAAGATAGATTCAAGGCAAGCACAAAGAAACTTTTCCCTGTTCTGCAGATGAATGTATAAAATCTACATCATTCTGCAGAGTGAAGCAACAAGACCTTGTTTCCATTGGTTAAGTGTATTTATAAAATATGTGACATTTAAATTAGCATACATAGTGTGAATACATCCAGTTCTATTTGTAGCACACGCTGATATAATGTGATGTGAGTCCTTCCTTTGGTCCGGGGGCCTGAAAGGAAGTGAGGACCAGGTTGCGGACAGGACAGGAACTACAGCTGCTTGTCGCAAAACATTATCACAGCACAGTGTGAAAATGTCGCAGATTTCTCAAGTTGTGCAGGACATGAGACTCGCTCAGCTCCCCCTTCAAAAAAAAAAAAAAGTGGTTTCGATGAAATGCAGACGTCAACATTAACACAAAATTTAGCATCTAACCCCCCCCTCGGCTGCCCAGATCCCCCTCAAGCTAATGAAGGGACACACTGTTGGCTGTCCGGCAAGGCTCTACAGAGTTGTGAATAAAAATATCAACTGCTTCCATTCGGGATATTTACACTCATCCTTCACACACTCTAAATGTTTAGGAATCATGACCACTGACTGATCCTGTGCTTTCAAAATCTGTGATCACAACTTCAAAACCCCGGGGCCCTCCCTGCTTATGTCCACCAACCATGAAGCCTCAGATTAATCTGAGGAACATGCAGCTTCAGCAGAGCGACATTATGTTCACATGCATACAGACTTTAACTGTGTCAAATCTATGCCTTGTTTATACCGACCCATGCTTTCCTATTTATTCCTTATGTCTTGTGTTTTTATTAGTGTGTGCAGCACCTCGCGAGGTACAGTTTACTTTACACAATGATTACTACTCGGATCATCGTGTAACGTCCCAGAGAGAGTTTTCCAAAATGTGAAAAATAAAAAAGACCCATGATGATGTCATAGTGATGTTATCAGGGTCTCTTTCTCGGCCGGAGCTGGAGGCACTTTTTAGAGGAAGCATAACTGCTTTAGCTGCCTTTGCTATAAATATGAAAAGGGAAAAACACACAGTTAGCCAGTCGGCTGTTTTTCTTTCCACTGTTTGTATAAAGTCACTTGTCATAACTATTCATTTCCATTTGCTTCTGTCACTGAAAACTCCCCGAGCAAAGTGCAAACACACACAGAAACCAGGTGACCCAATCAAAACTCCCATGATTCCACGCTGCTTCACAATATCATCTAACTAATTTAGGTCTTTTGATTGGTTTGTTGTTCTGACTGAGAGACCCCTAGTTGCATATTATGCATTTAAAATTTCATTTGAAAGAGGTAGAGAAGACTGCAGGGCCGGGTTCAAACCTGCAACTTCCGTACATGGGTCGCCCACTCAACCAGGTTATGAGTTATTGGATGACCCCGTTTTTATGGTTTTTGAAGTTTGATCCAACCTATGCTGCAATAATCGTCCCAATTCTGTTTGATTCAAATTAATATAATTCCTCCAACTGCAATATCAATTTTCTGAAATTTAAAGTGACTCTAATGTCCATCAAGTAGGTCATGTCAGCAGAATAATGCCAAAATTACAGAACTGATTTCCATGAACATTTTGTAAAGGGCTGCGGCTTCACTCAAGGAAGAACTACATGTACTTCTGGTGCAGATCCAGACCAGTTGGCAAATCCAGGATTTCTATTCATTAACATTGTGATGCCATTTGTTGACATTTTCCTTGATTCCTCTGAAGAATTCTTGGATCATGATGGAAAAAAATCTGAGATTTATATTTATGAGTGTGTTTCAATTAGGGGAAGATCCAAATAGCAAATCTGGATCGAGTGAATTTTAAAATGTGGTTACATAAGAGGACTGTTGGGCCTTGGCGGAGGTATGTGATAAAGCGAGTTCTGCTTCTCGCTTCCCCTTTATTTTCTAAATTAATAATTTGGTCTTCATTACCTCAGCGCATAATCGACCTGCAATTAATTAGTGTCAGTGTTTTCATTCAGTGCAAAATAAATTCTCAATGTTTTTATTTGTTCATTCACTCATCAACATCATTTAAACCACAACATATGCCAAACAACTGTCTATTCAGTCACATGTAATATTTTGGTGCACACAAACAATTGAGTTTCCATAATGAAGTTTATTAAAGTTTATCTAATCTAAATATTTACTTTGTAGCTAATTCATTTCCCATCAATCAAAAATGGAAACTATGGAAGCCATTGTTGACTTGAATATTTACGTTTTGCTCCGCTTCAATCCAAAGTAATAAAGTACTTAATTTTTTTAATATTCTACATCTCTCAGCTTCTGTATTCAACAAACTTGTATATAATGGATGTGCACTCTGGGATGCCCTTATTACAACTGCTTGACAATAGTTTGAGCCAACACATACAAGGTCTTTGCACTTCCTCAATCTGTTACTGCTATCATGAGACTCTAATGGTGTGTGTTTTCCAACAGCACAGGCAGCGACAGTGACAGTGATGAATCCGGCGACTGCAGAGTAAAGAGCGAAGTGAACTCACCTCGTGTCATTTATAAAACATCTCTCGAGGAAGCTCAGGCTCGAGCTGCGTGAATAAATAATGGAGATTCTCTGTGATTTTGATCATAGACCGAGCATCTGGTGCTGGTCCTTTAGCATGTGTGGCCTTAATAGACTGTGACTCACAGACCTCCGGACCACCTCCAGAAGGAAAACACTTATTACAGTAATTAAGTGAATCATAGAGTAATACCCACAGAGCACAGAGAGAGGCCGACATGACACACACATCAGTGTCAGGGGTCTAATACATACAACACTGAATAATTGAGCGTAACTTGTAAGCGTTTCCCATAAGGTCCCGAAGAGACAAGAAAATAATTTGTTTTTTTTAACCCTCCATGTGGCATGTGTCCTTCACAGGTAATGATTTCTTGGCCTCATGCAGCATATTTTATACACGGGAAGGGTGGCACTTAGTCCAGCTGTGTACCTTATATTTATACAACCAGAGCTAACTGACATGACACCCCCCCTCTGCACACAGCAATTACATTCATTGGTGGTTGCTTTTGCCAGATACAGTACCATCTATAAAGATGGCAACGCAGCAATTACAGCACAAGTGTGATATTTTTAGATGTTTCCTGTCAAACTGGGGTATAAAGTGGTTCTCTGTGTAAGCTGTGAAGCAGGCATTAACTACTAAAGCTCAGAAAATGTGAAGTTCAGTGGGCTGGAACTGACTGGATGTACGCGTCGTTTGAATGCTGAGAGACAGCACCATCACTCCGGGCAAACATTTCACTTTAACAGAAGTATCAAGCGTTTAATGGCCTCTCAATCAAAGTTGGTACTGTATTTCTGCCAGACTGCATATGTAGGACGCCACAGCGAGAAATAATAGAATCTGTAAAGTTATACCTTTGCAGAGCGAGGTAAAAAAACAAAGGGTTCATGTGGAGATGTAATCGGGTCCGAACTTTACCGCAGTTTGCTTTTCACACATCGTGAGGTTCTCAGCAACAAAGCTGCCACATTATTCAGGCGAGAGGTGGAGCAGCCGAGTGCAGCAGGCAGAGGCAGGAAGTGACACATTAATTCCACCGCAGCGATCAAGTGATTTTCTTGATAACACACAGACACTGGCATCAGCTGTTATCAAACTCTCTTGACATCTTCGTCAGTGACTTCTACATGTACGACTCCCCTTTTTCAAAGAGATTTTTGTTTTCTTTTTGATGTTTTTTTTATTTTTGCATCGGTCATCACTCGCTTCTTCTCCTGACTTTCTGCAGCATTTATGCTAAGAGGCTAGGTGCAGATAATCTGGAGGCTCTCACTTTGACATTGATGTTCACACATACACCTCCTCCAGAGAAAATACAGAGAATCTCTGGAGTTCAGAGTATATCTGAAAGTACTATTACAAATATTTACATAGGACTGAGATGTGAAACAACAAGAGTGAATCAGCAGCCAACTGAAGGATGTAGGGCTGCAACTTAACATTGTTTTCATCATGGAGTAATAATTTTGCCAGTAAAATATAAAAAAATAGACCACATGCACAAAGAGTACAGATACAAAAAGGGCCAATTAACAAGTATAGCAAAGGAAATGTCAAGCATTATCTTGGTCTTCTGTGATAGTAAACTAAATGTCTTTGGGTTTTGGACTATTATCTGCTCTGGGAACCGATGAGCATTTTCTGTTATTTGCTGACATTTAATAGAAAATAATCAAGTTTTCCATAATGAAAATAATTGTTAGTTGGAGCCCATAAATGCCTGTATGACGAATGGTTACAATTTAAACACAAGAACAAACATTACTTGCCATTAATCATATTTACAAGCTATTCCAGTCTACAATAAATATATATTTGGAGTTCAGCAGAGGTGATTAAACACTGCAGAGGGTCATATGGTTTTTCCCAGGCCTCTGTCCATTGAGGAAGTCTCAAATTCATCAGTGAAGTCATTCCTCTTTCTACCCAGAATGCATTGGCCAGGGCCCACCACATAAATAACTTTCCTCTTTTTTTTTTCATCTGGATTCCTTGATGTATTGGGTTGGATTTTTCCATTACTAAGCAGAATAAGAGCATTTCCTTTCACTTCCAGCAGTCTCTAAAGCTGGCGCTCACCATCAGGAATGTAAACACACACAGTCTGTAAACAAGGCTCTCTCTGACCCCCAACCCCCCTCCGACAACGCTGACCACCGCAGACCATCCTAATGATGTCCCTCGCGGACCCCCCCACCCCCCTTCAAACTCTCAAATAGAGACGCAGACCCATTATTCAGCCAAGAGGTCACAGGAGGGAGCGGGGAAGAGGGCACGAGAGGAGGAACGATGGTGTGGAGTCAGTTGTGGGCCTAAGAAAGTGCAGAGGCTGAGGTGACAATCTCACTGATACCTTCTCCTGAATCACACTGTCCCCAATCAGTGAGTAATGGAAAAGAAAAACAAATGTGGGCTCAGCAGTGGGAGGGAGCGGTTAGAGAATTAATGATCTAAGAGTCACTGCAGCTGGTTAAGGGAAAGCACTGAGGCTCCTCAGCGAGCCATCAGTGCTCGTGGAGGGGGCTCGAGACTGCGGGGTCAGAGCGCTGTCGACACCGACTCCATCCTCCCCCGAAACCAACAGGGAAGTTGTCAGCGCAGCGCCGCATCTGCACGGAGAACAAAGGCCAGTGACGGGGTGAGAGGGAACGAGAGGGGAGAGATGGGAAAAGGGGAGAGTTTTCGGATGTTAACCACAATGCCACAGTTGAGAGAAGCATCACAGGCCTCATTTGGAACATATTGTTCAGTTTAAAGCCTCGATAAATAAACAACCTCCACACAAGCTCCGCACTCCTTCCTCATGAGTGCGAGGGTTCGAATTTTCTTCACCGCTGGACACTGGTGCAAAACACAAAGCGGTTTGGACGACTGAAATTATATTTATTCCCATTGTCTGTGGCACAACATGAAATGTGGTGACAAATAGGGTCATGAGGGCCTGATTGTGTGACTTTCTGCTCAAGGAGAGGAGAAAAGGAACCATGACAGAGGGATCTCAACAGCTGATGGGGTCCCCTGGGGAGCAACAGGGAATCTGCAAGCAGGGGTGTTGTAGTGGGGGGGGGGTGGGATGATCTACCCAGGACCCCACTGAAGGAGGGGCTTCAAAAAGCCTGGAATTAAATGTTTGTCTTGGTTTTATTCCTAAGTAATTAATATCATGAGTAAATTCTCTCAGCTGCTTAAAACAGTTGAAAGATCCAGTATCCAAAAAATAGTAGCGGCTCTCTGAGGTCTCCAGCTGCACCAAAGGTATAAAACGGTTTGGTGTGTCCGACCGCCCGCGCACTGCTCTAATCGCAGCTAATCGAGCAGAGCGATGGCTGAAGCTGGAGTTAACGTGTTGTGAGTCAGGTCTCTACCCGAGAAAGCAGAATCAGGATATCAAAAAAAATGAAAGAGAGGAAAGGGAAAGAAAGCAAAGTGACTGAAAACTGACAATCTTATTTGAGTTTGCTTTCTTTCCAATTGATTGAAGGCAAGAGCATATTTGCATTAAATGAATCCATCCAGCTATACTGCTTGTCCTTTGAGGGTCATTGGGGAGCTGCAGCCAATCCCGGTTGACAATGGGCAAGAAGCCGGGTACACCCTGGAGAGGTCCATAAATGAATCAATGTCATAAATGAATCAATATCATATGTACATATATGACGACATGAAACATGTGAACCTCAGTTACAGAAACGCACATCAAGAGCAGCAGCAGCAGGTCCCCCATGTATTGACAAGGATGTGAAGCTTATGAAGTATAGTGTTGGGTAAAGTTCGTACAAGCAATCATTTTACATGGAGGTGCTGAGGAGCTCGTGGTCAAAACCTTGCATCAATATTTATTCCCTTTTCCAGTAAGCTAGTACAACATGTTTGGTAACAGTGCTGTTGTTGTAGTCTCAAGATTCATATGATACCACTGTCTTCATGCTGGTTTAAACACTAAGGGGGCTTTCATATCCACCTTGTCGGGTCCGGACCTTCACAACTTTTGATGTCTAAACCTAAATATCAGGTGTGAGAGGTTGTTTGCCGTGTGGAAATACTTTGTTGGATTACTGCAGGAAGTTGAGACAGTTCAACAATAGAAGAAGAAAAATCAGCTCGCAGGATTGCTTGTAGTCTTCACCTCTGACAATATAATAAGTACAATAAACAATAAGGATGTTCATCTTGCTGGTAGTGAAAACATATTGATATTACACTGGCAATGAAATAAAAAAACAGATTAATTTATCATTTATTCATCACTTTGTTTTGTGTATTTGTTTAAATGTAAACTCATTTGGAACTGCACTTGAAATTCTTCTTTTCGAGACCTTGAGTGGGGGAAGTCAGATATTTTTAAGGCCAGAATCTTTGACACTCTGTTGCAGAGAGGAAAATGTCTTGGTTTCACATTCCAGCAGCACAGGATGAAAGTGAGCGACTGTCCAGAACGAAGGCCCTGTGAATTGCCTTGGGTCACCGCTTGTGCCAGACAGCTCTGACTTTACATGTGCCTGTAAACATGGTGCTCGATCTGGACGTAGCTGCAGCCTGCCCTAAAACTCAACTCAAGTGTTTGTATAAAGCTGCGGCTTGGCCACACCGAAGCGAGGAATTAGATGAACTGAGCACAATACGCCAGAACCGCTCGGTTTTTTAAGGATTCTTCCAATGTAGTGGAGCCTCCTCTTGGGAAGTGAAAGCTCTTCTGCCTGCTAAGTGCAATCATTAACATCCAGCCTCAAATCACTCATCGCCGTCATTCACTCACAACACACCCATAGATCAAAGTCGCCTTTGTGATTATTACCACATTGCTCTTGGACAGAATCTTTACCAAATGTTTTCACCATTCACATAATGCCAAGAAAATAATCTCCCTGCTCTCTCGGCTGCTTTGTAACAACATGTACAGTGGTGCCGGCGCACCACTTGTCAAGCTGATGCTTTTTCTGAGTGTGTCTACTGAGCAGTGAGTGAAGCTGGATTAATCCCCTCCGCTCTCTCATCAGCGGGTGACCGAGGGCTACCCTGAGGCCTCACCTGCCTCCGTTGCTCTGATCGTGGCAAGAACACAAACGTCTGACACTGCGAGTCTGCTGCAGAGAGCGGGAACGACAGACTGAGACGAGCTCGGCTCTCGTCACAGGAGGGTTCTTGTTCAGGGGAATATTCACACGTTGGGAGCTCATCTGCTTTGATTGGGATACACAGGGAGAAGCAGATGAGAAAAAATAAAGTCTGACACGTCACCGGAGTCACATCCTGATCCACAGTGTTCTTTACTTCTCAAAGTCACAGGGCATCCCGATGAGGAGAGGAAAAGTATTTTTTTCCTAGTTGACCTGAATACATCTTCCATTCGCCAGCTGTTTAAATTACTCTGAAGAGGAATTGCGCTCCGTTACCCTGGCAGACAGTTGGGACTTTTGTGTCTGCTTGGTTTTAGGCACATGGAGTCTCTGAGGGGATAAGTGTCGCAGCTCGACAAATACCACTGTCAGGACTCGGGGCGACGCAGAAACCACACCGCCCGAGTGGAGGGGATGTCAAACTGTTAAACGAGGCGACCAGCCATTTTCAAAGAAGATGGTGCAGCGGTCTCGGTCTGTCTGTCATTTTTTCACCACCTCTTTTTCCAGCTGAAGGACAAATGCTCATGAGTTCAAGGCCAAGGGGACAAAGTAAAAGCCCAGTTTGAATGGTTCTCTTATGCAGGTGTAGATAATGTATAAACCACCGCAGATACAGCCCACACACACAATGACACTTGCATTCTTACACAGACCTGCTGCATATCCAGCCAACGCAAAGTGGGCTGGACGGGCCTGGAGGAAGCATGGCGAAGGGGGCAGAGGGGAGCTGTGCACGTCCTTTATGTTGCAAAAAATATAAATAGCACACTGGCCGCCGGGGAGCTTTCTGACACAGTGGGTGTAATGCAGTCGTTGCTTATGGCTGACAGAGAAAAAAAAGCGCAGCTACTTCATTAAGTGGAAAGGAAAGGAAGCTGGGACAAAGCAAACAAAGCAGGAGTTGGGTGAAAAAGAAATGGGGGTGAGTGGGTGTTGGGGGTGGGTGGAAGGGTGGTGGTGGTGGTGGTGGTGTGTGTTTGGGGGGGGGGGTCGTTCACACTCGGGCAGCATCTTGAGGTAAGCCTCCCCGTCACTTGGGCCTCATATTGCCAGGGCTGCTCGGTTCCCACAGTGTGTCCGGGCCCCGACTCTGGCCTTCCTCCCCGCTCAGGCAGCCCTGCGTCTTTAGACCCCCAGGCCCCGGAGCAGAGGTTACACCAACACAGCCAGCCACAGCAGCATGTCAGCCCCACACCAACCGTTGCCTTGGTGCCGCTGCATTAGCGAAGGAGCTCCCCGACTCTGTTCGAGGGGAAAGTGATTTGCCATGACGTCTATGGCTCTCCCCTCTTTCCTCTCCTTCTCTGTTCCTCGCCTGGTGCCGATCGCTCACACTGTCTCGTCTCTGCACCCTTAATCTCTCCTGTTTCCCCCGGTCTCATTTTTCCCCTCTTTGTCATTCCCTCCGCCACATCCTTAAATCTTCCCTCCCTAATTCCACTGCTCCTTCACTTTTTTTTTTTCCTGGAGTAATGACTGATGCCTGAAACTCTGAGCCACGATCAGACTGACAATGACGAAAAAAAGAGACATCTGCGTTAAATAAATATTCAGCTGATAAATTGTGCGTTTTTCACCTCTCCCTTTCTGCATTTTTCAAAATTGCTCCCAGCTTGCCAACGTGTCGGTGCCACAGAGTTGCCACCAACGTCAAACGCTGTATTTATTTTCAGTCAGGCACAAAATATGCTCACAAATAACTTCAGAGCCGCACAGTTAGTGTCACTGCAGGGCTGCTGAACAGGAACCGGAGAAGAAGCCTACCAAGTGGCCAACTACGGCGTTTCACTGTGTGACCAGCAAACAGGTGCACGCCACCACAGAGCGACTCTCATACAGAAGCATTCCACACCACAATGAAGTGTGTAATCGATGTTGTGGAAAATAAAGTGAGAGAAAAGTAGTTCTAATTGCAAAATGTAAATATTGAGTTTTCCCACAAGTGGGGGCAGACCACCCAGGATGCAAAATAGTCACCCACCCCCTTTCTCTTTTTGCCTTGTCGACCGCCTGAGAGATGTCTTTTTGTGTGTGTGCAAAACATCACCAACCACAATCAACACACACCCTCACACAAACCGTGATGTGTCTTTGCATGCAAATACTTTCTGGCAGCTCCGGCTTGGCATTTGTATTGTGGGAAAATTAAGTGATGAAAACCTGCAGGGGGAAAGAGGGCTGAGTGGATCAGAAATTGAGTGTATAACACCGTGTCTGTCTTGTTCCTGTAAGGTGCCAGACTTTTGATTCAGGGCGGCCTCTCGTCTGCTCTGAATAATTTCTCACAAGACAGAGGAGCAAGAGGGCGGCCGGCCGGGAAGAACTGTACTGTAGCTGCAGTGTCTGACAGACACAGGCTCCTCCATGTGTGTGTTACAGGCCGGTGTCAAATACTTGTCTGGACTGAGACAAATACCTCCTGCTAGTCCCACTTCAATTACCTGCAGGATTAGCTATGACACATAACCGTTCACACTGCTGATGCTGTTTGAAGATCACAGACAACAGCAAACTCCCAGTGAAACTTCATTTAAGCCTCATTATGTTTCCTTCCTTCTCTGCTTTGGTAAATCTGCATGAATATAAGGAGCTGAGCAAAGTGGCCCAACAGGAAAAGAAATGGATCTAGAGAAGGTGGCTGCTGGGTTTAAACTAAGAAGTAAAAAAAAAAAAAGAAGATGGACCAAAGTCCACATTCCAAAATAATCAATTTACAACTTCATTTCCACTCATTTAAACAACTGATCCTGATATTAGTGCCATCTTTCCAAACGCATCCAAATAAACCCATCTAAGCGGAACCCAGCAGTCCAGCAGGAGCCAGTAAATGTTCCCTGGACACACCACGAGAGAAATAAAAAAGCTGCATTGAGGTGAAAACTTACCTTGAGTGGTTTTACTTCCTGAAGCAGACTGTTGGACAAAAGCGACCAGGCAGAGACCTACAAATCCAAGGCTTGCGCGTATCAAAGCGTGCACGTACATGTTAACTTTCACTGTAGTTGAACACGAGCACTTTCTGAAGGTCTGCGATGCGCAAGGAGCGAGTGTGTGTGAGAGAGAGAGAGAGAGAGAGAAAGAGAGAGAGGGAGAGGGGGAGAGGTATAAAGGTCTCTTGTTATTCCCTCTGAGCACCCGCTGACAGTGTCCTGTGCGATCCTCTTCCCTCCGTGCGCCTGCTTGTTTGAGTTTGAAGTGATCGGGGTTGCGGAGCGGAGGAGGAAGGATTTTCTGTTGTCATGTTTCGAGTCAGACCCAGTGTCAGTTTAAGAAAGGAGAGAGAGGGAGAGATGGAGTGCAGCGGTGGGGTCTGAAGGGGGAGGAGAGAAGAAGACGCGTCCTCGCCGCGCTCCTGACTCCTCCGCCGCTCCTTCCCTCCTCCATTGATCCCCCCCCCCCCCCGTTTTTTATTTTTTTTATTTTGTTCTCGTTCCGCCGGACCTCTCTCTCAGGTGCCGGTTGGACTGAAGGAGAACCTGGGGGGTCGACCCCATGTGGGCTCACCTGGCCATGTGCTGTGCCACCTGCGCCACCAGGGGGGAGAGAGCGCGTGGCCGGTCACGTCTGCGCAGTTAGAGCCATGGCTGAAGAAGAGGAGGTGGGGGGACGAGAGGGCGGATGGATTCTTAAACGACACAGATGGAAAAAGTAATAGCCTCGAGATTGCATTTTGTCCTCACTCCGGCAGAATGTGCAGGAGCTCATTCAGTCCACCTAATAAACCATTAAACGCGTATTTTCATGGGGTCACGGGTGCAGCATTGGTTTGGTGGTGTCTACCATATCTCACATTAATGCTGCCAATAAAGAAGAGCCTCAACAATAACTGTTGACATTTGAAAAAGTCAAATTAAGACACAAACAGTTTAATCAAGGGGAGTGAGATGAGAAACAACCCTCGTCCTCTCTGCCCAGCACCACGAGGGAAGTGAAAAGTTCAACACACAGAGCAAAAGAACTAAATTGCAAAACTTTATTTGAAAATAGAAAATGAAAGCCTACTTTTTTTTTATTTCATACCTCATGATTTCCCTGCATGTCGTCCTTATTCCAAGGTCAATTGAGGGCTCGAAGCAATTTCATGTTCCTGTAACAAGTGGAACTGGCCCCGCGTGAAGAACCGAGATCCAGGTGAGCCTGTAACTTGTTAGAGGAAAAACGCATTCGAAGGAAAACTCTTTTTCTTTTCTCAACAGAAAAGGGCCCTGCAGATATTAAGTTAAGTTGAATGAATAAACGACACCAGCTGTTAAAAATGAACCAGCTCCTCAGGTATGAAAACTAACAATCAGTAATTGTTTACAGGAACGCTGATGAAAGCCTTGTATGATAATCATATGGTATAAAACAAAAATGCAAATTATATCTTGTGTAATCTGGTTGCAAAACCATGACCAGCACAACATTAGTCACCCATTGGTCCTGAGCATTGAGTTCTTCTCTACAGGAGATCCAACTCTACTGCCACATTTCCCCCCCCATCGATTCTTGCTCCTGGCTTTAAATGACTAAACTCTGCTTGGTGTCATAACTCAGTCATAATGAGCTCCACTCAGGTACATTTGAGGCATGTTGGGAAGAAAACTTTCATGCCAATTATTTCAATAAAGGAGCTGGTATCATGCATTTTTAAGAGTTTTGAAGCTGAAGATGCTTTTTCTCTCCTCACCCACCGTCAGCTGTATATTCCTACAAATCACTGATCATGAGGCACAGTGTGCACACCATTACCCCCCAAGACCTGCAGAGGAATGAGACCCGAGGAGTCACATGAATCAAAACAGACCTCTCTCCCATTACCAGCAGCTCGACCCACTGTTCCACGTCGCACAGACACTAACATTTGATTTCAGGAAGCGTCCTGCAGAGGAATCTAGTCCCACACCTGCTTCCACCTCCTGCATTAGCACCTTAATGAATCTGCTGTGTTGATGCATTTGTGTTTCCATTTCAATGTACAGGCAGATTACACTATAATTATCACTCCTACACCCGTGTGTAATTTTTTTTCTCAATCAAATATAATTAGGAGCTCACAAAGATGCTGATTGGAGATAATAACTCTTTATTCAGATGATGCAGAGGATCTGAGCCACACACACGCATGCACGCACGCAAACACACACACACACACACAAACACAAACACAAACACACACACACACACACACACACACACAAACACACACACTCTGAATCGACTGATGCCACAGGGAGAAAAGAAGATTGTTTCTCATTATCTTGCATCTTATCAAAATAATGTCATTACCTGCACTTTATTACATGTCAAATTGTAACCGCCTTCAATTCAAAGGCAGATATTTCATGAACAGTTGTTTGTTATGGATGGTTTTTTTTCATGCTACCTCTTGTTTTCGCCGGAGACTTGAGGCCCTAAATAAACAAGAGATTTAGTACAGGGAGAATAACCTGAGAACACCCCTTCGCATCCACAGAAGAAGAAAAAAAAACATGTAAATCCACAGCACAAAGTCAAGGAGTTCAGTGTAATTAAAACAACATCCGTCAGGAATATGGAAATATCCCATGTCCCTGTGTCCAAATCTCTGGGTAATTGTGAGCACTTGTATAACCAAATGAGCTCAGAGTCACTCGGGGAGTTTGAGAAAGTCAGAACACTGCTGCCACTGAGCCTGCGTACGAGTCACACTGGAGGATCAGTGCGTTTTTTCATGGCAACACTTCATTAAAGACAAAGGGCTGGTTACACTACACACCAAAACCGAGCTATTTTTTCACCAACACACACCCAAGGGAAACACAGGCTATGTTTAATTTATGATGCGCAATGTAAAAAAAAGGCCTTTGGCGACACGCTGGGTGTCTGGAGACCGGCGAGGATCTTTTGTGGATGATAAGTCAAATAAGACTTTATTATTTTTCTGCTTCACAAACAGAGAGACTGTTTTCGTGCAACATGTTCATGAGATTTTCTGCAGACTGACTGACCACAACCTGCCGGGACTTAGTTCACATACAGACCCAACTGCATTCACGCATTATCTGCTCGGCACTGTGCCAATGGAGGGGTGGGTGAAGTCTTTGAGTCCACAGAACACTTTGGGATTTTCAGGGCTAAACAGTGTTGCAGCAAAATCCAATATAATTGAAGTAACTGGCGAACACTTCTTCAGATATAAAAAAACAAAAGAAGAAAATCATAAAAAACCCACGGTAAGTAGTGAACATGAACGCAGCTTGGAGGCGTTTTACATTATTCTTCTGTAGGTTGCAAGTTTCTTCACTTGTATTGGATTTGGCTGTAACGCTGTTTACCCCTGAGACTTCACCCACCCCTCCATCGTCATAGTGGTGAGAAGATAATGAGTGAATTTTCATTTTTCGGTGAACTATCCCTTTAAGGGCATTGACAGTTTGCTCCATTTTCTCTTTTCATGAGCTGAAGCGTGGCACTATCTGGATCTTCATGAAAAATGTATGATTGTCAGAGATATACCGCGTTTAACGACCGCCACAGCTGATCTGTCACCGCCGGCAGTTGTTTGGAAAGTCCAACATTTTTTCCAGTTCTCAGGAACCAGGAGGCAAAACATATCTTTAGACAGTTGATTTAGTTGTTGTTGTCATCGGCTTCTTTTAATTTTTGACTCTGAAAAACACAGACAACACCCCAACAGCTGTTGCTGTGAGATAAATGCAAGATGGATGCATGTTGGGAGCCGTCTGTGAGAGCCACCACTGTACCTCACTGCATGCTAATGAGCTGAGAAGTGAGGTGCCCTGCAGAGAGCCTAATGTTCTCCTCCAGATGGTCATACACAGGGACACATCACCTCCGCTCCTCATTTACTTTCTTCCAGTTCCACATTTACACTCTCCGATTGTCAGAAAGATTTATGTGTGAGAATGCTGAGGCTTACAACTCGGAACCTTTTTACTCTTTCTCCCTCTCTGCTCTCTTCTCTGCGGGGGCTTCATATGTGAGGTTACCAACACCACCGCAGGCCCAGCGGGGTCTCTTGGTACTCACCATGCCAGCACCACAGGGGAGCAGAGTGGCTTGCTGAGTTCCACACTTTAGTGCAGGCATCCCAGCGAACACTGTGGGCTTGCCCCAGGAATGCCTTCTGACCACAGCCTCAGTCACTGGCACTAACAGGGAGCAGGAGAGGGAGAGTGGAGAAGGAAATGCAGTTATCAAGTTGGATGAAACAGAGGTGACACACACACACACACACACTCACTGTAACTTAAAGCATCACGACGGCTCCAGTGGCACAAGTGCATTGAAGTTGAGTTGCATTTGTAATACCACACCACTGGAAGTGTCACATGAGTTGAAAGCTAATGAGTGTTATGACCGCAGTACCCTCAGGCCGGGGGTGCATGAGGGATTGTTTTTCTTGAGTCCCAGTCCCACATCACTTTATGCAGCAGCAGCAGCAGCAGCAGCAGCAGCAGGGAGGTAGACGAGGTACGGACCGGCTTGTTAGCTGCGTGAGTGAGCGTGCGAGTTGCTGGAGGAGATGCAGGCCTGTGTGCGTAAACTCTATCTGGTGCGTGTGAGTGTACACCTGTAATCAAGTGGACCCATCACGATCAAATGAGACAGGGAGGCAGGGAGACATTGTCCTGGTTGGATCCATGTAAGCCCCACTGATGAGCCCGCATCATTCAAAGTATCAATCATCATCATCATACAACAAAATGCTATAACAGCACACACCGGCCCACACAGAGGAGAGAGATAATACCCGTATATTTTAAGTAAACTCTTGATGACACAGAACTGGGCCGGGCAAGCTTAAACCCCAGCACACTCAGCAGTGGCTCTGTGCCACTCTGTCTCCACTAATCCTCCATGATCAAGTCATATCTGGAGAAAGGGCCGAGGCGCTCGGCGGCCTCTTTCAGACAGACAATGTGCACTGTAAGTAGGTAAGTACAGAACAGGACCAGGACGATGGGGAAGTCCCATGAGCTCACTGTCTAGCCTGATTGTGCTGCAGCTACGCCTACCTGCTCCACCAACTAACAGCAGGGAGTGTCTCTGGGGAGCTTTGTAGATGTGTCGTAAAATATTACAAAACCTAAAATATTTTGGGAGTGAAAGACCAAATTTAAGATCCCATTCAAACCATGTCAGGCTCTCAAAGCCAATCACGAGTTATGGTTGTGTTTAAGGGTCGTTGTGACACTCGTTTGAGTAAAACCTTCCAAAATATCGCCCACGTTCAGCTCTTACATTCTTTGCTAATACTCCGACCTGATTCATTTCCTCTGGAGGGAACAAGACAAAGTGATTCTGTTTGGAAAGATTAAAAAATGCAACTGAGCTCTCGGAATCACTCTGGTTCAGGCCCATGGTCTGTCTGACCACATAATCAGTATGAGAAATAAATAATGACTTGTTCTATCCTCAGACAAAACGAGTATCTGTAAATAAACTTAAGACATGAAGAAGCAGCAGGTCCTGTGCTTAAGTTTCATGAGACAATTCAGGGATCAACAGCAGAACCAAATTCTTTTTAATTACTGAACCAAAATTCATTATTGCAGAAATCCCAGATTCTTTCCACATTTTTGACCGACCGCACTTCTTGGCAGTGACGGGCAGATAAAATGGAAACTGCGTCGAAGTCATTTATTTGGGTTCAATTTTTCTGTTTAGCATTTTTGGCACCGAAGGACTCAATCTGCAAAGTTATGTCCCTTTGGCTGAATTCACAGGAAACGGACTTGTTACTCTTTCCCCACTTTTGTTTGGATGATAATAAAAATATCATACTGCTGTTTATTATGAAATATGAATTTTTAAATTCCTGTCTGGTCTGAACCTTGTGACGTTGATGCAGCATCATGAACCGAGGTTGGAAGAGTTCACTTTGATTCATAAGGTCATGTCTATGTTCTCCAAAATGTCAAACTCTTGTCACTGTGCGTTTTTGTATATAAAGATGTTAACTCTAAGTGTGAGCATGTACATTTATAAAGCTGAAGAAAGTCCTTTATTGAGCACATGAAGACAAAGTGCAGGTTTTTCTCTTTCTTTTAAAATGTCTGGCAAATAAAATGTAAACTGATTCAAGGTTTAATTGTGATTTGCTTTGTTTTGTTTAGCATTTTTGTCTCCAAAGGACTCGATCCAAAGTTATGTCCCTTTGGCTGAATTCACAGGAAACTGACTCTCTCCCAGTGTTTGTGTGGATGATAATAAAACTGTTATATCGCTGTTCATCATAATCTAATGAATGTTAAAACAAATCTAACACAGTCTAATCATTTATGCCCTTTCAAAACAAATTGTCTGCTTGCATGACCCCATAGGACTCATGTATGAGTGTGAGGAGATTTTCATCATGAATCTTCAGGGTTTGAACTCGTCAGGAAAAATAATGCAAACAAATGACATCTGTTGAGTTTCAACACAGATGCAGAAAAATGTATCATGTGACATGTTTTGCAATTTGGAATTCATGTGAGTTGTAAAATAGAAATGTTTAAACTTTGGCAGAATATAATGTGAAAAACCATGTCTCTGAATGTATAGTATTAAATCTTACCATCACATGAACAGTCTGGAGACACAAACATCAATCTGCACTGCCCTCTAGTGGTGGAGCTGTTTCTGTGGAGCAGTGTGACACTGAGGCCCAATCCAGACAAACTGAGACCACAAAGCCCCCCCACTTCTGATGCTGAAAGAAAATCAAATAGAATCACAGTTAGACCATTGTTGTGTCACATGAGTTGAATGTTGCTTGTTAACCTGAATTTGTTCTTCTCTTTTTAACTGATAGTCAGAATAATAACTTTATTTGAACTATATAGCAAACAATAGAAATAAAAATAATACAAATACAGATAACAACAGCAACAGACGTCACATTATATTATGAAAGCTAATTTATGATCTTGTCTAATATCTCAAGTCTCATGGCCAAAATAATATGCTCACTCATTCTCTCTTTTCTCTTTCATATACACACGTGTGGAAAACAGATACAGATATAAGTGTGCACATTATTTTTGCCACCTGATAAAAAAAAAGTCACTGAATGAAATCAAACCTTGTCCCTTGAGCCTAACTATTAAAGTTCTATGATCTCAGATCGGATCATAAACCAGTGAATAAGAAAACTACAACTTACTAATACTAATAATCTACAGTTTTCTTACATTTGTCATAAAGTTGTTTCCTGTTTACTGTTACATCAGCTTTTCTCATCTCAGATTCCATCTTGTGTCTTTGTTACTTCTTTCACATGGAGAACGCAGCATGTAGACGTTGTTGGTCACAGCTGAGCTATGGAGCCTACCAGGGTGACAGTGAAAGTGACAGGAGCTGTCACTGAGTCCTCGTCAGTCAGGTCTGCTGGCAGCGGGTCAACAGAGCAGGTGGAGGGGAGAGACAGCTCACATACCAACATGCCGCAGAGCAGCACAAAGCCGCCTGTGTAGGTTCGACAGCACGAAGCTGCTTCCTCTTCCACTGGCTTTCGCTTCAGCTACACGACAAACTGATGAAAATGCAGCCCAATGATTGTGACTCTGATAACAGCTTGTGGTGTCTGAGTACAATGAATACCCACACGTCTGCATATCTTTCATTTACAATATTCAAAGCAATATTCAAATTATTTTTCCACCTAGCTCTCATAACCTCTGACTGACAACAATAAAGGGTTTAATACATACACACAAGCATATCATGAAAAAATTCTCCTTATAGATGAAAGTAGATAGTGAATGGAAACACATGCAGAAAGGAAATGTTGGGTGTGATCAAGAAAACAAAAGCCTGAAGAAGAGACGATGGGCAGGGCAGGGCAGGGCCACTCAGAGTTGCACTTGGCATGGAAGGAGTTATTTGGAGACCAATTTAGAAATGAATGTGTGGATTTAATTAGATAAATAAAAGCGCACATACCTCCGCCAAAGCAACAACATTCAATTCAATCAAGCTGCAGCAAATTTCACACACTCGTAAATGTCTGTTCCCTGAATGAATTTTATTTCAATTATTCTCTGGGAAAACAATGAAAATGATGAAAAACGCCTTTTGTCACAATGTTAAAGAAAGCGAAATAAAAAATCCTACATTGAAAGGTTTCCTCCCTCACACACATCACATTCTTACACCAAGTTTCATGAACATCCGTTCAGTTTCGTGTAATCTTGCGTACAAATGAACCAACAAACAGGGAAGGGGTTAAAACACGACCTCCACGGTCATAAGAGTAATGTCACAGCACTGCACCACCTGTAAAATGCTGGTTACTTGGATGTTGCTGTCTGAAAATCCAAAAAAGGGACTTGGTGATTCTAAAAGTTGTGCCATGTTCTCTACAAGTTATAGAGTGTATGAACCTGGGGACTAACGCCTCAGAGAAATATCTTTCAAATTAATCAGCAGCTGACCTTCACAGCAAATTACAGGTAAGAGCAAATCTATTTGTCTCTAAAAGCCTGCAGCAGTGATAAAATATTTTTTTCCAGACAGGCGGCCCGGCGGCTCATAAACGTACCAGCCGGAGCAGCGGAGGTGTTGCATAAAGGCTGAGGCAGGAGCTGAGACAAACAGGTTGCACCAGTTCTCTCACCATCTCATCAGATAAAGGTGCTGAAGCTGGACCAGAAAACAGGAGCCTCTGTATGTGATTTGACATGAGGCCGTCACATGTCACTAGTGAGTAATGTAGGACGGAGTATGATCAAGACTAAAAAGGAAGAAAATAAAAGTGGTTCAATCAGCTCGTGTACGACAGACCCACAGTGATGCTGCTCTGTAACAAGCTGGTGTGTTTTGACGGCTGCGTCACTGCAGCCATGAAATCCTCGTGTCTCAGATTCTTATCACTGTGTGGCCAGGGACTATTTGCATTGAGTTTCAGTGACCTAGAAAAGCACAATGAACTGTTTGCATTTTTATTCATTTAAGATCAAAATCCTTCATTTACAAACCAAACTACAGTCAATAAATAGATTGGATTAACTTAGAATTAAACCTGAATATTGGCCAGTGCTTGTTGGAACCAAACCAGACTAAACCTTTGAGAGAAAGCACCATGACCTTTTAAAGTATATCAAAAGCAGAAGTTAGACGGGAACCAGCCTCACATTGGTTCCACTGAAGAGCCTGTGAAACCAAACAGTGATAAGGACATGTCATACCTGCAGTATACAAAACAAATTAAAATGACAAGTTATTATTACCTCTTGACAGAAACCGCTTTTAATTTACAAAGAGAACCACAGGGACCGTGAGAGAGTCAGGAATGTCCAAACAGTTCTTGCCAGTATCGCAGAAATAAAAACACTGTACAATATCAGTAACAAGTGGACTTAAGAGGTGTGAATGACAGTTTTCAGGTCACGTCAGTCCGTCTCTGGTTATAAAAGCTTGATGCAGTAAAATAGAAAAAGCATAAATATGTAGTAAAGATGCTTCCCCAGAGGTTTGCAATGCCTTCGTCCTGTGTATGAAAGAGAGTCTGCAGGGACACGAGTAGATGAGGTGCACGATGCATCAGTCCCTGAGCAGCCCCAGCTTCTTCAGGGCCTCACGGCGATCCTCCTCATTTTCTGAACGGGGGCAGATCAGCACGCTGATGCCTTCTGATCGAGGCAGCTTCTGAGTGTCTCTGGAGTGCTGATAGACAGTGGGGCCCGGCAGGGACCTCCGTGGAACCTGCAGGGACCTCAGTGAGTCTGGATCTTGATGGGTGACCGCCCCTCTCTGAGTGCTTGAAAACTCCTTCCCGCTCCCCAGGGACGCTGGACGGGGCCGATTGTTACGCAGCTGCCTGGGGCTCAGCTCACCATCGTTGCTGGAGCCTTCCATTGCCAAAGAGCTCCTTAGACCCGGGCCGGCACGTTCCAGGGTGGCCGATTTGACACCTACAATCCTGGGTGGGGTTAATTTCAGTGGGGTTAGAGGAGGCGTATTCTGCTGTGCCTGAACGTCAGCATTGGAAACGCCTATGGCAGCAGACGGTTCATAATCAGACGTCAGAGGTCCGATTGGGTCACTGAAATCTGCAGGTGCTGGGAGAATATCTGGAGCTTCAGCTTCAACTGATGGTGGCACAGCAGCTGGAGACAGTAGGGGGAAGGAGACTGGAGGTGGGCTGTTGACATGAGTGATAGAGGGCGGTGTGCGTGGAGCTGCTTGGCTGCCTGGAGAATGAGAAGCTCCCCATGAGCTCCTAGTTCTGGGAGACAGTCCGGGGCTCAGGGCAGGACCTGGATCTGCCTCATCACCTTTTAGCAGGCCGAGCTTTCGGAGCGCCTCAAAGCGGATTGGGTCCAACATCCGGTCACTGCTGGAGGCGAAAGAATGTCCTGAGTTGCCATCAGAGCCGGACGCTGACGCCTTGTGTGACTTCAGAATAATGTTGGCAGGAAGCTTCTTGGGCTTTGGGGCCACAGCAGGTGGACTTCTGGGCTCAGCAGCCATGGGAGGACTCATCTGGGGCTCAGCAGACATGGGAGGAAGACTCATCTGGAGACCAGCAGCCATGGGAGGAGGACTCATCGGGGGACCAGCAGCCATGGGAGGAGGACTCATCTGGGGCTCAGCAGCCATGGGAAGACTCATCTGCAGACCAGCAGTATTGGAAGGAGGACTCATCTGGGGACTAGAGATGATGGCTGGTGGACTCAGACCGGGCAACACTTCAGGTGGGGGCATGTTTGGACTTTCCTGGGTCATAGAGGAGCTCTCTAAAGTCCTCTTCACTGTTGCTCTCTGACGTAGTTGTTCTAAGTCGATAGGTCCTCGTGGCTTGTTACTGGACAGATGAAGTTCCCTGAGTTTGTCTAGGTGCACATTAGGGCGTGGTTTGTCCATGAAGTCTGAGGGAGGTGGGATCAGAGCCAGATGTTTTGCAGAGGCCACATTGGACTGACCTTGGCGAAGCCTGGAACTAGTGACAATTTTAGGATTACCATTTCCATCTGTGGTTACGCAGAGAGCCTCAGACTGAGGAGCTGATGGGGGGGTTTGAGAACCACTGGGCTGAGTCATGACGTCCAGCGATGATGGGATGAGATCTTCTGTGGCTGCTGCCGAAACAGGATGCGACGGTGGTTCATGATCAGGCTTGATGCTGAAAATGTCTGAGAAAAAGAAAAACACAATTCCTGCAGTTAGTTCACAGGAACGAGACACGACAAAGATAATCCCTGAGCAGAATGTCATGAACACTCACCATTCACATTTGTCCGACCCATTTTGTCTGCCTGTAACCCAGCATCTGGTTCATCGTTGGAGAAGCCGCTGTCCTCCTGCACCTCCAGAGCCTCGATGGTTTCCTCCAGATACATGAGACAAGCTCTCTCTTCTGCAGATAAGTGCTCCATGCTGTCTTCACTCTGCACACGGAACAAGACTAGTTTTAGTATTTGGTATTTTAAACTCTTCAGTCACCATTTCACCCTGAACACAGCCATGAGGGACAACACAGCAGGAATAGGTCAAAGTTGTTTAGTGTTCAAACAGCTACAAAGGAACAAGTAATCACAGCGCAATGTTTCTTTCACTGCACTTTGACTTGTCAGAGGAGTTTCAGGTGAGTCCAGGAGCCTGGGTACAGCTCCTGATCGTCTCACCCCTGGGCATCTAAAAAAAAAAAACTCGACTCTCACTGGAACCTCCAGTCTGAGCAAATATTAGCATTCAAACAGATTCACTTCCTCTCATCGTCTCTCGTGTATCTGTCTCACAATGACTGTAAAAGTGTTACGTTGTTTCATGAAACAAGTGTCATGGTGAAGAGTTTGAATATGTTGTGTCTGACAATAAACAGAAAAGCTACAGAGTCACTGAAGGTGACTGGAGCACGAGTGATTGAACTGGTTGGCTGATAAATATATACATTTTATTTTCACAGTTCAAGCTCTATAGGTTTGATTCCATATGTATTTTTCAACGTTTTCACTGTTTTCCCAGGGACTGATTCATGGATCTTGATGAAAAAACTAAATCAGGCATATTTAGGGAACTGATATCTACGAGTTTGTGAAATTTGGAGCATTTAAAAAAGAACTGTTGGGATTTGGTGGAGGTGTGTGCTCTAGTGCTCATCCTCCCAAAAAATCCATCTCAATCAGGCGATCTACTGCTGCACTTACATAGCCAGAGTTCATGCTGATTACACTCTCGCAGCTCCCAGCACTGTCCATATTGCTCAACGATTCCATGGCAACACCGCGTGGCCACGTGTCATTCTTCGTCATTGCATAAGGAAGACGACGAGGGCTGAGGAAAAAAGAGAGAAAAGGAGGCACAGTTACGACAAAATGTTTAACTTGCAGGTTTGAGACGGTTTCAGACGAGAAAGTTTCAGAAGAGAAAAAGCTGCAGTTTGAAGTCTGTCACAAAATTAGTCAGCAAACGAAACAGCTATTAATGTCAAATCTTTCCATTAGTGAGACAAATTTATGCCATAAATGAAAGCTCACAGTTAAATGATCCTCCTAACGTAATAACTCTCCTATTAACGTAACAAGAGGCAGTTGAGGAGCTGAATGCCAGTCACTGTGATGTACTGAATATAACCAGATATGCTAATTGAGTCGTTAAACAAATTAATGGACGTTTTATTTACTGACAAGACGTGGCCTGTTTCAAAACGAAGACATTAACACGAAGATGGATTTTCGTGAGATACAAAAAATATCAAATAATAATCCCCTGTGATCCAATATGTTTATGTTATAGAGCTGACACAACAAGTTCAACAAAAATCGTGAATCCTTTGTCATTTCAGTCGCTTTGTCGCTTTGCCATGTCACCCAGAGAGAAATGCTCATCTTTGTTTGTGAGCATGTGTGACATACTTCCTGTCATGTTCAGTTTGTGTAAAGACAGTTGATATGAGCGGATCACGTTGCAGCACTACGCTGCTCGAGTGTCTCCTGCACATTCTCCTGAGTCAGGTCGGAGTACAAGCGTGCAGCCACAACCTCAGGGGATTATTACAGAATCCTCATCTGCTACAGGAACAACAAGGACGAGGGATTTTCAGAAATCCAAACTAAAAACACTTAGTAAAACAAACAGGGTGGGAAATGAATTCACACGAGCTGGCATAAAAGACCACTTAATGCAAAGCAATGACTGTGCCAGAAGCAAAGAGCCGAAGTGAGCGATAGTAAAGAGGAGATCGTATTTGATGAAGTCAAGTTCAAACACTCACACAGTGGATTTTAGTTAACTAGGTCACACAAATGCAATATCCTGCATTCAGGCCGCACAATCAGGCTCAGGTGTGCGTGAGGAAGTAGAGCAAAGTTAACTTTATTGTTCGTTTTTATCTCAGAGAACGTTTGATTAAACCTGAATAAGTGTCCAGATTTTCCTGCATGGGAATGTGGGGATTTTTCTGCTCTGGGAAAATTTTGATTCCACAATTCAAAATGAGCACATGGTGGATAATTTAGAAAATGTGTTTTGATTAAATGAACTACCTTTAGGCCAAAAGTTAATAAATTCAGTATTTTTCCAACCCAGCTGCATTCCTGGCAGTGAAGGGAAACGAGTAATTCATAAATAAGATCTGTGAATGAACTAAGTAGGAAAATTCAATTCAATTCAAATGATTCATGCATTTTATAGTTCTTATTAAAATCTTCTGAATTACGGCATTTGGACCGCAGAGTTTCATGAAACTTGTTTTACATTTTGGACGTTTCCCACCATTCTGTCGTAAGCATGGATAGAACGTTTTGTTAGCTCTGTTGATCTATTCTAGAAGCAGTGGATCCCCAACATGTACGCTTGTAACTACAAAAGTAAAGAGTTTGCAAACAGTTCAAATAGACATGTTTGTCTTTCATATCACTTTGATTATCACTGTTTAAATAAATCCTGTCCACAGCCAAACCCTAAACAAATCCTCATTGTCTTGAAGCGAGCAGCAGGTGCAGTGAGATCTTCAACGTTTAACAAGAGATAAGTGTTGAAACGAGAAAGAGGAGGAAGTTGCTGCTCTGAGAAAAACAAAACCAGATTAAAGTTAATGGATTTCGAAAGACTCTTGTCATGGTCAGATTTTTTGTGACTCTGTATGAGAAAGATTTTTTGCAGTCATCTCTCTGGGGTCTGACCTCTGGGTGGGTTAATCTAGAGTCGGCCTGCTGGTAGAGGACACTGACATTTTGGCCTGTTGACATGGAGACAGTGGGGACAAACCTGATGACCAACACCCACATTCACACATGTTTTCTGGCAACAAAAGCAGCCACGAGCCCCGCAGAGAAAGCTGCTAATGACTGTAACCTCCAATTAGAGCTGTTCGGATCAGCAGAGCCACAAAAATCCAAACCTCCAGCAGCCAACACCTCTCCACGCTGAACGAGGCAGCAAACCTGTAGGGCAGCCGCGGAGGTAAAGCTGGTTCACTACACCCACAGCTGAGTCAGGGATTTAATAGAGACAGGAATGTCACTTTGCTTGCTTCCATCGCTTTTCAAGGAACTCTTTAATTCAACCAAGTGTTCTGCTGGGACTGGGCGTTCCACCTGAGTCACATCTTGGCAGATGAGGTGTTTGCAGCCCCGGGTCTTTTAATGAGTTTTGCTGTGAGAGAACTCAGACTCATTACAAAACCCAGGAATCATCATTTAGAGTCGATGATGACAGAATCAAGCATGTTCCTGAATCGGGGTCCAACAGAGCTATGTGAGGTATGCGTTCAAGGGCAACCAGTCAGAGAACTGGTTTAATGATTAACAGTAAACACAAAGCTCGTGTATGAACAGCAGGTTGTGAAACTCTCAACCTGAACAGATATATTCCATTAATGTTTAGCTTGTCCCACTAAAACCAACATTATTGACACATATGTACAAATATTTGATCGTTTCTCTGACTCACTGAGCCACGAAATGTTGGGTGATTACACATTTCTCACATATTTGGAAAAGAAACACGAGCTTTAATAGAATGGGAACTTATTAAACACTGTTACTCAGGATTTCTCCATTTGTTCTGAACTTCTCTCGACCCAGATATTGAACTCAGGACCATACTGATATTTTGTGCAAATAGGGACAACTGTCATTCACACCCCCACAACTACAGGAATGAAAAAATAAAAGCCTGGGTGAGTGTAACTTCCTGTCAAAGTTTGTGCAGAACAAGTTAGAGGCTGGTTCCATTTCCAGAAGGCAGCAAAACAACTTTTCCCCCTGAACTTGAAACAGCCTCAACAGGAAATACCCCAGAAAAACCAACTCTCACTTCAGAGTCACTTCCTCAAACTCACCGGAGATGTCACAGAGGAGAAGTTCCAGCTGATCTAGGAGCAGTTTTCAGGTCTCAGTCCATGTTGGGGGTGAAACTTTCTCCTCTCTCCTGCAGCTGCTGCGTTCCAAAGAAACTACAGACGACCACAGACAGAACAGGTACTAACACTGACAGGTGAACCAATTAGCGTCGAGACAGGTTAGTGAGTGGCCAATCAGCGAGCACCTGAGTGAGACGTCATCAAGGAAGAGCCCAATGGCAGCAGGCGCTTAGAAACTCTATACATTTATGTCTGTGCATTGATGGTGTAGTTTATAGACTATATATATATATATTAATATGTATTATTATTATATAGTTTGTTGAAACATATTTATAGACAATTATTATGGCGCAACAAAAACTGAATCTATATTAATTCTTGAATTTTAGGACAAATATGTTCCATAAATACAGAAAGAGTTATGGGTTATATATAATGTATGTCAAGTATATTATATCGAATAATAATAATAATACTAGTATTAGAGCCAATCATGAGAAGAGGATGACTTTGTTTTTCTTTTTGCATATCAATAAAAAAAGATTTACATATTTCTTGTCATTTGTTTCGTTGACAGGGACGATGCTCATCAATCAACAGCAAAATGGCTGTAAATGAGCAGAGTTATCTCAACAGGCACTTTTTATCTGTTTTTAAAAAGGCTAACCTAAAATAAAATGGCTGGTCATAGTCAACACTTATAAGCAATACATACAGGCTAATATCCAGTCAGGTACAATGCAATAATAAGTAACAACACGGTTTGTTTAAATTTATGCCTGGAAGTAAAACTCTCCTCTACATGTGTGAGCCTGTTTTCAAACACAAAATCCAGCTGGGGGACGTGTCATTAGTGTGTCGGTGTTAGGTTATAAAACAAAGAATTGAACTAAATTACATTTTGGTCTAATGAGGGAACAAGATGTCCAAGGAACAAGAGGATTTTACATTTCAGCCTGCAGGGAAACAAACTTGAGTACAATTCATCCAATTGTGTTAATGGTATAATTCTTATTAATGCCCTGATTTAAAACTTATAAAGTATAATTAAAAGGGCTATATTATGTATGAGGCTGTCTCATTAGGAGTTGGTACCATAAAATTGTGTATCCTAAAAACAAATTACAAGTGATTAGTTTTACTACTTATTTCCATTGACCACAGGCTGGTTTGTGACTGATGGAGTTCATGAATCTCAGCACGCAACAAGCTGATGTGTTTTTCCAAGAAATAGCATCTAGCATAGCAACATATATATACGATACTGAATATCTATGAAAGTTTGCAGATGCAGATGGTTCATATTCACGTCTGGCACAGAACAAATCATCATTTGATAGAATCTTACTTAACCAGCGTCATTTTCTGTGTCCTGAAGCAAGACCCAAGAAAATAACATTTTATGAGATTAGTTCTATGATTGTAAAAATTATTTAAAAAAGACCAAACAAATAATGGGAATCAGATGAAGAATACAACATAATCATGGACTATTGTCTTTTAAAACAAGTTTTGTTTTAACGTTTACTAGAATGACATTAGATACAACACAAATATACAACGACCCGTTCCAGGTGTAACCCGCCTCTCACCCAGTGTCAGCTGGGATTGGCCGGTGACAGATGGATGGATGAGTCATTACTGCTGCGATATATTGCAGAAGTTGGCTTTTTAATTATAGCTGTGGGTATTTTCTCCTGTTTACTTACTTCCCTTCCTGACAAAGACGTAAATTACCATCATGCACAACTAGGAGATAACATTTGAATAATGTTCAAAATTTAAATTCCAGACACGGAGGTTTCAACAACAGTCTTGGCTTAAATTTAAAAGTATTAAAGGTCTTTAAATGCAAACATTTTGTTAAATGCATTTGGTTGTATCCATTAAAAGTGCTAATTGTATGTGCTACATTAATTTGAATGCAAAGAGTTGTACTGTAGAAACAGGTTTGCTCTGTTTAAGTAATGCCGTCAGTGCAGCTTGTACCTGCTGCAGTATTTTGACACTTGGACTGACAGGAGAAGCTATGAGGAGATTTTACAGTCGGCTTATGTGCGTGTTAACACCTGCACTGGGCTCTGAGAAGCTGCTGTCCATCCTCCAGCAGAGAAGTCTTTATGAAAAGAACGTGGAGGGCAGAGAGCAAATATTTCCTCTTGGCACCGACCTTGTTTACCCTCCGAATATCTGAAGGCTTCAAAACCAAGCGTCGGGTTGGCTGCGATACCTGTAGTGCAACTGTGGGTCGTCAGACTCTGTTCCATTGTTGCAGTAAACAAGATCAGTGACAAGACAAAGAGACAAGAGGGAAAACAGGGACAACATTTCTAATTGAGCCATTTATTAGTTGAACAATTATGAAAAATATTCATAAAAAAGACTGGAAGCCCAAGATTATTTACAATCTTTTTTTTCTGAAGTGAGGTCCCTCTTCTGAGTCATAGTTTTCTTAGCCTTTTTTTTTAATCACAGGGTATTTATTCACGATATGTTTAACTTTATAAGACATAGTCCTTTTCTCTCTTTTGACAAGCGTCAAAAATTACATACATACATACATACATATACATATATATATATAGATATCTATAAAAGCAAAAATCATTCAAGTATCAAAATACAGACTGCTAGATTCATGTACAATATCATTCTCATCATTGTTGTCATCAGATTAGTCCCAGAAATATCTCTATCTCCTGATCCTCAGCGATGTGCAAAAGCAGAATGGAACCAGGCCGATGGCTGAAGGTGCCAACACCAGCGAGCCGAACACAGCATACCATAAACTTAACGAACTGGCCTGACAAGGTACCACATAAACAACAGTTAAACCAAAACGACCTGACTACAGACCCATAAACACATGAGCCGACAGAAATAAAGTACCATTAACAGTCAGCGCACTGGGGAGTTAGTTTGGAGAGACTTGCCCTATTGTTCTGTTCTGAGGCTAAAAACTAAAGACGTACCAGCCTGCGTGGCAGGTTTGGTGAATAATCTTGTCTAGATTAACAAAGACGCAGGGAGGGAGAGAGAGAACCACGCCTGATCCAGTTCCTGCATCAGGACACGTCATTGTCCTATAAAACAATTAAAACATACAAAAACAAGACGAGAGAAAACTTTCAAATCATATAAAAGCCCCCCCCCCCGTTACATCACCGTAAACCAGTGTTTGTAGTGTCACTTCCTCCGCCCTTTCTAAGTTTATCACAGTTATATACGTATGTTGTGGATGAGAACTTGAGTTCATCAAAAGACGCTACAGTGTTTTGATCAAGGAGAAATAATCCAGGAGGGAGTGTGTACCGACAGTGTGAGGTCTCTTACCGATAGTTTGTACCTTTTTATCATAACAACAACAAAAATCATCTGCTTCCACTTTAATTACAGGTTGTGCATTAAAACCTGCAGGTACATCCCCCGACGAGCAGGAAGTTAATGGAGGCGTGTGTGGAGTGATATGGGTGAGGTGAGGGAGCGTGCAGTGTTGAGAGAGTCTCCGGACCCGTGCGTTACTGAACCATCCTGATGTGATCTGCTGCGTGGCAGGTGGCTCACGTTTCCAATGAATAGAACAAACAAACAAACATCCAACCCACCATGCAACAGGGCTCTTTCTTACTGGCTGGGAGGGGCCACAGTGTTCAGCTATGGGGAAGGGAAACAAACACAAAACAGGGAGGTTACGACAAAGCAAAAATAACAACTGAACATGATGGTGATGGATTATCCCCAAGTTATAATCTCGTTTCACTGTCGACAGTGATATTAACACAGTGGTGAAGACACAGAAGGCATTTGTTGTGAAAAGAAGAGAAAAAACAGACGAGACAGAGGAAGATGCACTTGTTCTCACACACTTGGGGATTTGGTAAAAGTGCTTAGTTACAGTTAGTTCACTCCAGAAGAAGCAGCAGGTTTGAATCCTGCTCCTCTGATTGAAAGAGAAAGGAGGGCATGCCAGTCTTATGACAGATGGGGCTGTCTATTTTCTGGAGCAACATGGACCTCTTACATGCAGGTCCATATCAAGCTCTGTGCCCTGTTTTGTACCCCACGAGAACCCCCCCCCCCCATGATAACTTAAATAGCTCGTAAAGGACTTATCACAGTGCTACGATCTCATCCTCCTTTGGCTTTGAGCAGCACCACCAACTGTGAAGAACACCCCCCCCCCCCGACTGTGTAACCTCCACATAACCACCACGACCTGCAACCTGCACCCCGCCGCTTCAGAAAACAGTCTGCAAATTCCAACAGATGCAAAGAATTACAGGAGCAGTTTCTCCGTTCCCTCTGGAAACACGTCCATCCGGGTACGAGCGTGTGTGCTGCCTGCGGGGGGGTCACTCTCGGCTGAAGTAAATCAAGCACCGGTCAGGAGTCGAAAGATCAGAGTGACAAGCCTCAGAGTGGCCGTCGCCTAACAGAGCAGGAAAAGCACCAAGAAGAGCTTATCACCGAGAGTTAATACCAGGATGTGGACGTGGAGGGGAGGGGGGGAGAAAAGGAAACAATGTGCACAGAGTTCAGGAAGCAGGCAAACAGAAGGAGTATAAGAGTGGAGGTGAGTGGCAGAGACTGGTGAGTGATACCAGCGAGAGGAGGGTTGATAGCGTGGAAGGGTTGCACTAGTAGCGTGTTGTTGTTGTTGTTGTTGTAAAAGCAGGACACGCGTGGCGGCCGAGGGGAGACGGGGGAGGGCGGGGGTCCAGCCCAGAAAGAGAGAGAGAGAAAGAGAGGCAGAGTGAAAGGCACACAGAAGGAGGGGGAGGTGGGGAAGAAAGGTGAGAGCAGGCCCAGGTTGAGAGGTCAGGAGGAAGAGGGGTCCACTCAGAATATGGTGGTCTCATACTTGGTGCTGATAGTGCGCTTGGATTCCTTGGGGTCCACGAGCCATGTGGCGCTGCCCTGGGACTGAGCGTCCCCCTCCTGGTCCACAATGTCCCCCTGTGAACACAAACAGCATTTATATGAAACATATCACCTTTCAATAAATAGTTAATAACCTGGTATAATGTAGTTTTAAACAGACAGAAGTAATGTCAGGGAAGAACTATTCAAATTTGATTCAGAGACAAATAAAAGTTACATCCAAATCCAAACTTGTTCGTAAATTGTTTTTGAGTGTTTACTCATATCACCTCATCAGCAGCTAGAGGCCTCCACTGTTTTGTCAATGTTCAAATTTTGTCCGACGACAAGTTGAATTTGATTTAAAGGACCATTTGTCTATTGGTGATTTCAAGACTAAGAAAACTAATTTAAACTAATTTAACTTACTTACCATTTTTTTTTAAAACTTTTAATAATGGGATTTTATACAAGTCCTGTATTCAGGTCAGTTAACACAGTCACTCTAATTTAGTTACACATATAGTGACATTCTCTCTACACCAGGTACTGCAAGGACTTCTCTATGCGGATATGTAGTTCTGTGTTACTACCAAACTGTCACTAGAGGGCGCTCAAGTTAAACCTGACATTCAAAACATGTATCCATACACATAGTATAACTTATTTTTATATATACATGTATATAAACTAAATAATTTCACAAATAAATAAATTGGAAACGTGCCATGTGAGATTTTCTGGGAAGTGAGTGTGAAGATAAAATCTATAAAAGCAGAAAAAGCATGAGGATGAAGCTGTGACAGGAGGAGGAGGCAGCACCTGGGCAGCAGGGCTGGAAGAGTGCAGCAGTGGGCAGGAGGGACGGTGGGAGGTGCAGGTGTAACAGTAACAGCAACGACTGTCGACAGGAGGAGAGTCCTGGGAGAGATAAACACCACCAGGAGGAGGGAGAGAGGGAGAGAGAGAGAGAGAGAGAGAGAGAGAGAGAGAGAGCGAGGGAGAGAGAGAGAGAGTGAGAGAGAGCGAGGGAGAGAAGAGGAAGAGGAAAAGAAACAGAAGTAGAGACAGAGAAAATGACACAGATATGAGCAGCAAGCATGAGACAGGAGGCGTCTGGTTAGCGTGTGGTTGTGCTGGGCAGCTCGCAGCTTATCTGCAGATTTATGTTGATGCACAATCAGAGTTGCTGTGTAGTGATACAATATGTTCCACGTCAAACTCACCCCTGACTTTCGCACGCTGCCTCGTGGTTTGGGAACCGGTCGGCTGGACTTGATCTCTGTGATCTCCGAACCAGGTCCCGCTGGGAGGCTGTGGTGCTGTTTGGTCCTCTGGGCCTGCAGAGCCAGCTGATATGCCACCTCGAACGCCTGACCCAGGGTCAGTATAATCTCATAGGTCAGATTCTATGGAGAGAAAAAATTGTGTGAAAATATTCTGATTTCGAGCCTCAAGGTCAGTTTTATTTTCTGCCAGGAGGAAAAAAAATTGTACTCAGTTTGCAGCAAGACAGCAAACAGCTTCTCTCAGTACATACACCTACTGCATCTACAGCTTCCAAATATGAACAAGCACTCAAGACAGATGATTTAAGATTCAAACTACACGGCTTAAGATTTAAACAACTCATCTGCTCTATGTTCCCACTTGTGTCTGAGGATTGTGTCTGGTTGAAAATAACAGATTTCAACTAATGCGTGTTTTCAATCAGCTTTTTTTTCCATCCCAGCAGAAGAAATGACAGAGCTCAGAAAACTACAGTAACTTCCACAAAAAGTGTGTCACTGAGAGCTGCCTGGAATGACCGCGGCTGCATCATGAGGCAGATCAGCAGGATGATCATCGGATCTCTGGGAGAGGGACAGAGTAGGTAACGGACGACTGGTTATCATGGCCAAGAGTCGCACACGTGTCTATAAGGAGGCAATCAACCGCTGCTGAAGCGTGACACCTTAAAGAGATAAGGCCGTCTGGAGATAAGAGTGTTGATTGTGAAGCCTGTCGCATCTGCTCCGAGTAAGGACAGGAAACGATGCTGGCGGAATTCAAATGAGCCAGAGGGGAAAGTTTTTGAACACTTCCCAGAAGTTACTTTCATTTTTAATCTGGCTTCTTTTAGACATGCACTGAACTATGGATAGTTTTTGAAAGGGGCTGTATGTGAGAACGCAAATGTCCAAGTCAGTTGCTATGGACATTTTCTGAAACATTTCCTGCCCGAGCACAAGTTAAATGCATTCTTCATGTGTGAAAGGAAAATTGCGAGCACCATCCTTACCACGTCTACTGTGCTGAACACGTGGCAGTAGTGGTGGCTGGTCTGCAGGTCCTTGGTGATGTAAGCAAACGTACACAAGTCCTCTGGGTCCTGGGCTGCACATGAAATATTCCGGATCTCGTGCTCTGCAATGATGTTCTGCACCGAGAAGAGATGTATGAATCAGTAACGGACTGAAAATGACACTTTAACAAGAAAATGAGGTTTTGTCACAAGTCATAACACATTGTGAAAATACGAGGTGACAGGAGACAGCCAGTAAAAAGACACTGCGGCATAAAATGTGTTTCACAGCCATCAGAGGAGAGTGCAGACATAAAAATGAAAAGACGGCTTCCATTTTTTTTATTAATGCCAAATAAATGTCAATATGAAGAGACTTTCATCAGAGAAGGAACAGCGTGATGTCTGAGTGTCATACTTTCACAAAATATTACTAGAATACTGAGTTCAAAAGAATGTGCAACACTGAAGATAAGAAGGGTGGAGAAGTTAACTTCAGTTCGATTAGACATGTAGAAATAAACCTTATTGGCTGCATCGATGAACTTCACACCCTTGTAGGTGATTGAAAGGACGATGGTCGGGACCTTCCTCATTTGTTCCGTCGACTTCTGGGGACCACAACAACATTATAGATCAGAAAGGAGGACACATTGATTTAAAGTTCGTTCATACGCACAATGTCATGTTTTTGTTCACTGAGAATGGAATAGCAAATTTTAGCATACCCGCATTTTGGCACAAGCATCCTGCGTGGACTCGGTACCCCGCAGATCCTTAATTAGCATGGAACCCAGGTACTGAACAGGGAAGAGCAGAGAAGAAAACTCAGGCTTGTTGTTTTTGTTAAGTGAAAACTGGATAATTGAGGAAAGAGAAAGGCGTAAATGTACACTGGCTTCGTAAGCGCAGGATTCGAAGATGAGCTTCTCAGGTTGGTGATGCCAGTTCTGGACGGGGGCGTAAGGCGCAGCCAGACTTGGAGGACGCAGGGTCAGACGGGGCTCTCGATGCCGCTCCTCATGCCGCTCCTGGATAATCAATGAAAGTGTTATACAATCACTGGATCACATAGAGATCCTGGACCGTATGCACTGCTGAAATGTCAGGTGCAGGTAAAACCACACATACATGAGTTCTGTGTCGTTCACTGTGATATCTCTGGGTAACGTCATAGTCGGTATCTGGTGCTTTTTTCCTCCCTGGCTCTACTATAGGCAGCAGAGGGTCCATGGATCGACCCGCGTAGGACTCCATCTGACTGAGGGGAGACGAGGTGTGGGATCCAGGCAGGTCTTGGCACTGGAGAGAGTCGGACATAGTTAGTTGACTAAAACAGTGATTGTACTTTAGCTTTTAACAAAAACTTTGCATTGAAGGCTTAAATCAGTGAATGAATCCAACAGAGCTGAGTCAGACCGAAGTGAAATCCATCAAACTCCTGTTTATCCCTTTTTAAAACATGTCATTTCAAAGTGTATGAAGATAATATGTGAGCATGTTGGTGCTTGAGTCTACAGGTTCTCACCCTGATCTGAGACAGGCGGGGAGGTTTGACTGGAGGCTCCTCATATGGTCTCTCTGCTAAAGAAGCAATGATGCGTTTCCTGTGACCCAGTAGGGAGATCTTTAGAACCTGAGGAAAAAGAGGAAAATACTGAGCGACACAAGAGGAGGTAGGTGCTAGAGAGGTGGAGACATACCAAGGAAAAACAGACACTCCTACTAAACATATCCTAACAACCTTTGACCAGTATTCAAGCTTTGAACTAGTCTATGTGTCTTCACCTTCAGAGTTTGAGTCTCCTCTGATTTCACAGTCAAACTTTTCTTCATTCTGAATTTTCACAGTTAAGAAAACTTATTTCATCCTGTGATACCAATCATAGTGCAAGTATGTCACTGGGACTCACGTTGACAATCTCTAGTTCCCACAGGTTCTTCACACAATCCAGAGTGCGGTAGCCGCTGGCCAGGAAGTTGTGCAAGTACTCGTGCAGTCCCAGATTCTCCAGCCAGGAGGACAGGGTGCTGCTGCCATCACAGCCCAGAGCTTTCACCTGGAGGAGAGAACTAGTTACACATATAGTAGTACTATATATTTTAGTATGTTAATCCCAAACTATATCTATTAGATGTTATAAGGCACTAGGGTAATTGTACTGTAATGTTCTGTCAGGGTACTGAGGGGAGATTATCATCTTGTGTTCTAACACCAGAGACAATGCAGGACCTCGTATCAAAGTCGGAAGTAGTAATGAGTGATTCTGAAGTAATAATAATAATTTGCTTTGTCACCTTAGGTAACGACCGTGCTGCGTGCAGGATCTTCTTCCTGTGACTTGGGTCTGTGATCCCGATCTCTCTCAGGTCCTGGTCCTCCATGACATTACTGCCCTGCACAACAAAATATAGAGAACAGCACAGTTTAGGGAAATGTGAATGAACTTGAATCCCGGTGCCTGTGAGAGACGTCTGAGGAAATCAAACATAAAACATGATGCCACCTGCCAAATAATGTACAACCCTGTAAAAGAAATCAAGTCACATTACATGATCAGGCATTTCTATGTGCGTTACACTGCAATCATCTGTGAAAATCTAAAACACACTTGTCAATAAAGGTTAGACAAATCATCCATGAGAAGAGCCTATGCTGCAGGGTAAATATTGATCATGGGCAAATGCTGCCATCGCAGAAAGAAGGTCAATTATTCTAGCGTGAGATGTTTAAACTCCTTCCTGGAGTCCAGCCCACTGACTGTCGGACCGGGGCCATGTCGATAACCCCTTAAATGAGACGTAAGCGTGTGTGGGGGAGGGGGCCCACGGGGATGTGTGTGTGAATTATGGCCAAACTCATCTCTGGTTACACAGAGTACCACCTCTGAGACCATGTGGCAGGCGATTGGATAATGGAGAATGGAGCGATAAATCAATGTCAGGGCTGCAGAGTGGTCAGCGATGTGTGATGGATGGGATGAAAACGTTGCTTCGATAGCTGACTCTATCTTCAGGCTGTGAGGAGAGAAGTCAAAACACCCCCCCCCCGACTTGTGAAGGGAGAATACTTCTACATTAAAAGTTATTTAATATGAGCAAAGTCCTGATAGCTGAGCTCACAGTCGAAACAAAAATAAATGATCACAAAGCATCATGGGTCAGATCACGGGTGAATAAGAGGGGAGGGTGTTGAGCCATTAACACTCACTGTGTTACCTCCACACGAGGGGTCAGCAACCAAATCTCATCTGTCAAAGTATCATGATGGGAGCTGCTGCCCTCAGGGAAATGTGACGGCCCCATGCAGCTGACTCCTCAACACGAATCTCAACTTAATCCTATGGTGCTCACCTCTACACACACACACACAGGCACAGCAGCGACGGGACAGAAGAGGAAGCGTCTGTAGGTCACAGCTGAAGGCCTGTTTTTCATGCAGGAGCCGTCGATGTAAATGACGGATGAGGAGAGGGGAGGAGGGGGCCTGAGTGTGTGAGGGAAGAACCGCAGAGTAATGCTGCCTGTGGTATCACAACATTGATTACAATTTTGCTCAGTAATCTGCCTAATATGATGGTGATTAGCGGCTTGCATTCTAAAATCTGAGTCAGACAGAAAGACGGGATGAAAGAAAGAGTGTCCGCACCATCTGGGCAGATTGTCGTTCATAACTATGACGTCCAGTGTTTTGACATCGTGACGCAGCTCTTTCTCTCTCTTAAACCTTCTTCGCACTAAACTGACAAACTAAAGCCCGTTATCTCTGAGCGGCGCCGCGCTGATCGCTGCCTCTCCACCTGAGGATTGAATCTATTTGGGGAGCTGGATGGATAATTGTGCTTTCACAGTGCATGGATCATTGCTTTATTGTCCCGCTGGAGATTAACTGATAAATTGCTGTGTGTTGTGTTGCTGTGGATAGGTAGACGTGTTTCATGCATATTTTGGGTTATGTTTCCACCCTGATTACGGATGACAGATTATGATGACATTCATGGTACGGATGAGGGAAGAACCCATTAAATGTTGGTTCAGATCTGGATCAGGAAATCTTTTTTTTTTCTTTCTTTAACATTGCAAGATAATGTGTTTTTTTTTTTAAGTTTTCACAGAATAATGGATGGGTCTTGATCAAAAAAAGATCAAGCATGTTTCTGAAACTGATATCTGTGAGTCTGTGCAATTTTGTCCAGCTGGATTGAATTTACGGAGATCGTTGGGCCTTGGCTGAGTTATGAGCTCTCCCGAGTGCTGCTCTAGTTTATTTTGTTGCTCCTAAAGTTTCCTGTTTATTGGGATTCACTGACATTTCAGACAGCAGATATCACCTGTCAAAATGATTGTTGTGAAAAGAGACACTTATGTTTTCAGAATGAAATGTCTGTTGTGAATAAAAACAAAAATAAACTGTCTGATTTCAGACCCTTAAATATGAGGATTTGCTGCTTGTCTTGGTCTTATAAAGTAACCTGAGCTTCACTTAAAGTGTCACCTTGGACTCAGGGTAAGCACAATGAAAAATTCATTAAACAATATAAACAAAAAATATTGGGCAGATTAAATAATAATGGAATAATCCACATTTCGCTGCCTGAGAGAATGCATGGACTTTAAATGTGAACCTTCTGAGGTGAAAGTCATTTGAAAGGGATCATCTCGCCTTTGAAAGTTTAACAAACATAAATATTCTGTTCACCTCTGCACTATCTTGATCAGCCGTTCATCTCCACAAAGAAAAGACAAAGGGACTCAACAGGTTTAAAAAGTGAGGACGCACAACAGCTGACTTCAGCACAACATGGGTGAAAATAATACATTAGAGTAGCGTGACCTCGGCGGTTCTATGTCTTTGCTTGTGTGGCCCATCCATCTCTGCGTCTGCCTCGCCCTGTGCTCTCATTAAAATGCTGCTGCTCTCTTCTCGGTGTAGCCACAGAACAGCCACGCTGGTCCCCCTGGTTTAAAAAGCACTCTGAATCCAGGCCAGGGGCTCGGGGGCACGGATCATTCTGACCGTCTGAAGGACAGATAACAGCCACACTAAAAGTCATAGTTTGTCGTCCTTCACAGGTTGTCATCAAAACACATGGGCCTGTAAAAATATACCTGTGACACAACGTCCAGAGACAACACACAAATCTGTGTATTTGATCCATATCCTGCATTACGTTTTTAAATAGTTAAATGGATGAATACATCACCACCATCAGCACACAAGAAAAAAATCTATTAATCATCCCAAAGCTTTCAGCTTCTAATGTGCGAGGCCATTACTGAGTTTCCAATTTGTCCGCAGGCTTCAGTGGCATCGACTTGTCTCAGCAGCGCTGTGGCAGAAAACAGGAGGTAGAAGACTCTGCTGACTGGAGATATCATGTGGTCTGATGTTTCTCAAACTTTTCTGATTCAAATGTATTTTTTGTTTTCATCTGAGCTTCTTAGTTGGCAGGATGATGCAAAAACTACTGGACAGATTTCCTGAAACCAGGGGAAGGATGAGGTATGGGTCATGAAAGATCCCTTTATATTCTGGTGTGGATCCAGATCAAGGCGACAGATCCAGGAATATTATTCCACTTTCTTTAACATTATGATTTGAGAAATTTGAAAGAAATATCACAGATGTTGACTTGTTTGACATTTAGGGGGCTGATAAGAGTGTCATTTGGTGCAGCTTGATTGAATTTAAGGGGACTGTTGGGCTGTGGTGGAAGTATACGCTCTGCTGAGTGGGATTCTAGTTCTACGCACCAAATCACCTCCACCAATTCAGCACTTGAATTACATTTGTTCCTCTCTGGATGGCTCCATGATTGAACACCACACTCGACGTGTTGGTTGCATACAAAGTAACTTGGAGCTCCGTTGGCCGACCCTGTCACAGCTGAACAACACATTTTCCAGAAGCTGAGCCCAGGAGCCAAAGCAGAGCAGCAAAAAGAGCTGTTTTCTTTCTAACAAGCATTACCTGTCAGGGCCGGTGGAGGTCTGAGAACAGCTCGGCTGCACGGGAGCTTGTTTCATCAGAACATTTGCTCTAAGAGTCAATAAAAAGAATCTAATTGGTTTCAGAAGAGGCTCGTCTCTGCCTCGGTGCTTGAACACAATACAATCACTGCAGCCATCGATCCGCAGACAGAGACGGCAGCAGTCTGACCGGCTGAGTAAACACTGTTTAATTAGTGATCTCACTGCACAGGGGCAACAGCAGACAACCCATTTCTCAACCCATGTTTTTCTGGGTTTTTTATACCCAAGGGAAGATTAAACAGAGCCTGATGCTGAATCTTTACATTTGATGAGTGAGAGAGTAAATTAATTCAACATTCTCCGTTTTTGGGTAAATGATCTGTATTTATATATCACTTTTCTCAAAGTGCTTTAAAGATCAGTTTTAGCCATTCACCCACACATTCATACAGAGCATCTATGTGCAACACTTTCTCTGTGACTGTTGCAGCTACAGAGGAGAGGTCATGGAAGTATTAGAGTCTTAATTAGGTTCCAGTCATCCTTGACGGTCCACAAATTGTGTATACTTGCAATATCGTTGTACGCATGTGATTTAGATTGTTTAGAGTTGATACCCTAGAGATTATGTGTGAGGCTTTGTTGCATTAGACAATAATATCTGTCTGGCTACAGAGCCCACAATGCAACATTACCTTTCCTCTGCTGTATCCACTCTAATACCCAAGCGCACATTAAAGACAATTAGAAAAAGTTTAGCCCAGACAAGGTGACTCGTGGCGTTATTCTCAACCAAATTGTGATTTTTAAAAGGTCAACATTTGCTGTGGAGAAAGACGCGTGTTTAAAGGTTACGGTTCGTTTCCAAATCCTCAAGCGATCTCGGGGGAGCCAGGTGGTTTGTAAGCCGTGTTTAAAGATAGAAATGTTGCCAGCTCTCCGCTCAGATGACTCGAGGCTGAGGAGGGAGGGTATGAAAAACTAAAAAAAGACAGAAAGAAGATTAAAACTGGAAAGTAACTTCAGAGGCTTCAACACAGACTTAAACATGGCTGTCGTTGATGCTGGGAGAGTCGGAGATAGAGGGAGAGAGAGGGAGGAATTTGCTCATTCGGAGGTTATGTAAAGTAGATTAAAGGTTTTTTGTATCATTGGAGAGTGAAATGAGTCAGACATAGCTGGCACATAGGTCCACAAGAGTGTAAAATGTTCTCATGTGTCTTAGTGTTCATTGGTGTGATGTTTCTGGTTTTGTAATGCTTGTTCCACAACAGTAGCTGACAGACATCAACATTGTTGTCCCTGGTTAGTGAGACAATTCTGCTCTCTGGAGGTCAATAAGTCCAAACAAGGTGAGTGTGACACTTCCAGACGGAGGACAAACCAAAAGAAACACAACTCTCTACTTTGACTGAATTTCATCATAATGGTAACTACTGAGAGAACGGGGGCTCAGATTATTTAGCATGAAGATTAGTGTCATTTCTCATCTGCATAGGCAGTGCACTGTGTTCATTTCATTTCACTGTACGTTGGGTTTAGTTTATGGCTGCAGTTGTTATACGTTTTGAAGTAGCTGCTTTTGAATTTTAATAATTTCACGGCCAGTAAAGTCTGTACAAGAACTGGAGTTAAACATTTATTCTGCTCTATAGGCTCACAGGATATCAACTGGATCACAAAAATGCCATTGTGCTTCAACATAATAATAAATTGCAGATATCTACATTTGATCACACAAGTTTTTAAAAGATATGTCAAGAGGACAAGAGTTTGATGTGTGGCTTCCATCAGCAGTAGACATAAAAAAAGAAAAGATAATGACTTTAATTATTCAAACGCTGGTTTGTTGCTACATATTTTTACATTCTGTCTTTAGAAAGGTCACAATTCAGTGAGATAAAGATAAAACTCCTTCAGTATTATGTCAAATACAAGGATTGCTGTGTATATCACATCCCATGTCTGGAATGAGGGCAGAGCTGTGGCCCATGTACCCATACTGTTTAAGATCTTCAGAAAATGGGGACATGTTAGACTTTTTGAGACTAGCACTGCACTAATTATGATGATTTAAAAAGGCTCAACAAAAACCTGATTTACTCTGATGTATAAATAAGAAAACACTGGATGGTTTTGTCAGTATTTACTTGGATTTCTTTGTAGTAAATAGTAAATGCATTGACGTGATGTTATGTATTTTGTTGTATAAAGTAATGAAAGTCATTAAAGTTTGTTTTCCCTTATTTTTTTAAATGTATATGCAGATCTGGGATTTGTGGTGTACTGTAATCCAATGTGCGGTAACTAGTTGTAAACACAACACATCATAGATTCTTTAAAGCATGTAATGTTTACTGGACATGTAAGGACAGATGGGAAAGATGCTGGGAGTTGTGTTCTGCCTGCATGAGACCGTTTACTGTTTCTCACCAAACACAATCAGTTTGAAATGAGATGAAAAGCTGAACACATATGGCTCTTTATTAAAAGACAAGGCGCGTGATGGGCCTGATGGAGGAGGAGAGAGTTTTCTTCCCGACACATAAGGTGACTGTCTCACTTCCAACATTCCCGCTGGCTCAGCCCAACCAGCTGGGTCCCCCATCCTCTCCTCCATCAGTCCTCATTAGTGACAAAAGCACCAGCGCCAACTCATAGTGGCGTCGCTCTATAAACTTGTCGGCTTGGCAACTGCATCCCATTGCTCACTGAGACGCTCCTCCATTCCGGGCGGGCAGCAGCTGCCTCTCAGTGACTGTAAGTGAGAGGCCATGACAGCGGCCTCCTGAGCTGAGACAAAGTGTCTGAGAGTCTGACAGGACGAACCTGACTCACACAGAACCAGGCGATAGGATATTAAACCTGATGTAAACAAGACATCTGACGACACAGATCAGGCTGCATGTTGTCTAGTTGAATGGAAACATCTTATAACCGATCAAAAGACACAGAAAGGTTGTGTTGGGAATCAAATAATGAATATTGAGAAGATTATAAAACATGAGATGTAATGAGTGATTTTGAATTATGTGTTGAACCCACCCAGAAAATAACTGTTCATATAATTAAGTATCATAGCTACTGAAACACAAGCCAGACTCACGGTGGGAGAGGTTGAGTTTCAACTAATTAAGAGTCAGGTGCAGGTAATGGGATCATCTATCAACTAATGGTGAGTAACATCAGCTGGATTAATGCACAAATATGCAAACTGGACTTAAGTAGTAGTAAGTAGTGACAGAAGATTATAGAAGTGAGAAGACCACTGTCAACAGAGTTAAGGACAATTTGGACATTATATAAAAGAAGTAAGGAACTCACCATATAGTGCAGGTCGTCGAACCCGTTGAGAAGCAGCTTGCTCTCGTACTGTGGGAGCCCCACATGCTCGAGCCAGTCTCCCACGGGCTGGTCCAGCAGCCGTCCCGCAGCACCTGCTGACAGGGGAAAGCGCTTCAGGAGGGAGAAACCTTTCAGCCGGACACAGCGGCACTCTGACGATGAGACGTGGCATTGCCACATCATTCTCGGCCAGCAGAGCCGGGCGCACCAGCAACAGGAGGGCGGAGGAGACAGTGTCCTCTGAGGACAGGGCGTCGGCTCCCGCAGGGAAGCGGGGGCCGAACCAGAGTCACCCAAGATGGATTATAGCACCCCTGATCTCAGGGGTGAGGGGGATGATAAAGGGATATGAGCTGGTTGACTACCAGCTAACAACAACAACACAGTGCTGCCTCACCTAAATAAAGAAAACGAGTAAAAAAACAGTTCATATCCAGCCATCAGAAAAATTCTAAATGTCCCATGTCAAGAGATAGAACTTTTTTAAAAGCCTGCAGCTGATTTAAATGAGCTCCAGTTCTGTCATGTAGAAAAACTCACAGGAGTCAGAGGAGAGCCGCCGCTCATAACAGCTTTTTTCAGGGAGAGTGATTTGTTTCGGCTGAGTGTGAAGTTGTTTGGAAACTTGCGGACAGAAGCGAGAGACAGTTAATTATCAAAAAGGCTCATCCCTGAATCGCAGATGCAGCTCACTCAGCATTTAATCCACAGGACAGGAATCCTGCACACATGGACAGCAGCAGGAAAATGTGAAGCAGCAGAGACTAACCTGGGACACGACTGCAATGAGCAAAGACTGATCACAAGCAAAAGCTGTAGTGACGTCTGTCAGCAGCCACAGCTGACAGGAGTCTAACCTATAGAAGGGACATGATTTCCACTTCTCCTTTTACCAAGTTACTGTTTTAACTCACTTTGAAAATGCAAAAATGACATGAATGTATTATTACTAGTTTGGTGAGGTTGTTTTTAACTATTGATTTGATCACCAAATTTTGAGTGCATGGCAACACATAAGGAAATCTGCCAACTCACAATAACAAACTAAAATAGAATGAATGTGTAAAATAAACATTTTAAAGCTTTGCATTCCCTTGTCGCCGCCCTCATCTCCTTCTCTGCTCCAGAGAAGTCTCATTTTTGATCACTCCAGAAACTCGGAAATGTGTCAAGGTAAAAAAAAATCCACTCAGGGATCCAATCAGCTTCTTCAAAGAGCACTTCAGTAATTGCTGGCCCAGAGACTGAACTCCTCTGCAGACGAAAGAGTGTTCAAAGTGTCTCGCCTCAGTCTGGCAGTTTGTGAGATGTGTTCAAGTCCAGTAAAAAAGAAAAAGCTTGTGTCGTCGTCTCCAGGCTGAAGAATGGACAGATTCCGAGGTGGCGTCCTCCTATTGTCCTGACTGTTCACAATGCTGCTGCCTGCAATTCCTCTCTCCTCCCTTACTCTCTCTCTCTCCCCTCATTGCATGCGCTTCCCCACTCCTCCCTCTCTCCCTCACCACCACCACCTCTCTCTGAAACACTGCAGGTGGCTGCTCTTTGTCAGTGCTAGCTACAGACCCCCCACCCCTCATCACTAGCATTGGCTGCAGCTTCCTTTCTTGTATCGCATCATACTCTTCCACTGCATCTGTCACTCTAATGTAGAAGTCGATCAGAGGGGAGAACAGTAAAAGAGTGGCTGCAGGCACAGAGTCATTCAGCTAGACACATCACAGCTTTCTACTCAACGCTGGACTGAATCAGAGAGGGGAGGGGGTTGACGGTGATGCGGCTTCTCGCATGTGCATCACACAGAGAGCTGCTTCTCCAGCGAGTCCCTGAGTGGCCTCGGTGGGCTTCTTCATTGAGATGGAGCTGTGAGCATGGTGGCTGATGGGCTGAGGCTCGACTGCACAGAGGAGTGGCACGTTCAGAGCAGACAGATGCAGCCCGTAGAGGGATGCTCACTATGTTGCTGCAGTGGTCTCAGCTTTCCTTAAGTCTACAAAGCAAAATGAGCTCATCCCCCTGACATACAGTACGTAGTGGTTAATATTTAAACAGCTCGCTCAGGCTGGGAATAAAGAGACTGCAAACTTTGTGCTTAGGTACAGTGGATCTGCGGCAATACTTAAATATATTATAATGTGGCTCAAGCAAAGAGTAAACTGAGAGGGAATGTGGAATAATTTTGCTGAAGAGAGGGAGTCGATTGTCTGGGATACAGCTACAGTCCCCGGGCTACGTCCATCAACCCAGACGACAGGCTTTGCAAAAGCCCGGTGAACATGATGTGAACAGGTACGGAATCCTTAACACAAAGACGTGGCCCGGCCCTTTGGTTTAAAAGCAGGCTGGTGTTGTGTTATACAGCACAGCTTGGAAGCACTGCCTGAAAAAAACCTGGACACAAAACCTGTGGTTTTCCAGTCGACTCTCTGACCACAGGGCAAAAAAGTCTGCTCAACAGCATTGATCGGGCGAACGAAGACCCCCCATTTTTTCCATCATAGTGAATAACCTTCAGTGGTACTAAGGTAAGGTGTAGACTGCCCAAAAGTAAAAGTTTATTTCACCCAAAACTGAAAAATAAAGTCAGAAGTAGAAAAAAGGCCTTATTCAATACATGAATAGTAAGTGGGCTTGTTAATGAGAATAAGGCAAAAATAAGGCAACAGCTTTCTGCAGCAAAGGAAACAAATGAAACCCTTTAAGCAAAAACAAAGCTCCTTCTGTCGATGACTTAGAAACTGTCTGTGCAATACTGTGCTGCAGGAAGTTGTACTGTATACTGTTATCAGGAGGGTGAGGAAAAGGCAGACTGGGTGGTCATGAGTTCATCCTACAATAAGTCCCAGATCATTTGTCTCCAGACTTAAACCTCACAGAGCTGGTGTGAGATTAACTGAGCAACCTGTGAGTGCAACACTTTTGTGGGAACTTGTGCAACAGGATGATCTTTTATGAACAACAGTGAAACCCTAAAAAAAACAAGTTCAACAAGAGGATTTCTTAATATCTTTCTTTGTTTGTTTTTTTTTAAATCTCTCAATTAGTTCAAGTCTTTCATTTTAGGAACACTGAGAAAGTATGGACATTTGAATAACAGCTGGGAAAGTTTTTTCAAATAGGACTTCTTCCAGCCGTGTAACTTACTCTACAGCTGCAAATACCAATTCCCTTCCTCGCCTGCTCTATTAAAACAGACCAACTGTCAGCCTGCATTATGCTTTAGCAACCGATTCTCTGTTGTTAACTGAATCTCAATTTGTTTCCAGCTGCATCCTTCATTGACCGTGTCTCTCAGACGCCGATTTGATTTTCCCTGAGGGCCCCGATAAGGATAAAATATTGGGGATGATAAAGAAAATTCAAGCAGGTAACGGGTAAAGAAAATGTGAGTTCTAGGTCCATAGGACGGCAAGTAAGGATCCATTGTCCTGTGATAATACACACATATGTGTCACAAACTTAGAAAGGCTGGTTAAAGGTTTAGAGGAGATGCATGCGAACAAATGGAGTCTAAATCTGTCCACTAAAATCGCTGCCTACAGCCAAATGGGCAATTAAGGTTTTTTATGTTGAAACCTAAAGAGTTCTCATGAGATTAATAATACAACATGAGGTGAATTTATAACAGAGGTGAGTAAAAACAGATAAAATCTGCACAAGGAGCTAGAAAACTGGAGCATGAAAAAAAGGTTATTTGTCCACCTCACAAATTCAGCCTCCATTAATAACTCATGTTTGAATTCAAACTATTTAAAAGTGTTTCATTCTAATTAACATTGGATATCGCTAAAGGGGAATAATGATCATACTCTACCTGGCGTAGCATATTGTTGATCTCTGGAAAAATCAATGCCGGCACCAATCAGTGTCATGATCTTCTCGATCTGAGGACAAAGATTAAAAGAGAGAAAGAAATAAGAAGCTGCAGAAGCCGACACAATTTAACCTCCACCTCTCACCAACAAAATGCAGAAACCTCCCCATGCCTTAAACAATACACCACCAAATACAGTCACTCTGCAAAAGCAGTGTTGAACTTCATTGAGAGAAGAGTCAGTTTTATGAAGACACATAAAGTGTATTTGAAGGGCATCTTGAGCAGCTGCACTATGGCTGCATGGTTGCATTTATGCCTCGTTTATTGCCACAGTATTACAGTGACTTACACAGTCTTATATTGGAGGAGTAACTGACACCGGGCTGCAGGTATAGCAGCATCTCAACTGCTGCCTGCAGCCAAAGCAATAATGATTTACACTGACACTCGCTGGTCTCACCATCCGGCATCAGGAATTACAAAGCAAAAGGTTTGTCAGGGCGATAAAAAAAGAGAGAGAAGGTGTGACAGTGTCAAAAAGTGTTTAAAAAACCAAGTCAGGTTAAACTATGACTATAATACAAATCACAAAAAGAGTTTAATTCATAGAAGCTACAGAAAAAAAACTACAAACTAAAACTGAAAAGGCCCAGAGTCCCATGTTACCAACAGTTTCATGCATTTCCACAGAATGCATGAGAGCATCACTAGAGTGTTGTCTCCCAGCTTAGCCCTTGATATCAACATGCCATACACATGCACAAATGCAGATGCAACATATCACAACAGTGTTTACTTAGAATGCGTTCATAAGGGCACCGCAGCAGCATTGGGTCATTGAGCTGCAATATTACACCTGTCACAGCACAGAAACATGGCTCACGCCCTTTCCACCAGTCCAGGGTTGAGTATGCAAAGACTATGGGAGTGCAGAAAATGAAAAGGTAGAAACTGACAGCGCTGCTATCACACCTGTCAGGTAATGTCGCTCCAACTCTTTTATAAACTTGAGTGAATTGCTATTTTTTATGCCATTTTGGAAATGTTTTAACTGAAAGCAATCCCTGATGACTGAGTATAAGTCCTGCCTGCTCCTCTAAAAGCCCCAGACAGGTTATTGGTGTAGTCTACATGTGTAAGGGTCCTCTCATCATCAATCCGTTTAGTCGTGAAATAGAAGAGAAATGTCTGTCAGACTGATGCTTCTTTTCAAATGTGCTGCTGTTAGACTGGATAGTTAATAGAACCTTAAACTCCTCGACTTGGATGGAAGAAGAAATGAATAATCACTGAGATTATGTCATTCCACCGGAGTTCATTAAGCCCAAAGGAATCCCATCTACCTCTACCAAGAACTCCCCCGGAAGAGGACAGATCCAAACCCCAAAAGGACCAGGAAATGATTTTATGAAGATGGACTTCTTACGCTGTCAAAGGAATTAGGTCTTCGTTGTTTTGTGGTGGGACAGGCCGTCGGTGTCTGCTGAGAGAGAATTCAGGGTTTTGTTTTGTCCCAGGTCTGTAAACTGTGCCAGTAATCCACCAGCAGAGTTGTTTTAACTTTTCTGTTTGATATAAAGATCCTTTACACGGTTGATCCTGAAAGACTTTTTTTAAATAGACAACTGTACAATGCGATTAAATTATTGAATAATTACTGAGGTTGAAGAAAGTTTTGGAACGAAAGAGTCAAAAAAACAAAACATGTAGCATCAATGAACCTGAGGACCACACTCTGGACTACAGCGTACAGAATAATACATCGCTCTTATTTCAAAACTTTCTTTCCTTAAAGATATTTTTCAGGGCATTTCGCCTTTATTGATGGGACAGTGCAAGTGTGAAAGTGGGAGAGAGAATGAGGGTAAAGGGCTGAGTCGGAAATCGAACCTGCGGCTGCTGCAGGAAGACTCCGTATGCAGGGCGCACACAGGCACCTCTAGTTATTTTCACATTCAACATGAATCCTCAGCACAGAATAAAGAATGATGATATGAGGTCTGATCATTTTAAATTCAATTCATCTGCCGGATGCCACTTCTCCATACTGTCGATAAGAGACCATATGGTGGGGAACTCAAACGCACTCAACAAATAACCTCCATCCATCAGCAGCTCACGATCACTTCAAGAACTTTGGTGGTGAATTGGCAGAATTTCTTGTACCGGAGCTATAGACCCCAATGAGTCAGCAAAACAGGTTGCTGTTTGTTCTGTGTGTGTGTGTGTGAGACCAGCACTTTTAAAGCTGCATTAGTCACAATGTTATATGTCATTTGTTTATTCGGCATAGTAAACACAACGAATAAAAAGCACTAGTTTAACTGAGGGATATGATCTATTATTTCTTGGCTTTGCTTTAAGGAAACAGTCAACACCAGGAAGTCACTGCTACTGGCCACGAAATCATCAGTCACACAACCCCCTGTGGTTTTTCTAGACATGAGATAAAATCTGTTAATTAAAGCTTCGCCCCTGAAATAGTCCACTGAGGCGTCATACTTATATTTAAACATATTTACTGTTTGAGGGAGGTATTGACCTTCTAACTCTCAGCAAGTAAACAAGTGTATTCCCGACTATTCAGTCAAGAATATTCCTTTTCTCAGTACAAACAGCTGAAACAATAAAAATAGCACGAACAAAGTGACCTATCTCTCGCTGCAATGAGGTAACTCAGTTGTAAATGAGAGACGTAAAAGAGAAAAATATCCTGCATGTTCATTGGCTATCGCTCGTGTGCAGCTGGGCAAGGATATCGATTTAATAATAAATACAAATCAGAGAAATCTTAATGTGACGTGTGCATTTAAGATAACCAACATTTTTAGGCTGTCAGCAAAGCCAATTATTAAGCTGCTGATGAACAGAGCTCTGCGAAATCACGCTCACTCACACAGCTATTGTAAGTCCTGAGATAAGGAGTGCAGGGTAATGCTGGTGTCTCATAAAGTGGTGGAGGTCTGTACTGAAGGGAGGATAATGCTCCTGTCAGGGGCATCACTGCAATGAGCAGAGTGGTACCAACATGTCCTACAATACTGAAGCAGGGGCTGTAATAATCTGTTCTCCTGATTGTCACATCTGCAACAACCTCAGGGTGCCTTTCTGAACGCCTCGAGCTGCCATGCATAAGAACAAAGAGGAGAGTGGTCGCATTTTAAACACGCTCACGCTGCAGGTAAGGTCAGTGTATCGAGCTTTGGCATTTAAACGCAATGCAAATGAATGTGGATCGTAGACTGTGTATAAAGATGGATGATGTGACAGCTCCCAAAAAAATGACACCACTTTATTGTCCCACTTGGTTGGGCTATAGTTTAGGTTATTAATCCCACCTCCTCCATGTTAGTGGATGGGACATGGACCAAACTCAACTTCCATTTTTCTTGTAACCTTGGTTTTAATTATTTATTTGATGCCATAAAGAGGGAAACATCATGACTGACAGAGACTGAGCTGCAATCAGTGGGACCTCGATACCTTGGCTCCACAACACTATCACTGCTGCATAGATGTAGCTCTAAATTATGGCTGTGGGTGAGTCTATGGTGTGGATGCAATAACAAAAAACAGAGCTGCACACAGTCTTGCTGTGTTGGCTTCGCTTGTCCACTATAATGGAAAAGGGAATTCAGCTGGGCCAGTGAGATTCAGAAGCAGCTACCGTGACAGGCAGGTGTGATACACAGTCGTGTTGGAGCTAGGTAAATATATCCTATCAGGGGACACAGCCCTGTGATTTCCTCAAGGTAAAACACATCCACAACAAGAGAAAGCCGCTGAGTGTCATGGCCGAGGACTGAGGAGCCGTGAGAATGAATAGAGGAGCGAGGGAGAGGAATGTGTTTTTGTGCTGCAGGATGGAATCAATGCAGGGAAGTAAGATGGAGAGGCGTCCATTGTGAGGGGGGCTCACTAGAACAAGGGGAAACAAGGAGGGTCAGAAGTCAGCAGCAGGGTGGAGGTCAACAGCTGAAGAGCCAGCAGTGATGAAAGTTAGTCAGAGTGAGATTAAAGACACACAGACCCGTTTATCATGCTTCTCACAGCAGGCCTTCTGCACTGCCATGACACCGGAGAAAAACTCGACTGCTATTTTACCGGTATTTGAAAGCATAGCTTTTTTTTCCATTAACAGCCTTGACAAACTGGAACAATACGCAACTGAGGCGCAGAAAGGAGGGCAGTGGGAGAGCTAAGCTAAAGGACGCCTTGTTAGTGCCTGTGCAGGGGGAAACAAAAAGCTGCTGCAAAGAAAGTGTGCCCGCACCACCGGCCTCAAATTGGCCAGCTGGCACCAAAACAAGCGTTGGAATTAAAACTGTTGACCAGTGAATGGCATCAAGGGTAACACAAACACACCATCATCTAAAAGGAGGTGCCAACATCTCAGTGCTACATTGGGACAAAGCAGTGTCAGCAGTGCCATTAACATCCTCCTGAAATAGCGCAACGTCACGCTTGTGCTTTTAGGAGCAATGTCCCTCACAAACAACTCCAAAACTTTGTCTCCTCATCCCTCAAAGGACGTCAGAATATAGATTTTCCAATAAGTTAAAATTCTTCATTCAACTTAGAGCGGAGAAGGCTACAGACTCTCTCCACAGACTAGAGGTCTGAGCCCCCTGTGGCCGTCCAGTGCTGGCAGTACCAAGCCATGACCCACACCAACAGGCAAGTCATCTTCATGAGTGCTCCCCACAACAAACCACAAGGCCTCACACAGAGTAAAATCTACCACAAGTCCACAACGAGGTTCTGAACATTACAACACAAAACAAAAAAAACAAAGAAATGTTGCATGAACTGTGGCAGTAAAGAAAACACTCATAAATTAGACAACAAAGGCTTCAATTAGCACATAATCAAACTGTCTTTATAAGAAACATAATATCCACAGAAAGGCTAGAAAGCATCAATTCTTTTTTCATTCAATTGATTCAGTGCAGGTAGACAAGATTAATGAGCCTCCAGTGAAGCTGCTGCCTTTAAGGGAATCAATACTCACAAAAGCTGGTTTCATAGTGACTACTGGATCTGTGGAGTGCGAATGGCAAATGAGGTTAGAAGAGAAGTGGGGCTGCGGATGACGGGCAGCCCTCTCCCTCTGTGTCCGTCTACAGCCGTCTGTTTCCCTTTCTCTCCTCCCATTCGTGGAGCTCAGTTTGCTGGCCCACACAATGTGCCCCCTGGATTGTCATCTCAAGTCTGATTCCAAGGACCAAGACCAACCCACATTAGCATGCGCTTTACACACCAGCACGCACACGCACACGCACACACTCAGAGCTCCTTAAATGGAGAGATGCATAGGCCAAGACCTCATGCAAGTCAAATCTCCTTGTCTTGAAACCAGAGGCAGAGTATCCGAGGGTGTAGCTCAAGCGGAGAGGGGGGGTGGAGTGAGACGGATATAGAAAAAGAGAAGATGAAGTGAGAACTGGAATATTTAGAGTGAAGATTAAAAGAAAAAAAAGATGTTCTTTGAAAAGAATGTGTGCATGCGTCAGGGGTTGGGTTCGGTAACGTTCTGGGACTCCTTGGGCCAAATGCTGTCATACAGCTCAGTAGAGTGTTGCAGAGCAGTCATTCGTGACAGGCAAGATGGCTGCCACACAGAGAGCGGCTGCAGATGGAGTGATATGGGCCGAAGAGAAGTTGGAGAGAGCAAATAGAGAAAGGGAGTTTTCAATTTCCAGTGGACAACTCCTCTAACATCATTAAAGAGAGTGCAGGCTGGGTTACGCCCAATCAAACTTTAACTACTTTCCCCACACACTCCGCTCATTTGCTATGCACTTTATGTCGCCAGTGTGAATATTTCCATTTCAAGCGAATGCAGGCTTATTTTCTGAAAGGAGAGGAAGAACGATCCGGGGCTCTCGTCTCTCTCGCCTCTTGCATTCAGGCATCTGAATCACTATTCAAGTGAGAAGAAATAGGCATCCGGGTTCATTAATATTAACTACATCCCCTAAATTGCACAAAAGAGATTGCCTCGTCAAAAACGTCAAATCTCATTTGGGAAAATAAGTGTCAACACGCACCCCATCATGGAATCATTAGAAAAGGTGGAGTTAACCACAGGAAACTGCTTCTTCTTCGTATCCTCTCTGAGGCAGCAGGGCTCACATTTTGTTCTCTGCAGCTTAGGGCTGCTGCTTTTAAAATTCAGTAAAGCTTTCTTGCATAAGATGTGAGATGTGTTCACACACAAATACAGTCTGTACCCAGTGTGACAGAGAACATGACAAGGGACCTGCACATACTGTTACTGATATCCATCAGAGGCTCAGTTTCTGTTTCACATTTTATTCTGCAGTAGTTTTTTTTAGACATCAACTAACTGCATTGAGTCATTTGTTATTATGATCTTAAAAAAATCTTATTTTATAGCCAACAGACTGGAGAGTAAATAAGATGCACTCCCATGGGATGAATGAATAATTAAGGGTGAATTGTGGTCCTCTATGCCAGCAGCCTACTTTAAGATTTCAAACACGCCTTTGAGCATTCTGTTGAACTTCAAGCTGGTCAGTTCACTGGGTAACATACGCCAGTATGGTGCATACAGCAAATGAGGCCACTGCCTGACATGAATCTCCATTTCCCTGATGAGAGCTTCCTCAGTAAGAAGCCAATAAAACAGCTTGTTCTCCAAGAGGACAGAGATACCTGCTGTTCGGCCTCTTCCTCTACAGACATTCTCTTTAACAACCAGATCAATTCTCATGCTCATCAGTGCACAAGCACCAGGGAGAAGACAACACACCAGCACCAGGATTTTTTTACTGGCTGCTGAGAGCAACAGGGAAGAGCAGCAATCTCCAATAACAAAGGAATGTCATGGCTGCATTACTGCTGTCACGCTCACCGAGGCCACGTCCCTCAGGTGCAGTCTGAGGAGGTGAGGTGTTCGTTAAACTGGGTAACTCGACTGCACAGTGCCACTGACCACAGAGTGTGAGAGGGGAAATAAAAGATTCAGGCTCTCATGATGTTCCCTTCACTTGACCTTCTACTCCACTGGACCATAATGTTCTGCAGAGGGAGGATGATGTCTGGGATAAAGTCTCTATATCATCGATAAAATGATCAATAACTTAATAATATTACACTATTCATTTTTGATTTAAATATGTAAGTACTCCTGATAGAGCTGGAGCGATAAAGCAATCAGGATGATGTTAACTCAAAGCTAACAGGTCTGACATGTTGATTTTATATAATTGTAAAATGTGCTGTTTGGTATTTATCACATTTCTTTGAAAAACAAATCCAAGGGATGAGTCTCAAGATGTTTAAATTGTACGCCTATGAAACAAACAGTCACTACTGGTCATTGTGGGTGGGTAATTTGAAAGAAGCATGCGATCAGCAGACTATGCCACTCATCTCGACACATTTCTGTATAAATGATAGTTAACAGTTATTGCAAAACAAAAGTTGCAACCACAAATAGTTTCATGAAGATCTGAACAACTATTATGTTAAAATCTAAAATATTGCTAACAGTATCTACCTCAAGAATCCAGAAATGCTCAGGCTTCCATTTGTGACACGTGTGGTATAAATAATGAATCACATTATTGAGGATTCATTGATCTCATTGAGCCTCTAGTTGCAGTCATAAGTACTACAAACAAACAGAATGTAGAGAAGCACATTGCAACAGCATGCAGGAATGTCGTGATGATTACAGTAAGGCTCCTGTTGGCTAAAATTGAAAGGCTTAAGAAATCTTAACAAGTAAACAGGTCAAACTGTGGTGATGCTAAGTGTTTCACAATACAATGGAGCTGAGGTGTTTACCATAACAGTCAAATACTATAAATTAATTTCTCTGTGAGTGTTTACTTGGCAGATGTGTGAGTTAAAGTTATGCTGTTGATGAGGGCTGAAGTAAATCAAAAACACCTTCGTTGTGCTGCTCTCAGAGACCAACTTACATACACTGACTGAACACAGCAAAGGATGAGTCATGCAGCCGAGGTTCTGTGTTTTACCCTCGGGCCAGAAAGGTGTTCTGAACTTTTGAACTCTCCTTTGTATATTAACTTCTCTCCATCTGAGCGTTGATGGGACCATTTCCAGACAGAACAATTATCCGGGGTCGATTTGCTGTTGTGCATAAAAGTGCTTCAAAGAAACTCCTCAATTACAGCCTCCTTGTTGTGGACTGGAATACTGCATCACTAACAAACAGCTGCAGCAGCAACATCCACATCTGGCTCAGTTCATGACAGTCACACGCTAACTATAGGCATGAGTAAATTAGCACATTTAAGAAGCAAGCACATGTCTACAGTGGAGGCCAGTATTGCAAAAACACTGCAAAAACAATAAGTGTGTAATTCAGGTGTGGTTGTGTGGTGAGTCGGCCCAAACACGATTGGACCAGAAAACACAAATCTCACATATGACATCACATTTGTGCAATTGGCAAAGGCTTCTCTCTGGGGGAGGGACAACAATAAAGTTTCAGTACAGAAGCACAATAACACATCGCAAACTAATATTTGCATCAGTGGTGCAAGTCAACAACAAAGTTTTATAGATGTTTTTTGTATTTCATTGAATTCTCCTCCACAGACTCACATCTACAACTCAGACCTGCCCTGCCCACTATAGAACCACCTCCACTCAGACCGTCTGAAAACAAACCACGGCCCACAGAAGCCGAGACATCGACCTCAGAGTCTCTACCATCTCTTCTCACCGAGGCCAATCTGAAAGGGCCATGTAAAGAAACACTAGGCAGCAATACGATCTCCTCACTGTGGGGAGAAAAAAGCATCAGGGCTCATGATCAGTTCTGGATGGTCTGGCATCAAAACTGCAACGTGTAAGTTATCTCTCCTCAACTGTCCTGCACTGCGATTGGAGTGAAGGGAAATTGTAAGATATAAAAAAAAAAGAGTATGTTTTCAATAGAGCAGAACACAAACAATACAAAGGAACATTAGTGAGACAACAGTGGATACGCTAGATGAGGGTGGATTACATTAGAACTTAACTGAGAGGCTTAGAGGAAATCATTAATCTTGCCAACTGTAAGAGGATTGTTGAAAGAAATGGTGAAAGAGCATGAAGAGGAAACTATGTGTACGCTTATATGACTGCATATACCTCTGCTCACTCGTTGTGATATATATGTTCTATTATTCACAGCCCATACATGTTATTATTACCTCCGCCGAGCAGGCTGTGCTTTCACCCCTTCTTTGTTTGGTAGAAGGGTTACGAAAAAACCACCTGATGGATTTCCACGAAACATGGTGGGAGGATGGAATTTTGCCTTGATTGAGACAAAAGCGCCAATCCATGATTTTCTGAAATCACATCTTGAGATGTTTTTGACTGTTTATTTTGACATTTCCATAATTAATGGGCCCCAGAATTGGTGGAATTTGGTGCAGCTTGATAGAATTTGAGGGAACGTTTGGGCCTCAGCGGAGATATGTGCCATTCTACTCATTTAAAAGAATTATATTGAAATGCTATGATGCTTTATATCGTTATTTTTAAATGATCCCATTTTTGCTTAGTGATGTAGTTTGTGTGTTGTGTTTGTACGACTGGTCGTCCATCTGAACTGAGACTCAAGGTGGAGTCTCAAGCCTGAGGGGAGACGGATCAGCAGCCTGTGCGTTCTCTCTGAATCTCAATTTCTAAATCTCTGTCTCTTGTCTTGGTCTGTGGTTTTATCTCCATCCCCTCTCGCTGCATGTGGCTCTACTCAGCTCTTTATCTTCATCCCAGACAAAGCACTTAGGGGCTAAATGGAAGGCTGTTTGCTAAACAAGACAATATTGAGGACAAAAGTTCATCATTTTATTAAACATTTCTGTTTTAATTAAGAGATTTCTGTGCGACATTAGCAGTAAATATATTTTTTAAGAAACAAACTGTACTAATATGGTTTCATGAACCGGTGCTAACACACTTTCCAACACAGTCACTGTGCTCGCCGATGGTTTGTGTTCAAGACAAGGTGAAGCTCAAATTCCACAGCGTCCCCCTCTGGACAACAGGTGGGCTTTGTGTTGACAGAGTTCACTACAGTCAACAGAGTTCTCCTTTTCATTCATGAGCGTTTCAGTTGTGAACTTGTGGCTCCAGCGTAAACACAAGCTGAGTCAGGACTAACAACTGAAGCTTTGTCTTTTTTTTTTTTTTTTTAAGTATAAGAGAGGAATCCTGCACAATATGTTCTTTGGATTCATTCTCTGAATCTACTGAGATTTAACATGTTTAGTTCTGTACAGTCTGTGTATATGAACTCTTATTGTAGTAGGCTTTAAGTCTGAAGGAACAATAAATATAAAATTATGTTTAAATGTGTTTTTTCACATTTTGTTATTGTATCTTGCTCATTTCTTTGTTTTTGATGGTTCCCACTTGTCAAGTATTTTGAGTTTTTTTAAAGAAAAGTTTTATTATTGTTTTATAATTGTTTTTCAATTTTTGAAATAGAAAATATTGTTGTGATTACTGAAGAAACTGTTGTATTTATATATATTTAACCTTCAAAGTACACAAGCACAAAATCCCTAATAAGGTCAAAGACCAAACACTTACCTCGTCCCATTCTGAAGTGAAAGAGGGAGATTTCTCAAGCCTCTTCTTGCCAGTGCTACAGTTAGAAACAGACTCGCTACGGCTCCCCAGTCCTCCGTCCTCCTCGCTGGGAGGTGACACCAGTAAGTCTGAGTCAGACTTGGAGAGGCTGCGTGCCAGTTTCAGGTCCCCAGGAGGGCGCATCCTTCCGGCAGACAAAGCCGCGGCCCCAGAGTCCCTGTGATCCTTGTTCACAGTTGCATAAATTGCTTTTGGGTCACAGTCTGTGAGGATGGCAGCCATACTGGGACGGCTAGGTGGCGGCGTGGCTGCTGCTACTTCCTCTTTTACTTTGGCAGTTTTCCTTGATTCTTTCTGGCCCTTGGTGGGGGGCAGAACACCTGGGAGCCTGAAGGGCTCCTCGCCGGAGTCTAAGACAGGAGAAGATCCGTGCAGGAGGCCAGTGAACTGCTCCGGGACACCTGATCCCTGATCCTGGCTGAGCTGGGAGTTATCTAGAGGGAGAAAGATACAAGGAATGAACAAAGTTAGGGAAAAAAGTGAGCAGTTTGTAAAGGGTTGGAGAGTGGACTTCTAACTGAGGGGCAGATCCTTAGAGCAGAGCTAATAAGAAACCGCCCACACAAGCCCTGAAACAGATCTGTAATTGTTTCCTACGGGGAGTGACGGAGAGAAACAAGAGAGAGAGGAGAGATGGAGCAAAGAGAAGGCGTATGTTGGCTGAAGAAATAACAAAATTCCAAACCCAGCTTGCAGCCGTCTGACGATGATGTGCTGGTGCCTGAATGCCTGTGTTTTGTAACAGGGAGATGAGGTTAGTCATCTCTGAGACTTGCCTCACCTCAGAGGCCCACATGTCTTTTAAGTTCTGACCCACAAAACGACACAACACTAAAAATCCCCCCTAGGAAGCATCGAAACCTAAAATTATAAACAACATACAACAAACAGACCAGAATAAACAACAGAAAATGACTGAAAGCAGTTGGAAATATCAACAAGAGGAGTGAAACTTACATTGGCAGGCTTCTCCAAAGAAAACAACTCCTTAATGAGGCCAAGCAGCAAGTGCAATTAAAAACAATTTGATTTTTCTCCTCCCTCTCCCTGAGGAATTACTGCCACCTAAGCCTCTTTTCCACAATCAGACAGACCTCGGCTTGACGGTGCCTGGTAGAGGCGACGCTTCACCAAAAACACGACGCGGTTCCCGGTTCATCTCTCATCTTCCTCTGCACTGCAGCGATGGCTGTTGTTGTCTGCCGTGTGACCATCAGCCCTCTGTGTTTTCTGGCTTCTAATTCTAGACCCTAATGGTGGTTCAGGAATGGAAATTTGAATCACCCCATCCTCCTGCAGCCAGACTCCTGATAATTAGCCCTGTGACACATGGTGAAGGAGGCTGTGTGTGTGTGTGTGTTTGTGTGTGTGTGTGTGTGTGTGTGTGTGTGTGTGTGTGTGTGTGTGTGTGTGTGTGTATGTGTGTGCGGACCGTCTCTGTCAGGGTGACAGGGTCATGGTGTTTGGTGACAGGGAATCTGGGGCAGTCGCACCACAAGAAAAGCAGCGACCTGTTGCAACACTACGTTTGTCCTTCACGAAAACACAACCTGCTGTTCATGGAAAGATCGGGCTAAGATTAAAATGTTACAGTCCAGGAGGGGGGTAATCTTACAACTGTTTGACACGCAACGGCACTCTTCACCAAAATGCCTCATTACTGTTTCAGGGGCAATTTACAGTGAGGGCGGGTGCCAACGCCCTGGAATCCCTTTTCAAGAGTCGCTACAGACTTGAACATCGAGGGGAAAAATGTGTGAGGGTGTTTGTTATAATAGTGAGTGAGTGAACTGTGCACATATGTCAGGATCACAGCCAACTTCAAACACCCACCCTCTCCTTGGCAGCGAGGAGTGTGAACGCCCTATGAGCACATCAGTGTGGCTCCAACAATCTCACACCGAGTTAACCCTTGCCAAGGCCACGGCATCCCTCGCCTATATGTTTCTGTTGTGGAACATGCGTACGGACAGTCACAATGCATGAGGTCACCACAGCGGTGAGACGTGTATTTAATTTGGCTCTGTGAACTCCATATCTCAGTAATGATGTCATGTTTGTTTTGCAGACACTGCAGTGCCGGTGCTGGCTGTCACTCCACCATCTGCGTGGTCCAAAGTCAATTCCAGCTCTGCCCTGGGAAGAATAGACCTGTTTTTATAGGATATTAAAAGATATTCTTGTCTCCAGGTCATACGCTGCTGAAAGTCAATGAGGAACTAAAAACCATCTATATGTTGATATGTAGACATTTTACGGTAAAGCAAGTAAACAAACACCTCTATTGACAGGACCGATCAATACAGAACAATATTCCCTTTACTGAAAGCCACTGCGTTGTCATAGTCAACTGTACCTAAAGGAATCGAAACTGACATTGTAACCTCTAACCGACCTAATCCTCACTTGTTAAAGGTTCAGTGTGTAAGATTTAGGTGAAAGGTAGTTCTGGCAGAAATGGAATATAAAATATTCATAGTGATGTTTTCACTGGTGTGTTTCATCTAAATTGTAGGAATTGTTGTTTTCCTTACCCTAGAATGGGCCTTTTATTTTGAAATAGTTGAAATACAAACTGGATAAACTGAAACCGTTTGAGTTTTCATGATAAATGAAGGCTACCACAGGTTCCCTTTCATGTTTAGAAGTGGAGGATGAGATGAGGAGTATTCAGCTGCAACATGCAACTCCACCTCTAGATATCACAAAATTCTACACACTGTACCTTTAAGTCGGGCTTGCGCAAGGTTCTGTTACAAACGTTAACAAACAGACTGAGGAAACTATCACTAACAATCACAAGTAAACAAGCAAACTGTGGTACTTGACCTGGCATCATGGTGAAAGGAAGGGTTGAGTTTATTTATTATGCTCACTGCCCATCTTGTGGCTAACCTGTGTTTTCTGTCTTTACATCCATCTGTTGTTGTTTCTCTGATGCACCACAGTTTATTACAGCAACACCAACAAGTGTCCACTTCTGGAACAACCATTCAAAGGTTGGACTGCAGAGGGCCAAACCAAAACTGTAAAAGCTTTACGTCCAGTAAATGAAACTGAACCCCAGCCCCAGTCCTATGTTTACCCTTTTTTTATTACTGCCTGTGGAGAATCATAGGATACTACTACCCGTGAGAAATGTCCCCTGGAAACCCAATAAAACCTCTACACAGAGGTGGAAATCTGGGGGCAATATATTCCTGCTGAGGACAGCAATGTGTTTGTGTCAGATGATACAACGCCCTGTTATCGCTGACCATGCACGTACAGTATCCTCCACCTGCTACAGAGTGTACTGAGGTCTGGGCCCTGATTTTTCCACACAGGGGAAGAAATCAGACCTGAGATTGTTACGAGAACCACATTCACACAAGTCTGCATGTCCCCATTTAATGTAAAACATTAAAGAAGGAACCCTCAATTTAACTTAGCTGATGTGCAAAAACAGAGGATATATTTTCACATCAAGCAAGCTTGTGGTTTTTGTGGCTTTAGAAAACAGGAAAGGAGAATACTGTTTGAGTCACACAGGCCAATATGCAAAGAAGGCAGTTCCTCCTGTGAACAACACTAACAACAGGGTTCTCTCTACACTTCAAACAGGCTGCAAAAACATATAATACTCAATAAAAAGAGATCTGTACGTATCTTACCATCTGATCAAGAACTCAGTTTCATATTGGCTATGAAATAAGCTTGTCCACATGCCTGGGAACGTCAATCAGCCGGCTCCTGACAAGCCAAATCCACCCTGTTGCCTGCGGATGCCAATCACGCACTCCCTGGCACGGCTAATCCAAGCCAGGCCATCTCAGTGTGCAAACTCAAACGCATTTCTCCCATTTCACTGACATGCCTCGCCCGTGATTCTCAACTGTAATGTGACCAGTCTGTCGTTATGTAGCCTCACAGCGTTGCCGGCTGCAGTTGTTCCTCATTACGTTGCAAAAACCTGAGGACGGTGGTCACACTCACCTCCTGATAGCCGTGGGCCGACTCGTCCAGGGGGGTGCAGGGAGTCTTTCGTCTTGCTCGGGGCTCTGAGGTCGGTTGGGGCAGTGGGTTTACGCTAAAAGAGGAGGAAAGAGTTTACTAAGTGGGCCAATGAAAACACACCTTCCAAACATGTTATGTGGAGGCAAACAAACGTACAGGCATCATCCACCTTGCCAGTTATTCATCCAGGATAATCATCTAGCTAGCCTGACACAAAATAACGACACCATCCAACTGATTTCCTGCGTTTCACTCATGGTGGTAGTTTTGTTTTTATGAGCCATTACGTGGCTCTGCTCAGGAGGCTGCACAGAGGACACGGACCTGCTCGTTTATTATGATTAGGCGGCTGAGGAGCACAGCTAATCCAATAGGAGCTGGATATAAAAGATGTGAGCTGATATTGTGGGCAGCAGGTGTGGTTGCAGATGGGTGGCAGCAATAATAAAATCTACTAACCGTATGATAAATATGAAAAGGCAATAAAATAAGATGTGATGGGCCAATAAATAGAGGAGGCAGGTTCACAAAAGGACATTCAGTTATGAGGGCCAGTTTAAGACAGCCTCTGCTACTGCCTGACATATGACTCAATATCTGACTGTGAAGAAGCAATCGTCTCTATTATATAACTCGCTGTGGTCACACGGTCATGCTCCAGATATGAAATTCAAATTTCAGCTGGGATACTGTTCTCTGGCTGTCAAAACTCAATCCATATGTTTTTTTGTGCAACTTGTGCTTGTGGAGTTCCCACAAAAGCAGACGGGGGAAAAAATGTGGGAGTCATTTTTGAAGGGGTAAAGATGTGAAGACACAAGAAGAATGAATAGATAGAAAGTAATCTATAGAGTTTTAGTTAGTGACATAAATAATAAACTTGAACTATATTGGTGACACCTTCCCCCACCCCAAAGCAAATCATTGAGAAGACTTTCAGTAGAAATAAATCAATCTAATCAGTTCATTTTCTTTGAGTCCAACTGAACATTTCTACCAAATGTAAAGGAAATTGACATATTGTGTTCACAAGAATGGAACCAACGTCGGACAACCAGAAAACATAATGGCCTCAAGAGTAAAGGATCGATTCTAAAATCCTATTAAGTGTCCAGGATAAGACAGCTCCCTCTTTAACCAGTCTCACACTCGCAACATAGAGATGAACGAGTAGCCACTGAGATGTAAACAGTATACGGAAAACTCAACCGTAATGCAAACAATAGAACACATAAGGATAATGAATAGATACCTGAGGTAGGACACTGTTGGAAGACTGTATAGTGGTATTCTCATCTGTGGAGACAGAGAACATAGAGTTAGGACAATGACAGATTATCTCCACAGTTCAATTACTCAACATAACTTCAGCAGTTGTGATTGTCAGGAGAGAAAATGTGAAAGTGATGTAGAATTAGATTGTGTATTATGCATGGAGACATTATCGGCCCACAAGTCAGACAGACTTTAGATTTATCTTCCTGCCATTTAAACTTTACTGCGTGTGCCGACATGATAAAGCAGTTTAAAGAGAAACAGGCAGAAAACGAATCGTCCAACTCTTCTATCAAACTGAAAAGAAGACGGCGGCGTCTTTCCCCTAATGGCATCGTTTATCCACACAGGGGAGGCTTGATGACATCAGCCATCAAACTCCAAGCCTTCAGCTCAGTGACGTTTTTCTACTGGTGCTGGTGAAGCTGAGTAGTGGAGGGCCCAAGGGGACGCTATTAAAACCACTACATTAACAGCTAGGGATCAAAATGGCCTCCTAATTTAATCCCATTTAATCCAATTACATGCTGTGCCATTCACCGGCCACAACTGAGGAGGGTCTGCTCTTGTACAGCACAGGCAGTCGTGGTGAGGTTGACAGTGTGCATGGGCTCCGCTGATGATCGGGATGGAAGAGTATCGAGGCTCAGGAAGCAATTTTTTAAAGATTTTGGAAAATGGACCTTAGATTTACGGGCATATCCCTCATAAAGTTTAAGATCTCATGCACACACAAATAACACTTTTTTAAAACCTGACCCATTTAATAGTTATTATTGTTTATTATTTATATTATTGACAATTTAAGAATTATTGCAATATTCTTTTCAATTCTAAATATATCTGCCAATGACAGAATTGGTCATTTTTGACTCCTAAAACATTTGGCTCAGGCTCTAGACTTTTTCATACACTACTTCCCTTCTTAAGCGTGACATTAAAGCCCACTATTACCTTTGTGTGAGTGGTACTCCTGGCTGGGCGGTGGGACTTTGGTCTGTGCAGTCAGCAACAACTCATACGTGTGATCCTCCTCCACCGGCTCGCCTCTTTCATCAATGCTGCTGTTAGTATACAGCGCCTGCAGTAAAATATACAAAGAGAGCAGAGGAAAGGATGACGTTAAGGGAAGAAGGTGACAGTCATTTCTCATTCAAGTGTTCACAGAGACGGTTTTATGTAAGATCCAAATGTGTCCTTCAGTGAGGAAAAAGCAAAGATGAGGAAAAGTTTTTGTATGAAATCACTTCCTCAAAGTTACTTCCACAATGAATCCTCTGTGGTCAGCCACAGTTAAGACCAGACAGATTCTTTTATTTTGTCCTCACTCCTTTTCCACTTCACTTCTCCTTTTACGCCCCCACTTCCATTAATAAGAGAGAAGAGAGAAATCCAGAGGTGACCGTCAACAGTCCCCTTGTCACTGTACAAACCCACCACGTCCAATGCCTTTGAAAATTATAACTATATATAACTGCTAGTGATACTATCCTGACCATTCATGCACTGCTACAAATTGTACAAATGAATATCTGTAGTGTTATAGGTGCCGACACATTCTACTGGATTTAAGCTCTTGGTTCCTCACCTCTGAGCTCACCTCCTCTTCATGACCAGGACCAGGATGTGATGTGTGGACATGACGATCTTTCTAGAAATGATAAAGAATATCATTTCTAATAAATGTATGATTGCTACTTGTGTCCTTATTACTTCAATGCAAGAGCAAGGCTCAGATATGCAATGCAAAGTCCCCGTGCACCACAGAGCAGAGTGTAATGCTGGAGGGGTTTAGTAGCCCAGCTGTGCTGCCAGAGGAACACTATCACCCTCTAGTGGGAGATCAGTATTCTATCTCCCATAAACCCCTGAGATGAGCTACCCATTCTAGTGTGTGTGTGTGTGTGTGTGTGTGTGTGTGTGTGTGTGTGTGTGTGTGTGTGTGTGTGTGTGTGTGTGTGTGTGTGTGTGTGTGTGTGTGTGTGTGTGTGTGTGTGTGTTAAACCTCTGCTGACCTTGCCAGCTTCACTATCCGGCCGTCCAGAGTCTCTGTCAGAGGACTTGCCGCTGGTGAGGCTGTCCAGAGAGTGACAGGAGGTGGCTTCAAACAGAGCCTCGTATGGGCTCTCCTCCTCGGGCCCCAGGGTCAGCCCCGAGATCAACTCACTCACCTTCTCCAGATCACCTAGGTCCAAATATACACAGACACACAGAGTTTTTAGCTGAAAAATCAAAGATAACTCTGTTGTTTTTTCTTATCCATTGTTTCCTGTTTTATTTGCTGACTGAATTGTTGCTACCGCAGTTTAACCACTTTTTCCAGTCTTACCCTTTTTGCGTGGGCTTGGACTCTCCTGAGGCGGCGGTATCGGTGGAGGGGGGAGGTCAATGTCAGGGGGTTTCCCAGTCATGTGACCTACAAAAAGACAAGCAGGAGATTGTACCACAGCTGGCAGATGTAAAATCAAGAGGACGCTTCCTTCCACAGCTCTGTGTTTTCACATTTACCTAAAATTAGAGCAACTATTTGTCTGCTCTTCTGGGAGGGCATGTCCTTGACAGTGTCCAGTGCTGACAGGCCCTTCTGGTCAACGATGTTCACGTCGATACCTGGAGAATGACGACAAGTATAGTTAATGGAGACAAAAGCCAAGTGTCGTGAGGGGATTTTTGCTGAATCATTTATTGTGGCACTGAGGTCTGACCTGCACTGAGAAGTTTCTGCACCACATCCGCCTTCCCAAACAAGGCCGCTTCATGGAGGGCGCTGCCTTTCTCTGTCTGAGCAGAAAAAAGAAACCACAAGCATTAAGCCAGAGGCAAAGAGAGAGCTGGGACAAAGTGAGGACACTGATCTGGATATAATTATTTGTCTCTATATATCGGCCCTGTGTTACACTGGCGACTTGTCCAGGGTGTAAACCCGTCACTTGTCCAATGTCAGCAGGGAGTGATCCAGTGTGACCCTCAAGGGATAGGTGGTACCTGTAACAATCTTGTTTCAGCTACGTCACTATGACGGACAGTGTAGAGCAACTACTGAGTTTATGCCCACCGGCTGGTCCACTTCTCTACTGAAAATGATGTGGCTGAGGAATCAAAGTGGATCATTTCGCAGTTCACAGGGCCATGCTAATTGAAACCTGTGGGGTGTAAGGCCTGAAGGACGCTGGATAGATACCCCATCCTTGACTCTGAGAAAAGTAGGGCGAAGTAAAAGGGGAAAGTCTCTCCAGACAGATGGATGGCACAGTTTGGTGCAGTGTCAGAGCCACAGGGTCTAACCAGTGGGAGCAAGGCTGGCTATGCTTAGATATCACATCAGTTCCTTTGCAAACTGAGAGCTTAAGAGTTTTATATTTAACCTGGTAGGGTTAGTAGGAAGTAGTGAGAGGAAGTCGTGCAAGACCAGATTAGGTAACACAACATGATTTGTGCCATTACAGAACATTAAGAAACACATGCACGCTGAAGCTTTTAGCTCCACACACATACTGTATACACACATATAGATCAAAGCAACACTAGGTGGTTTTTATATATTAAAACAACAGCTTCAAAATAATTTTTACAGCTAATACACAAACTTATAACAGGGCGAATAGCATGTCTGTCATTGCCACAGTGCTCCCTGGAGGCCTGGAACTGCAGTAGACTCTAGTAAACCGTGCTGGAACATAACGACCTGCTTTTTGGCATACGTCACAGACCAACCAGAATATTGGAGCATATTTCATACCTCATAGTTGATGTCCATGCCGGCGTCCAGCAGCACCTCCACCACAGACAGGTGTCCATTCCTAGAGGCCAGGTGAAGTGGTGTGTGTTTCTTGGTGTTACAGCTGAGCAGGTTGGGGTGGGCACAGAGCAGCAGCTTGACCACCTCCAAGCGCCCATAGAGAGCCGCCAGGTCCAGTGGGGTCTCGAACTTGTTGTTCCTCATGGTGGGATCCGTCAACTCCTCTAGCAACAGCCGCACCACCTGGAAGTGGCCGTACTGGGCAGCACAATGCAGCGGCGTCTCGTTGTCATTGTTCTGTTCAAGGGAGGGGGGGCAGATAGACGAGTGAGAGGCGGCACAGGAAAGAAACGCAGCAAACAAAACAATAACTAGATGTAAGTAATGAAGAAAGGAAGGGTCATAGTTTGATGAAGGAGGAGGAATAAGTGTCTCAGAGGAGTCATTGGGAGGGTCAACCAATCAGTGCAGATATACAGCCCACCACATTAGAAGGTTAAAAGGTCATAAAAAGCACCAACCACAGTGAAACACATAGTCAGGCCTGAGGGGGAGGTATCTGGCAGAGTGGGACTCTGGCTCGGCCTGAGTGGAGGACTGGCAGACATGCGTGGACTAATGAGGGCAGGTGTTGGGGGCTACGCTAAGCACCACGGGCAACGGGGCGCTAGCAGAGGGGCAGAGGCACCGAGGCAGGCGGAGAATTAGCAGACATGGGTCAAGAACAGCAGTGGTGTTGTGTAGTTACAAAGAGTGAGACTGGTGTTCATTATTCTCCTCCTGTCACGTTGGAGCGTCACATCCATGAAGCACAACTCTCGTTCATCGCTGGTCCCTGCACACCAACAACAACAACCATGGGAGATTTCACGTGTGTGGAATATTGATGACTGCTGCACAGAGGCCTGAACTGTTGAGTTAAGATTTAAAAGTGTCATTAAGACTTTTTTCTATTAATTATTATTTTCTTCATGAATAATTCCCAACGCAATTTCCAAACCCCCAGATCTCCTGATTTGTCTGATCAACAATCCAAAACACAAATAAAAACAATTTACTAAATGTAAAAAAAACTGCATATCATCATATTTAAAAAAGCTGGAGAATATTCTGCATTTTTCTCAATTAATGACTGAAGACTTCAACAATTAATTGATTGTAAAAACTGTTGCCTGTTAATGTACTGTCAAAAAACAAATCTAGGAATAAGACAATAGTATAAAAACTTATCAACAGCCAGTAAACAACTGGTGTTCTTCATATTCAAAGCGACAAATCATCCAGAGCAAAGAATAATCTCATCTCTGCAGCGTGACAGTTTTCCTACAGTGCAGATTTTTTATCTGAAAACAAGCGAACACATGAGCCGACGAAGCAGCAACAAAAAAAAGCAGTAATTAGAGCGTTAACTCTGTAAGTGGTGCTTATTGGATCTAATGACTCTCGTTCAACAACAAGATCAATGCCTGAACAGACCTGAGATCCTCCAGCAGTGTTGATGACCTCTACCATGAAGAGCCAGCAGGGGGCAGACCCTGCAGCCCTGGAGCTTAAGTAAGGTGATGGCATTGGGAATACTCATAACAACAACATGGATATGGGGGGGGGGGGCAGAAGCAGACTTCAGAAAAACATACAGGAAAAAACCACTATGCTACTTTTAGTGGAAAGTATTAGGTGCATATGTCGCTGCTCTTAACCACTAAAGGTGACAAAACTGCAAACATGATGTAAACAAAGGCTGAATAACCCCACAGCTCCTCTAAAGCACTTTGTGACAGAAACATCAGCCATTGTGGAACCACATGCTCCGAGAGTCAGTCATTCCAGACGCATAGAGGCACCTACAAAGGGCCGACAGCTGGCACGAGAAGCCTCCACTCCCCCTTCTAACATGGACATGCATGATGCCAGGTCGGGCGCCTCCCACAGTAACATGCCAGCTGTGCCACAGAGGACAGGGGATCATGGTGCGGACGGGGGCAACGGAGCAGATTTAGACAGGTGTCAGTCAGCCCTTTCACAAAGATCTGGGACCAGATGGGATCAGCAGGTATCTCCTTCATTGTTACAGAGAGAGAGAGTATTGTGCTCGTACTGGCAGAGCAGGTTGCAGCTTGATCCGAGAGAAGAGGTGGAGCTTAGGGACGCAAAAACAGGACAACTGCCTGTCAAAGGAGAAAGCACAGAGGCTGAAAGAAAAAAGACAGACGACAACTCCTCTGGGGGGAAATCCACTGAGCTAAACAAATAGAACAAAGGTTTTAAAACATTTTTTTCTGAGGACTGCCGTCAGATTTTGATTTATGGGAAATCAGGTCGACTGACTGAGCAAATTCCCGTCTTAAAATAATTTTATCGCAGAGCTTTACATGACTTTACCTTAAATCTAATCATTGTTTTCACTCAGCTCTGTATATGTGGACAAAATAACTCAACAATGCAAGGATGCTTTTCCCCCAAACTTGGTGCTAATATTACTCTGAAAATCACATTACAAATAAAGATTATTATCATTATTTTTCGGAGGAACAGTAGTAGAGGTAATAATAGTAGAAGAAATGTGTTTGATTTGTTATCAGGATACTTGTTCCTCTTCTCTACAGTCCTTGAGTCAAAGCTAAATCGCATGTACACACACACGTGAAAAATCCAAATAAACCAACTCTAGATGGATTGAAAGTTTGTAAATGTGTGTATTCGTGACAGATGAAGTATTTGTGTGCAACGGCCTGATACTTTGAACAGAGTGCTTATGATCATGTTAATAGTGTCGCTCTTGCCAGTGTGGTGGTCAGTGCTAGGTCGTGATGTGTCAGCCAGCATCTGATCTTATTAAACACGGCTGAACAGCCGCTTGACCCACAGACAGGAATCAAGCAGACGTGTGACACCCAGCCTGGCCCCGCCTCTTCTATTGCAAGGTATGCTAGGCATGTACCTCGCACAGGCGCCTTCCACTGAGGTGAAGTACCCAACACCTCCACGACCTGTGTTTTCACTTTATTGTACACTTATAAATGTGAAAATATAATCCTTCCAATTGGGGACAGACCAGGAGCATCTTTAGATTTAAGAACCAACTTTTGCTTTTAACATTGAACCTTTTTAAAACTATTATTAGTTAGAAAGCCCAGCAGGATAGAAACAAATCCAAACTTAGTATTATATGTTATACTAAAAGATTTTCAATGCAACATTCTTGCATAAGAAAGGCACCGTGAGGAGATTCCACATGAAATCCCACGACATGAAGACCAGGATCAGCCTCGTCTCCACTGTAACACCACGTGCCGCATGAGCAGTCAAACAATGTACCAACAAGACAGAGCTCTGAGGGCTTTTAGGCAAAATGGCACCAATGACTCAAGGCCTAGCTGGGAAAAAGATTAGAATTCATATGATGCAGCCAAGGCTTCCTGGACAGTCCATGTTTTTATGGAAATCCTGTCCTTACTGTGGCGTCGCAGGCGGTATAAAACCTCATCCTGATTTAGACCTCAGCTCAGTGCATGTCAAACGAGAACAGATTAAGATCTCCACTGGCGTCTGCTGATGATTGATAAACGCTGCCTTAACCAGCAACATCTGGAGATTACACTGCATTGTGTTGTCATGCTGCACAATATTCTGACAGGGGCAAAGAGGTAAAACAGCGGCAGAGAGAGAGAGAGATAGAGAAAACCGAGGATGTTACAATTCTCACAACCTGAAGCTGGGAGATGGTAACACGGTTTGACTGGCGACCTCTGTCACGTGATACGCTGGCTGGCAGCAGAGCGAGGCAGCGGTTACGTCATCCTCGCCTCCGGTAGTGGTTGTAGTAGCAGCGGTGGGTGGTAGTGGTGGTGAAGGGGTGGGCAGAGCAGCTGTTGCAGCCAGTGTGCCAAAGGCCTCCCCGTGCTCGCTGCCTGCTCCCCGTGCTCCACCTCATCTGTAATCCCACCAGTTTGTGTGCATTCATATAAATAATAGATCTCACACACGCACGCAAGAGGGTTTTCTGACATTTTCCATTTGTGAGATTAATAAACAAATATTTGGATTATTATTTTACTATTTAAGATAAATCTCGATTCTAAAACCAAGCATTGTTAAATTACTATTTTATACAGATGGGTGTTTGTGTTGATGTATGTGTCAACAATTCTAACTTCTCCCATCAATACATATTTGATATTACTATAAATGTGTTTTACTATATTATCTGTCCAAGCCTCCAATTAACGGTGCTCACAGGAGGTGTTACAGCTGTTGATAACATCAATGACCAAATATATCTGCTTATATCTACATATAACAAAGTTATAAACACATTACATGTTTAGATGTGAACGTTGCATGGGGGGTTCACACATTTGTATACATGTTTTTAATGTATTTGCAAATGCTGAAGGAAGTGAATGAATTGATCAGTCAATGCAGTGAATATATATATATATATATATCATTTCACTGTCAAAGGTTTTTATTGAAGAACAATGCAGAATGTTTCTTGGTTTCCAGTGTAACTTTAAACTGCTTTTCTCTCTTTGGTATTTTGAATTCAATATATTTTTGTTGTTAGCAGCATCGCCTTGTTCTTTAGGAAAGTGAGTTAATGTTTATGTTAATGTCTGTTTCTCAACATTTGTCGTTGACCCAAATTCCAACTGTATTTTGCAATAAAAGCAGAGAAACCGTAACGTAAATGCTGACTCTAATTATAGATTTTTGCTTGGACACCGTCACGCATTCCACAGTAACCAGACCTTGCAGTCCTGTAATGAAATGACTGTCTGACTGGCTTCCGGCCATAGATTGTGAATCTCTGTACAGCCAACTCTCTCCCTCTCTTTTACAGTAAAGATAAATTTTACTCTTCATATTCCTTCACTGGTGCGACCGGTCCAACGTGTACCCCGCCTCTCGACCAATGACAGCTCCAGTCCCATGGCGGCCCTCAGAGGACAAGGGCCACAGTTAACTGATGGATACTCAGCTTGATTAAATTGGACACACTTTCCCAACATAATTTAAAGGCCTTGAAGTAGACGATTTACTGCAGAGCAGCTCTGCTCTGAATCTCTTCTCATCCAGGGAGAATTGGCTGTTACCAACATAAGAGTCGTCCTAAAATGTGCACAGATGAAAGACAGTGAGAATAAATTCTGATCCATCTTTTAAATAACAACACGTCCCCCTGAGCGCTCCGACCACTTCTTGGCACAACATTTGTGGAGGATGAGCAGAGAGCAGAAGGTAAAGGGGGGGGGGGCTATGATGATGTGTTGTAGAGGGAAGAGCTGGACACTGAGGTGACACACAGATAAATGAGCACGCTGGCAGACTGTGAGCAATGTGCCTGCAGGAAAGAAGGGAAACTCTGCTCCACTTGATAATGAGGTGACCGAACAAACGACTTCTGGTGCTGCCATCAGAAACTTTTGCCCACATGTCTGAGATGCTGCACTGAGAAAGATGCACGACCCATCCATCTTTAACAATTCACCTCTATTTCTATTTTGACTTTTCTCGAGCAGCAGTTTGAATTTGTCCGGGGTAGTGTACAGTGCATGATGCCGTCTGGGTTCACGTTGATGGCAGAGAGTCTTAACATCTGAGCCTGGGTAAGAGGATCTCATCTGAACACATATTGTATCAGACATGTGACCTATATAGGAAGATGAAGCCTGGGTGAAAGGGCTACGGCTTGTTATGAAGTAATAAACAGAAATATGGTAATTAACAGAAATTAGGTCAATAAAAACATTAATAACCAGCAGTTGCTCCTGGAAACTGGATTTGTATGTATTTTTCTCATATTAACTTTTATGCATAATTTTTAATTGTGGTTCATGTTTTTTTGCTGAAAGCTTCATTCTAAAGGCTTTAGTCACATTTTTAGTTTTATTAATTTCCTTTGCCATTGTTCCTTAGAGATCATCCTTAATAAACAATAACATTTGGCAGCTATGAGTGGTAAGAAGCCCACTCGTCCAATCAAAGTCTGAAGATATTTTATTTAAAATGGCCTAAAATCCTCACATTTGTGTGCCTGGAATGACTCTACTTATCAATAGAATGATATTAACATTCTCCAATTGAACTTATTCAAATTTGATGATCTTGTGCTTTTTCATGCTGTTAAAACATTTATCAATTCTGTATATTTCATAGTCTAACAGAAGAATTGATTAGCCTAGGATTTGATTCTCAGATTAATCCACAACAAAAAGTTAATCTTTAGCTACAGTCTTAATTAAATAAATCAAAATAGTTATTATTATTTTTTAGCGCCTAAGTCTACGCTTGTTTTTAAGTCAAATTCAGGAAGAGTTTTCAGATGCAGTGGTCAGTGGAGGTCAGATCCTCTGGTTGGTGGTTAATCCTCCCTTATTGAGGCATGTGAAGCATCATCAAAGTAACCAGCTCTCCCTGGACACAATGAGTGAGAGAGCACAGAGGTGAAATGAATAAACATGAGTCTGACTGGCTTCCTGGACCAGGATGAGAGAGAACTGGATCCGGTCCAGACTGATTCCTTGAGTGTCCCTGATGGGGACCACTGAAGCCTTATCACACACCTTTCATGTCTGACAAGCTCACTCCGCTCAAACACCACATGTCTCCACTGGGGAAACTCACCAACACTGTACGGCCAATAAGCCGTGACACTGTTACTATGACAACGTCACCTCTTCCTCTCTCGAGCGAAGCAAGTTCAGGAGCACAAACTGGGAGGAGGAGGAGGAGGAGGAGGAGGAGGAGCAAATTCACCCATTTACACACTCAAAGCATGGACATCTCTTTGATGCTGATGCAAAGAGACCGGTGCGGCAAAAAAAAACTCCCATCCTCCTCATGAGAAGAGGCGCTCTGCACCCCACCCACCCAGTCACATGATGCCATCAACCATGACCACAACCAGGGCCAGAGGCTCCACACCGCATCCACGATTTTGTTTTATTCATAACAGGGCATCAATTATTCAGGCCCATAACCAGGTAGGGGCTCCCGAACTATCCTGAAAGTGTTTGCATTAAGATATCATTCACAACGAACCACAAGAGTCAATATGAAACGCCTCAAATAGACTAAATGAAAAGAGACAAACGCAGCCACTGCAGGAAACTTTAACACATGTATGTATAAATTATTAAATTATCTGATCGTATTTCTCTTTTAGTTTTGTTTCAACTTTAAGGAGTCACATATTTTTTTCATATTTGAAATAATTATTAGTTCCATTTCAAACATGCTCTGAACTCAGCATATTGTCCTAAAATTTAAGAGGCTATATGTGAGAATGCAGATGTGTGAGTCAGCTGCTCTCTATATTTTCAGGAACTTTTCCTGCCAGTCCCCCAGAAAAACTTCCTCAAAATTTACCGTAAGAGAGTGAATGTTGTTGATGATGCAAAACTGAACAAAAAACCCCCAAAAGTATAAATAGGTCTCAGGGATGAAAGAGAGAAGTCAAACACATAGAAGAATCACTAAGATGTCAACTTTGAAAGACAACAAGATCCGAGAGCTTATGGTGATAATATTTTCATGTCTGAAAACAGATTTTTATGACAACCTACTTCCATATTGGAAAGAAATTTTATCTCATCACACGTCTGCCTCTTAATTTCTTTTTTAATTTAAGGAATTATATATTTTATTCTTTGAAACAATGTCTTTGAAATAATACAGTAGAACTGAACACTTAATCAGACGAAAATGAACTGACTTCAACTAAATTGTATTAATCACAGTATCCTGCAGCCAACAATCAGGATTTATAGAAGACTTCCTGTAAGCTACCCCATCGTTCAACCTTCCACTGTTGATTTTCTAATACGGTAATGGGTGTCGGAGTTTTAATTAAGAGAGCGGTTTGAATCAGTCAATATTTTCTCCTCCTGCAGCCAAAGACTTTGGTGACTGAGGCTGCATATTACACCAGTTTTCACTTAATGTTCACTGAATTTTTCCTCAACCAGAGGAGAAGAGCTCCAACACACAAACTCGAAAGTCACCTACTGGGACACGGAGGCATTAACGAAAACTTTCTAGGGCATTTCCATCCAGAGCCCAGTTTATTCCTGACCCTGATCAAAAAGGCTGCAACAAGAGTGTTGTAACATGTGATGGGAAGATTAACATCGGTGGAGGGCATGCTGTAAATGCAGTGTCACTTACGTCAAACATAACAATTTAGAGATCACAAGCAAACATGAGTAGAGAGCCAGAGGACAGAGATGTACTGATAGCCAGGGAAATTAAAAGCCTCCCCCATATCTCCAGAACAGCAGCAAGCAGCAACAGACCAAACCCAAGCACATCAAGCCAACACAGCAGTAAAGCGAAGGAGCACGTCAAAAAGGAAATTGTTGTTTCTGCAGCACTGTGTACACACCTTGGCATTAATATAGGGGTCAAAGGGCCCACAGCGTTTGAACTCTTTATGGTCTAGAGAGCTCTGGGAGGGAGAAAGAGAAGAAAGGCTGATGGCTTCTGTTCAGACAAGCGATGAACGAACGAATGATGATCACAAATGAGTGCAACTAAAGGAAAATGGGAACTTAAAAAAAATCAGATTTGAGTTAATGAACAGTCAGATGTCATGAACAGGCAGTGAGAGATGACACAAAATGAGACAGACACCTTTTTAATCTACTTTTTGTTAAATCTCAGATTGGCCTGTTATGGTTTTAATTTCTGATGCTCATCATGGGTCATTTCTCCTCATCACAAATGGGACAAGCTGGAGAGTTTGGAAGCAACCAAACTAAAAATCAAACACATGAGTTAAAACAGTTAAAATGGTTAGAGCAAACAAGCACTTATCACACTGACATGGCGTCAATGCTTCAAACTGAGGAGTCACGGTAAACTTCACAAAGCGCTGAGTTTAATGCACACTTCCTCTTTCAAATATAAAGCAAGCCATGCTAAAGTAGAATTAACAGCAAAACATTTAACTGTGCTTTTAGTTGCTAAAAATATATCCTTCCTCCTTACCAAAAAAACAAAATCAACTTCTTTAATTCCCTGACTAAACCATATGAACTGTCATAATGAAAGTTCAAGAGGTGGACAAATCTGCTGAAAAGCTGAACTTAAACGTCTTTAAAAGAAGAACCTTCCACAAAGTGCTAATGTGTCAGTCACACAGGCTCAGTTCAGACCTGGTGTTCACATCTGCCCCGAGAGTCTCCTGTGACCACTTGTCATCAGATCTCACTTCCCTGCTCTATATGGAAATAAACAAGTAATTTCTGTTTGCTGTTAAGTTTGAGTTTGCAGACGAGTCCTGTGTCACTGTGTCTGTGTGTCAGCGTGTGGGTGTGAGAGATGTCGCCAGAGAGAGGTGTCAGGAGAGGGAGTGAATCTGAAAGAAAGATTTTATCAATTTGAGAAGTTTCAACCATGCAGTGTTCAGTGTGGTGGTATTGTGGTGGTGGCTACAAACAGCTTCACATATGGGCAATAAGAAATTGAAACATTTATGAAACTGTAGTGGGTCAGATCTAAGACCTCCTCCACATGTGGTCTGAGTGATCGGATCTTGACCCACTTGGCCTTAACCAGACCACCTGTGATCGGATCCCTCAGCACGGACGTTAATACCAGGTCTGAACGGGGTCACTGGCTCTAAACAAGCTGAGGAACAAATCATTGACGTCAATTCTCACATATTATCATCAAATAAAAATGTGTTTGAAAACCCAAAACCAGAACTGCAGTAGTCAAATCAGATACACACACACACAAGCATAAAAGAGAAAACGCTGTGCCTGACCTGCTCGTTGAGCTTAGGGTTTGACGGTCCTTGGTGAATGAGCAGCTTGACAATATGTTCGTCCCCCTTCCACGCTGCCAGATGGAGCGGGTAGCAGCCCTTGTTGTCGGCGATGTTAGTCGAGGCCTCGTTTCGTAGCAGCGCCTCCACCACTTCGCTGCGGATCAATCGAGGGACAACGTGGGTCAGAGAATGGCAGGAGCTTAAACCACACTAATAAATACACACTCGTCCTTGACAAACACTCAATCAATAGCTTTAGTTTCCCCCGTGGGACAATTGTGTGTGAGGGCAGAGCTCATTCAATGTAGAACATAATGAGACGCTGCACAGTCATTTCTTCAATTCTCCAATTCCCAACAGTTATTTATCACTGATCTACCTGTGTCCATTCAGGGCAGCGTGGTGGAGGGGGGTGTATCCAGTGCTGTCCACACAATTCACATTGGAGCCTCTCCAGATACTGTTGAGAGGAGAGACGATTGTTATTTTGGTTCCATAACAGACTCAAACACACACACACCAAATAAACAGTGCCTATCCCTGTGTACAGTCTCTACTTGTAGGTGTGACTGATCACTATCTCAGCGGCTCGTTCGCATTACACAGCCCAACCTCCTGCCAGACGACAGGGATATGAAAACATGGGGCCGGGAACAGCAGCAGCATCGACTGGGAGGAACCAGGAAGGACAAGAAACACCAATACCACAGAGCAGCAGCTACGGTGAGCTAATTTTATCTAGTTATGCAGATATGCAACCCAAGCCTGATCGTTCTGAGCCAAGCACTGAATTAGAATGGGCTTTGTGTCATGCAGCGTAAGAAACAACAAACAAAGCTCTGAGGCCGAGCCAAAAACAAGCAGCGGAGGGGTAAAGTGTAAAGCTGGCCCAGCATCAGCCCGGCACTCTCATCCACTTGAGCTGAACTCGAGCTGTCAGCTCAGATTGGCTTGTTTCTTTTAATTCACAAACAGCTCTGTGGTGAAGGCGGAAGAGAGCGGCGATGGGGGGGCGGGGGTTAAGAGAGATGGAATGAGTAATTCAAGAAGCTGAAGGATGTCTGGTGAGACTGAGTGCCAGGCCGGGGATGTGAGGCTCTCTGAAAGACCTTAACACATCCTAAATAAATCATTCGATGTGGAAATCCCAACACTAGTGAACCAAATATCTAAAACCAGGGTCTGAAAAACAACGGGAGCAAAGCAGTCGGGCCTCACACAGAATCCAACATGAATGGAAAAGAAATATATTTTTCTTTTTTTAGAATCTATTTACTTAGCTTTTGATATATTATAGAAAATTGTCTTAAAAACCAACGAAAGAGACTGATTTGGCAGCAGGAAGAATTAATTAATTATTACTGGCTTAAATTTTAATGCAAGCAAGAAAAACTTCTATGATTGAAGCGTTTGGAGAGAGCTCTGCTGGGAGGACGAACAGCATCAGAGGCTATTAGCTGGGGAAAAAACAACAGCTCCAGCAGCAGAACACACTCACAGACACAGTATGAATTGATCCGTGATGTAATCGGTGTAGAAGGTGTGGCAGCAGCATGCTCGGCCTCCTCGCATCAGCTTCAGTGCAACTCTTGTGACTTTGCCTCACTCGGTTTTGTCGCAGTAATGGCCATTTTGCCTCCCCTCCCCTAAAATACATCTCCCATAATAGCTCTCAGAGCAGCCTGCAATTACACAGTCAGAGCTGTCTCATTAAATAAGTATCTCGGAGGGCTCCACAGCCTGCGGAACAATGGGCCTGACGGAGCACAGACACACAGGGATGCACCACTCTCCTAGTCATAACCTAAGCCGTTTATTTCTTACAGCAAACCCCCCCCCCATCTCTTAACCGACTCAGGGAGCCATGAAGACATGAGACATCAAACGCAGGGTGAGCTCAAAGGAAACACTACAGTGGGAAAACGTGGAGGAAGGAAATGCTGGGGATTGATGCGTTTCACTTCAAATAACTGTGAGTTCAGATCATGTCAGCTCGTAAGGAGTCATACGTGCACACTTCCTCTCTGTTCCTCCTCTGGACCAGCAACCAAATTCGTAGTAAAGAGGGAGGCAGCCCTGGCTTGCATGTGCATGGCCGCTGAACACATCAAAGTGGAAAACGGAGACAGAAACAGACCTTTCGTTGCTGTCCCAGATAAAGGAGTTATGTAACGGCTTACAGCAAAACCCCCACATACACAAATTAACATAAACACGAACAGCAGCAACGGCGACTTTAGAATTCAACAAAATCAGGCATGGGGCAGTAATGATTATCTGAGTAATGCAAGGAGGCATGCCATGGGGTCAGGCATATAATTAACATGGCTGTGATTTTATTGCAGTGATTGTCATATCATGCAAGTGAGCATCAGGACGTTTACTGTTACACTACGGTGGAAATGTGAAGTTTTCATCTTGTTTTATTTTAGACAATCAACTGCTTAGTCATGCGAGCTAAACCTCCAGATGTATCACAAGATAAATTCCATGACGTCTCTTTCCTATTCTGATTGTAGAGAAGTCCAGAATAAAGGGTCAGATTTACGCTGCGTTTGACACTGGACAGTCTCAGCAGTTATGACACAGATGTGACATTGCCAGAAGTTCCACAAATGCCACTCAGAAACACAAACACTCACTGTCACATCAGCCCAATGATCAATGAAACCTCAACAGGGGTGAAAAGCATCACAAAGCACAATAATATGCAACTCTGTGGTTTTTCCGGAATATTAGGGCTCTAATCAGACACACGGGTGTTAATTAATCCTATCAAAATGATCTCCATGTAGAGGAAATGAAGCTGTCTGCCTCTCTACTGTCATACCATTTAAATGTGCTTTAAGCAGGGCTGCCTGTAGCAGCAGCTTTAAGTGAAGTCAGAAAGTGTTACGTCCTCTCTGCATTTTGGCAGCATGGCACTCAAGGGCATGAGTCAGAGTGGTGCTCGACAATCCACTTCATCCTCTTACTACGGCTCACAACCAACCTATCTGGGGGCCGGGGCTTAGGCCCGGAGCGGGGCAATGGGCAAAACAGAGTTGATTTAGTTGGGGAGGGGGCACATTCATGGGAACTGACTGAGGAATTCCTGTTTGAAAAGCTGTGCTAATCCTTAATTTCCCTGAGGGAATATCAACGGGATGAAGCTGAAGTTTGAAAGAGATTCTGGGGGGCTGTAATTCTGTGTTGTGCTGTGTGTAGCCAGTGTGAGAGCAGGAAAGATAATAACATTCTCCCTCTTTTATACATTATCTACATTAGTTTGCTAATGTTAGTCACACATTGTGAATACTGCTATTTTAAACAGATGATTTACAAAATATGTTGGTTTAAACATTAATCTCCACTGGGTTTTTTTTCCTGAAGTTCAAATGTCATAGATCTCCCGCACATAACACTGCATTTTAGTATTAACTCAAATACCAACTCACTATGGGCTCCATTAGATGATGCACTTCCATCACATTTGTATCGATAATATAATTCTCTCTCCGTCCATAGATGAGTAGTTCATTTGTGACCATTTGTGTATTTACCTCTGCCAAGGAGGAGATGTTTTCATGTTAGTGTGTTTGTCTGTTAGTTAGCAGCTTTACACAAACATTTCCAACAGATAACCACAAAACTTGGTGGAGGGATGCAGTTATGGGCCAGGGAACTGTGATCATGACACAACAAGCTGGATGTTAAGTGGATGTTTGAAACCAAATAAATATTCCAAATTCAATTCTAGAAGAAACACTGTTATGGTCATTAAAGTGCCTTTAATACCTGCTGTATCAAAACAAAAAAACTGTTTTTGTCTTCAAATTAAAAAATTGAGAAATGATGTGTCAGGCTGCACAGGGTTAAAATGTTATTCAGTTACCTTTCCTAATATAATGTAGAGGACTAATAGAGCCACTGCCTTCCAGAGCAGCTATTTTTGTGCCATTTATTCCGTTAGGCTTGAACATGTTGAATATTTTAGCAACAGCAGGTATTCAGAGTAAATGTTTGTATTTTAGCCATATGCCACAAACCCAAGATAATTCCACTGGAAATAAAAGCCATGATATACGATAACTTGTTTACTTGTGGAGCCCTGGGGAAAATTCAAGGCAAAATGCAGCAGTGAGTTTCAAATAAAAACCCAGGTGAGTGTGAATCCGGTGTCAAATAAACAGATTTGTCCTGCAGCCTATTAGCAGTGTGACCACACTGCCAGGGGATTACTCTCGCCCGGGGCACTGAGCCCAGCAGTGACTGGCGCATGTCAGCCACCGTGAGGGAAAATTGGGCTTAATTATGCATACGGCTGGCGGGTGCCGAAACCAGATGCCCTGCTGCCAAACCGCCAACCTGAGCATCTGCTCCTCAGCGGGAGAGAGTGAAGTACCTGCCAGAGTCCTGCAGGCCTGCTGAAGACTCCACTCACTGACTTAATGAGCTACATCTCCCTCAACATGCCAAGTTAGAACTACAACTGTAGTGAAGCAGTGCACGCTCATCACGGAGGCTGTGACAGGACAGATTAAAAGGATGACACATCTACAGTCGTGAAGCAGCATTACAAGTTAAGCAGAAACAGATATTGAAACAAACCTAAAATATATGACACAAGTCTATGACATGTCTTCAAACTACTAAAACGTTGATGTTTGTAAGTGATTATTCGTAGGCTAAAAGAAAATGTGTGATAAACCTTTCAACAACCCAAACGTATGACCATTTAGAGGTACAGAAACCGCTCCAAGTAAATCTTGAAACAAAACTGAATGAAATAAAGCCAAAGAAATGGAGGCTCATTTGCCAATTCAGTCTTAACAAAACCTGATTGAGCCGTCGTGGCCTGGAAACGCACCATAATGAGCATCTGTGCTGCAGCAGGAGGTGTGAATAAACTGGGAACCCCCACAGTCTATGATGAGAGCAGTCCAATGAGCTCCAGCACAATCAAAGTGATGGGCATGAAAAAAACTAATCGCAGGATGAAAAGATGGAATTAATGTAGAAGAAAAGAAGAAAAGCGATCAGGAAGAATGAGATGGGACGGAAAAAACGAGGAAAACACTTTAAATCTCACCCTGTCTCAGAGAAGCTGCCATTTCCCACAAATTCACAGCAGACGACACTGCACGGCTACACAGATCTCACTTTGTCACACCAGCATTCGCTGAGCAACTTGCTTAGAAGAGCGAGTTGATATTCAGTACGTCTGACAACCAACTTCTGGAAATGACATTTTTCTAAGTTTAATCATTTAACTTTTAAACTTGTATTTTTGTGAGTATGAAACAAAACAAATTCTGTATGAGATAAAATAAGAAAAGAAGCATTTCATGGTCACAGTCTGTTGCCAGTCTGCTTAGTCATGCTAAGGCTAACACAGCCCAGAGCATGCCTCTTTTATATGGTTTGCAGAAACAGCAGAGCAAAGGGGAAATTTAAAGTAAAAGATCTGGGCTTGATAGTTTCCTTCGCGAACAGACTGAGGGCAGTGCCATGAGTCTGTACAATGTGTTTGAAGTCTGGAGGTGTAGTGGAGGTGGGCTTGGGCCCAGCAGGTGGGCAACAAGGCTGCTGAGAGAGGCAGAGTGGGAGAGAAGGGAGACGACGCCAACCAGGAGGCCAGACAGACTGAAGTGTCTGGGTCTGGAGGCTGCAAACACATGTGGGACTGCACAGGACACGGAGGTCTGATGTCTCGGGTCAATGTGGTACTTTCCTCCTATTAGTTGGTTAAAAAAAACAGACGCCACACACGTAGATAAACCACAAGCTCAGCAGCCTTATCTTTTCGTCCGTTTGTTATTATAAGGTTTTCAGTGACTGGGGTGAAATAGAGTTCACATAAACAAGCACATAGAAGAGTCTGTACACATGTCTGTGTGTCTCTGTCCTGCTCACACATGAGCAACTTCCTTTTAATACAAGAAGCACAGTAAAATGGGAACTGTAAAAATAACAGTGACTTTTCTAAGAGACAAGAAAATATGGGAACTAAGGGAGCCTTAATTGTTAAGCACTTTACTATTAATAGGGTTATTAAAATAATGTAATTGTATAGTTATAATTGGGAACATTGCTTGGTTTTCCTACAAGATATATTTTCTACTTCCTACAACTCAAGGGCAACCATTTCCTCTGCAACCTAATCAAGAATCCCCTGACCCACTTGGATGAAAACTATTTTTAAACTAACACCATTAGGTTAAAATAAAAATGGACACTACATTTGTCAGTTTATGCTCCCTCCACACACACACACATATGTGGAATTCATCACTGCTACTAAGTGCTTGCTTTCTCAGACTACACAAACGGGCCGTAAACATAATGTGCCGAGCAGAGCATCCCGAACTCAGATGCTCCAGGAATGCTAACAGAGTGGTGTTAGATTTCCCAGCTTCCACCGCTCCCTCCTGCGTTGAACCAGCTACAGTTTCTTTCAGTTCACAGGTCAACAACTGATGAAATGTGACTGCCAGGCCTGCTGCGTGCTAGCTTTGAGCTACCTAGTGGGGATCTGAGGATCTGGCCATTGCTGTAAAAGTGAGAGAAACCGCCTTGTTAACACTGTGGCTGCACATACAGCAGGGATCAACATTGATAGCTACTAGGAAACCGAGCCAGAAATGGCGGATGTAATGGGACGGAATGATCTGGAGTTGTGCCCGAGTCTCTTAAAATGCAAACCGAGCCATCACACTGATAGAAAGTCTTCCCTCCCTAGCGTTTAGAAAAGACAAAACATAATACAGAAACGATGATTCCAAAGGAATTCTTCATCGCAGCAATTTTGAGACCGCCTGACTTGTTTCAGCCGATATTAATGGCAAACATTAGCCTGAATCAGGCTTCTCTAAATAGGTGGTCCAAATGACAGCTCAATTTTCTTTGTAACTAAAAAGTATATAATGGTCTTTAGGGACTCATATGAATGTAAAAAGCCGCCATTCTGCGCTTTGTCAGCTGGACAAAGGACACGGCTGTGAATCTGGGAGACGAGTCCTCATCTGGCTAAGCTCTCAGAGCGTCTGTCCAGAACCCCGTGCATTCCTCCTGTTAAGTTCCCCTCAGTGGGCAGGCACTCTCCCTGCCAGGGACTTGTCTTACCTCCAGTCTGATTGGAGCAGTTGCCTGTGTTTGGACAACCTGGACCAGGAAGTGCTGCTGAAGAGCTCTTCCTGTACACCTCCAGGATCTAAACAGGTCATGGGACCAGCATATTGAGGTAAACAACCCCTCAAGTTCGCCCTGTGAGAGGCCACAATATGGACTTACCAATTCCAACACACAGTATTGGTACAAGCTATTGTAACCACCACTGCACGGTGGCACTATAAAAGCACAACCATGACCTTCCTACTTGAAGAGAAGCCCTGCCCAGCTCATTCTGGTGTTAATGGAGCACCACAGAACAAATGTTTGGGGCGGCGACAGTGTTAAACATGCAGGGGTCAGTGCTGATCCCATGGCAGCCGCCGGGATGCAGCCTCCAGGGAAAGCAGACATTCCGTAGAGCAGAGCTGTACAACTGCCTGGTTACAAAAACACAACAAGTCTTGACATGCGGCCCATTCCAGAGCAAGAACACTAAAAAAACCAGTAGAAACACACACAACATGCCTTCAAAGCATGGTGATGAAGGCCATTAGGTTTGATCGTATATCTGGATGACCTGTGGTGGCCCACATAAGGCCTAACTTCCTGCTGTCACAACACAGCAGCAGAGAAAATCTAATTCAATGACTGTCTCTGGCTACAGAGCAAAATTGTGAAATAACACAGAAACGTTCCTACGTGATGACTTTACAACCACAACAGGCTAAAAATCTGCTAAAGACAGCCGTCATCCCTACAGATCAAATCTCCTTTGACAGGATTACAAGTCTACACTTTCCAACTATGGATGATTAATAAATTACAAAGACATTCTGGTAAAAAAGGAAAAAACACACACATACACACATAAACGCCCACAGCCACTGTAGTCATTCACTGTGAAGCTCTTAAACGTATATTGACATTTACATCATGCAAACTAAATCAAATGCAGACAATAACAACAAATCCCTGGGCGGCCCTGTGGTCAATAATCTCACAGCTTGTTATATTCTGAGTCTTTCCTCTAAACTCAGGTGTCAAGACGCAACATGGTCTGCTAGGTACAACCACCATTAGTCAATTCATTTCCAACAAAGACTGGCCAATAATTTCCTAGACTCAGCATTGCCTCACATTGATTGCTCAAATCCGAGCAGATGACACAAGGGCACTTCGGTCCGCCCACAGATCTGTTAGCAGAAGACAGATCCAGCATCGACTGTACAACATCACTGAATTGGATTCTGGATTTTTACAAGGGGTTTAATGTAATTACCTTGAATACACTGAACGATCCGCGCTGAGTAACACAGTGATGCATCACCTCGGACCACGTCATCACACTTGTCCCTCAGCAATACTCTGTTTTGATTGAGGGACGTTCACCTACATTTGCTCCGTACTAAAATAAGGAAGCTTTTGACACACAGCTCTTACTGAGCATAAGTTTACCAGCTGCAGTTTGATTTTATGAATAAGGCAGACGTGAGTGGGCTCTGTCTCAACAATAACACTGTTAACATTGCATATAGCACGCTGGTTATCTCAGTTAAGGCTATGCTGTAAAACTGGAGCACATGCTTACTCTCTACAGCCCAGGGAAATTCAGCAATTGTGTTGTGGTAAGCCAATAACTCTGATAACATCAGCAGGACAAAATGAAACTCACAACTTATCAGATCAATTATATTCGGGCTGTGCATTAGAGGGAGGTCTGTCCAAGCTTTATCTTATTAATACAGTGAAGAATTTGATGCCATCTTAAATTACCAAAAACAGCACAGGACCATGGACTAGTCACAATTTGACCAAAGCCTCTTTCGATATGTCACAATCAGACTAGGGCTGGTGATGCTATGGCCATATCAGTCGATATTGATAATTATCACAATAAAAGTCACATTACTATTTAAGTGTATTAATATAAAAGTTATTTAAAGGGTTTACACTCTTCTTTATGGACAGAGAATAACAATAGCAAATCAGTTTACAGATCTGATGTACAGTAGATCAATTTATGTGTTGTACCTCGGCACTGTCCTTGTACAATGTATAACCAATACATCAATGTACAATGAACCTTTCTTATACTGATATAGATGAAAATGAAATTATTCTAATTAAAATCACATTTTAATCTGAGTATACACAAACTGTGGTATGTGAGGAGGTGACAGATATTGTGTATTGACTGTACTTTGCTTTATTCTATGGAGATTAGTAATTATAAGGAGAAATGAGCAGGACAAAAAGAAAAAACCTCATGTGAGCAGCTAAACCTCTCTAACCTTCATGGTAGGTCCTTTTCATGATGTGAAACCCACATCAAATGCTAACCTCACCAAGGCCTTTGGTCTTTGAGGTAAATAGATGGTTAAAGGGATTTTTCTTTTTAAGCGGTACAGTAAAGCTTCTGACAACTGGATCTCTACTCCTCCTTCCCCACTGAGAGCTCTCAGGTCTAGACTGTGTGTAAGCTATTAATAATACATGTGCGCCCGTTTTTAAAGGGAGAAATCATGGGCTGCTTTATTGCACATTTCTCTAGTTAAATTGCACAATTGCCTTCTGGGCTGTTGGTGCACATTACAGTGAAGCTGGCAGGGACTGAGCTGCCTGGGAGCTAACAAAGAAGCATGGCTCTGCTCCTGCGAGGCTGGTTCGGTTTGTTTGTTTGGCAAATGCAAAATCATGACTGTGACTAACACTGATATGGGAAATATAACCAGCTGTAATAGTGACCGATCAGGGAATATTAGACGGGGAAGACATTGGCTCCCGGTCAGGTACACCCGCCTCTGCCTACCTGAGCAGACTGGAGAGCGTGTGAGAGGAGGCTCCGTGGCCGCCGCTGTTGCCACCTCCGCCGGTGCCGGACGACCCGCCGCCGATGCCCGCTGACTGTCGCTTCCCGGATAAAAGCTTCTCCACGGCGGCCAGGTTCCCCGTGCGCGCCGCTTCGAGGAGCTCCTGCTCCTTCCCCATCGCGGATCCCGGAGAGAAGAAGGAAAAAAAAGAACCCGGAGGAGGCGCGGGGAAGAGAAGGAGAAGGGAAAGGGGGGAGGAGGGGGAGTCGGTTGCGGGAGTAAAATTCCTCTGCGATCCCGATGTCAAGTTATTCCTCACGGCTGCTGCTGGAGCTGGAGCTGGAGCTGCCGCCGCTGGATCCGTGAGTCCCGGTCCACGGTGCCGCCTCCGCTGCCGCTGGAGCTGCCGGGGAGAAAAGTTTGGTTCAGCCACACGGAACCAGCATCGAGTAAACTTCCTCTGACCAGTCCGCTGCGCCTCGTCCGTCACTTCCTTGAAACTGCCCTTTCTTCGTTCTGCTCAAACCTCAAACCCTCCACACACACACACACTCACACACACACTCTCTCACTCACACACGAGCCCGAGCTGCTGCACACACCAGCTGGATGGGTGAAAGTAAAATGGTGCCTGTGCTCCATAGACGCTCCTGCACCCATCCAGCTCTTTACAGATCTGTTCTACCACCACTCCTACTTTCCACATTTCCAAAACCTAATCTCTTTAACTTTGTGTCACTCACCTACGTCATCATCATTATTATTAAACTTGAAGTTTGAATGTATTCTTTAAAAAAAAATGCAGTCACTTAATTAACATGGTAGTAAGCAATGAGGGAAATAAAAAATAATTTAGCTCTTCAGATTTACACATGAGTGTAAACTGGGACATTTCATCACATGTTATCAGGTGACAATTAACAGTTTATCAGGAAAATTAACGGAAAACATCGAGGAAAACTGTAAAAGTTTAATATGTAGTGTGATGCAAATGTATGCACACGATTGTTTTACTAGATTATAGCAGAAATAAACTGTACGTTTCTTGTTTAGTGTTTATTTTTCACGTATTTGGCACAAGTAGTTCTCGTTGTGCCTGCTTGGTGTTAATAAAGTTCTTACAAAGCGGAAGCGGAAGTTAAGGGTACATGCTAACGAAAGTTAGCATTTTCGTTGCCACCGGTGCTCCCAGGCTTAGTCTGTGCTTGTAGTGAATTTGCGGTGTTCACAGAAGAGTCGCGTGTATTTGTGTGTATGTTTTAAAGCGTTAAACTGCGTAAACTAAATGTGTTTCGCTAACTAGCGCCAATCACCGAGGTAGTGTTAGCTTAGCTCCACTGTTAGCTTGGTTGTCGCTAATGCTTTGTTGACGCCTGGCTGCAGAGACGGTAGGTGCATCTTTTAGATGTTCATCCAGAGGTTTTATATATAAATGTCACAATTAACACCAGCTCTCAAACTATTTGTTCGTTGGGAGTTTGTAAACATGTCGTGCAACGTTTGTTGAGACTTGAGCTGGGCACTGAAGTTAAACTTAAATCTTATCCTTTGTCAAACTAGTGATTTATCATCCATGTCGTTGTCATTTCACAGAAAGTGAAGCTGCATCATGGCGGACCCTGCACGTATCAAATCTGATGACAAACCTGAGAGAACAACTTCTGCCGCAGAGGATCATTCTAAAGCAGAAGAAACCGAAGATGCAGCAAAACCCGCGCATGAAAGCAAAGAGTCGTCCTCGCAAGATCAGTCCAAACAGGAGGTTAAAGCTGTGAGTTGTGCTGCTTCGTTTCTCTTATCACCAGAGGAAGAAATGGATTTCATATTAAAACACCTGTGGACCCTTCCTCTTATTACTAAATAGCTTCACACCACCTTAAGACACATTTGTTCACACTAGTGTCAATATGATGCTAGAATGGTTCCAATAAAAGAACACTACTACTACTACTACTACTACTACTAGTACTAGTACTACATTATCTCATTGTAAGTATTGAAATGACAACATTCTTTATATCCTGAGTTAGATAAACAATAATTATCTAATTTCCCATTCAACACAATTAGCTAAACACAATGTAAACATCTTACTTGTTAGATGTTGCTTTAGTACAAGCAGCCATACCAAACATTTTTAATGAATGAACAAACAAAAAGGCTAATTAGGTGTGGGGTGTGTGTGTGTGTGTGTGTGGTTTCACAAATGTCATCCCCTTGTTTTAAGTAGCTATAAATAATTTCATCTTCCTCTGTGAAGGAAACAGCAGCTGGAGAAGATGAGGAGGAAGGAACCTCCGGCCAGCCTTCTTCCAAAAGACTGAAGGTGGAACCAGAGAAGAAGAAGGAGAAACGTCTCAAGGTTGATGAGGATGAAATACAGAAGATGCAGTAAGATCAACATTTTAACTGAGCAGAACATTCTTCTAATTCTTGAAATTTGAACAAGCTTCTTTTTGCTAAACTTCACCATCACATTCTGCTCCTCCTGTTTTTCTAAGGGTTCTGGTTTCGTCCTTTTCTGAGGAGCAGCTGAATCGCTATGAGATGTACAGACGCTCGGCCTTCCCCAAGGCTGCTATCAAAAGGGTATGCTGTTAAAAACATTGACACATTGTTCTTAATTTATGAAATAATTTTACTAACTCATTATTATTATGACTCATTATCAGATTAACTCAGAAAAACTTCAGAAGTTTTTGAAAATGTTCTGAAATTCATCATCATGTCACCTATAGCACTCAACAGGTTTCACTTTGTGAAAATAAATCACAGACATCTCTATACTATCTAGATGAAGAACAGGAATGATCCATTATATCTAGAATACTGAATTGTTTCCAGTAGTAGTAGACTGCGATGCTGCAGACTGCCTTTAGTCACAGTGTGAAGTTACATCATGAGTGTAGTAATCTCAGCCGGCAGGCATCTCATCGAGGTCACGACCTGCCCTCAATGTCTGAAGTTGTGAGTTCAAATCCTGGTTCTTAACTCTGCTCATGTCTGTTCAAGCAAAATGCATCAGGAAATATTCTTCCCCTAAATGCCCGGCACCCTGCTGCTTATAACAGCTATAATTCTTTTTCTTTCAGCTGATCCAATCCATAACAGGATCATCGGTGTCTCAGAATGTAGTGATTGCCATGTCTGGTATTTCAAAGGTTTTTGCTGGGGAAATTGTTGAGGAAGGTGAGTGGCCGACTTACAAAGATTGTTCAGACAAAATAATTTTAAATATATATTTAAATAAGCTGACTTTATTTGAACTATTTCCCAGAGTGAACAATTTTCATTGTCATGTCGTTTTTCTTTGTCCTCACAGCATTGGATGTTTGTGAGAAGTGGGGAGATACACCACCTCTTCAGCCCAAACATATGAGGGAAGCAGTGAGGAGGTTGAAGAGCCGAGATCAGATTCCCAACACCAAGTATAAGAACATTCTCTTTCACTGAGGCACCAGAGTTTGACATTGTTTGGGGATCATGGAGACAGAGGATCAGCTGCGATGAAAACGTTGGGCCATCACATGTCAAAATCCGGTCACGGGAAACCACGTTAACGATGCTGCAGCCGACCAGTGGCTGATAACTCTAGCTCAGTGTTGACTGCAGCTCTGAAGAATGGTGAACGCAGCAGCAGAGTAAACCTGCCATTCACCTCTTGTTGTCAAAGCATAATTACATTTAAATTTTATAAAATTATATTCATGTATTATGGTTGTAAATAGTTTTTCCTTGAAAAGTAGTAATGTTTTGTTTTGGTGCCATAGTTATTCTTTATGACTCAGTGAACTTTGGACACATGGTCACACATAAGATTGCATCAGTGGTGAACCTTTGTCTCTTGTTAATTTCCAATCTGTGAGCGTGAGGAGGACATTAGGTTTTATTTGGAAATATGTGACACTAACTCCTCCAGTACTAGTTCAATGACTGTAACGACAGTTTGAACAGACCATGTTTTATACCTCTGAAGAATTGCGTAATCTATTAAATCACAAAGGCACAACTGAAGAGTGTTCAGCAATTCATTTATTCTGTCACTGTTTTAAAATATGTTCCACATACTTTGGTTCACAGAACCAGTTTTATATCAGTCTCGATGAAGTGGTAAAGACGATACAAAATTCAATGTAATTCTACATAAATGACAAAAAAATACTGTCCACAGGGGCTGCGACATCTGCGCCACTCTGGAAGATATCACAAGGAGTCCGCTGCAATCCTCTGAAGTGATTTACATTAAAACAAGTGCAATCTCCAGTGAAGTTACTACACAAGTGCAAGTAATTCACAAGGCATATACAACATACACGACTTCAGCACATGCATCTGGAGAGAGAAACACCCTGAAGTGAGTCCTGCTTCACCCTCTGTCCATCTCCCTTTTTATTTTATTTTTTAATGGCACACTGGGTTAGGGTTGAGTTGTCATGGAAACCCAGGCTTGCTCTGGAGTGCAAAAGGAAGTCAGCAGTTATCAGAGCACCAGTTTATCTGCAGATCAGGGAAGCTATGTTACACTGAGGCCTGACAGAGGAGAGAGAAACTCTACAGCTACATATGTTGCATCCAGAATGGGACGTTCAGTTTCGTACCACCACATCTTTGTTTACTGAGGCCATGCAAAAACATAAAACACCAAGAGCTGAGAAGAAGATCACAACTACAAGTGACACTGAGGTTAAAGGGCAGAATGACTGCCTTGTTACACCGACAGATTGAGGGGGAACAACACTAAAGCCTAACAGACGAGTAAATTGATTTTCTTTGATTTAAGTATTAAACGTCAAACGTGTAGTGTTACTGTTCGTTGTCATGTTTTTGGTTAAAACTATCTGTCTTTCTATTGCTTCAATATTTTACATTCCTCCTTAAGAATGGAAAAACATCATTCATAGCTTGCAAGGCAACCACAGATTAAAAAAAGAATTATGAATACTAATGAAGTTAGAATGAGCAGTGCTGTGGTGAAACACAGCCACCAGAGGTCTCCAGGGTACAGAATGAGACACTGACATGAACTGTGGATGAAACAGCTTCAAATCGGACAAAGTACCTCCTGAAAGGGAAAAAACACTGAACAACTGATTTAACAATAACATTTGTACCAAAATTTGAGATTTAACACTGTGAAATATAGGTTTTTGTTGTGGGTTTGATAACATACATAAAACTGTGAGTGTGAGCAGTACCGTAGCTTTTTTAAATGTCACTTTCTGTGATTGATATGGCTTCAATACACTGTCGTCAATCTGGTCGTACAAAAACACAAATCTAAATAAATACACATGTAAACCAACAAACACAGTGAGTTCTAAGTGGATCATGTCTGATCACTCAACAGGATCAATGTGTACAGAGGTAATAACACAAGCAGTCTGACTTGTTTCCTGGCAAGCTACAAAAACAAGTTTAACGAGGGTCAAGTATTCTATCTCTGGTTTGCTGGTAAAATCCCAAACCTCTAACAGCAGAGAGTGAAAACCAGTTACAATACTGAAGGTACCGTGCAACCTGCTCTCCAGAGCCCGGGGGGGGGGAGAATGAAAGGCGTGTCGTCTTTTGAGTGGACGCTCACCCACAGAGACGCCGTTTCACAGTACAAAAGAAAAATGATAAACATTTCACAACTCGGAGAATAAAATAACACTGGGGAATGATTCGACCTGCTTTCTCAGAACAACGAGAACTTGATATGTTTGTGTGACAACTGGTGTTAAAAGAACGCAGGTACTAACTGTGAAACATCCCTCGCTCTACGAAAGCAATGTCGTAATGCTTCTTCTTTTGTATTAAATTAAAAAGTGCATTGATTTCCCTACCTATTAAATCACATCAACAACAGGTGATATCTTGTTATAATACTTTTAAAAGAAAAGAAATAAAACATGGATCTATTGTATGTTACACTCAAACTGAGGAACTCTACATCACTTAGTTATGACTATCTGTAAATGTGCTATGTGTAAATTAGCACTGTTCACAAAGCATGCTTGACAGTTATGTGTTTTTTGTAGAAGGAGCAACTGGCGGCTGTCTGGCAGTGTCATGTGAAGAGGAGGTTTTGGCTTGTGCCTGACTCAACAACTTCGTAACACTAATATTAAAGTGGAGAGGATTAAAGCTTAATGATATTTACTCTTGCATGCTTTGTGACAAACACTGAAACCACACACTGAGTTTACTGTCCACACTAATTTGAATGAGAAATAACCACAATAATGTACCTATAAGTTAGTCCACTAGCTTTAAGTAGTTGTTATAAGGGCTCTTGTAATCTCATGAGTTGCATGATAATAGAATGAGATGTGATCCAAAGCCTCAACGTTCATTTTCTTCTCAAACATGACTTGTGCCCTGACATCGTCTTTACGTGAGTCTTCATGTTTCCTGACCTTCCTCCCGATACATCTGATCACAGTCAGACAGCAGGAGCACTGATGATCACTGGCTCACGGGTCAGAGAGTAAACGTGGGGTCATACTTTCTGACTTCCAGAAGGAGGCGCTCTCTGTCATTGAGGGCCTGGGTGAGGACAGCCTGGGCATCAGAGAGCTGTGACTCCAGAGTTTGTCTCTGTAAGCGCAGGATTATTGAATCGGTTAGTTTCAGCTGCAGGTAATGGAGGCGCTGCCTACGTGCTACACGCCAAGAGGGCAGATATCAGATTCTGATAGACAGCAGCAGGTGTAATTACGATACCATTACACAATCTTGTATACAGAGATATTCAACACCTCTGCTGTGTGTATCTTAGAGCTGACCAGAGACCAGACATCAGTAAACAGCTGTAATTAAGACATATATCTGAAACTAATCTGAAGGAATCAAACTCAAACAGTTTGACAGTTTGACTTTTAAGTTCTAAAGAACAACACAGAGCCCTACAAAGCTTCAGTTGACTTCACTGTTGCTTGTTATCAAGGTTTCCTGGAAGCTTTACGTTGACTCCACACCTGAAATCTAATAAAAAATTACTAAAACTAAAATTTTCCTTATTTTCATTTGATGCAAAAACCGTGACAGTGCTACAGACACGACCGCTGCACTGTTAACACCAAGGTCCTGTCCTCAGGTTTATCATAAGTGACCATATTGACTCTTTGAGAATGTGGCCTCAGCTTTGCAGGTCATGCCTTGCTGCATATGTCTTTGCATAATCTTTTTTGTGTGTGGTTGTGAAATATACTTTACCATCTAAATTGTTGTTTCATTTTCAGATCAATCTTTGTTCCACAAATATTAAAACATATTGAGTGACTCTTTGGGAAGTGCATCTCAAAATTAACTTAATAGTAAAACTCCAACTGGGACTGTAATGCTTAGGTTTTTTTTAAAGCACTATCAGATAAAATAAAACAATATATCCACAAAAACAACCTCCACAGTATTCATGTTCTAATTATTTATAAAACCTTGTCTGTGGCTCACTGCTGCAGATACACTAAGCAGATGCACAGAAGTATATAGTTGTATTTTGTTGGTTTAGTTTTCTCCTACCTCTTTCTTCTGTTGAACAGCACAGGAAGTGTCTGTGTTGTCTGGTCCAGCCACAGGAGCACCTGCTAAGGATTTAATTAAAAAAGAAACTGTGACTATCACTTTCTGTTCATCACTCTGTGACTATGATACAGATGCTCTAAGCCTGAGAACGTGTGACTTCAAGGTTCACAAACCTGACGAGCGTTTTGTTATGGTGAGCAAAATGAAAATAAAAAATAATGAGTCTTTTCTTGCCGACCTTTAAGCCTCATGATGCCATCGTCACTGCGCTCCAGGAGAAGCTGATCTACGATGAAAGTGGCTGGGACAGGTTGAGGGGCTGTGGGATAGTTTCTAGGGCCATCATCCTAAAAAACAAAGAAAAAGGGATCCTGGTAATTCACATATCACCACATAAATCAACATTGGCTGCCCATTACTGCTTCATGCTTTTTTACTCCAAGAGTCTGTGCACAGATTCAATTTCATTTACTTTTAAAAACCAGGATGAGCTACAACAAACAACAAAACAATGGTTGAGGTTGTTCAGTTCAGTGGAGAAAAACATGTTTACATCCAATCATGTAAAATATTTAACCTAGATGTAAAATGCATTTTCTACAAACATCTGAATTTAGCTTGACCCCAAATCCAAACATTATCAAGAACCAACCTTCATAGTGATGGTGATGTTGCTCATGTGTAACTTCATCGGTTGACCATCAACACTGAATTCGTCTTCGAGGAAAGGCCCAATGTTAGTCACCGTGGAGGCTAACAGCTCTGCCTGACAGTTTTGAACTCTCATATCCAGGAATCCCAGAGACTCAGCCAGAGAAGAGTGTCGGGCTGCAGACGGACCCATTTCTGCTCGCATGCGCAACACTGGAGACGTGCTGCTACCTCGCTTGTCCTTTTTCTGGACTGGTCCATCTGGAGCTGCAGAAACAAAGGAAAAGATGCATTTGTGTGAAAACGTAACGCTGCAACCAGTTACTGCAGGTTTTCTTTTTTTAGTTGAGAGAATATACAGCAATGTTTTTTAAGATTAAATGTAGAATATTGTAGAATATGATGTCTACAATAACCAGTTTACCTTGTATGAGTCCAGTCAGCACGTCAGACACCCTGACGGTACCCATCTGCACAGGGCTCAGATTCTGGGCTTCAACAGCCAAAACTTGGTTTTCTCCCTTTACTTCCATGGTACATGCCGCTCCACTCATGATCAGTAACAACACCGAGGACTGTAACAACAGCACAATGAAGTCACACTGTAATTGATTACTCTTTGAGATATTATTTGTTCAGGCACATAAAAGAACTTCAATGTTGAACTCAATCTATTCATGAAAGTAATCAATTAATCATTTATTTGTATAGATCTTTATAGTAGAATCTTAACCCACCATGTCCTGAGACACGTCCTCAGTACTTTGGGACAGGGAGCTGCTGAGGTCAGCTGAGGAACCTCCCTCTGTCCCTGGGGCGGGGCTTCCCCGGCTGCCTGCTGGAGTGTTGTTGGGACGCATGGACTCCACACCTGACTCTGGAAACAAAATACAAAGCATCAGTTGGTGTCACCTGAGATACGGAGAGAATTTGTTCTGGAAACTTTCAAGTACCTGAGTCCATGAGAATAACAAAATTTTCGCTGACATCACTATCCACATGATTTTCATCAGGTAGGCTGCCCTCCAAGATTGCACTATCAAAGGAATGCTGGGAAGGCGACTGCTTCATGGATTGGTGACGCAGGCTGGCAGCCAACGAGGGGGAGGACTCCTCCGAACGCTGGACCTGTTCCCTATGAAGACACAAATAACACACAGTGGTTAAGGGACAGCCAGTGAAAGCATGCAGTGCACAGTAGGGGTCCAAGCACACAAACAATGTTATTGTTGTTACCAACAGCCCAGCAGGAGAGCATTAGCACTTACTTTGCCTGTGGACTGAACAGTTTGCTCATCCCGGAGCCACGACTCAGGATGCTAAATGCATCTTTTGTTATTGAAAATGCCCCTTTTGTCAGGTCCAGCGAGGCACTGATGGCATCTTTAGTCGCATCCTTGGTGACGTTAATGGCGCTTGACAGCTCTCCCTCCAGGCTAAAGGTGGACGGCTCACGGGAGAGGGCAGGGGAGTGTCCAGGTGTCAGGGGAGGTGAGAGGACAGCAGTGTCCACTTGTGTTTTCAAACCGTCCTGCTCCGCCCCCTCCTCCACAGCCTCACACGCCTCCTCCACCACGCCGTCGTGTTCATCCTGATCAAACGCAGTGACGGAGGAGATGCCGTTTTCCAACCCACTGTCCTCCAGGACCAACTCTGCTGAGTGATGAATCGGAGAAATATCAGAGTCTGTCATGCTGTCTGTTTCTGGAGTGTGGGGGACCTCTTCCTCTGGCTCTGAGCTGACTGGTGGCAACAGGAGACCTAGTTCTGCTGAGTCCACCACAAGGGCAACGCAAACAGAAGCAGGTTTGTTTGTCTTCTGGCCACGAGCCTGTTTAACATCTCGCAGATCCCGGCCCAACTCTGCCCCCAACCGAGCCATGGAATCCTTCATTCTCAGCAGTGCTACATACTGGTAGTGGTTGAGCCACAATTTCACTGGAGTGATGGTGTGAACCAGGAAGTGGATAGAGGCAAGCGAAGCCTCTTCCTGTTCTGGAGAATGCTGGTGGGCTCTGCTGGGACTGGAGGAGGAAGACGATGAACCGTTTTTAAAGGCAGCAGGCTGACACATCCACACAGACACGGCAAAGGGCTCGACAAAAGGCTGGGTCCTGCCTTTGGGGAATCGCCGAGCTCCATCAAAACCCAGGGTTACACGGGACAGACTGAGGGACCAGACGTCCTGGGATCGTAACTGCTTTCCATCTAGAGGTTGGGGCTCCGTCTCTTGAGAGTGATGTAGGAAGGAGGATGGGATGGGGTGGAAGGCACTAAGGTCTCTGGGGTAAGAGCAGCGTGATTCGGGTTGGAACAAAGAGCAGCTGGCAAACTTGTCATAGATGGTGTGGAGGTCAGCTTTAGAGCCATGGGGACAGAGGCGAGTGTTGCTAAGAACCATCTGGGGAACAGTAATGCATAGAGACTGTGGACGCTCTGGATGGTCCAGTATGGAAGAATCCAAGGGAACGATCAACTACAAAACAAAAAATGACATTACTTTTAAAGATTTTTTGCAACAAATACTAAAAAAAATAAAAAAATAAACACATACTACAAACTCCACCTTAAGCTGAACTGCATCCATGCGGACGTCTACATGCTCTTCAGCCTTGCTACTGTCTTGCAAATGGTAGAAAGCTTTGACCTGGTCCAGCGTGTGCAGCAGACCCCTGGAAAACAGATTGATCCACAGCACACTGGCTGGGTCCACACACAGCTGCAGGCTGTTTAACTGGGCATACAGGTTTGAGGTGGGCACTGGAACAAAAGAAGGCAGGAGATCATAAATTATAAACATAGGACACAACCAATCACACAAGAAAGTAAAAATAGCTTTAACATATCCAAAATAAATATGTAGGTGGTGACTAGTTTTAAAGCCTTCTGTCATGTATTAAAGCAGAAGCACACATCTGTTTTGAAATATAACACAATAAGTGTCCTCTGACGAAAATAGTTCCAAAGAATGTGAGTAAAACAGACACATTTCTCATAACTGTCTCATAAACAAAAAGATAAGTTGAAACCTGAGAGACTTGGGTTGTCAGGAAAGTAGTACTCAGTGAACTGCAGATGAATTGCTGGTACGCTGTCTGGCAAACGCAGTGCTTTACGATTACAGGATAATAAAGACTGGGTCTTCTTGTTCTGTCGGCCCCTGGTAGACACCTGCAGGTTGAGGGGCAGAGGATAGAAACAGTGGTGGAAATATCTGAATATGGGATTTGAGACACAATAAATCAATTTCTTAACAAAAGTAAAAATATGCTGCACTAACCAGAGCTAAAACATCAGTGACTTCCTGTCATAAAGTGGGGGTGGTGTCCACATATACAGAATTTCCCCTGAGAGTCTCTTGTTCTGACAAATGAGGAACTACAAGTGTTTTTTACTGGAAATAAACCCGAAAGTTTCATGAATTGAAAAGTGAAAATGCAGAAAGTGCCCCAGGGAGTAACTCTAATAGAAGGGGGGTTTCTCCGTCTTGGATGGGTTTTAGTAAAGCAACACCAATAAGTAGTCTTTGGTTAAAAGGGTGATTTGATGCCAAATATTTACACATCATCACATTAATATGTAAAATCAGCTCCTGATCAAACAGACTGAATGGCTGAGGACTTTGATCTGTTCCCTCCATAAGATCTGTCATGCAGATGCTTCAAGGCTGATAATCTCACACACAAGTGATGTTCACACTGCAGCACATGCGACTACTTTCAGCAGGCTAGCTAACTGTGGAGTGAACGTTAGTAGGAAGAGCAGACTGTCCATCTCTCTCCATCTTAAAAATGTCCACGGCAACTGTGTGACATGGTTTTAATATTTTTGAAATTGGAGATTTCATATCTGCAGTATATTTAGTGTTAAAGGTTCAGATACACTATTGTCACAGAACTATTTTCAGCGCCCACTCATGTAATCTACTGTATACTGTCATTAATGTAATCCACAGTGGGGACCTGATGGTCACGTCTGGGAATCATTCAATCACTTTTTGAGTTAATTCTTTAAGATACAATTTTACAGGAGTTGCTGATCTGTTCTCTGTGGTATGATCCACGGTAGATAACCGCCTTTTATTGAACAGTAAAGCTTCTGTTAAGGCAGGTAAATCAAATCAGCTGATGATAAAGGCTTGCCTGGTGTATGTCCACGTCATCCATTCTGACAATTACGCAGCTCGATCGCAGCCTCTTCAGTGATGACCCTGTCGGAGCAGTGTTCCTGGCGGTCGTCTGTTCTTTGTCAGACTGTCCATCTGAGTCATGTACACAGGAGAGTAAACACTGAAAATAACTCGCTTCTGCACAAGCATAAGAGAATAGACTGATTTTACAGATTACAAATCATAAAAATGTTATTCTTAGAGAACCATATGTAGATTTGTATGTCGTGGTGTCTAATCACCACTGTGCAACAGTTGTTATTTATATTGTGGTGTTTACAGCATCTTAGTTGTTTTTCTGGCATTTGATTGTAGCTATGCAGATTCAATATAAGCACAATTTTAAGTCCACTTCCCTTTTTCATCGCTTTCAATCATATCACGCAGTCTCCCGCAGCTGGTGGAGTTTCCTCAGTTGCCATGGAGATGGACTTTTTGACATATGTTTGTTATAGCATTTTCCAGACTATTTACTATCAGTGTCTTAAAGATGCCAACAGATCCATCTCCAACCAAATTTTAGAAAGTGGATTTTAAGTTTGAACTGTAATCAAACCATTAGTCATTGTATATGTTTGTCTCTATGTTCAGCAATGAGGATTAATGAAAATTCAAACCTTTACATTGATTCCTACCTTGGCCTGCCTTGGCAGGAGAGTCTTTGGTTGGCCGGGGCACCTCAGAGTGTGGCCCTGGTAACCCAGAGGCCTCCACTCTCCTGTGGTACTCCTGCAGCAGTTTCCCAGCCCACTGGGCCTGAGCCTCCATGGCTCCACTGTGACGCTCCCAGTGTCGACATCCATCAGCTGTGTTGGAGAAAGATGGAAAAGCAGCTCTGATTCAGCAATCTCTTAAGAATAGTTTTAAATTATTACCTGCTTCAGTCTGCAAATGATTATAACAATTACTGGATTAAAATATATGAAAAATAAACAAACCAAAATGGCAATTGATGGCTAAAATGTTGGAAGTCATGCTTTACCTAAATAAGGTATTTAACCATTTAAAACTTAATTAGATCTCTTGATGCAAGTCTACAACCCAGTAAAATATAGAAAAGCAAAGGAGTCATAATCCAAACATGTGGATATACAGAATAGAAACTGTGTATTCAAAAGTCTGTAATCTAAAATAAAAGCTTTTTTAAAACTTTGTTTAATTGACCATAAAGGGCTTGGAGCAATTCAGGAATTTCACAAAGACTAATGGCCCAGGGCACACTCTCTCAAGCCATTAGTCTGCTTGAATAGTAATCCTCCTAACAGCCACTCTTAACTGGACGCTGTGGTTTCAGTCAGTCAAGTGCAGAGTCTCAGGGTAAGCTGCAGTTAAATTATGGTCGCAGTCATCACACTCACCAGGTCTGTGGATGGGGTAGTAATCAAAACCCAGCTTCCTGAAGGTCAGCTGCATCGCACCCTGCAAGCCCGGAGGAGGCTCATCTGTGCAATATCACATTACCGTTAAAACCACCACCACATAAAATACTAAGCAGTTTACTTAAATGTAAGGGTTATAGGAGAATTTATGCACGCTGGTACTTTTAGCACATGGTGAGTTCTTCCCAACAAACCTTCATCCATTGAAGAACTATCGTTGCATATGTGTAAGTCCAAGCGGGATATGAAGGTGTGGTAAGAAGACTCCTTTACATCGTAGAGATCAAAGTATTGACTCATGTTGTTGGGGGTGCCAGTCGGAGCAGGCGGGGGCTCCGTCCACAAGCTGTGGAGGCCAGGAGATGGAGGAGCCGTCTGAACAACAGAGGAAGGAAAACATCTCAAAATAAACAACCAACAAAATTAAGAAAAGAAAAAGTTTCTTGCAAAACATATTCTCTCTGCAGAAAGCTCCTGAGTCTTTCTCAGTGTCATCGTGACACTGAATGAATACATAACTGCAAACCAATCTGGAGTCTGACATTTTATTGGTGGATGCACTGAGCATGTTTTATTTTTAGTAGCAACTTTATTTATACATTATGCATAGACAAGAACAAAATCAGCTGAAAGTGGCTTTCACACAGTAATTTTCTTCATGTGTGAAGAGTGTAACTTTAAAAAAAAGACATAAAAATGAGTTGGTATAATGAAACACTTGAAAAAATAGTGGAACTTCTTTAATTTAAATAAACCTACAATTATAAGTGTAATATTTTGAGTGATTATCGCTAGTTTTGTTTGTTGTTGTGTCACTTTTCTTGCATTTGGGTTTCATTGGCAGCTTAATGCTTGAAGTTAAATTGAGGTTTGTCAAACATCAAAACTTAGCTTAGATGTTTTAATCCCGACATTGGCCAAGATTATCCTGTAAAGACGTGATGTAGTTCAGTGAGCAGGAAGGAAACGGTACCTGCAGGGATTGAGCCGTCATGCTCTTCCTCTGCTGAGCCGACTTCTCCATGGCCTCGCTGAGAGATTTGGCGTAATGAATGATTGCTTTGAGTTGAGAGTCGGTCAGCACCCACAGCAGGTCGTCCAAAATAAAAAGCAGCTTGGACGCCAACACATTACAGTCCTTTATCTAGATAGAGCAATGAAGAATTAAAGTTAGGACAAATCGCTTGTGATATTTAACCAATTCCATGAATAGTAGAAACACAGTCGTACTTTGCGTTTTAGAGCGATGCGAATGCGTCCTTGGTTGGTGATGAGACGTAACGGGGTGCTGCCGAGGTCCTGCTCGTCACTCTCAATGGCATCAGCCTCGATTCGCAGACTCTGCCAGTTGATTTCTTTGAATGTCAAAACCTAATAGAAACAATAAACTAATCAAACAATTCAACTTCGATCAAATACAAATTTCCATTATATAAATGTTAAATGGAATTATTGACACTGGTGTGGTAAGGCTAATATATATTTTTAGACAAACAGAGAAATAAAAAGCTATTCCCTCTAAGTGGATTGTAAGATCTCATTCTGAAAGGTTGCTCATCTCAAGAAGACAGAAGATTGTATGTAGTTGGGCATTACTTTCAGACACCTAGGGGACAGGGGAAAGAAGTGTACCTCTCCCCTCTTGGGGTCGGTGATGCGGGTGTAGCGAAGGTCACTGCGCTGCCATTTGGGGTTGAGGCTGTTGCCTTGTAGCTGCCAGAGCTCAAAGGAGGCGTGGAAGGCTTGAGCCTGCACCTTGATGGTAATGGAGTTGATTCTAACAGACATGCCCTCCACCACTTTCTCAGCGAAGCCGTACTCACTGTGAATGCACGATACAAAGATAAATGAAGGCACTGTCTACTAAGTACATGACATGTGACATTTATCGTCAGATACACAGACTTACCTCTGGCCTGCTGTTATAGCGATAGGAGAGGGGCCGTTGGGTGGACGAGGCTCTTCACATGTCCTCATCTCCACCTCTACCTTATCCAAGAACTGCACAAGAGAGGAAACCGATACACAGCATACCACTGAGATAGGGTACATGGAGACGGCCTAATATTTACAGATGATAAGCACAAAGGACGCAGTCTATGGTGCAGTATAACAGTAAAATATCTGTAAAGGGCACTGCTGGAGCCAGATTTCACTTATTTTGGATTAGAACACAGGGGAAGCTTAGTGTTTAGCATTTTTGAAAGGGACAAGAATAACATTGTTTTTTTTTTTTTTACCAGGCAGATAGGGCTCGTTTTCAACTTCGTCCATTGTATCTGAAAAGAAAGGACAGCAGGGTCAAGAGCGTCAGTCACGAACACATTCTGCACTGTTTGTCATTCACTGAGCACAACGACACAGTGAAGCTCCAGCTCCCACAACATGAAGCAAGGGCAACAACAATAACAGTCATATCTGTCAAACTGCCTGTGCTGCTTTACAAACAGCAGCAAAGGCACAACACAGGAAATTAGAGAAAAAAATTATGATTTTATGATAAGACAAAGTAAAATAAGGACAATTTAGAATAAATAAATATCTTAAAAGATACTAATGTCCATTATGTTTGGGATCGAACAAGGTTAACAAATATCAAAAGGAAGAAAAGAGGATTACAGTCAGATTGTACAAAAGACAATTTATAAAAAATGTTATGACATGACATTTTTAAATACGTAAATTGACCCACCCACTGTCTGAGCATGATTAACTGGAATTACCACCTTGCAGTTGTATGCCTCTGTTAACCATATACGCTTACTATCTCCCCTGAAATCATAATGCGTTGTGTCACGGCTGTTTCCATCACTGAGGCATTGAAATCAACTAACAAACACACTTTATCTCTGGGAGCCTCACAACAAAAGAGTGTTTGTATAAACTAATATTATGGTTCAAGATATCTGGGTTTTCAAATTAAAGCTTTTTTTGAGACGTAAGCCTGAGGCTTTTCTGAAAATAGAAAAAAAAAAAACATTTTAAGAGTGACAACAAACCTCTTTATTGGGATGAACTGTAATTATTGCATCAAGGTTGTAGGCATCCACCAACAAATCAAGTAACAATTCACATTCAGGTCAATCCAGAGATGACTTGGGAGGAATTTAGTGTCTGAGGTTGCAGCGACCTTGACCTTTGACCACCAATTCCCATCAGTCAAAGGGACAGCTTGTGCCAGAACTAATGAAAATCTCTCTCGCAGTTCCTGATGAATCACGTTCACAGAACATCAGGTTCATCTTGAGTCCAAGTGAAGTTTGGAGCTCAATTTGAAGTACAGACGGGACGGACAGATGGACGAATATATTACCTCTAGCTACAGCTGTCACTGGTGTGGAGACAGATAAAAAGAATGCTATAAATGAAAGCTATAAAAATAGCTTTGGGTTTATTTGGTCAATAAAATACAATACAGCTGCAAGCATAAAACAAACAAAGATACATACATATGTTATACATATGTGTCATAAGACAGACTACTTTAAAGCTGCTTTTAAATCAAATCCAGGAGAAATTGAAGTTCAAATTGTAAAAATGTATAAAGCACATTAATGGCAATATGAGCAATGTTACTGAATTTAACAAATTGCTTATATACTTCATACATGTAATGTTCTGGGGATTATTTGAGAGCACAAAACAGTGATCATTAAACCTCAATGTACACCAGCAGCCAGTATATCTCAGGATCACTTTAGCCTCTGGCCTGTTGTGTCCCTCTGAATCACGACATGCCTCTCCATTATCAACAACCAGCGCTGGTCTGGGAGATCACAACATCCTCTGTGGTGCCTCCAGCAATTGTGGTACTGCCACTGCTTATTTGCTCAATGACTCTACACACTTTGAAAAGCACCTCTTTGGCATTAATAAACAGGAAACCTTTGATTAGTATGAAAGTCAACAATGAGAAAATAGTCAAATTTACATAATTCATGCAGCATTTCTGTAGCAGGTGTTTCCATAGAAAAGAGAGAAAGCCTCACTCGTCAGATGAGCTACACAATCAGGTTTGACTGGTCAGGAACATACCCTGATGGCGGCTTTGTTGCAGTAGACCCGTGTGACAGCCAGCCAGGTCGGCAGGTCCAGCATGTTCTGCAGAACCTCTTCATCGAGTTCAAGGTTGGACAGCTGCCCCTCCCCCTTCAACGTGCTCAGATTGATCTTGTCCGGGGACAGGTTCTTGGTGAACCTGAGAAAAGGAACCCGATAAATATGTTCAAGCTGTTTGCTTTAGAGGTGAAAACACAACGTAACTTTTATCAGGGAAACACCAGCATACGTCACTGATGACAAAGGAGATAAAGATGAATTATGCAGCTTGACTAAGATGGAATGCATCTGAATGAGTCATCCTGACTCCTTTACTTGAGCCGCACACAGCTGTGCTCCTCAAGTAGGTTAAGAATGCTAACACAGCGAGCTCCAAGACCCGACAGTCTGACGCACAGTGAATATGGAGCAATCCTAGCAAAATTATTCGTCACAAATTTTAATTTTGCATACGACACATGATCGAAAACTCTTCTGATAAATCCATGTGACGTTTTGGAAAGCCACCAAGAAATGTTGCTGAAAAAGCCACAGAATAAGTGGCATTCATGAAACTTGAGTGTGGCTCACAGCTTGAAGACATGAGAATAGAGTCAACTGTTAACACTGTTTGGCCCAACTCCACGCCGCACCTGATAAACCTGATAAGCCGGTCAAAAGCTACTCAGCATAAAAATAACGGCTCAACACAACCTGATCTACTGCTTTCCTAAAACTAATGTTTCATATTAACTCCTACTCGTCAAGGGCCGTACATAAATCAAGCTCGAGGTATAAAAGCACGTTGACATGTCTGAACATACAAAACAGGTTTGACTCAACCGTACGACTTAATCAGTTTTCAAACAATCAGAATAGATAAGAACATAAAGACGTGATTTGTTTAGTTTGCATGATTAAGAATTAAACATTAAAACAAAGACCATAGTGTTTCTGTTATTTCTGAAATTAAAAGGCTAATTGCTGAGATTAGCATGGTTTAAAAAAGGCAGAAATTCCAGAGATTCTTTAGGTAAGAATAGAAACCATTGTGATAGTATCCTGCAAAGCACAAATGTTTAGTTGAATAATTGCAATATCAAAACAGTTTTTTAAAGCAATCAACACAGAAGGATCAGCCTTAAATTCCATTTAAACCCAACAACCTCCACAAGACCTGTAAATGTAATGCTCCATCTGTGTGTTTACGGCAAAACATACAGTGGCTGTGAATTCGTAGATGTATTATTGCCCATTAACGCCGATGCTGAGTCCTATCTGGTGCAAATAACGGTTTTAATCATTCAGTGACAACAAGGAGGAAAATAACACTCAGTTAAAAGAAAGCCTCTGATTCAGCAAACACATACTGTACACACTCAAGATCACCTTTAGCCTCCTTTTAAACACATTTCACCCAAATGACATTAGCTCACCGTCAGCTGTGCTAAACTGAGAGCGACAGAAAACACAACACACTCTGCCTCAATAACAACTAAGAAAGGAAAAAGACCCAAGAGCGAGCACGGCCCTGTGAGGAGGGTATCAGCAGACATTCAGGGTAAAGACATGGTGTAGAGGACCTCACTGATGAAACCACAGGAGCAGTACGGAGACATTTGATGTTGTTTTTACGTTTGAAGAATCGGTCACCATTTACTTGACTGCAACACTGTTTACCCCTGAAACTCCAAAAGTGTTGTGTGGACTCATCCACCTCTCCACTGTCATAGTGGTGTGTAGATAATGAGTGAATTTTCATTTTTGGGTGAACTATCCCTTTAATGTGTCCACAGACAGACATGGGGGGTTATTGCTACTTCAGGTGCAGCAATTAAATAATAATAGTTATATTTAGGGCCCAGAACCATTAGGATCTATAAGTAGACAGTTGAGTACAAGTAGAGGAAGCATTAGATCATTGAATGTAATATATCAGCTTTCTAAAGCACATTTAACTCAGAATACAGACGCTGTTATTATTCTTATATTCTAATAATTGTTATTGTTAACAACACACACACACACACACACAGTTGGTAAAGTAAAGGTGTGTTGAGGTGATGTGCTGCCTTCACTGTCTCTGTGAAACCTCCTCATGTCCCCTCGTGTTCCGCGGTGACCAGAGTGTGAATCAAATGACCAACACAGTTCTCTGAGTTTCTCACTGACGTTCGAGCCATCCTGCAGCCGAGCTAACAGGCTAACACGCAGACAAACCGGACACTCACCGGGACAAATGTTTCAGGATTTGCTTTTTGATGATTCCGGCCATCTCTCCTCAGCTCCGCGTCGCAGCGGAGCAGCTTCTCCCGGTCAAATAAACATGTATCAGCCTGAGGGAGCCTCCATACTGAGCAGGGAGCTAACTGTGAGCATCTTCAGCTAACTGCTGCTGCTGCTGTTGCTGCTGCACAGCTATACTCCTGAACACTGGACACACACACACACACACACATAAATACACACACACACACACACACACACACACACACACACACACACACACTAAAGCAAGAAAACAAAGCGATGCTAAAAACACGATGCTGCCATCTGTCGGATATTCAGGGAAAAAACGTGTGGGTGATAATAATAAAAATAATTATAATAATAATTATAATAAATATAAACTTAATTTCTATTACACTTTTTCAGAACTTAAAAATAATAGAAAAAGACAGATCATACTTCGTCAATGCAACAAAACAAAACTGATGAAATAACAGACAAAAGAAGAATTAAATATAAAAAACTATGAAAATAATTTTAAATATATAATTGCTTGTCTCTAGAGGTAAGTTTTTAAGTGCTTTTTAAACTGACACAGTGATTCAGCTGAGGAGCTAAAACCAGAGGTTCCCCCATGGTGAATTGAAAGCTGTGCTCTCTAACCTAAGATTGTCACACTTGAATAATAATGACAGAGAGAGGCGTGAAGGTGAATCACTGCTTAAACTTAAAACTTGACAATTCATCCCCTCATTTACTGACAGTTATGACCGTATGAGAGAGCACATCGATTCCTAGATCACCAAAACTTACAAAACAACTACAGGACTGGTGTGAGGCAGAGAGAAGAGTTACGGTCAGAACAGCATGTGACTCAATATTTCTGAACGCTAGACGTGCCAGTTAAGAAATAAACAGCTCAGGGGAGATTTTTCTCCCACTCCATATAAGTGCAGAGGGGTAGGAGCAGTTGAGTGGGTGATGGGACCATGTAATTTTCTATGTTTGCTTGTATTCAACCTTGGATATTGATTTATGGAGATAACTAGTGACTTTCAAATAAAAACAGGAGTTTACCCAGTTTTTTTTCAAGCACAGCAAGTGTCAGTGTTTCAAAGTATATGTGGTATTTCTCCAAATACATATAGCACATATACTGTGACTTTTGGAATTTCCCTCCGGGGATTAATAAAGTAGTTTTTCATCGCTATGGCAAACCATGCAAGGAGCCTGCAGTCTTCTGGTGACACGTGGCTGGGATATGCTGGGTTCGTGAATGGTTCTGGCCTAATGGCTCTTTCTCGCCAGGGGCTGTCAGTCTACGTGGGGCCTGCTTGGTTTGCTGAGTAAAGGTCAGGGATTATGAATCAAGCCTATAAACGGTCATTAATGCTCAATTTTCAAGATTCTGATGCAGAAATACAAACAACGGCAATGTCACAAAATCCAAAGACAGAAAACCCTCATAGTGTATAAATGTGAGGGAGACAATCTTTTAAAGGAAATTAGTTTATTTTGAATCGTAAGTGACAAGTTACAATCCAACTTGAAAGACTTATCTTCTTCTTCTTCTTTTTCTCCTCCATTTGTTTCCTCTCCTCTTCCAGCTCTTCCTTTTGCTCCTCTCGTTGTATCTTATAGTCATTGAGTTCCTTCACCTCCTCCTCCATTTGCTTCCTCTCCTCATCCAACTCTTTCTTTTGTTCATTGAGTTGTTTCTTGTTCTCTCTGAGTGAGCGTTTTTAAGAGAAAGACATGAAAATAAAAATATATAAGAAAGAGAAACAAAGGGACAAAGAGAAATGGTAATCATTTTTAAAAGTATATTTTGTTATTATTTCTGTAACTCCATAATTGACCTCCTATTTCCTTGTGTGTTATCTTCTCAAATAAAACAAGATATAAGACAGAGGCCTATCATCAACTTAACCCGAGATCCTGCTGAACAGGTTATAGACAGATCTTCCATGTGAATGGACAATATGGTACATTCTTCCTGTACAGAGATCATATTGTTCATGAAAATAAGATTTTACTGTGAGTGCAAGAAGTTACAAGTAGGACTTTCTTAGATAAACAAGGATTGAAAACAGATGGAGAACAACATATTTGGTGGGCTCCATGCCTGTGTTTGCCTTGGGCAAATTGCTAAATCTGCCACTGACCAGAACTCATAAATTATAATCATGGTTTGGACAATAAGTCAGTATCTAGTACTTAGAAGAGAAGTTAAGAAATATACTTTCTCTTACCAGATTTATTGTCTGTTGTCTGGCTGCGAGCTGTAATTTGTGTAGACTTTTTATGACAACTGAAGGCGACCACAGGTTCTCCTTCATGTTTGGAAGGGGAGAGTGAGGTGAGGGGTATTCAGCTGCAACATGACACTTCACCACTAGATGTCACTAAATTCTACATCCTGAACCTTTAAGGAAAGGAAAAGCTATTTTATTTACTAAGCACCTTTTATACAGGGACATAAAAAAATAAATAATAATAACACAGAAATCGCAGATAAGTACAATTTTTTTCCTAAAACAAATAAAAAAGAAAATGTAAAAAGAAGTAGAACGAAACAAAAAAAATAGATCCGTGATATAATACAAATAGAATAAAATAGCTCAGTTCATGAGTTGACAGTGGAACCACAGTGTGTTTATATAAAGATAAATAGTTTGTACAGAAAAGCAGAAGTGAAGGACAGAGGTCAGTGTTTCCAGGCTGCAGGTGGACGATGAAATCATGTGACATGCGCACTCGGCCCTGTTGTTTGAGTTTTGTTATGACAAGTCGAGGCCTCGGACTAAATTAGTAGCGTCGCCCCCCTCCGTGTCTGTCCGGGCGAATCCGCGATGGAGGGCATGGAACTGGACCTGGACCTGGACCAGGAGCTCATGCAGAAATTCAGCTGCATGGGAACCACGGACAAAGACATCCTGATATCGGAATTCCAGAGGCTGCTCGGGTTCCAGCTCAACCCCGCTGGATGCGCCTTCTTCCTGGACATGACCAACTGGTGAGCCCGGGGACTCGCGTGGCCTGCGGTGCGCCTCTCGGTGTAGATACACCGCGCTAGCTAGCTTCTGGCGCCGCTGCTCCCGTCGTACAAGGTCACATCGTGAATAAAACAGCGATTAAAACCATCGTTATTAGTGTTTTCCTTCGCGGTGACACGCTGATTTACGTTAGCTGCGTAAACGTGGGGGCTGACAGCTGAATACGTTGTAGCAACGTAACCAGCTGAGTCAGTGTAGCTCCGACTCCTGATTTCCAGGGACGGACACAGTGCTGGCTAGTTAGCTCAGCAGGGTTTATTTCACAATAATCCAAGTCAACAACACAAGCTGGCATTAAAATGTCTGCGTTTATTTCGAATGGATGTAAACGAAAGTACATTTTAAGGGTGGGGGGGGGGGGTTCCTGGTTGCTGTGCGCTAGCTCGCTGCCTGCGCCACTTTAGCATCAAGCTAGCTCTGGAGTCGTCACGTCACTGGACTGACACTCGTGATTAAAATGTCTTTTCTCTAAAGATTTGGTTTATTTATATCGATCGACTACAGGAGACACCGATCGCTTCTGTTATCGACTAACACGTCGATCGCATGATGATTGTCTCTGACGACAGCGAGGATCGCTTCGGTTGCGTAATATCGGAGACTCTCGGTAGTAATGTCCTCCCGAGGTGTGTGTGTGTGTGTGTGAGCCTGGTTAGTGTTGTACGTGCAGATCGCGTGTTAATGTGCAAGTCTTCACCTTGTTAGACTAATAGTTGATACCTGCAGCAGCTTGTACAGTGTCCCTGAGTGTCAACAAACACATCAGGTCATTCTGAGATCCTCCTTCCATGTTCATATCTTGTCAAGTGTGTGTGTGTGTATGGAAACCGAAAGATAAGATGGTCATGAATTGTCACATATAAATCATATATCTAGAAATTCAAACGAAATGGATGAAAGCAGCAACAAAGGAGAAATAAAAGAAACAAACAATTAAAGGTACAGTTTGTAGAATTTAGTGATATCTAGTGTTGAAGTGTCGTGTTGCAGCTGAACACCCCTCTCCTCACCCTCTCCTTCCAAACATGAGAAAGAACCTGTGGAAGCCTCCAGTTGTCATTAAAACTCAAAAGGTGTTTAGTTTGTCCAGTCTGTACTAAACATGGCGGCCTCCGTAGAGAGGACCCCTTCGATGTAGTATTGGAATATAAAGGGCCTTTTCTAGGCTAAAGAAAACTACAGTTCATTCAATTTAGATGAAATGAACTAATGAAAACATCATGAGGATTATTCTACATTAAATTTCTGCTAATACTTCCTTTTCAACTAAATCGTACACACTGGACCTTTAAAATGAAGATGTGACAGCTTATTTTTCATTCATCAACCAAACCAAACAATTTTAAATGCAAAAGCATCTCAAATCTTGAATGCAAAGGAGCAGAAAGAAGAATTATCTTATATGATCTGGCCATTTTTCACAAGACATTAATTAACAAAGCAAATAATTAAAACCATTTAAAAGTTAAGATAGCTGTAGGCCAACACAGTCCCTCACATCCCTCTATTAGTTCCTAAGTTTCAATTCATTTTCAATCCATTTAAAGCAGCTCACAAAATGATTTACCTGCCAAACTGTACTTTAAAGGTTTCGCAAACAATTGTTTTAATCGCTTTTTGGTTTTTGGAGAGGGAAGTTGTTGACACATACTGTTTCATCTCTTTCATAAATACAAAGAATTAGGCTTTTTTCTTTGTTGGTGAACTTACAGAGGAGCAGGCTGTGGGCAGTGCTGTAGACTGCCTGTAGTAGAATCACGTGATGTTGTGTAATAGCTCCTCTGCAGCGGGCTGGCTAAAAATAAAAACCACTGGTTTATGGAGGAGCAGCACGTCAGGGAAGCTCCTCGTCTGCATCTCGTCTGCAGACATCTTAGCTGTGGTTGCCCTCAGTATTATGCATTTGGATCAGTCAACATGCTGCCATGAATGATTTACTGTAGTGGGTATTGTACAAATCAGAGTCACACTAATAATAACATCACTGTCACTAGAAGAATATTTCTATTTTTCCAGAGATCCAGGTACTCAAAGGCCCGGGGCACTACTAGAGTCTTTCAAAGGCACAAGTGCGCTCTTGTTGTTTCCACCATTCAGAGCTAAAAGAGCTACATTCAATAACTGAAGCTTCCATGCTGCTTTACAGTAGCTAAGAGATATGCTAAGAGATATGCTGCATGGGAATTGTATGCATGACATTCGTGTTTTTGTCTTATGAGTTTGTTAATAAAATATGTTAGTTTAACAAAACAAGTCATTTGAAGATATCAGCTTTGATCCTAATCAAATTATAAAATGCTTTTTGTTACTTCTAAATATTTATAGATCAAACAGTCAATCAAAACAAAACAGATAGAAGGTTAATTGATAATTAAAATAATCCTGCATGTTGTTATATAATGCTAACAAAATGTGTTTTATTTTCTTGGTTAAAATTATGAATTAAATGTCCACACTCTGTATGGATCCCATATTTGGCCTAAGCTCATTCGTAACTGTGCAGTTATACTTTACTTAAGATCTGGACTGATCCCCTCGATCTCTGCCTTCTGTTGTCTCAGGAATTTACAGGCAGCCATCGGAGCCTACTATGACTTTGAGAGTCCCAACATCAGTGCGCCGTGCATGTCCTTGGTGAAGGATGTGACGATCGGTGAGGGCGAATCAGTTCCACCTGACACAGCTTTCACAAAGACCTGGAGGATACAGAACACAGGTAAGTCTGCTGGATTAATGATGTAACACCGAGCTAATTCTACATCTAAATGTAAAACAACTGCACTCTCATGTCATGTTGAGTTCAGCAGAGTTGTGTGCTTGTTTTCAGGTGCAGAGTCGTGGCCTCCTGGGGTTTGTCTGAAATATGTGGGAGGAGATCAGTTTGGTCACGTGAACATGGTGGTGGTGAGATCTCTGGAACCGCAGGAAATGGCTGATGTTAGTGTACAGATGCAGAGCCCTGTGTCTCCTGGCATGTATCAGGGTCAGTGGAGAATGTGCACAGCTACAGGACTATACTTCGGAGGTGAGGACAGCAGCCATCACACCACAGAATTATTGCTTCTCAGTAGACATGTATGATAAAGAACGGTATGTAGTATCAAACTCAAATTAAACTAAAATGTACTTATTGAAAAGCAAGAGAGACAAAGTATATATAAGTACCTCAATGCCATTGGTTTGTAAAGTAACATTGAAGTTACCAAGACAGTGCAGCTCCCATCATCATTAAAGGTTGTCATCCTGACTTTTGAGCTCCCAGGCTTATTGAGCCATCTTTTTATTATTATAAGTCAACATGCAGATGAATGCAGCCAAGTAGCATTAGGGAGCAGTCATCATTTAAGATTAACTACCAGATAATACCGTATGCATTCACTGCAGTGCAAACTGCAGTACGATAGGCCACTATTAACACTCACAAATTCAATTAAGAGCCATTAATTCACTGATTCATGTCATCCTACAAATTCAACATGTATGATGGATCCTAACAGGAAGTCCCTCAGGACTCGCCCAGTTACAAATTTAGCAGTGGGGGGATAAATTCTACTTAACCTTAATATTTAATTCGGTGTTCATAGCGATAATTCATCACCTAACACCATCAGTGTCTTAGTGGCTTTAAGAGAAAAATAGAACCAGACACCTCGAGCACTAATAATATCCAAGGATTTCTGAGATGTGTGGTCTATTCACATGATACGTATCTTTTTTTCGTCCTTCTGCTGGTTAATGTAACCTTTGGGGTTTTTGTTTCTCTTGACAGATGTGATCTGGGTGATCCTGAGTGTGGAGGTCGGAGGCCTCCTCGGCGTCACACAGCAGCTCTCCTCTTTCCAAGCTGAGTTCAACACCCAGCCTCACCGCAGCCTGGAAGGAGACTACAACCCCTTCGCCTCGCCAGAGAAAAGCAAGTGCCCCAACAGCAACAACAACAGCCTCCATGATGACAGCGGTCACCGGGTCGAGGAGGAACATTGGCAGGGAAACCCAAACCAGCAACAGCAAGATCAGAACGGACTTTCACACAACTCTGTGGATCTAGTAGCAAACAGTCTACAAAGCAATCTATCAGTAGTCTCTTATAACCAGGTAAGATATGATCATAGAGGAGAACATATTGAATCAGGGTCAGGGACTTTCTTCTTTTCTTATGTTGTTTCATATTTCTATAAAATAAAGTGAAAGATTAAATTCAAAACCTGAATTAAAAAAATAATCTATAAAACATTAGTTAGCTAGCAATGCAAACTCATCACTCTGCATTTATCTAAATCAATATGTGTATATTTTCCAATAGAAATATGCTGTTTTGTGTTAAAGTAAAACACAAGATGAAAATATTAAGGTATTATACAACTAATAGTCCAACAAACATTACATTTTTATAATTAATCTATTGATTATTTTCTTAATAGATCAATGTTATGGTCTATAAAAGTGATGTACTGTCAAAGAAACAACTGAAATGAGGAATCAATAATCAAAATAGTTGCTCATTAACTCTCCTTCTACGAACTAATCATTACAGCTCCACAGTCAAGATTTTGACCGCACAAAAAACAAAAGATTTAAATGTGTGCATGTATATATGTTCAGATCTGAGCCACTGTAAAGTCTCATTTAATCCATGTCCTTCTCACCCTGCAGCGTTACTATCTGTGCTTTAACCTTTTCCCTTCCTTGCAGGGTATACAGGAGTCCTACCCTTTTGGGCACTCCTAAACCATGGGACTTGTAACAGTGCAGCAGCACTAAACCGTACCTCCAGAGTTTGTCACCCCCATAAGAGAAAGAAGAGGCTTTATCAGATGCTGCTGGAGATTCAAAAACACTTTATGCAAAGTCCAGCTCCACTTTGAGGAACCAGAGGCTGACGCTCCTGACATGCAGCTCAACTAACATCCCACACCCACTGTATGCACGTGTGAATGCTAAGTTAAAAATGAGTGCTATGAGTCTTTTGAGTGATTTCTTTTTTTCTTTTTTTTTTAGTTGTCAGAGTGCAAATGAAATGACGATGACAGGATATATTTGTGAAGTTTAGTGTATAAGTAGTGTGTGTGTGCATTGTGCAACCTGAAAGACTTTGGAGGAAAAGCCATTTATTTTGCCAACTGATTCTCCAGTTTCTGCTCTGACTCTTCAAAAAAAAAAGTTCATTTCTGAATCAGTTCCCTTTAACTAAATCTAATAATATAAGTTTCTCTTAAACTAACCATTGGATATCATCATTTACTTTTCATCTTATTCATTTAGTATACACATTTTATTTTTTGAGAAGGGGAACGGCTACATCCTCCAGAGATATATCTAAGGCTCATTTAAAAGCCAGTCGGTTTTTATCAGTGTTTTTTCAACATGACTTGTTCATTTATGGGGAAAAAAATTCTATGCTATTATTGTACCTGCAGTGATATTTCCCTCCAGTTGAGGGAGTCAGCAATCTAACACGAAGACACAAGATCTGAGAAACAGAATATATTTTATATTTATAACATGGCTCCTATGATTTGGGGAAGCTTAATCTCAATTATTTTACAGAAACATTATTTTCTAAAGCTAGAATTAAGAGCAAGGTAAACTAGACTATAATGAAAAGTAATCTGATTTGGTATGAAAGGTTTTTAAAACAGGAATTATAGACTCATTGCTGACACTTGGATAATACATATCTATATAACATTAGAGGAATATTAGCAGAGTATTCATTATTGCAGTATTAGAGGTTCCCCCAGTCATTGTCTTGACAAAAGATATAGTTGAATTTTACATGCTTGAATTAAATTATAACTAAAATAAGAAGATAAATGACGATGATGCTATAAGACACTGAATATAAATGGTGGTAAATACACACAGTCACATCACACCATGAATACATTTTTTTTTTTTGTTGCCCCGCTTTGAATTTTCATTTTAAATCTGTCTTGGACTTTTTATCACGTTAAGTTGAATGTATCCGATGAATGTAGACGTTTTTGGAGACATTCATTTTCCCAAAGATTTTACATTGTAAATTTTTAATGAACTGGCTGTTTTATGAGTGTAATTATTATTCTGCATTTTCTCGTCTCTTGTTACAATTATTCTTGGGATTCTTTGAAGACGCATTGGAAAAATTTAACCTGTTTTTTTTTTTTTATTATGGCATAAACGTAACATCAGTAAAATTAAAAAAATACAATATCATGTTTTGTTTTGGAATTGTTACGGCTTTACTTACTTGCACTATCAAGCTGATCTATGCACTGAGTAAGGTGACCTCCATTGGAAAGGTCTGTGCGTATTGTCCTCCTCCACGAGTACAGTTAAGTCCTGAAGGGTTTATCAACTCTGTGATTTTATCTGTCATCCAGAGCCACAGTGTTAGAACACCCTTCTATGAAGGAGCTAACTGTCGGCTCCAGGGTTACATAGCTCTCACGGTGTGGCGATAACAGCCCCATGCTACATCTGTCAGGAACCTTTGGGCTCTTTGTTGTTTCACAGAATGTTTTATGTTCCCTGTCCAATTGAGAAATGATTCTCTCCACTGTCAGTGTCACTTCATCAAGTGCTTAGTGCATTTTGTGAGTGTGATGTCTCTGTCTAAAGTTTCTACTGGCCAGATTGCAGAATGGATCAGTTGGCATTAGACTATTAAAACAGCACATTTGTAAGAGTGAGGAAGTGCAAACAGATGAACAAATGAAAGCTTGTTTCCTGTATGGATGTCTGGTGAATGTTTGTATGATTAAATTATCACTGAAAACTGAAATGATGGGATTTTGTGTCATGTTTGTGCGACAGCTTTGGTTCACACTTACCAGGACGGAAAATAGCTTAATATTTCCACCACCACTAAAACATAAAATCTTGCTATTTGAAATGTGTAATTTGTGTTGCAGAAATGACTTCATGTTACTGGTTTCACCAAATGTACCTGGGCACAGTGATGCATTTTATTTTATTGTAACTGGGAATTTCCTGTTTAAGCAATTTATACATACATACAATTATCTGTCCAATATATGATTAAACTTGGAATTAATCAGGTTTCCATGCACTTGCTTTGCCGTTTTAAGGATAAACAAACATTCAAATTAACGTGAAAAGCACAATAGAAGACACCACTCAATAAAAATATATTCTCTGTTTTATAGACAGCATTAATGTGTTGTGCAGCACTTGAGGGCTCAGTTGACATTTACTGCCTGTTCTCTTTCTCATCACCTTTTACATGCAACAAAAACAAATATAAGGGTGATGACAGAACTCGAAGTTCAGAGACACTGGATGGACAGTGGATGCACTGAAAGCTCACTTTTTTGCATCGCTGGAATCAGATTACATGTTAGCCTGGAGGTGTACTGGTCAAATGCTGCAAGCAGCCCCTCAAAGGGGCACCTGCATTTTTTAGGGGCTATTGAACCTGTCAACGTCTCCAGCGGCAGCAGCAGCAGCAGCAGCCTCCTGCAGATCTGCCTGAGGCGGCAGCACTTTTATTCACTTGCTCTGGCTGAATTTTACATGTAAATGTGTCCGTGCAAAAGAAAGACGAAGGCAGCACAGTATGAGCGAGATTATCTTATGAAAGACTCACTGCAATTATCCAACCGACTAAACACTTGTTGTGGTTCAGGCAGAAGTGTGACCCTTAGCTCATTTTTAACTTTCTCAATCAAGGCTAAAAACTCACAGAGCAGCTTTTTTAAATTGCCATTCTACAATATTCAGGAAAGCCCTTGAAAGATGATTTATGTGGGTGGATACTCCAGCTGCAGCTCTTTGGAATATTTCCACACAATCACATAAACATTACTGTTTAGTTTAAGCAAACATTTACTCACTCGCACTTTCTCGTTCCCTCTCTCTATCTCTCGTACTCTCTCTGTGGACCAGTTATTCAACTTTTTTGCAAATCGTTTTCCACCTTTGAAACAACCATCTCTTGAGAAGGTTTATTGATATCTCACCGATGTTATGATACATGCTCCAGATCCCATGTATCCTCAGCCAGAGAAAGTCAAAGCCCACAAAATACACACTAACCTCACCATCCTGACAAAGGCCATTTGTCACTGTCCATATAATCGCCTCTGTCCCACAGAGGTAATCTACAAAAGAGCCAGATGTGGATGATATGTCAAGAAGTTTCAGAACATTTCTACACCATGAAAGTTCACTTTAATCTTCCTCTGTCTTCAAGGGAATTGAAAATCTATAATATGCAAATGCTGAGCTAATCCTCAGTGACGTATAAAAACCTGCCTGATAAAGTTTGATGAAACATTTTCTGCAGAGTTTCCCAGTTGTTTTTATGTTAAATACAAATTGCATGAATTATTCCCCACCTCATGGTGAACTCTGACTCAATTTCCAGCAGATCAGATTAGATAAAATAAGAGTTCACTACAGAGTATATTTAAATTCCCCCATAAAATGGAATAAGCTCCTTAGAAACTGCCTCTCTTGAAAATGACACCAAACACTATAGGTGCCCTCACAGCTTCTCCCCCAGGCTGTTCAGGCCCAGTCTGTCAAGACTCACCAAGTTTGTTTACTTAAGGAACAAGTGAAAACTGCCCCAAGTCATTATTAAATAAGCACTTACAGCAAACTCCCTCATTGAGACACACCCTTTCTTTCAGAAGTGATATGTCACAAAGGCTCTGTGTCCAAAGTAAGTGCTACTGCTGCGAGTCAAACGAGGTGTCTCAGTGGCTGGAGAGAACTGAAGCGATCCAGCTCTGAGGTGCTGGTGGGAGAAGAAACGTACGGTGCATCCTCACCTGAGGACGAGAGTCCCAGTCTCCTGAGGACCTGGAGATTCAGTTCACACTTCAGGCAGAAGGGAGAAGAAGCCTCAGTTCCCTGAAGCAACTTTATTCAAACTCTAACAAGGTAAGACTTTCATGATGAGGCCAATACTGCTCCAAATATCTACTTTTACTTATATGATGGAAGCCACCTGTCAAAACTGCCTCCTCTTCTGTTACCAGTAGTAGAAGATGGATGCAGTTTATCTAACAGAGCAAAAGTAGAAATGGTTTGTATTTAAATAAGCGTTTTTCTAGTCTTGATGACCACTCAAAGCACTTTACAGTACAGTTTGCCATTCACACACACATTCATACAGTGCATCTATTAGCAGCATTGTTCATCATAAATCATGACCCAGTCTGACTCAAGTCAGTTGATGACATGTCACGAAAGTGTCACCGTCCATATCTTATAGAGGAAGTCTCCAAAACACCCGGGGTGACTGATTAGTGAGGTAGTTTGAGAGGATTTACATAACATGGAAATTTGCTTTTAGCTTTCTCAACACTTTGCTGATTCTCTAATGATGCAACAACTTGTTTCTGAGAGCTGATCATGTCATGGTTTATAAACAGTTTGTGCAAATGGATCTGGGAAAAACCAATTAGCATCAGGTATAAATACTGTGATGTAAGATCATTTCTATTCACTGTAATAAATATCATAAAGTTCCTTTATAGTGACATTATCTTGTTAGTGACACGACAGCGTTTCCTGTTGTGAAAAAGACAGATTTGGAAAAACATCACAACAAATAAAAGTTGTGCTTTCACAGACTTGATAAAAAAAACTTAATCTGCAGTTTTATGTTGTGGCTTTAAATATTTTGGACTTTAGACGAAGAGTTTTTTTTTTATCATTTACATTATTAGTTTTTTATTCAAATATTCAGTTGCATAAAATGAAAATACTTTCCTCAAAATTGTAAATAAGTACACTTTTAATTACATGTACTTATACTCAACAACTTTTCTCTCATTATTATTGTTACTGTATTGCACTGTGTTTATTATTATACAGCAAACAACCCCTATGTGTGATCCAAAAATAATTGTGCTATTTATTAGTATAACTAAGTATTTCAACTACAACTGACGATAGATGAACATGGGTGATTATTTAGGATTCTGGATTTTCTCTCTCTCTCTTTAACAATCCACTCCGAACTGAAACAAACACACACATGCACTCGCACAGGCTCATTCACATAGCCCCACATGTATAGATAGAGGTGTGATATTAAGCCACGGTTCTACATTTTTAAAAGGTCTCGACCTCACTGTGTAAAGAACCTTGAGATAATGTATATCAGCATTACAAAAATACAATTTAATTGAACTTAATTATTTTGTCCAAAGAACTGTGGACCGAGTGAAACACAAGGAGCAGTGAACAAACTTTTCATATCGACCGAATGCCTCTCATATCAGACTGACTGCAATCTAACAAGGTTTTAAACACTGCAGCAAAAGCCTACAAATAAAAGGCTTGATTTCATGAGAATAATGCTTTCATTTGAGCAGTGCACACACACACACACACGCAGATCAGGCGTTCGTTTTAGAAAAAAAAACGTAACCTGGACGAGCAAGTTTCTGTCAGAGCTTAACATCTTAACAGCTAATGCCTGCAGGCGAGAAAAAACTAGAGAGGTGGACGTGTGTCGTGACATCACAGCATAATTACAACAGTGTCTTCTTTTGGCATTAAATAACGTACAATATAAATGCTGGTGTCAATAGACTTTTAAACAATATATATATATATTTATATTTTGTTCTAAAGAAAACTCCACTGTCTCTCAGTGTTTACCGAGAGATAAGCTGTAAATAATAATGTAATGTACCTTCGTGTGACACTGACATGCTTCACATCAAATACAAGCAAACATTAGCAAAAATGTACACTCAGCTTTAAAAGAAACATATTTAAATGTTTTTTGTATGTTTGTTTTTGAAAGATTTCTCCTAGTAGAAACTCAAACATGTTGTATTTAGTTTTGTTGCAGATGCATAAAATTATAGTTGCATGTCGTACCACTCCAAGACTGCTGATCTGTTCTCTTACTCACTGTACAATGCACATTCCAGCTACTTATCAAGTTCGATGTGTCCCACCCTGTAAGCCTTATCACGCTCCCCTTTGTGTTTAACTTGAGATCCATCCTGACGACCTGATGATATTTTCTTTTTTTAAAGGAATGGCTGTTACAACGTAAAAGCAGCCAAATAAGATTTTAATGTAATAACTAACAAACACAATTCAAGAGTTTGATCTTCTTCTTTATCTGTATTTATGAACTGGGGGTGGAGCAGATTGATATCAATGAGTCACGTTGAACGATAATGGAAGAAAGGGTCAGAATTTGGTCCCTGCTGAACTCATTTGACCTGAAAGTTTGAACATATAGATTCATGAGAGCATCTGGAATTAAACGTCCAGTGTGTCCAGATTTAGGTGAAAGGGAACTATTGTAAAATATTTAATGTAGAATAATCCTCATGATGTTTTCACGAGTTTGTTTCATCTAAATTATATGAATTGTAGTTTTCTTTACCCCAGAAAAGGCCCCTTATATTCAAATACTTTATATTTACATGGAGGGGCCCCTCTCTACGGAGGCTGCCATGTTTTTACATTAGTCCAGACAAACTAAACACCTTTTGAGTTTTATGACAGCTGAAAGCTGCCACAGGTTCTTTTACATGTTTGTAAGGAGAGGGTGAGGTGAGGGTTGTTCAGCTACAACATGCAATTTCAACTCTAGATATCACAAAATTCTACACACTGTACCTTTAAAACAGACTAGTGGTGTGTTAAAACACTTGGAGGGACAAACAATGGCCTCAGTGGATTTAACTGTCACAAAGATTCCAGTTTGCTTAGCTGGGATAAGCGATCCCTTGTTTCAAAGTAAGTTCCAGCTAAGTAAATATTACAGAACAAATGTCAGGTTTACTTTAGGATTACTCCTGTTTGGATATGTGTCAGAACCACATCAGTGCCACTCTGTCTCACAAGAGAATGTTACTGTTCAACGGGGAAAATATCTGACACCAATGACCAACATGTCTGAAAACCGCTGCTTTCTTGTTCAAGGAGCCTGAGCATGGGGAGTCCAGGTTGTGAGCACACGGGCTGCAGCACACGCTCGCCTGTCTACATCACTCACCCCCACACTAACCCCAGGGTGGCCTGGCTGGACGAGGCCGAGGACATCAAACCGCCCCGCAGTTTGCTGGGGCTTCCTGAGCTCAGCTGGCCTGGGGTGTACCTCCCCTGCTACGACCGATTAGTCATAGAGGAGAACCCCTGGGTGCTGGGGATGACAGAGGCCTCCACTCCTGCCGCTCCCTCCTGCAGGACTCTGGAGCAAAGCCCACCTGCCCCCGGCCAGGCCCACGCTTCCTCCCCTGAAGCGGAAGGTCAGGTGGAGGAGCGCTGCCTGGAGCAAGTCCAAACCATGGTGGTGGGAGAGGTGCTGAAAGATGTCGACACGGCCTGCAAGCTGCTCAACATCGCACCAGGTAAAACTGGACACAGCAGGTAGAACTCAACACAGCAGTTAAAACACAACATTCCAGTTAAAACACAACACTCCAGTAAAAACACAACACTCCAGTTAAAACACAACACTCCAGTAAAAACACAACACTCCAGTTAAAACACAAAACTCCAGTTTAACGCAACACTCCAGTTAAAACACAACACTCCAGTTAAAACACAACCCTGCAGTTAAAACACAACACAGCAGGTTGTTTGCAGAAGATTTAATCAAAATAATTCTACTTTTTGAAGCCTCCATTTGTTTCTTTGCTCTGACAGTGACACTGAACTGAGGCACTGCCCACATTGTGCAAACTCACATGTTGACACAGGATCATCTTCACTTCTCATGAGCAGAGTAGTCATCAAGAGCCTGAACATCACACACTGTACGCCTGATTATTTGCTTTTGTTGCAGCGTTTTTTCTTTACTTAAAGCACGATACATGTAGCATATAGGCTGACACATTCATAATGCAGCCATGTTTAAGTTAGCTAGACTTTAGCTGGCTGTTAAATTCCAACATATTTCCAACTCTGACTTGTTTTCAGCATCGGGTATCCAAGCTGAACATGTGGGGAGTTGTGTGACCTAAAACAAATCGTCTCTTTGTGTTGTCCTCTACAGACCCGTTGGACTGGAGCTGCATGCATGTTCAGAAGTGGCTGCTCTGGACAGAGCACCTGTACAGGCTGCAGCAGGTCAGCACCATGTTTCAGGAGCTGACCGGGAGGGATCTGTGCTCCATGACCGAAGCAGACTTCAGACAACGCTCTCTGCAGTTTGGAGACGTGCTGTACGCCCATCTGGACATCTGGAGATCTGGTGAGAGGGACACTGGAAAATGGAAATGCATGAACTCTACTGTAATGTTAGCAGCTTGTTTGCTAATCCGCTACTGAATTTTGCTATTATTTTTGTTTGTTTCCTTAGCGGCTGCAATGAAGGAGCGCTGCCCACCAGAAGAGAGCAAGTCTGGTGAGTTTTGGGTGCAGATTCAAGAAGCTGCAGTGATATGTGACAAAACATCGTTCAGGTATTAATGCGTCATGTGGTTTCTGAATGTCAGTAGCGGACGAGGGTTCCTGGTCAGAGGTGATGTGTAACTACCCCAGTCAGCCCATCCACTTGTGGCAGTTCCTCCAAGAGCTGCTCCTCAAACCACATAACTACAGCCGCTGCATCCGCTGGATCAACAAAGAGAAAGGTAACAGTTCCAGATCCGATATTTGCCTAATGTTGACATAGTATCCGAAGTTAGTCAAATGCATTTAAAGGGATAGTTCACCCAACAATGAGAATTCACTCATTTTCTACTCACCACTATGCCTATGGAGGGGTGTAGGAAGTGTTTGAGTTGACAAAACACTCTTGGAGTCTCAGGGGTAAACAGTGTTGCAGCTAAATCCAATGCAATTTAAGTAAATGGTGATATTCAAACGTAAAAAGAAACATAAAATACCTCCATACTGCTTCTGTGATGTCATCCAAGTGTCCGTAAGTCCAGACATTCACATTCTACTTCAAACATTTACGTTTTTAGCCGAAGTGTTTGTTCTCCACCTCTAGAGCCATGGTCCCATCAGACATTTAGGCTGAAAACATGGTGTACGATAATATGATTTAGTGATTAGGAGTTGTAGTTTTAAAGATTCAGTGTGTAGAATTTAGTTACCTCTAGTCGTAAAGTTGCATGTTGCCACTGAATACCCCTCAACTATATATAAAGTATTATATAAAGGGTTCTCTCTCATGCATTTCAAAATCTAAACAAAATGAATTTTCTTTCCTCTGTCCACAGGAATATTTAAAATCGAGGACTCGGCTCACGTGGCCAGGCTGTGGGGCATCAGGAAAAACCGTCCGGCTATGAACTATGACAAACTGAGTCGCTCCATACGCCAGTACTATAAGAAGGGAATCATCCGGAAGCCCGACGTATCCCGCAGACTGGTCTACCAGTTCGTCAACCCTGTATGATGGACGAGGATCAGCCGCTCAGACTGAGCTCATGGCCATCCAAAGATATGCTGGACATACAGTCGAATAACATGAACTCTGACGCTGTTTGAATTTGATGTTTCGTGTCACTTGTAAAGACTGCCTACAGAAACACGCACTCCTGCCTATGATAGTTTCACTCTACTTTACAGTTCTTAAAAGAAGTGGATTTACTTTTGTTTGTCTCTTTATAGTCTTCAGCACTTGTGTCTCTTTGGTGCAATGTCCGGTTTCTCAAATGACCATTTTTCACCTGACAGTGGAAAAGAGCTTTTTCTCTTTCCTGCAGAGAGTCAGATGAAAAGACAGCGCACATGTTTGCGCTCTAAATACTGGAGGGAGCAGTTAACTTAACATCGATTCTGGAAGCCAATCTACAGCCAGATCTATCCAAAGGTAACTAGAATGGCCCTGAGTGGAGCACATAACTCCACCAAGGCCCAACACTCCCCTTTTTATACCACATAGAAATGTACTAGATCTGCAACAAACTGCACAATATTAGTACCCAAAACATGTCTGATTTTCTTTTGCATTAAGATCTGTGAATTATTTTCTGAGAAATTACAGAAAATGTTGCAAAAAAATCCACCCTGTTCCAGATCTGCAGCAAAATTGAATGGGTTCTTCCTTGAACCATACAGCAACCTTCCGTTTTGTGGTAATCCGCCCAGTAGTTTTTTGTGATCCTGCTAACAGACAAACAAACATGGATTAAAACATACCCTCCTACACAAAGCGTCCGTGAGCATACTTGTATTTATATGTTATACTCTATGCTCTTTGTGTAATAAGAGGATTGTGTTTCCGCATGTCCGTTGCTCGTGCCAAGCTAAGCTAACTGGCTGCTGGCTCCAGTTACATATTTATTTATTCATTCTGACAATTTTTATCTTCTAATTAAACTTTTTATGGAGTTAGTGTAATTCTCAAAATGTCAAACTTTTCATTTAAAATCTCTTTGTTTTTTTAACAGACTTTTCCAATTAGTCCAGTAATTATTACACAGCAATGAAATACGTGGATATTTTATCAAACCTGCAGTGATTAATATTCCTATGCATTTCCTCCTTAGACTTTATGTTCAAGCTCTATAATAAAGAAATACATTATAACCTGGTGTTGTCCTTTTGAAAGAAGAAACGATAAATAGCCTGATAAAACACTGAAGCTCACACGTGCAGTCCATAACAAAAAACACACGGACACTAACTTTTTCAACAAACTTGTTTCCCTTTCAAACCAATATCGCAATATTGACACCACCACAACAAATTCGATTTGGGTTTTTCATCACTATCATCAATATTATCTGTGATCATAATCATTTTTATGCATATTTAAATGAACTTCTTGTTACATCAAGATGAACAGGCACTACACCAGTTAGGAGATAAAAGTACATCACTAACTATGAACATACATCTTCTAGACCGCTAATATAGGGTTTCCACAACGTGAGCTGCTGTCCCCTGTGTGCATAAGGAAGAGATCATCAACATAAAAAAGCATTTACATGTACACCTTTTTACTGCCTCAACATGGTTAGGTCTCATTTTCAACTCAACACAGTTGTACAGTTACAATAGAATATAATCTTTAAATTACATCATCATATACAAATCTGACAGCGTGGGATAACGTCACGCTTTTATGATACACTGACAATTCCATTGCAATGAAATTCATACGATATGGTTCCTATTACTTAATATGTTTTCCATTGCTGTTATTTAAATGAAACACATTTACATGTATAACACTACATTTTGTCTTAATAGTCAATCACTTGCATTTTTTTTTTTAAAACATTTTTTCTGTTACATTTACACAACTCATACACACTGGATGATGAAGATGTTTTCCCCCAAAATATTAACCTGGTCAGGTGGATTATGTCTTTGAACTTGCATGTATTGTGTAAATTGTGTGTTTAATGAAGGTGTATTTGTGTGAATGTGTGTGTGTGTGTGTGTGCGTGTGTGTGCGCATATCAAGGATGTGGGACAGTTTGATGTAAGAAGTCCTTTTTGCTATGCTGGACAGCTGTTACTCTAAGACACAACTTGTGAGCTGGTGATGTGTTTCTCCTCATGTGTGTGACCCAAACCTGTCAAATCCTAAACACATCTGCTGACTGCTGTTGGTCTGCTGAAATTTTAAAACTCCAGGACAACTAAGTTAAAAAAGTGTCTCTCTTGTCTAATCAGAGATTTAGGTGCAACTTGTAGCAAGACGATGAACTAATCAGCATCTGATGAATGCCAATTCCTGTGATAAATCTTATTTCTCTGGAGCAAAGATTTTAAGAATGTAATGTGCTGTGTAAGCATCGTCTTACGTGCACTGCAGAACGGGTGATGAGCGTTTTCACTGTGTCGTTGCGTTGTGTTTTGCAGACAAATGAGGTTTGGGTGGACTGGGAGGCAGCTACAAGTTGATCCTCACTGAAGCGGTTTTTCTACGTGATATGTGAAGTTATTGCATGGAGAGAAAACAGATAGTTGATGGTACTGGGTCATTCTTTGGCTCAGCAGGGAAACAGGCCACATAACTAGTGCTTTTTGCTAGTTGGGGCTTTAACTGACAGTGGAGAGCCATGTTTAGACAACATGACCTCTTTCAAGCCCAAACACTAGTACATTCATGTCCTGTTGAAGAGGCTTCAATCTTCAGACAGCAGTCTGTAGCACAGTAACACATTGACATGCCTCCATTGGCCCCTCTCTCTCGAAGAAGAAAAGTGCCTGGCACAGGCATTGGTCATAACCCTCCTCTCATACAACGGTGGCACCTTTAAAGAAGATGTGATCCGGCTTCGCTCAGAGGGAAAGTATCACTCCTCTCTCCTGTTAGCAGTAAAGATGATTAAAGTGACTCCTGAATGAACCAAAAATGAGAGCTGCTGCAGAAACTGTGCATCATTTCCATGGATTGCATGAAGATGATATTGTTGAATGATTTGTGATGCTAAGAAAAAACAAATCAATGTCAAAAACAAAACATAGAATCAGTTCATCAACACGCTTCCTCACATGAAAACGGAAGCATGTGCATGTCCAGAAGCATGTGATGCTAAAAAAGTGACTCTCTGCATTTGTAGTTGAAGTGTTGCATCAGGTTGTAGCCCACACAAGGCTGCAGGATTCAGGGAATGCAAGTGGTTGCATAGCACATGCTGCTATGCAAGCTTAGAAACAGTTAAAAACACATAGCACTGCACACACCGGAAAAGAGGTTGGACCAAATCACAAAGAAAAACAGAAAAGAAAAAAAAAGAAAAACGGGATACTGTCTGTGGTACTTTTAACACTACACAGCATTCCTGATGTAAGAATGACGACTGACCACACAGCATTAAAAATGCTACACAAAAATGGCATCACACTGTATATACACAATGCAGGTGAGAGAAGCTCGTCTTTGTCAAATGGGTTTAACTGATTATATCTTCCCATTTTTCACGAGAGAACAGACTGCAGTGTACTGCAAGTTTAAATAAGCTGCATCATATGTTACATACAGCTATACAGAGAAGCAATGTGTTCCTGCACTGTGTGGATGTTATATCTGAGTGTGTATATACTGGAATAACTGCTGCTCCTGTTTTTAAATGTGTAAGTCCACCCACCTCGAACGCTGGATAAAATATATAATACTGATATATTGTCTTTTACGTTACTAAGTTTTTATTTAGGCAAGACTGCTTGGCGCATCTGTTGGGCAAGGGATGTGTTGCTCTTAAGTCTCTGGCTATGTGCGGTGCAATCGGACGGGACAGTTCAAGCTGCCTCCAATGGCTTGTCCTTGTCCAATCACGGGACTAGATTGGCTCGACGTAATTGGCCGGGTACAGTCCCTCTCGGCCGTTGTCCAAACGACCTCTACACCAGCCCTGCTCGTCCTCGTCCTCGGTCTTGGTCAGTTCGTCACCTGCGGAGGAGACGCCACTCTTTAATTAACATGTGTAAGATATTCAGTGTGACTCTGGAAGGAAAGGACGATATTTAAAAATATATTAAAAAAACACTTTTACATTTCTGCAGATCATGTCTCTCTAAATTATTATTATATAGTACAGTACAGACCCAGAATAATGTGACTTAAGAACATAGTTTTTGATTATTTGGAATTTTCATGTTCTACTCAGATAAAGAAGGAAAAGACTGACACGACATTTGTGATTGTACATCAAATATGAAAATACTTCCAGCAGCTGGTTCCTCTTAGCATAAAGAAGAAAAGAAAACTCTGCACCAGCACGTACAGAGTCAAACTGAGTCATTAACATGTTCCTAGGAAAAGTCTGGCAAAACACAGCTTCTCATGTTTACACTGTTTTCCACTGATTAAACAAATGAGAGATAATGTTGCTGGTGGGTGGAGCTTGTTACTTTTGGATGAATTTGTGCTAAGCTAAAAAACCACCTGCTTGCTCAAGCTACACATTTAACTAAGTGTAAAAAAAATTCTCATCTGACTCTTGAAAAGAAAGCAAATGAGCTGAACTTTTCATTTGCTCTTATATTTCAAATGGTTTTAATTCTGTTTAAAGACTCTAACGCGCTGTTAGGAAACTGTAGCAGGAAAATACTGTTTTCAAATTGTTCTTGCAGGTGTTAAAGTCAGCATCCTCAGGACACACACAAGCTCAAGGGTAACAAAATACAATTGTGCAGATTATTCCACTGATTTACAGGTGGCAGTTAAAGAGTCAGGTGACAGGATAATGCAGGGAAGATTAAGAAGATAGCTCAGAACTTTCAAAACAAAACACAAATCTCAAAGTTTTCTAGGTAAAGAAATGCAGTCACACGTCTCTTCGGCCTCAGGGGATCACAAAGTGTAAACATACAGTATCTTTTGTTTGTTTGCAAGAAAACTATATAGGGCCCTTACAGTTGTTTTTTAAAGAACCATCATGTACATGCAGGAAAACGTCTTTAAATATTCCCTCCAGCCACACATCCCTGACACCTTATTTCACACTGTGGGGTTAAAAACAGCCGGTGGACACAGGATGCACAGCTGTGGCTTCATCAATAGTAGTTTTTCGGTGTAATGCTCGTCTTTAAATCGTTAGTCACGTCACCCTGTGAGGCTCTGAAGCACTTTTTCAGACCAGTTCGTGTTAATTGGTGGCAAGTGCCTGTAATTTGTTTTCCATGTGGCCATTATTAACTAATCACTGCTATCGTCTGAAGAGGAAGGCAGCTTCAGAATAGAAACCAGGACAGAGTTGGAGCTTTTCATCTCATCCTGACTCTCCTGCTTTCGTCTGACAGGAATCACTGACCCTGTGTCACATGGTCGCTGATAATTACCGGCTTTGAAGGTGAGCTCGTCCTGTTCCTGGCCGTCATAATCATAGAGAGCGCGTACACGGACGCCTTTGCCAGTGCTGGAGTCATCTTCGAACGAATTCCCGTTCCCACCATTTTCATTGCCGGAGTAGCCAGCGGGCTGCTCGTCGTCAGACCATTCAGTCGAGTAAGCTTGATTCTTTTCATAGCTGCTCACACTGGAGGTGGGAGAAAACGCAGGGTTAGGTTTAACTTCAGACGATCCCATAAGACTAAGGATTAACGTGACATCATATTTTTTGTCTAACTGTTCTCAATCTCATGAGAAGGTCAAAACCAAGAATCAACCGATTTTACTGTTTAGTATTTATCTATAGCTAAGTATGCCATGAAGCTTATTGGCCGTAGACCTTCATTGTTGTCCATAACAATTAAATAAATGATAATGAGCTGCAGGACGACATGTTCCTTTATCGCCTTGATTCAAAATATCACTTCATGTTTAAATTGATGGCGTTTCTGTGCATCGATTCCTTGAACTAACCTGCTACGATCACCAGGTGGAGCCACATGGTCAGTGCTCGGAGTGGGTGGGGCTCCGTCTGGTTTCTTCTTCTTAGGAGGAGCACTGGCCTGGTCTGGGTTGTATTCCTGGTAAAAGAGAGAGGGGAAACGAATGACAGCAGAATAAGTAATAGTCTTAAATAAATGAAGAAAGAGTTTTGGAATGTTTTGATTCTGTACCTCAAACACAGGCCAGTTCATATGCATCCCAGGGCCGTGGTTGTTGCTGAACCACTTCAGGTCCTCTTGTGTGTTTGCACCCAGGATGGTGCGCTCCAGTTCTCTGTATATTGTGCCATAGCTAAGGAGAGAGAAGTGGAACAAATGGTGACAATGAAAGTGCCAGAAGGGGCCTGGAGGGGCCGTGGTGCCAATTTGGCAACAGACCCTACAGTGAAGTTCAAGAGAGAGATCCAACACTGGGGTGTGACCAAAATGAAGTGTCTCCCTGAGTTTTCTGCTGGAGCTGAGGTACTGGACTGACTGTATAGTTGTGACATCACAAAGTTATGTAAGAAACTCAGTTTAACACAGTTTCTGAATATTGGCTCGGTGCTTTATGATAGAAAACAAGGACATCTCACTTTCTACAATATAGCACCTTTAAGCAAATACAAGATCCTACACCTCGAACTCTGAGTAAAGTGATATATATGTGTGTGCATATTCAAACTAAAGAGAAATCTTTCACTGTGGTCGTGATCAGATAGAATCTAGTGGCTTGGCTTTCATCACACAGACATTATTTCATGAATCTAAGCACATCAGTTTCTTCTCAGTGCTCATCTTCTCCTTTTAATTTTCAATATGCAGCCACACATGAGATATCATAGTTGTGGGACGTCATTTACAGAAAACTAATGTGTTGAACTTGTTTTGTTGTTCAGGATGAACGCACCCGTATCTCCACTCTCTGAGAAGCTCGACTAGACAACAGAAGATGGCAGCTTTGGACAAATAGTCTGATAATCACTTTGTCACGGGGGGGGCCATCTTTGTTGTAACACACAGGTTAATAAACGCCTGGAATGTGACAAGCATTCACTCTGAGTAAAAATCAGTTTGACAGAAACGTCATTGACCGAATCATCCATTAATTAAGTGCTGTGAGTGTAAAGGCTCATTAGAAACGTGTGGCTGGTTATGAAATGTGTTGAAATTAATCAATTTGAAGAGAAATGAACTGAACGTGACAAAACAAATCAAACTCATCTATTAGAGATTCAAAATAAAGAACTGTGGTTCATGAGGAATTTGTTTCCCTGTTGCTTGTTAACATGGTACATAGAAATATTCTGTACATTCTTAATGAATATTAACAAAATTGGATCTCACCATATATACAATTACATGATGAAAAACCTGTGAGGTCTGTTTTCTCCGTGTATACAGCTTCATATGTGGGAGTAAACAGAGAAGTGATGGGAAAACAGCGGCTCGATGAGTCTTTATTAATAAAACTCACAAACCTTTGGTTCTCGGTGAGGTTAAGGTGGCGTTTGATGTCCAGCAGCGCCTCCTTCAGGAAGGTCAGCCTCTTGACTTCATGCTGCTGGCACTGGTCAAACACCTGCTCCATGCACTCCATGTACTGAGGGGTGCACTTGTTCAGCTCCTCCAGAGACTTCTCATACTTTTCTTTAGCCTTTGATAGAAAAACCAAAACACAGCTAACAATTTAAAAACAAGCTTATTCCTATTTGGAACTTGAAATACTGAAAGTAAACTGAACCCAATCGTATTCTGTAAATCTCGTTTTAACGTGGCTTCGATTGCAGCTTAAGTCAGAGGGTTTTAAAGTATTTTGCTGTGGTGACAATTTTGTGCAAATAAATACTGTGACTGTCCCTATAAGCAAATATATAATAATACAAAACCCATTCTTGCCTTCACACTGTATATATCAATCTGATAGAAAAATTTATCTTAATCCAAAGCCATAAAAACCCAGCAGCAAGACAGAACATGAACCAGTAACAAAAGACAATATGATACTGGATCTGTTTTCATAGAGACTCGACATCTACTGAAGAATTAAGCATGTACTTGTGTAGAACATAATCTTCCATCTTGTGCCAAATGTGTTCTTAACTTGTTTTGCCTTCAAAATATTTGAATTAAAACACTAATAAGCCCTTCACTTGCTTTTCTGGTCTGTTTCTCACCTTCTGCATATCCTGTTTGCATTTGTCTACTTTCTCGTGGAGCTTCTTCTGCTGGTCCGGTGTGACAGACGCCTCCGTCTTGCCGTTGGCCTCTCGGGTAGCAGCCAGCTTCTCCTCCTTGCAGGCCATGTGGTATCCTTTCTTAGCCGTCTCCATCTGTACGTCCAAACACACACGTTCTCATTGCAATTGTCACGTTTCATCATCTCAGAGCAGGAGTGACCTTGTCCAGACTGGATACATTTTATTGTGATCACTAAACTGTTCATAGCTACATAAATATTATTATGCTCTTTTATCTGGGACCAGAGACATATTTACTATTTAGACTTAAAGACCAGAGCAAGTACAAACATATAAGACTCACTGCACAGGAAGGGAAGTCATGTTTGTCATAAAAACACAATTAGATTAGATATGAGGTATCTACTGAGGTCTAAGCCCTCGTCTGTGCTCTCTAGTATCACATGGAGCCACCTGGAGATAAAACATCAACAATCAAACCCATGACAGTCAATCGTGAATGTTACACATAAATAAGCTGTGATTAAACATAAGGCTCGTAGCTGTGAATCAGGAAACGCCAGTGTCACCACCACTGGTCTCTAGATTGAATCATAAGTGCAGGCAAAGTAAAACTCAACTGTCCACTATTATAGAAATAAGAGTGATATTCCACTTTCTTTTAAAGCATAGCAGGAACTGGGGTGACTTTATTTAATGAATTTCTGCTTCCTGTATTTTATTGTTATTTATAATTTTTAGGTAAAAGAAATTTTGACATTTCGGGGAATTGTATGGTTTGAGTTTATCGATCCACTGTATAAAAATTGACCGATACGACCAGTGAATTTGGTTTAAATTAGTTATTTGATGCTAAACTAGTTGAAACGTCATGATTGACAGCTGAGACTGACTCTGTGTCGGCAGAACCTCAATACAGCAGCTAAACTCCACCATCTCTGCAGCACAGACTCTGCCCCAAATGACATCAAATGCACAAGATGGCCGCCCCTGTATCCAGGATGTTTTACATTTGTGTCTTTATTTACAAGCACTGATCCCAGAACAGCGTGAAGAGAGATTAGAGTGTTTATGTGACACAAAGCAACAAAACAACATCACAAGTAGATGCTGTGTCTTACATCTGTGACATTCTTACTCACATCTCTTCCAACTCTATTTTACCAACACAATGATGATGACTGATAACAAGTGATGATGAATATTCATTCCATCCTCCTCACCTCCTTGAGCTTTTTGGCCCACGGTTTCTGAGCCTTCTTGAATCCCTCCTCCGCCTCCTTGGCCTCTTTGAATCCTCCGATTATTTGCTTGTGATACGCCTCCTTCTGCCAATTCTTCACTTTCTCCACGTCGTCGTTCACCAGGTTGTTCTTCACGTCTTGGTGCAGCTCACTCACCTTGTCTGCCTCGGTCATCACACCCAGCCAGGCTCTCTCCACCGAGCCGTACTGTGGGCCTGCGGATCAGAAGAGAAAAAAAGATTATGCAAATATTCATAGAGAGCAAATATCAGACTGTGTAAATGGAGCTTTGGCAAATTGACAGACATGATTAAGTATATTCAGTTGCCGAGCTATTTATTTTATTGACCCTCCTCCACAGGCTGACCTTTCTCAATGAGCTGTCTCCATCTCTTGGACCAGGCCGTTAGCTGATCACCATAGGCTTTTTCTATCTTGGCACGTTCCTGCAGGCAGCCCATGAGGTCATTGCAGAGCCGATGGCCGTCATCAAATCTCTTGACAGCACGTTTGTAGTTCCCCACCTGAGACAGACGGACACATACAGACAAATATGTCAAAACAAATATATAAATACACAAAAACTGACCAGAGGCAAATGAGGAAAATATACCACGATACAAGTGTATATAATGATTGGGTAGAATATTAAAAGCAGTTGTCAACGGTCATTATGATCTCATAGTGTTGAAACAGTTTTAGAAAGAGCAGCTGTAGGAGGCTGATCGTGGGATCGACTGAAGCACTGCAACATTAAACTGCATATTTAGTTGAGTTGTCGAAACCTTCAATACTGACTATTCATATTGCACTTATCTTTTTAGATTAATGTCAGCTGTATCTATATTTGTCTATCATATTTATATTGATTTATCTTTGTACTGTGTGCACTATATTTTCTATTCTATCATTTTTTGTCCATTTTCTTTTAGATCTTGCCACCTTAAGTGAGGCCGCCTTAACAAAAACAATGCCAGACTGTGTGGCTCCACCTCCTCAGTGCCTGCAGGGGGCGTGAGCTCATGGTGCATGATGATGGGAGGGTAGTAAGTGGGGGAGGGGGCTCGTGCCTGTGCATGTGTAGTTATGCAATGACATGGGCCTGTGTTTGCGCATGTATGCCAGTGTGTGTATAGATGCTAGCATGTGAGTGTGTGTTTGTGTGTGTGTGCACAAACTGTGACTGCTTTAATCCTCTTGAGTGGTGTAACGCAGGCAGACACATTCTCAGAGAGACAGAGAGAGAAATACACAGAAACCACAGACATTGTGGAGCACATGAATAAAAACTGTCCTGTTCATCTTCACGCAGACATGAAGTCATGAGGAGCAGGTCTGATGCGCTCGCTGGCTGCGGAGCTGCACCGTGATTGGTCCCGACATGAGGATGCATGTGTGGGTAGTGTTGGAGCTGCAGGGAGGCAGTGAGACAGGTGTGTGACGGTGTGAGCTTTGCCCCGTGTGACAGAGCGCCAAGTCACACCAACAACAACACACAGGTGGACTGGTACCGCACATGAAAACACACAAGCCCTTGTTTTTCAGCAGCCTGGTGATTATCTCATGGTTATAATAAGGTCAAATGTTGATGTTTCTGATGACAACATCTGAGAATAAAGCTATTTTCCGGCGTTTATAAACCACGATCTGACCCGAGCTGTGTTGCTGGGTACGGATGCTATAGGCAGGTGCATGAAGTGAAAGGACGTCTCATAGCAGCTGATGACTGAAGCTCTTTGTCTGTGTCTCTGTGTGTACGAGCCATGATACAAAGAAGACTCTGTACCGAGGGAATTCATTAACGCTAATTTGGTGGGTTTGAAAAGCAAGCAAGCGCACATGCACACGCACACACAGACACACACAGACACACATATGCAAGTTGCCTTTTCATCACAAGTGAAGATGGCTATCACTTATATGACGTTAATATTTTTGTGATATGTTCTATCATTGTACAATCATTACAAACAGGACAACAAACATTCTCTCACTAAGACCGCCACATTTGATATAACAAAGTAGAAGTACTTATTGTAAAACTATGAACAAATAAAGAATTGTGATAACTATTTGAAATTATATTCACATCATTAATCCATTTATTCGTCTTAAATACTTAGTTAGAACGACAGACGCCCATTCACACCACAAAAACAACTCCTGCATTATAAGAACCTAACCTTATAGATATATAATACTGATGGTTAATTCAGCCCAGTTCTGTTAGGAAAAGAAAGATTCATTAAAAGTATGAGATGCTTTAGAACCTTAGAATATTTCTTCATCGTAAGAAGAGGAAATAAGAGGCGCAGCACGGAGGGGGTTTAAACTATCATCATCATATCGTGCTCTCTCCTGTCTTTCTGACTGGCTTTGGCGACTGTGATAAACAGTGAACTGCAGATGGTTCACACTCACCTGCCAAGTATATTTGCCCTTTTTCCAAACTGTTGCAAAACCATCTGGTGCATCAGATTACATATCTTTTGCCACGGTGACCACAATCACAGACGATGCAGCTTTATATCCACATGTCAACATGTTTGTTAGCTGCACGTCGGGATAATGAGGTGGAGAAATAACTAAACGGGTCACTTTTGACACGCTTCTCTTTTAAAGCAGTGGTTTGACACTTCTTTGAATCCCTGTAAAGTTTCAGAGGAGAAGTTTGATACCATTTTGTGTCTGTTATATGTGAAGCTACGACCAATAGCTGGTTATCGTGAAGTAGAGTGGGATGATGGGAGTTGCTGATGAAATTCTGCCTGACGTGACTCAGACATAAATCATGTTCACACATGAGGTCATGTGTTAAAGTTTTTTTTACATGTTAAGCATCAAACTGTGATGAATAATCATGGTCCATTACAAGTGACCAATACAAACTGTGGAAGGAAAAACAACTGACTGGCAAACTGGCCAGTGTGTTTCTGCTTCGTCAAGTGTAATTTGTAGTTTGAGGAAATGACGTAATTAAAAGGCGACAAAATTATACAATTTGGATTTCTCTGGGTTTGAACATTGTTGGAAGTATTTTGGAAAATGTAAGTACTCAAGTAAAACATATAAATAACAAAGGTCTAGATGTCACCCTCAGTCACCCTCTGCTTCAAATCTCAAAGGGTATCAAACGACATCACCGGGACTTAACGAGCTTCATGACTAGTAATCTAATTTTGAATGGTTTCATTGGAGACTGCCTGATTAGGCAGCCAAATCAATACAAGACAGGGAGAGGGTGAGGGGTAGTGTTGCAGGTTGCCACCAGACATCAGAACAGACGCGACGTGTCCTCCTTACCTCCCAGAAGCTGTCCATGGTGTCGTCAACACCTGCACATTCATCGTAGGAGCCAGACATTTTGTTGGATGTGAAAAAGCACTCTAATGACTAAACCTGTCCTCTGCAGCAGAGCTGGGTTCCTCATGCACTGAAAGAGACAGAGAGAAAGACGCTGTGAGACAGTAACTTAACACAAAGCAGTAGAGTGTGTTTGAACGCACATTGGAAGGAAAACATGGCCTCTGTGTTACACTTCACAGCAGCAGAGGGGTGATTTTCCCCGGGGCAACTGCAGGGGAATCTTTCAGAGTGAAGGTTTCTATTTGAGACGTTTATAATAATGGAATAAAAATAGTCTCCTCCACCAAGCATATAGCTCCCTGCCCTGAGGAATGAGCCGGAGCATCTTCTATGTGTGGTGTCCTAGAAACGACACCAGAGAGAGTGGAGCCTCACACAGCGCTGACCCGGAATCCTTCCACACTGCAAACCTGCGTCATTTTGAGACCTTACATCTGAGAGCGAACGCTCGACAACACACACACACACACACACACAATAAACACATGCTACACATGCATCTTCATGAACTCCAGCAGCCCAGAAACACACTTTACGTGTAAACACTAGAAGACAGAATAGAAACAGAGATCTACATGACTATTTTTACACCTCCCTGTGTCCTTTAATGATGCGGTTTAATCACCTCTTACTCCATAAAGCTGCAGAATACAGTTCCTGCAGGATTTCCTCGAGCATTTAGGGTGATTTATATTTATTTGTTTGACGTCTGGTCGATATCTTACCACCAAGGTTAAAAGAGAAGAGACTGCTCGACGCTCTATTGGTATCGAACCCTTTTGAAGCCTAATCCATTTTGCTCACATGACTAATGCTTTTCCTTGACAGAGAGGTCTTCATTGCACTGCAACATCCAAATATGACAATGCATTTTAGTGTCAGTGCCTAATAATAAGAGTAACAAGGGTTTGTTGATGACATTTCTGCTCTCACATGGTTTCTTAGTCGTTATAATTAAATATAGTTGATTGTGATCATTATCTAATTCAGCACATCGTCTCACAGTCATTCTTCATGTGCTCGCTCCAAATGAAATTTTGGTTTTGCACGCTACGTAGAGGTCAAAGCAGATGAACGATGATTCATGAGCCATTTTAGATGAAATGCTGAGTCAGCACTCTCCTGTCTGCAGCACCACCATGAATGTTTGGTTCAAATATTAACAGTGTCCTCGATAGTTCCTCCGTCAACCTCCCTCTGCAGTCAAGTGCAAATTAACTCCTACAACATCCTTCATCCCTGGAATGAGTCACGAACAACGACTCCCTGTGTTCGGCTCAATTTGAACACGTCTGGCCTCACTTTTCTCTACAGCACAACAGTGTTATTGTCCTTGTAAGATAAATAAAGAGAAACTAGGAGGTGAACCTGTGAGTGGAAAGCAGTTTTAACAGCAGCTCCTAAAACACGCTCCAATCAAAATGTTGTCTGAGGAACACATCAGTCAGTGCTTTCTGAGACGAGGTGTATTTTATCGAAGGCCTCGATGACTGTCAGCAACCTTCACACTAGTTGCCTGTGACAGTCATAATGGTTGCACTCTGCGCTGGATGTAAGACCAAAGCATGAGTTCATGATTTAACAATTTTCAAGTCAGTGTGGAAGTCCATTTGTGTCTTTCAGCTGCTCAGATCAGCAGCTAAGTGTTTTTCTGGTAATTCACATGAAAATGGGGACAACTGCTTAAACCAGTCGTGTACTGGGACACCAATACAAAGTTGACAAGCATTATATCGCACAGTTTCTGTCCTTCCATCCCTTCATTATCATCTTTTAAACTTTGTTGAATGGTTAATAGTGGATCTTTTAGACCTTCTACTAAATGTGTGACTTCACATGAGTTGGGACACACCCTCAGTAATCCCCTTCTTCAAAATAGGAACATGACCCCTTTCTGTAAATCCAACACCAAGGAGACATGGCAGCCACCACAACAGCCTGCTGTACAGACTAAAGAGCTGGATATGTAATCCATACCTCCACTGAATACAACTCATGACAATAAAGAAACAGTTACATCACTGATCTGTGCTGTGAGGACAAGAACCTGTCAGGATTTCCTGATGACAAACAGTATATGTTTATATGAAGAACAGTTAGACATTTTGGGAACTACACCTTCTTGCTGGGTGTTAGATTAGTAGAGTTACATCATTGTCAGGAGACATTTTCACTTGTTAGATATTAGCTCTCTACACATGACAGATTTTTCTCATAAAGCATTGTTGCTTCAGAAATTCACAAAAACGCCTGATCTCAAAATGTTCAACAAAAACAATCCTGGATCCGCCCCTGATCCAGATTTACACCAAAAGCTAAAAGGTTTGACCCTGAACTTCATACTTCCACTATGTTTAAGTCATCCATTGCTTTTTGTGTAACCCTGCTAACTAACAGACAAGTACAAGAGGAACTTGTTCTACTACTATGAGATCTAACAGTTTGCCTGAAGATGAAAATGCTTCCATCTGGGGTGGTCTTCTGAGGCCCCCTCACAGCAGAACTGTGATGCACCATAGACCCTGCCTTTGTGAAGATATTAACGAAGAATAGAAAGACACTTAGAGCTTTGACAACACTTGAATACTCATCTATCTGATACGTGTCATGCAGCTACACGGTAATGCAGCCCTAAAGTAGCATTTCTTAATCTCTGCAACAAATAAAGACCCATTGATCAAGCTACCAACCCATTATCCTGGTCATCCAATAAGCTTCAGCATCTGTGACTACGACACCTTATGACATCAAAGCCTGTTAAGCTGCGGCACAATGCCAGAATCCCATCTCACAACAACACATCCACTGTTTCCTCAGCCAGTGTTCCCACTTAAACCAACACCTGATGACATACGGAGAGCATTTGGAACAAAGTAAAACAATTCCAACAGCCAGGTCCATGAATTTTATCAAATAATCTCAATATAAGACTGCAGCCAACCCATGTAGCATGTGCATGTGAGACAAAAGCTGGGGAACTGAAGAAGCTTTCAATTTCTAAATGGATTCTGACGTCCTGGTTAGTTTGTTCTTTCCTCTGACAGTGTGGACAGAAACCTCATCCGCTCTAGTTGACTATAGGTGATACAGCGGAAGGAGGATTCATCACAGAAATGTCACAGGTGGGCTGCACGGTGGGAGAGTTGAGTGTGTCTCATTAGAATGATAAGCGTTGGGGGCTGGGAGTGGTAAGTGTCCTGAAAAGGGGCTTATGCTGCAGTCATGGAGGTCAATCCACCTCCAAGACTATAGTGTTTCTAACATTAGCCTGCTCAGGCTATATGGGATAGAACAATGAAAACGATCTGTCTATAAATGCAAAGAAACAGCAAAAATATTGCACACAGGTAAATAATCGTTCCTGTAAGAAACATAAATCCACTTCAGTTCAAAACCAACAACAACCCACTCTCTGACCGAAGCACCTGCTGCTGTCAAATCAATTGCTTTTGTAGTTCACAGTCAAATAGGAATCTGATGAAATAGCAGATGTTCTCACTTTTCTCTGAAGTTGACAAAGTATGTGAAAGACTAAACATTCTTCAGCAGGATCACTTACCACTGTTGGCTCCATCATTGCAAAAAAAAAAATTGTAATCAAACAACTCAGAGAAACGCAGACTCCTCGTGGACGTACGGTTGTTCTGTCCCAATATATATCTCTTCTTCACGGACTGTTCTCTGAAAGGTTATAGATGTGCTGCAAATTAGTTTTGCAGCTTTGACCTCTGTGGCCAGAGCGAACCTAGAGAGGACGATAAGTCTGACCACACCAGCATGTCTCAGAGGCTGAGGGATAATCCTGCAGTGTGCCACTTGAATAGCTTTAGAGGGGGAGGGAAGAGGAGAAGTGGATAGGATGAAGAGAGACAGAGAGATAAAAAGTGGGACGAGGAATATGATATTGACATGAAACCATAATTAGCTATTTACTGACAGGATGGCACAACCGTGAGAAGCCGATACAGGAGCTTTAGGTTGTGTTTTCTAATCTTTATTTTATTTTTACACACATTATGAATTCATGGTTGGCTGCAGGAGCTCACAGCAACATGACTCAACCCAATTCTGCAGGTACTTTATGAAGATGAATGTTCTTAAGTGAGTTAAAGAGAACTCCTTTTACAAATGTTCATTACACAGTCAGCTGGTTTTAAAGCGCTGAATGGGAACCACAACAAACATGTAAGCTCGTTAGAGTAAGAAGATTTTAGAGAGATGAACTAACTTTACTCCAGCACATTATTAAGCTCACTGTCTCCTGACTGACAGCAGCGTAAAGACTAAGCTGCTAAACAAACGCTCTCTAGAAACGTACAGTGATTGAAAAACAATAAATCTAATTTGGCTAGTTATCGGATGTTTCGATACAGTTGGTTTACGGTGACTTCTGGTTGTCCGGTGATTCTGTCAGATGAGAACAGTGTTTCCTCATCTTTTACTGACTGAGGATCAACGACGAGCAAAGAGAGAGACGGTGGGAGGCCTTCCATTGACATATGGCGAGAGACAGAGAGACAATGGGGGCAAGGAAGGGTGAGATGGAGGTGAGGGCAAAGAAGTTCTGGAAGAAGAAGCAGAATGTTCAGGATGCTGTGGTCAGACGTCCGGAAAGATCCTGAGTGGAACAGAGAGAGAGAGCCGAGGGGCCGGGACGGCAGCTGAACACATCAGGACAGAGATGTGATTCATCTCACGGTGCAGCACAATATAAGCGGGCTGGTTGGATGTTGCCAGGAGACAGAGCTGCCTTGTGCAGACTTCACACACACACACGCCATAACAGCCCAGGCCGTCATTAAGATGGCCATGTGACCATCGCTTTGGACAAGAGCAAGAAGCTTGAGTGACGCAGTGTCAGCTGTCACTCACACTCGTGGGACGTCCTCAAGTGAGCACCAACACTCACAAGAGAGAGAACCTGGTGGAGAGTCAATGAGTACTGAGGCAAAAAGGAAAGATGGAGATCAGGGGATAATAAAAAGATGCAGCGATCAGAGTTAAAGGAGAAATAGTGGAAGAGACTCTATGAGCGTGGAGGGTGATGGTGTTCATCAGCTGAACGTGTTGTGCTGTGAGCCCTCTTCTGTGCTTGCTGGGGCATAGAGGAGGAGAGTCAAATCTGAACTGACGTGTTGATTCAGACGGGGAATCTGCAACAGAATTTATAAAAACAACCCCTCATACCCTCTCACATCTTCCTCAGCTCAGTGGCCTATAGCCACCAGAGCAGAGCCCCTGAGAGGTCGGTGTATGAAGAAACAATTCATTTGTTTAGAAACATCGTGGCAGAGAAGAGGACAAGCATCATAATCTGAAATAAAGAATGTGCTACAGGTTTCCAGAATCAGGAAATGCTTTTTCTTTGAATCATCCTGCAACTAAGCTTGAGGCTGAGAGGCTCTGCATGGGCACTGTGGTGCTTTGATGCTGATGTTAGCTAACACAAGCCAATGTTTAGCAAGTGTCATGTTTGGCATGCTTACCATCTTGGTTCAGCATGTTAGCATGATGAAATATGCTGTTAGTTGTGTTTTGTCTCATAAAACCATATATAGAACCAAATAATAGAAAGTATATTTCAGTCTGAACCAAAATGGAGGACATACATCTGTGCCATATTGCTAATGCGGCAAAACAGTGTTAAAATAGAGTCTGAACGGCCTCTATCACGTGACAAGCTGGCTGTCATACACAAGCTGACGAGAGTGAGACTATAGCTTCACAATAAGCTGAGATCAGTTCTCTCAGATGTGACTCTTACAGCCTGTATCACTAAAACGTCACTTTCAATCTGTCTCCCACATCAAACACACGAGACATTCTGTAAATAACTCAGCAGAGCAGCAAGTGATCCAACACATATTTCATTGATATGAGTTTATTGCAACAGCCAGATGCAGAACAATGTCCATGTGAGCAGACTAGCTGTGTGAGTGTGTGTTTGATTTCAAACACACAAGAGCAGGATGACTCAGCTATCTGATCACGAACGCCTCCAGAGGTTCTGGGTTGGGTCACTGCAGAAGGGTGGGGGGTAGTTTTTAATCAATATTAATTTTGTGTGGCTGTGTGAGTCAGCCAGGTGTGTTATTGCTCAACTCAAAACTGATCGGACGGTAATTCATTATCAGTGGGATTAAAATGAGAAAAAAGACGCCGGTGTTATTCATTAATATCAGACGTCATTGACTTCTGGAGGGAAATATTCTCTCTCTCTTCCCCCATCCCCACAGGGAGGTCAGAGGTCATGATCAGCCACAAGTCATAGGAAGCTGCAGAGCAGAGTGACTGCTGTCCGTCATGTGCAGCCCTTCAAACAGTTTCTACACAGGTTCAATCCTCAGAGTCTGGTTTGATAAAAGCACGATTCAGATTCACCAGAGATTTGATGTAATGGCACCATGAAAGAAATTGGTTCATACCAGCAAATAATCAATAAAAGAAATAAAAGATTTAATTAGAAAAGATGGTTTCTAAAGCACATTATCACATCTCATAGCTAAACTAACTAACCACAAAATGAACAATAAAACAACTGATGAAATAAAATATGCGTCAAAATACAAAAGAATGAAACAGGGGCGTCCTGGTAATGAGGTGGTTGAGGTGTGTATCATGTAACTGCAAACTTTCTGGTTCAGTCTTTGTCACATGTTGTACCATCTCTCTATCTCTCTCTGGTCCCGTGTCTATATGCTGTTATACTATCAAATTAAAGAGTCAAAACACTGACTAAACCACATGTTTGAATCTCAACAGACTAAAATTCAAGGGCTCTAATCTCTTATAAATTCAAACCCTTGACTGCAGCCTTGTGTTAGATGGAAACACTCTATGTGAGTTCTAAAGTCAATTTATTATCAACACAGTATGAACATCAACAGCCAATCTGTGCACTCCATTCAAGCAAATCTAAAATATCAAACCTCAGATAAAGTGAGTCTTACCTATTAACCCTGTGGCACTCCTGAGACACAGACTGATTCAACTCATCAGTTCTTATTGAGATGTTTCTGTGCTGTTCTCTTTCTTTCCTCTGCATGTCGTCTTGTGTTGCTTTTATCAAACCTCAGCAGTCTGATGTCACTGTTATTATGCTCCTAAAGCTCAATACTGCAGCACCTCTCTGATTTAATACTAGACTCACGAGCTTAAAAAGCAAAAAAAGGTGAAAAACTTTTAATGAAACATTCCTTCAGATAGATCAATCAATGAGCTGTAGTGAGTCGTTGACATTCTCTCAGACCTTGTGAGTAATATCACTACAAAGCCGACACTGTGCAACTGTGCAGGCCTTACTTGAATCATTTCAATGAGAGATAGGCATTGAGCATTTATCATACATTGTATTATACAGCTAATTCAGAGTGGTGCAGTACGATGCATTCAAAGATCCAGGAGTAAAGGTTGCATTCATTCAGTCTATGCACAAAGTTTCACCTCTCTCTCCCAGATTAATTTAAATAGCTGTACAAGCTACTATCAGCAGAGGCACTGACATGAATTAGTTCATTGAAAAAAAATCATACATACAAGATTGAGTACAAATACTGGTATGACTAAAATAGGCAATAAGCAAAAGCCAATGAGGGGTTTGAATTTACTCACTTTCAATAATTAATCAATTGCTGTCATTAGTTTGCAGGTTTCTGGTCATATTAAGTTTTAGGTTAATTGACATTTTGACGTGAAGATATAAGATTTAGAGGAAAACAGATTCATCATGAGGTGAACATGAATCTTTTTTGTCAATCCAGTCAGAAATTATCTATTTGAAAAAAGATAAAGATTCCACTGTTAAATGATGCAAGAGATTTCTATGTTTCTTGGATTAATGTGGATTTACAATAGGGAAGCTAATATTGCTAAAGGCTAATCAATGTGTACAGAGACTTTGGTGAAAATCTTTTTTGAAGAGCAGATAAACAGTGAGAGATCCCAGACAGCTGGAAACAAACAGGGAGCCGGTGGGAGACAGGAAGAGACTATTGAATAGTTTAGTCTCTGTGATTCATCCACAAACTTGGCTGTCAAGCAGAAAAATATATTTCACAACTGGCAGCAGTATTAAGACACACACACACACACACACACACACACACACACACACTCACACACACACACACACACACACACACACACACACACACACACACACACACACACACACACACACACACACACACACACACACACAGAACAGAGTTGTGATTTAACACAGTGTCCTGAGCGCTGCTGCAGTGGTTATGTAACTATCAAGCCTCTTGCCACAAGCCTCCTGGTGACAGTGTGGTGGAGACGGGGGAAACTGCAGGGGGAGGGCAGAGAGAGATGGACAGGAGAGGCAGAGTAGAGCAGAGGAGGCAGTGATGGGGAGGTGATGGAGGAATGAACTGCAGGAATGCAGCAGTGGCTGTGAGATGGAGCAGAGAGGATGGAGGCCCTGGTTCCAGTCCAGATTTTCCTGATGTCCAGGCGGAGAGGAGCCGAGGAGCAAGGGAGGGAGTACATGAGCAAAGCAACAGTCAATCCGAGAATGTTGCTCTTCAAACACAACAGCGTTCCGCCTTCTTACTGCTGAGCGGTGTGATGCTGCACTGAATACTGATGGGCCTCCTCCAAATGCATCGTGTGTGTGAATATTCTCGAAAAGCAGGGAGAGTGAGAGGTGGAGTCACAGAGAGGGAGACGATGCTACAAATGATTGTGACTGAAAAGAATATAAACATTGCAAATATCAAAAAGACTCATTCACTGTGTATTATTATATAAATAATAGATGGGAGGTTTTAAAGAGTCATTACCCATCAACAGCAGAACAGAACCTCTACTGGTTCTTTTGAAATGAAATGTTTCAGCTAAATGCAATGATTGAATGAACCTAACATTTGGAAGCTTGATAAAAATCTACCTTTGCTTTTATTAGTACATGAGAGGATAGAAGAGAGGGAAAGAACATCTATCACAATCAGCATTCATGGCAATCCAGCCAGAAATTGTCAAGAATGTTAAATATCAATCTCATGGTGGCTCAGAATCACTACATTCATTATGGTTCATCCTATAGGGACCATGAATGGCCCATAGCCTTTAAACAATGCTGATAGATATATACTGTAAGAAAAGTAAATTGGTGTTGTGCTGTATATTGTGTCGTTGCAATGAAGATCTGACTGTACCATCACTATGACAGGAAACTGACCGGAGAACACGAGCAACAGCACCAGTTTGCCCAGAGATGCATCAACAATGTCCAGACCATAATCACCTTACGTCCCTATTTATACCCTCCTCTAATACCCGGAGGCCGTTTAGGAAGAGTGAGTGACTGATTCCACCGTGTGATAAGAGACAGAGCGGGAGACCAAAGACCTGACGCTCAAATCTTTCAAAGTTACAAAAATCAAGGGGTTGGACCGGCAGGCGAGTCAACTCAAAGCAAACAAGCATTTTGACTTGAATTTAAAAGAACAGCAGGCGATAGATATTTTGAAACTTTTATTTGGATCCTTATTATGTTCTTAGAATTGGCACACACGTGTGGTATTTATTTGAGGCAGCCCGAACCAACGTTGCCAGTTTGGCTTGCAGAGTGATGGATGGATACTAACTATGAGCCAAACTACTGCTGTTAGTTGTCAAATAAAGAAGCAGATAAAATAAATAAGTATGGTGTGAATGTTTCTATGCAAGTGTTGGCAAAACCATCCTGAAGGCATAAACAAGCAGGGAAGCTTGGGCGACCTCCTCATCTGGCACCGGGAGGAATCACTTTCACTGACTTTAACAAATTAGATTAAATTCAACATTTAACGATTAAATTAGATTGCGATCCTACATTCACGCAGCAGAGTGTGGCTGAGCACAGATACAGATTGTTTATGCTATTATTTATTCCTGCAGCAACAAACTCATTCTAATTCACAATCGTCCTCCCTCTTAGTCAACAGAGGTCTGTATTTGAAAATACAGCAGAATAATACAGATGATAGAAGCCAGAGAGGGTTTCACAAAATAAAAAGACTAACAGGTATCATGTTGCTGACGGTGATCTTGTTTTCTTTTAAACTGTGTTTCCCTCAGTTTCTTTCAAATACATACACGTTCTTTGTTTATACTCGTCTATATTTCTCTGACCCAGCTTCCCTTCCCAGGCTGAACTGCACAGGATCCCTCGAGAGGCCTTTCTGAACTGGGCCATGATGTTCTGATGAGCCTCCTTCAGACAGTTACTTAACCTCCCTGCTGCATCGAGGTTCCGTCATGAGTCACACAAAATGAAGAGATCAAACCAGAGAATCAATAACTACCCCTGCGTTGTCATTCTTCTCCGAGAGACAGCAGCAGCTGCTCTTAGAGACTCGAGAGATAATCAAAGAAGATTATGAGATAATCTCCAAAAAACAAAATATATGAGAGTACAACTGGACAATAAGACCCAGGTCTAATATGTGTCTGAATGGGTTTTCTCCAGGTACTCCGGCGCCCTGCCACCATCCAAAGGTGGAAATTGGAGACTCTGAATTGATCGTAGGTGTAAACCTGAGTGTGAATGATGTATACCATCAGCTGGGACTGGCTCCAGCTCTAAATAATAAGATGTACAAGTTGAGTCAAGTCTTGGTCGAAAAAGGGGCATCAGAGTGAAAATGCTGTCGCTACCTTAGAGACATCAGATCAGTAGATTCAATCAACTAGCTAGAAAGCTGAAATGCAACCCTCGGACGGCTCTGTAATCCCATATGTAATGTTGCACCTGCTCATGCACAAGGCAGAGAACACGAAGAGCAATCTGAAATACACGTCTCCAATAAGAACCAAACTTGACCCCTGCTAGTTTACCCACGGTCAGACTGGAACACCGTCATTAAATATTAACAGCACTGGCAAACAGCTATTAATTACCTTAAGTGGTGTGTGTAGCATAATATTCAAAACAAAAGTATTTGGGTCTGTGCTAAAGCCTGATATTTTTTACCTGTGCAACTTCAGACAAAATTAAGTCGAGGGAAAAAAGATTTGTAACGTGAGACGACACAAACAAGAAAAACAACTCACCTTCTCCACCAATGGGAGGTCAGGTTTCCATAAACCTGAGAGAGAGCTGTTGGTCCCCTGCAGGAGATCACCTGTGGAGAGAAACACACGAGAGGAAGCTGTCAGTCCGTCCGGCTTCAAGTGAGAGTTGAGTGCTGCTGAACTGCTCTTAGATGCAAATCAGCCCGACAGTGTCACAACACCAATTATCTTTACAGAGAATAAAACGTTTAGAGATTAGTAGAATTTTATTTTGAACTTTCACGATCAACGGGAGATTAGTCAACTGTGAGAGGCGGAATATTTAATTCTATTACTGTTCTGCTATGAAGAAGCAGAACAATGATAGACAACAAGTGTGCTGAGGAACTAATGTTGACGGAATCATAAACCAGAATCAACTGATGACCTTGAATATATTTGTTGACGTTCTTCAAATACAGTAAATGATGATTATGCATTGAACCATGGAAGTCACTCTGGTGTAAAGATAATGTACATTTTCAGCATTTGTTTTAAAAAGTGCAACCTTTCTGCTGCCACTAACACATTCCACATTTTAACGGTGTACAGCCCACACAGAATTCAACACATACAGCTCACCCACACCACGAAACAAAACTTTAAACAGAACCATATAACTGGAATTAGTGGGTGGGGGGGTATTAGCTAATGTAATGTACTAAAAAACAACCGCACCAGGAACATTAACTCCAGTTCAGAATAAGGGATAATAAACCTCAGAAAGGTAGTAACTTGTTCACAGCAGGGTTTCATTTAAATGTCTTTTTCAAGGTAAAAATCTTTTGACAGTAAGTGAAAGTCAATGAACTCAACTCACTTCAGGCTTTGAGCTTAATTTTGATGTGAGAATGCAACATGCTTTTCTTAAAATACTCTTTCCGCTAAAGATAGTCATTTTGTTAAAATATTAAAGCACCAGGTAATTTAAGCAAATGGGTTTGAATCCATTGCACAACCCCCTGATGCCGGGATTGTTTCAGACATGTTCATTGTCTATTATCTGTTGATTGTAGCAATTTAGTAGCAAAAAACAATTTGTCAAATGATAATTCACTGTCATTTAAAAATCACAAGTTCCACCTTCTTATTATTTGAGGTTTTGTTGGTTAAGAAAATTATTAGCTATATTTTTTGGTTTTAGGTGGTGAAAGAAAATTGAAAGTGTCAGTTGGGTCCCTTGGAAATCTAATAATAATAATAATAATAATAATAATGATAATAATAAGATGAATCCATGATGAAAACAATCATCAGGGAGCAAATTCATGGAAAATTGTTGAGTCATGGTCAGCTTGTCATTTTCCACACATGAGTCACCGATGATAGTTCTGAAGGATACGCAGTCTCTGAATGAAGCAATCACTCAAAGAAAGGCTAATGGTTTAACAGCAGTTCTGATGGAGATGAATCCATTAGCAAATAAACAGGAGATTAATCAGCTTTTGACGACTGAGATCTTTTTTTTACGTCCTAAACGATGTGATTCTTTCACCGAGTCTTCCTCTGGGAAACTGGGACGAACATTTTTTTAACGTGTCAAAGACCATTTATCAAACACGGGCTAATTGATGGTGAAAATAATGGTTATTTGCAGCCCTGGCAACACACTGTTGAACACGTCATCCGGTCAAGTGGCCTCTCCGTCTCTTTGAGTATGTCCATGAGGAACACACCCTCTAGTGTTCAGAGCAATGACCTGAAACTGCTGCATTCCCCAAACTAAACCCCACTGATGATGATGATGATGATGATGATGATGATGATGATGATGACTATGTTTCACCATTCAATCCAGTATTGATCCACGTGCTTGACGCGGCACACCGGGACTCCATTTTGAATTCCCCGGAGGATCATGACACACACGGGGAGGGTGCTCGGCCTCAGGTTGAGCCACGGCTACATGGTGATGATTCAGAGCAGACACTGACATGTGGTGACGCTGCATGAAGCCCACACTGTTCTACTGAGAGAAACACACTGTGTGCTGTGTAAGTGATATTTACAGCAACCCCCTTTTCAGTTTAATGGTAAATATTGATGTTCTATTTGTCCATATTACATCTGGTAGATGGATTATTCCATAAATATTTCAATAACGTCATCTTTGTTTATCTCTGTAAATTCATGGACACAGAATGAGAGATAGAAAATTCGATTATTTCTGTTGGGAGACGAGAGCAGTGGATGTTTTCCGTCATTTCCAACATCATAAATCTTCTGGCGAGGATGTGGAGTCTTCCCCTGCGTGTGTTCTCCTCTGCATCGACAGATATTCGACACTCCGGCTGCCCTTCAGACTCTCTGTTCCTACACGGCCTCTTTTTTCACACCTTGTCAGACACCATCATCTCGTCTTTTCAGAGAGGGACAGCAGCGTTTAACCCTTTCATCAGCCAGCACGTTAGAGAAGGTTTCAAAAACAAGAAAAAAAAAAAGGAAAAACAACAACCTCACTATTTCACAGGTTGTCCTCTGTCCCTCACACATGATGTCTCGGGAACATCCTCAGACAACTGACGACAACATGCAGGTCACCAACTCGACCAAACACCACTTTCCCTCCATGTGGAATCTATTGAGACGTGACAGATCCAAACCAAAACCTGTTTCTGTCTCTGTGGTTGTAGATTTGCATCTAAACATGTATCTGTCATCAGTTTGTTTTCAAAGTCAAAAACACAAACTCAGATTTACCTCATTATAGATAGAAACGTATATATAGTTATTAAACTAGACAGGCTAAAATCTTCATCTACCTTCATTTAAAACATCTCATGGTCGGTTCTCTAGTGTGATCAGTTTTATATTTAATTCATCTTCCATTTAACAAACCAACCCTCACTTGGCAGAAGTATGGCACCTCATTTTAAACAGGATGACGACAACTTGAACTCCCACAAAAGCTAATGCTCCAAATTACATAATCAGTTATTATGTAAATGTCCAAAAAGAACCCAGTTGAAAAAGAGTCTGATTAAAAACCTACAATCAATTCGAAAAGAAGCTTAAATCTATTGTTATTTTTACTGGAGATCTAATATCACTACATTCCCTGTGGTAGATAAACACTCACCACACAACTATTCTATTAACGGCTCAAGATAACAGTGAGTCAAAGCAGTGGTTACACAAGTGAAAATCATAATTAACAAACCTCCTGAGCAGGAAGATGCTGCCCCGTGCACCGCAAATAGAAATACAAGACAAGTCAAGCGTGGAGACACGAAATGAACGGTACCGCAGATACACTTGCAGGCACGGCAGGAAGTCAGGGAGGACAAACGTGTGGCTTTAGAAATGAAACAGCCATCTCAAAGGAGAAGGGATGAATAGTTTGTGACTTAATTAATAGCTCTTTGTCTCTCAAGGACTCAGACAAGCACACACAGACTCACAGAGACACGTCAGAGCAGGAAGTTTAACAGCAGTTGAATCACTTTTGTAATAGTTTCGATACCAAACTATTTCTGCCAATATTTGAATTCAAGAATTAAAGACAATAAGCTACTAAATGTACGAAGTTCTCCAATAAACAAAATAGAAAAAAGTAAGATGTTGCATAACAGATAGATTTTATATTTCAGACTTTTCATTTTCAGACTTTTAAAGGACTTAATTGGCAAATGTTTGATTTATTTATAGGAGAGATTTGTTGAGACAATTTTCCATTCATTCTTTTTATTTTGGTCCACATACTGTTGTGTATTTTACAATAAATGTGGTGCACAACAATAAAGTAATAGATAATAAATAATAAATATAGCGATATATATACATTTATATTTATAGTAGGTATGTGTAGACAAAAACATGTAGGCCGAAGCGACATCTTATTACACCTGCCCTGTCTACACAATCACACGTCAGATGGTACCAAACTATCAGTAATCATACTTATGACCCAGAATCTAGGCCCAATTAAACTGATCTGTGGTTCCCAGTTTGGGGGTAAATCTCAAGATAAATGGTTAAGAGAGAAAATACATAAATAAATTACTACTACTGCAACACAAAATGATGTTTACTCCGATGTTTTTTTCAGCCAAATACAAAATATTTCTCCTCTTACTCCTCGTGAAATCCTCCAAATGAAATGAGCAGGGAGAAAAACTACTCCAGGCCACAACTTGAGGGAAGAGATCACAGCTACTTATTTCTTTGAAGATAAACGAGCCAAAAAAACTTCTGCCTCCGGTTAAAATGTGAAGGAGTTCCTGGTGAGACACTTTTGACTTGGCTGCACAGTGAGGAGTGAGGAGTCTGCTAATAAATAGGAGGTACTCTTTAACTCTCGTCTCCGCGACACAATTGGATTACCCCCCCACCTCCCCGTCCCCGTCCCAGTGGATGTATCATCGTCTCCTCTCTGCAGCCCTGCATGTGTCAGGCTCTCTTGGGGGCACCTTGGCCGCTGACAGACGTGCTCTTCAGCAAACTGTGGATTCAGCTCAGAACAAACCAGCACAGTGATCAGGAGCTGTCGCCTGCTGAACGTCACCTCCATCACACAGAGCAACACTAACATATAAACACAAACAGAGCTGTGGAGAGAGGCGGCATGTTTACAGGGATGTTTTTAGAGGACAGGAGCGGCATGGTTTAGAGGAGTGATGCCCCAGCCTCCATCACAACCACCATCCTCCTCCTCCTCCTCCTCTTCATCATCATCATCATCACCCACCACCACAACATCTCTGCTGCAAATGTGGCTCAGTGTGATCCTTCAGTCAGCTGAAAGCCTGGATGCATTTCAGCTGGGGAGCAGATTTGATGAATGATTAAACGACCACATGCACCTAATCCCATGAAGAAGACAAGGATGCTCCTCCTCTGTTCGTGGAAAAAAAACAACACAGTGACGGTGGAGATGGCTCATCGCTCTGCTGTGACAACCAATTACATAACGTCAGAGCTGAGTGCTCTCATTAACATTCGCGTCCATTTCACCGAGAAACACTCACACATACACAACGAGGCGATTCCTGACTCCTGCTCACTGCGCCCGTATCGATGAAAAGCATAAAAGTGCGCATGGTTACGACATAATTGCTCGACGTATGGTTCATATTCCCAGTGTTGTTTACCCATTTGGCGCATGGCAGCGAACATGAAATGGCAATCCTTCATCTCAGCCTTTGCCACCACCTCCATCCACTGTGGTGCCCTTTACCTAGCAACAGCCTGCTGTCATTTCTGTGCTGGGCTTTCTGCATAGAATAGGTTGTGCGAGTAAACAAGCTGCATAGGATTTGGATGCTGAGGTCAAATTTGCTCGTCGAGGGGATAAATGGGAGGGGGGGGGGGGGGAACAACACCCTGCATCATCCAGAGGAAGTAAAAGCATTAGTGCAAAACCAAACTAAACGGTTCATTCATTTAGTTTCGTTGAGAAGCTGAAGCCTCTGATATTAATCCTCGGGATGATGCAAGATGGTTCTCTTCACCCTTGGCGCATATGCAAACAGCGGTACATCAGATAAAATGACGCATGCATGATTGAGAGCAGCCACGGTGCTGCTGGTGAATCTGTAGTAATCTGTAGTACTCGGTGGGTCTCGCATGCAGCAGAGACATTAATCAAACGATGGGAAATGATGCGAGGTTTCTTCATCCCTGCGTCGCCCTTATGCTAAAAGGATGCTGAGCTTCTCCTCATCCAAAAACACACACATACACAGATCGGACTCACCAGAGATGATGCTGCAGCCGCCGAGCTTCACTTACTGCCCGAGAGAAGTGCGCTGCAAATCATTCAGTATTTCCCCTTGCAGCGACAGAAGGTGACCCTGCGTTCTCTGCAAGTCTCTGCATCCACCAGATCACGATGCGCGCAGCGAGGGGGAGCTCCACGGCACAGGCGCGCGTCGGGGGGATGGCCCAGCGATTTCCTTTCAATGGACGACAGAGCTGCAGGGGGAGAGAGAGAGGCTGAGCTAACGCTGCTGGGAAACTGCTTTTAAATCCTCACAACATTAACCACATGAGCTTATAGGGGAGCTTTGCCAGATGTGTCCACATGTGCAGGTGCGAGTGGGTCCTTTGGAGTTTTAAGTTTTCATCAGCTTGATATATGAGTGTGAATAATTTTTTATATTTTCTGCTGTATAAACATGCACACCAGATATTGGAAGGTGTTGTTTTTTTTAAAATATAGAGAATAATTAATATCTGAAACTATATGGGAGTTTCTGTAATGGGGGGAGGGGGGTCCCAAATGTGACTTCCACTTTCCAACCAATGAGGAGAGAGGGGTGGTAAGAGTGGGCGTCCCCTCTTTTATTGTCAATCACGTCCACATTGCACTACACTGCAGGGGAGGTGGTGTTTTTGTCCTCTGGCTGCCCAACAAGTCATATTATATATATACACACTGTTCCAAGCACATATAAGGAAAGTATTTTCACCTGCTGTTTAAAATGTTTCTCTAAAAGACAAAATACATTAACGAGAACGGCACTGGGCGGAGCGCTTGTCTCTGGGAAGGCCCAATAGTCGCATTAAATTCAAATAAGCTGCACCAAACTGCACAAATCAGTTCACTGAATATGCCGGATGCTTGAAAATCTTGTTGAGAATCTTCTCTAGGGAATCAGTAAAAATATCCAGATGTGTTAAGTTATGTATCTCAACAATGTCAGAATTTCATTGACATTAAAATCCCAAAATAAAAAAGTTTGTTCATTTGATGAGTTTAATCAGTGCGTCAGAAGTGAAGTGAGTTGTGTAGATGAAAACGTTGTCTCTGTACACTTCACAGGTTATTACAGTGAGGCAGATGTATGAAGGCTGTAAACTGATGCATTTTTAAACAGCAGAGCAAGATGTGAGGTCAGCAGACAATATTCTTCTACTTTCTTGTCTCAATCCCACATTACAAGTGATCAGGAAACTGATCTCAAACCACACCTAAGTAGTCATTTATCAGGGCTGATAATATCCAGAAACACCAAATACTAAATGCATATTTTGGCTCCTACTGTGTCAAAGAAGCAGATAAGATTCAATTTAGAGCTCTTCATCATTTCATAATATGCTATTAAACTTGTGTCTTTATTGGCAAAATGAACAGATGGCAGAGAAATGTCATGTGTGCTGTTTTGTGCACAAATACCATATCACTCGGCAGGGCACGCTCACAGTGCAGCCTCTTTCCATTACCCTTCCCTTTTGAGTGCACTTTGTATTAAATGCACAAACAATTAGACATAACACCATCTGCCTTTGTGCTTTATGGACCGGTGCAATCACAACACTTCTGAAATGTGGCCAAACACAGGAAATTATATAATCCATCAGAAACACTGAAGTTAGGAATCACCAAACATCTCTGTTCTGGTCCTTTCATACGTCAGTGGAGCTACGTGTCAAAGCCACTCGAACATCCAACACAGGCAGGGTGAGGACACGAGGTGTCTGGTTCTGTGGAGGCGAGATTCGTGGAGGAGAAAATGCCTTGAAGCAGATTAATAGCATTGAGCTACTTTTGGTCTGACTCAATAAATGTTGTGCCAATGATTTAATGAAAGCAGCATCAAAATATAGACTTTTTATTTGATCACTCTACATCACACTACAACACATATATTCAATAACACACACACACACACACACACACACACACACACACACACACACACACACACACACACACACACACACACAATGCCACTATGTAATACTCACTTACATTACTTGAACTATATTAAAGTTTCTAATAAACTGAAATTACAATCCTATCTTTTATTTCATGTAATGCCTATACTGTGATCTACTGTTTTACTGTTATTAGATTTATTAAATATACATTTAATAAATCTAATAATTACTACATTCCTACACTGTCACGTTTACTCTTTCATCTCTTACTTATTTTTTATGTTTTTACTCTCTTTGTAAAACTTTTCAATTTCTTTTAATTTGTTAAGTTGCTTTTACTATTTGAAACGATTCCTTTTACTTTTTATATTAAGCACATTAAATTGTGTTGTTGATTTATCTAACAAACGTTCCTTGTTAACACACTGGAGGGTAGTGACATCTTGTGGCGATGAACCAACAACACAAAAACTATGAGATAAACACAGTGAAGAGAGGATGACATGCATTTCTCTTCTCTGACTGAAGACAAGAAATGTTTTTATGACATGTGTTATATTCTTTTAGTATTCTTTAAAATCTTTTTAAGAGGTTTCAGGGCAGATGCAATATAACACTCACTTTTATTCTTCTTTATTGTTCTGGGTCTCGCGTGACATGTTCTTGAGTACTGTTGTTTTGTTGCTGTTACACAATGTACTGTTCTGCAGCTGCTGTGGACCTTTGGCCCAAGAAACGTCCCCCGTGGGAACAATAAAGAATTTTTGATTTGATTTTACATACTGATATATGCAAACACTTAAACAATTCAACACAATATCATCATATTTGTAATACACAAAAACTACTGATGTTTTCAAACTAAATGATTCCAATGTAGTGTGACACTGAAGCTGCTGTGAAGACATTTCTGTTATAAGAGTTTCTATAATAGAGTATTTCTAGTATTTCATGGTATTTCTAGTATAGTATCCGGATAGTATTGTTGTACTACTAACGCTCATGTCACTCTCCACTAACAACTACATGGGTCTGTCTTGTGGTAAAAACAGTAAAAACAGAGCAACAGCTGATCCAAGCCAACAAAATAAAACAATATAAAGAAGCTGCATCTGCTGGCTGGTTTTTTATTACTGCGGGTTTTTTTTAATATGAACTCATCGAGCTTCCGTAGTTCTGCGTTGTGTCTTTTATTGTGAAGGGCCGGGACAGGACGTGGTGTCGCTGCTGCCGGAGCTGGACGATGAGCTTCTTCCTGTGACTCTCATCATCTCGCTGGTCGACTCTGCTCATCGCAAGGTGAGCGACACTTCACCGACACTTCACTGACACTTCGCTGACACGTCACTGACGCCTCAACCGACAGTTCACCGACGCTTCCCCGCAGCAGGGAACCCGGCCCGGGGGAGAATCGGCTGGTGTGCGGTGCAGAACAACTCGCTGGCTGCGTCACTGGGCGATGCTAGCTGCTGCTGCTGCTGCTATGTTTATGTAGCTCGGTCCGCTGGCGCGTTAACGCGGAGCTCGTCGATGGGAAAGTTCCCAGATGCCAGTGTGGGTGTTTTCTGATCGGTGGTTGTAGCCTCACTGGAGTAAAGAGGTGAACCGGGGAGGAGCAGCAGGAGAGTCGGTTCGCTAACAACACAAACTGCTGTGTGACAGTGAGTCAGAGGTTTGAATGATGGCTGCCAGTCTGACAGCTCTCTCTCTCTCTCTCTCTCTCTCTCTCTCGCTCGCACCCTCCGCTGACCTGTTTCTGTGAATCCCCTGACAGTCTGTCCTCTGTGCACATTCCTGTCATTCCCTCAGATTTCTCGCTGATTGGGGGAGGGCGGTGAGACCATGTGGGAGTCACATGAGCGACGAGGATGAGGCGTAAACAACAAGGGGGCAGCCTGAGGAGCAAACAGCTGCACAGTGTCCGCCACTGGGAGGGGGTCTGCTGCAGCCCCCCGTGTCCCCGTGTCCCCGTGTCCCCCCAACCCTGTCCTGAACATATGCAATGAACAGCACCACTCAGTCCCCCGCCATCGATGGGGATGTGGCAGTCAGCTATGTGTTGGTGCCATTTTTCCTCATCACCATCATTGGGATAGCTGCGGCTGTGGTAAGTGGTTGGACTGGCCAGTAAAACGAACATGAATAATTCTCATAGTGTAATCTTCATTAGGTGCAACGCAACATATGTTCAATGTTTATAACTCACACGTACGTTAGTAATAATCCATATTTGTTTGAGCATGTTATTTTTGGGCTTGTTTCGTAGTCTGTGATTCACTGTATGTCTTCACCGTAGTGACGTTCCCAGTACTTTTACAGATACCTGGTGAATAAAGCTGACAAATGTGATATTGATTGTGATAAAGAACATTATCAACTCACACAATTCATTTTGTCTCTTTCAGGTCATGTATATCCGAAAGAAGAGAAGGTAAGTCTTTTAATCTACACATTGATTTCATCACACAGTGCTTTAGTTGGAAACATGATTGCGTTACTCATCGCAGGTCGTTACACGTTTGTTTGATTTCCTTGATTTGTGTCCCTCAGGATTGACAGACTCCGTCATCAGCTGTTACCAGTTTACACGTATGATCCTTCAGAGGAGCTTAATGAAGCCGAACAAGAAATGTTGTGGAAAGAAGAGGACACACGGGTATGACGCAGCATTTGGTTTTCAAACTTAAAGAGTGTTTTCTTCTCCTATACTTTTTTTTTTTTAACCTGGGAAAGGTTTTTTTTAATGAAATCAGATGGAAACAACAAGGATTAGCTTTTTCTGTGTCAAAATAATTTGGAGAAAGTTGTATTTCCTGTTGTGTATGATCGTCTGACCACAATCTTTACAAAGACAGTTTCCTTGTTTCAGTCTTTGTCTCATCGTTCACTGGAACAAAACAGTAGTTCCTCTTTCCTCATGCTTCCTCTCACACATTGCAACATCTCTACAAATAGTAGTAGTATGGTAGAAATATTGCATTTCCCTTTTTATGTGCAGACCTATGTGCAGTTAGTGACTTGTTTTAAGTTATTGTCTTCACATAATACAAAGTTTTGTTGTCACACACAATTATTGGTACAAAAACTCCAGTTTTCAAATGGCTGGAATAAAATTAGGTGGTCGTGGCAGCAAAGACACTTTTCAATTCAATTACAGAACTGGCTGATTTGGGTTAAAAAAAAATGCACTGAACCATGGGAAACACTAGGTGGCAATATTAACGGGGCTATGCAGCTCATTATGTTTTACACCATACTTGTGACATTAATCAAGTTATGCATTGATTTAGGAGGCTGTTATTAAATGGGTATAGTTGAAACTAGCAGCTGCTTTTATCTTGTGAGGCTTAGATTTCTGCTGATCCCAAACAGGAAGTGAATTTAATTTAATTTGTGGTGCAAAAAACTTCAGAGACGACGTCTCTCTGTCGGGTTCTGAGGATAATTCACAGAATACAACTGTTTTCATTGGGACTATTTCTTTCATAGAAAGTAGTTCCGATGAAGAGTTCATAGTGACGTCTGCTGATTGGTTCCCGAAGTAAGGGGTGTGTTTTGAGTTAGTATATTTGGGCATCATTTTTTTGAATCCTCAGATTAATACCAGTAGGTATAAGTGGTGTGTGTGTGTGTGTGTTAGGTGGATTGACCCTTTATCACTGTCACAACAGCTTTGCACATGCCCCCCCGACATGCTCGTGTTATGGTTGCGCTGAACTGAACTAATTCTTTTTACATTTCATGTCCTCAGATTGTTCAAGGTTGGGCTAAAAGTTATCAACAGCGGCGCCCTCTCCTGACCAAAGATGTCAACGCATGATTGCAGTGAACCGTGGCATCAAACATTCGGCGGTGTGGAGACGGCCTTCTGTCATTTTTAGTCGTGCACAATACTTTGGTTTGCTTTTCTTTACCACCGTCTGGAGCCATCTTTGAGTACATCATCCAAGAGTCAGCTTTTTCCTCGCTGGGCACATAGTGACGGAGGCTCTGATGCTAACTCATGTGCCTACGAGACGCTGTACCTTAAACTTATTTATTTGAAATTATTTATTCAACCTTTATTTTACTGTGGTGTTCAGAGACAAGACTTGAGAGTGAAGAAAGGTGGCGTGCGTGTGTAAAGAACCGGATTCCTGTGGGTGGCAGTAGGGATTTGTTCTCACTGTGTTTTAAAGGTTGTGGTTAGAGTATGAATGTTCTGCACTAGTTAAACAAATCCCTCCTGCTGTGTCGGGTGTGGTATCATGGCCTGGACTGGTTGTTGTGTAGAGGTGGTTTACATTGCTTTAAAAACACTGTTGGTTTTCAGTTAGTCATGTTTGTTGACATGAATCACTGTAATACCATTTCCAAAAAGACTTAACTTCAAAGCTTTAGAGTTTGCTGTTGACTTAGGTTTGATACATTTTCTGTTTCACTTTGAGTCTCAAGGTTGATCACGTCCTGTTTTAATTTGCTCACCAGATGATCCCACCCTTTTTTGGTTGAGCTAAAGTCCTATGACTCCTATCAAAGGCACGAAGAGGTATGTGAATAAATAACACCAATATCCTCTCAGCTCCAAAATGAGTTGTGACTAGTGCCCTAAAAATGTCCTGTCCATGAGGCATGGCACCAGAAGAATCTGTTTGAATGAACACCATAGGTCTGACTCAGGAAAACCTCAGTCTTTTTTTTTTTTTTTCCTCAGTGAGCTGTAACCTCTCCTGACCTTTGTTTGCCATGCATCTGTGAATGTACACCTGAGAACAATAGAACTGTTACACTTTCCGTGACGGGGGAATATCAACTCATGCATTGGACTTGGTCGGCTTATGCTCTGAACTTGTGATCCGTGTACTTCAGAATGAGCTCGTACGAAAGCTTGGGGATGATTTTGCAGGAAACCAACTTTACCCCCAGAACATGCTCCTTGGTGCAAACTGCTCATATTTACATTTCATTGTTCATTTTATATGCATATAAGGATTTTTTCACATAAAATGTTAAAGGTGAAATTGACCATTCACAGTTTAGACAGAACAAATGATAGATCATGTGATTTTCATTCACACACGCTGTGAACTTTCATGGATGGCTCTGATTTCAGGTCAAAGACTCAAAGAACTACTGATGTAACTGTTGACTGTGAATAGCAGCAAAGATACGAGATGACTTTTCAGACTGTTGTTGCTTTAAGTGACGAGATGAGACTGATTTAAAATGTTGAAGATGTAAATAAAAACAAAAAAATTGGGTGGATGTTTTCTTTTTAGGTTGATACAAAACAACACGACAGAAAGAATTGACAAAGAAAATTCTCTTTATTGACCATTTCTGATACAAATTGTTGTAGGGCACCATAGAAATATAGACATTGTACATTTATATACGGTGTACATTAAAAAGAATGATCCCATCCTGTTGAGTTTTACGGTATATAAATGAACGGATGCAAGATGTCGGTATGTAGAACGACACCGATATTGTCAAGAGTATTTGGAGGATGCTGAAAAAAAATGACGTGAACCATGACCGTTGTACGAGTACGGTGAGGGCGGCTGTGCCAAACACACAAATGTCCAACAGAACAGTAAAGTGGAAAGAGCGCCCTGTCTATCACAAACACACAAACATTTGTCCATGAAAATCAGAACCAACATTTCAGTGCACCAGAAGAAAAAAACTTTTCAAAAGGATAAAAACACACCTGCTAATCTACCACAGTCAGCGAACACAGTTGTCAAGCTGACAGGTCTCCCTGACTTGCTTTAAAAACAACCTGTCTGCACGAGCCAAGACATGTTTTTGTGTTTGAACACAATTGCACGGTTGACATCTAAAAAAAAAAGTTACCTTATAACAGTCAGGAAAAAAAAAAAAAGTAAGTTACACAAACTTTGTAATAACGACATCTTTCCATCTCATGCCAGAGGTTACATTTAAAAACAACAGAAAACCAGTTAAATGCAATTATATGGTAAAGTAAGCTGTTGAGTGAGGTATGAAATCCAGGCCGTGTATCGCCTGTTTGCAGTTTTCCGGGTTTCGTAACTGAGGTTGTAGCAGCTTAGGTGTATGGAAAAACCCAGTTTAAGTGGACTGTGACCGCGGGTTCCCTGACACTTAGAAATACTCAAACATTTTATTTTCTTTAGCCGATGTCATACAACACACATCTTCAAAAAAGACTAAGAAAAGTATATTTTAACAATACTAAGTTTTGACAGAAAGACCAACCCTAGGTGAAGCAGTGAGTGCTACGTGGAATGAAAACGTTCAGCCCTGTTGGATAGCAGTGCCACCAACTATCCTCCATTACAATCCTCTGCGTGTCTGCCTCGAGTGATTGAGCGGGCGCGTGGAAACTGAGGACCAATGTAACAGCATTTTGTAAAAGCTCCCTGAAGAAACAACGCTGATGCTTTCAGCCTCTGCCAAGTTACCCTATCCTATCCTTAAAAACACACGTTATACCATATAGTTTGATTTTTATTATGACATGAAAAGCAGCACACTCATGTTTTTTTTGTCTTTAAACGGTAAGTAACCCGAAGGAACAAAAACAGTAAGTCTGATCAGACTATTCTGATTAGTAATGAAACATCTCCCCTCTACACGCCGAGTACCGAGAAGGAAGAAGCATATCTAAATCTAAACCGAGGAGGGGGGGGGTGGTGGTGACAATGATTCTGCTCTACTGGTGAGACGATGAGGTGAAGTCTGTTATGTCGATTAGACATGGGAAGAGGGGTGGAAAAAGAAAAACACCACCAGTTACCTATTCTCATCCTAAAAGCTGAAGCTCAACTCCATCTATAGACATGATGCAATGGTTAACCATTTCACATGAACACACAAAAGAAAAAAAACAAACAAGTATAGGTAAAATTCACCTTTGTCCAGTACAAAACATGGAGAAAAATCTATATGCCCTACCATCTCAGATGCGGGAACAACAAATAGGTAACGTTGAGCAGAGAAAATGTCCTACAAACCATCTTTTAGGGGAAACAGAAACATCCAGGCTCTGTGGAGCACACCTTTGTCCAGTATAAAAGACTTGTGATAGCATGACATGTAGAGAAAAGGGCTGTTACCTTTCATGTAATTCTTAGATCTATGCTTGAGCAAGGTCCATCGTTCTATCCAGTGCTGTTGCATGATTATGTACTGTGTTAAGCCTCCTTTTGGCAAAGGGGGCTCTGTCGTGAACAGTGGTCATGTGGTGGCACTGGTGTTGGAGATACAGCCCAGTTCTGGTTAACAGTAAGTCAGTATGTTGAGTGAGGTAGCATGCGTTGTGAATTACTGGTCCTCTTCCTCTTCCGCCTCAGATGATTCCTGGGACGCTTTTTCTTCCTTCTCCTGCAAGACGAAGAAAACGAGTCAGACGTCAACTACAACCATGTGGAAAATGTTTCATGTGCCGTAGATGTAATAAAAAAAACATCTCCCGATAAAGTGCAGTGGCGTGACGAACACCCAGGGGAAGGGTGAGCCATCTGTAGTGAAAAGTGATTCATAGGATTGGTGAGTCACAGCGAGGCATCCTGCATTTTGCTCCCTCCTCACTCTGCTGCCAAAGATGTTCATTCATAAAAACGAGGAGGGCTAGTTAAAGGGGTAACTTTGGGTCATTCCTTTCTGTGACTAATGCAACACAGACCTCTTTAAGAGCACGCCCTGACCACTCATGACAGAATGTTACTACATGACCACAATTCCTTAAACGTGCCTTTATGTGCAGCTGGCAAGTTATTTCACAGCTCCAAAAAAATGAATAATATTCAAGCTGTCAATAATGTCACCTTTGGACCGAGGGTTTAGTGATAAATTGTCAGATTGGCCTCTCAACAAAACCAGGTAGAGACTTTAAAGGCTGCAAGAACTAAAATGGCTGTGATGAGTAGAAACGACTTGTCAGAGAGGAAGGAGGCGGGCTGGGGAATTAGGAAAATGCAATTTCGCCCTGCAGACACTCATACCAATCATAATTGAATTGGGAGGAGGAGTGGTTTCACAGATGGAGCACTGATGTTGCACTGTTTGTTTGAGGAGTCACGTCTTACCTCCTTCTTGGGTCTTCCCCTGCGTTTTCCTCCTGCAGATGGGGCTGCCGTCGCCTTCTGTCGAATAAAACAGCATCAAGTTAACAGGGGGGTTCCAAGATGCATTGCACTGTGATCTTCCTGCTCGGTAAAGGGTTTATGGGGACGAGGGCGGATCAGTGCAAAAACACTGTGGTGTGAACGATCCAGCTTTCCTGTGCCTCGAGCTGCCTGCAGGTGGCAGTAGCACCTCTGCAATGACACAGATGGAAGAGGGGGCACTGGGTTCATTGGCTATTATCTGGAAGGCCAACAGGAACTGCACACAGGGCACTCCAGTTCGCTGGCCACCTGGTCTGAGGCTCAGAGACAGCTGGTGGAACCGAGGAGAGACACAAACCCCTCCGCAGCTCGGCCCTCTCTGCTAAACCTGTATCGTACACGATCGTACATATCTTCTACCCTCTCCCGCTATCTCTCGCTCCCTTTCCCGTGCACGGCAGTGAAGACAAGAGTGCACGGGGGAGCTGGAGGGTTGGGGCTAGGGAGAAAATCAGTCGTTGCTATGGAGACGACAGGCAGAGAAGAACTAGGGCTGTGTGCTGGGTGGGGGCGGAGGGGTGCTTAGTGTCAGCCTGGAAACAGTCTTGCGGCCTCTGCACCTGCACTGTGCATGACAAGCTGCAGGAAGCTGGAGGACAGGAAGTACAGGCCTAGCACCCCCCCCCCCCCCAAAAAGTAATGCATTAAACCAAGGTCTTTACAATGGGAAACCCAAGCCAGGCTATTTCTGACACCACGAGGGGAAGCAGCCAAGCAATATATCACAAGTAAGAGCAGGACATCCTTTTAAGACGACGAGGTTCGCTACCGTTAAAATTTTTATCAACCGAAAGGAATCGAGGGGTTTCGAAAAGGAAACGCTTGCAGGGGAAGATGGGACGACAACTGGTATGTGCAATGTCTGTATGTGTGTGTGTGTATCTTTCTTGGCATTGGCGTCATCCGGTGTGGGATGCATGTTCGCTGCTGTTGAAATCACTCCTGTACACAGCGTTGACTTACTTTGCCCTTGCTCGATGACTTGTTTTTGCTGCCCTTTGGTCGTCCTCTGGGCCTCTTTGGAGTTGGGGACCCACTTGGTTCCTGACAATCAGAGAAATAAAAGTTAGCGCACCACAACACAGGATATTTCATATGTATACACTTGACTTTGAATCTGTTTTGGGTGATTTGGTGACTGTCACTTCCTCCACACTAATATCGACACTGATACACAGTGGAGGTAAAGTCTGTTTTTTAAGGTCAACACAACTGATGTGTACTGAGACTGACAGGGCCACGGGTTGCCATGATCTCACATCAAGAATATAGCTCCATGAAATGTCAACAAAGCTGAACATTAACACCAACAGATGGAAATATATATCACCAGCACCAGTTACTTTCAGCGTGCACAGGTAAACGTTCATATGATAACCTGCGGTCGGATGCCACATCATGGCAGACTCATCTCCTGTTCCCTTTCTCGTTTGTTTACAACTACAGCTCATAGCAACCGAGCAATTCAATCCTAACGCGCAGAGTGGCGGCCATACGAGCCAGAGTGTGCTTGTCATCCATTACATGACGAGCTGATGAATGTCGTGAATGTGTGGGTTAAAACCGGTTCCTTTAAAAAAAAGGGTGTTGGGTTACAGGTTTGCTGACGAGCACAGGAAGTTTGTAGTAGATGATAAGAGCGGATCATCACCAGGCCTCTGTGCAGAGACCTGGCTTCCATCAGGGCAGAGGAGCAGTATAGATTGTGAAGAGCATCCAGCTGCAACAGATGTGAGCCACTGGATCTGATGTCACACCTCAGATGACACCAGCTGAAGGTAGAGAGGGGAGTACTTACGTCAGAGGTTTTCACCTGGGGCTGCTTGCGGGGTCTTCCACGCCCCCTCTTCTCTGTTTCCTCTTTAGGTGAAACTGTCCCCTTGTCGCTCATGTTTGCGTCGCTTTTCACACCTGAGGGAGTAAATCACACCAGTCAGGGTTTGTTTGCATGCGCGCACACACACACATACATTCACACAATGCTGTTAAACTCGACGACCCGGGAGAACCGTGCACCGGTACCGCGTTAAAACTCGATTAATCCGTGCTTCTTATTTCAAGATCTATTTGTGGCTGCGCTGCACAGACGGTGGTTGTGGCCGAGGCTCAGTGGGCGGTCACAGGCCGAGCAAATCTGCACAAGACGACTGAACCCGACGCTCCCTTCCCCGCAACGACCGTGATCAGAGGCCCCCTCTCCCTCCACTGTGACCGAGCATCGGGGCCTGCACGCCGGGGCCACAGAGACACATCTACCGACACACACACAGACACACACAGAGGCTGGTGTGTTGCTCGGTGGGAAAATGCACTTTGAGAAAATCACCCTCCTCTGCACGGTGGCTCTGTATTTAAAAAATAAGAGGCTGCTGAAATGCATGCAAGCAGCGAGGTGGTCGGGTTCATTTGCGGCGACGAGAGCCCGAGCCAAGGCAACAAAAGACGGCTTCATGTTTAACGCGTGCAGCCTCCTCTCTCCGGAGCTGAAGTGAAACAACAGTCCGGCTGTGATCGAGCAGTTTCCCCTCACTCACCTTCACAGCTCGGTCCCTGTGGTTGAAGATGTTTCCTTTAAGGCTGACTGGTTATACCCGGTTAAAAAGCCTCGCACTGATCTATAGGCTCCAGCTTTTTATTCGTCACACAGCGCGCAGCCCGCCCCTTTAAACCAGCTCATGCAGCGGTACGCACACACACACACAGACACGCACACACACACACACCAGAGAAGCAGACTTGTAGAAGGAGGAACATTATTTACCTGCAGCTCGAGCGGTTTATTCCGACGGAGTCTTATAAATAGCACGTGCGTCTCGTCTCCTGCACATAAAGGGGGAAAAAGGCGCGAGCCGGGGGGAGTCGTGGGGCCATTTAAAGAGCCGCCCTCATGGAGCTGAGAGCCGGAGGGCGGAGATATGATAAATGGGCCACCAACAGAACGACAGCAGCCCAGCCCCCCCCAACCTCCTCCAACCTCCCAGGATCCTCTGCACGTCTTTATAACTGGCTGTGTATGTGTGTGTGTGTGTGTGTGTGTGTATATATATATATATATATATATAACTATACATATATATACATACACACACACACACACACACATATATATGGCCAGCTATAAAGATGCACTAAAATGCAATGTATGCATTTTTCACAGTCTCCATGGTGAGGGTACTATGACACCCCCCCCCCCCCCACAATGTAAACACAAGTCACCTTCAAGATCAGGGATTTTTTTTCTAACTTTCTAAACTATATCAATACATGTTTAAATATTTCTTCTACGGTTGTTTCATGAATGTTCAGATCCATCACGAGTAGGAATAAAAACATTTTAACCAATGTTTCAAAAGTTAGTAGAATGAAGTGGAATTATCCAGAGATAATATTAATAGTTATTATAAGGTTGTATTCATGTGTTAGCAGGACGTACATGTTGTAGCTGAAGCTGTTCATTGTTTATCCTGTCTTTATGAGAGATGATCATTTTTAGTAATTTATATACAAAACAAATGAAAATGTGTATAAAACATACAAGTAGAACAAAACAAGTTTTGCATATAAAACTAAAAACCATCAAGTATTGAGTACTTATACATAAATATAGTCAATAATAACAAAAAAACTAAATTTTCCATTGAAGTTATCTAGACAGACATCATTAGTCCCCTTATCTGAAATCTATTTAACACAATTAACTACACAGTGAGTGAGTGAGTGAGTGAGTTCCTTGTTTGCAGATTTAATTCATTACTGCAGAATCAGTCTGTTCCTCTTCCACTGGGATGTTTCAGAGTATTTCAAAACTTCAATCAAGCTAAACTTAAAATAATCATTTTGGAAACCTTAAGATAAAAATGTAAGGTAATTGTTAAAAATACAAAGATTGAAGAAATTGCAGAATCCGATGGCAACACATGTTTTTCCTGCTTTCCTTTCACGGTTGTCACATGACCTGTTATCTTGTGACCCCTGGGTGGGGTCCTGCCCCTGAACCAGTGTTTGCATTTCATTTATTTAGATGGATCTTTATTTAAATATCTATATAGTTTCTGATTAACCCTTGTGTTGCTGAAGGGTTTATACAGCTTGTTTCTAAGATTAAACATTTTATCAGATTTTTTTATCATCAATTTAAATATAATTTTATGATCACAGCACTTTCTAATCCGTAAAACCTGTTTTTGTGAATTGAATTTTCTTGAAAATGTTTTGCAGTTAATTTCAAAACTAACTTTAAAACATATTTGAAAAGGGCAGCCAGGTACAGAGACAATCCAAGATTCAGTAGGGAAAATAAGTTGTATCCGACTTTCATTATTGTGGAGTGTTAAGAGGAGAGGACAGAGTTCAAATCATTTCAGGAGAAAAAGAAAAAAAAACTAAATCACACAAATAAAAAGCACTTAAGCAAACACAGTAGTTTGCTCAGTGGAAATGGCGGCAGATTTGTTAAATTTTAACACCTCTGCAGAGCAGGCAATAACAAGGTTTGTAATAGTTATATATTTCAGCTGCAGTCTTTCACTTTATATCAGTGAAAGTTAATTTAGCTTTACAGTAAAACCCTCAGTTTCTCCCACCTATCATCTTGTGGAGGTTTAAAGTGATTTTCATCCTTTAGTGCAGTGGAACTTAGAGTCAGTGAATCAGTAATAAAATGAACGTTTCTGCTTTTACTCCATTGGCCGATTCTTCACACTGCCCCCATCGACTGTTGGCGTGAGTATATTTGTATTTAAATGAAACAGATAAACATCAGATGTGTGTTGCCTGGGTGTGGTGGATACAGAGATGGTGCAGAAACTCTCCACACTGTGCTCTAATCAAACCCCCCCCCCCTGCTACTTTCACACGAGGGTTTCTGATGTAAATGAACTGCCCATCTGGAGCTGATGGCTCCTCAACTGAAAACAGAGACTGAGAACGCAGACATGAAAGTGTCCGTATCTCACCTCTGCGTGGCTTTTGTCTGGGCTGATCTCAAACACACACAAACACGCACTGAGTTACTCTGTCAACCCCAAACCTTTGTGATGTGCAGAGAGCATACAGATATCAACGTACTGTACGTACACGATGAGAGGAGTGGGAGTTTGGAGAAAAGGGGATTTGGATGGGGCATGAATGGAGGAGCGCTTTTCTCAATGAGTCCAATGTTCTGCTCAGCATGTGCTTGCCGTGCATGCCACCCCCCTTCCCTCCCCATTTCTCACTCTATTCACTTCCTTCCTCTCTGTCTTCCACAACTACTTCAGCCCCATCCCCCACACCCTCACACATCTCTGCCATACCCAGCCCCTCACTACAGTGGATGGAGACAGGGCAGGGAAATAGGTCCACTGTGTGTGTGTGTGTGTGTGTGTGAGGAATGTGGTCCTCCCCAGTCACTGGCACCACTTGAGAAAGACAGAGGGGACTGGATAATGTGACTGATCAGTAATGATTCCAAACAAATGTTTTTGATTTGCATTCAGTTGTAAAGAAAAAGTGTTGCTTACAAATAATCTGTGCAGATATTATAAATTGAAAACAGACCGTGTTTTATCACATTTTCCAGGTTATTGGGCACTAAAACTACAGAATCAAACAACACAGAACATGATGCAAATTAACAATATTTAACTGTGTTAATAGGCTCAGTAATACTCATGAGGAGTAAACTGAGTATATGTAAAATTGCTGAAGTGCACCTGTAGCTTATTGTCAATTTAGCTGTGCACTCGTGGTTTATAAAATGATAAACACGTCCGAAGCAGCAGAATCAGAGATGTTTTTCATTTATTTTGAGAATGACTATTAGACCAAAGCTGGCACTCACATTACCCACAATGCAATCCAACGCACAATCTTATTTAGTTTCTTAGTTACTAAATCTAACACTCTGTTAAAAAAACGCTCTGAGATATTTCATCCCTTTAAGGAGGATATAAGGTTTGTTTAGTTTTCGAGATGCCTGGATTCAACTGTCTGATTATTTTAAAGTTGCGTTGTTATTGATTTGTATAATATAATACAGGAACAAGAACAAGGGACTGAATATTATCACTGTACAGATAAAAAGCAAAGTCATGTCTCCAGATTAACAACAAAATACTTTTGTTCTCAATAAGGACAGATCGAACATCTGCACAAAAATTTGAATGGTTCTTCCCTGAGCCATATCGCATCCCTCCACCGACTTTTATTGGAAATGCATCCTGTGGTTTTTGCGTAATCTTGCTAAAACACCAACAAACAGACAGGAGTCTGTGACACCCTTGAATGAGATAAAAAGTGCAAGTCCTGGTAAAATGCAGTCATCATTTTTATTACATTTACTTCTCAACTATTACTGCAACTATATTCAGCTCACAGGGAAGGATGAAATTTATCAATATTTTTTTTCATAATCATCTAATTTACTTTGCTTATTATACATTTGTGGATTATTGTTTCGTCTATTGAATGTAAAAAGGTCTAAATGAATGAATGAACGAATGAATGAATGAATGAATGAATGTAAACTTGCAAATTTAAGTGATAATTCAAAAACACTGCGACCGGATCTTAACCTGTAGCAGAATCGTCTCATGCTCGGCCCACTTTGACATGCCCACCCCTACCCCCACCTACGTCCTCCTGCCCCCCCACCCTCCCTCCTACATGCTCATCCGTCTTCCCCTGCTGCACGCTCTCTTGCTCATTCTAGCAATCCATTTTTAGGCGCTGCGTAAACCGCAAGAGTGCTGCAGCCAAACCGACTAACAGATGTGGACAAAACATCCTATTCCTGCCTGCGCCTGGGTTTCCCCCTGCCTGTGCTGCTGTTGGCCCTGGATGAGCCTGAACATGACTAACACACACACACACACACACACACACACACACACACACACACACACACACACACGCACACTTGCACTCGCACACGACACTCACATCCTCCGAAGAGGACATGAAGAGGGAAAAAAAAAAGGAAGAGAGGGACAGAGGGAGAGAAAATCTGTTGGGAGGAGAGAGGAAAAGTGTGGGAGCAGTTGAAAGGACAAGGTGGGCGGAGATGGGAATATGTGTGTGGGTGTCTTTTATACTTCTGCGAGGGGGCGGATGGAGGTTAGTGGGCGGGGGATGGGGCTGATTCAGTCTGCTCATGAGTAGTATCTGACTCACACAAACACAGGAAGTAGCGCATGCTGCCTGTTTAGTGAACTGTACTGTATTTATGTGATACTCCTGTATGCAGGGAATAATGGGAGCGCTTATACCACCTAATTTCACCTCCGTACATCGGTCAGTGACTCAGCACCCCACTCTCCTTTTTCAAATACTTTCATATCCACATCCTGAGATTTCTGGACAGAGATCCAGCGGGCGCATCAGTCATAGTGTGACTCAAGCCTGTGAAATTTCTAAGGGAGAAAGCATTTCCATATTTAAAACTTCCTTTGGCAACAACAACCTCAACATGCCAATGGTCCCATTTTCTATGTTTTATTTTTATTTTTTACTCATCCCATGAGAATTGAGCAGCATGTAAGGCAGGAAAACATAGATGTACTCATCGTCCAGAATTAAGCGTAATAATAAAATCAAGTCCACTCAGTTATACTACTATATCTACTATAATCATGAGGAATCATTTGTTATTGTTCACGTTAAAATCTCTTCATCCCTGCAGGCAATCCATCACGGTTTGGTGCCTCTGCAGGGAGGTCAGAGGTCAGGGTCAGCTGCAGTGCAACACTCTTCAAGGTATGCTTTAAAAAAACATCATACATAATACATGGGCTCCATAAAATATGTAATATTCATATGGATATAAATGTGGGCCACACACACTAACATGCCACAGTCAGTGGTGGGGTATAACCAAGTACAATTACTTTGTTACTGTGCTTAAGTACATGTACCTTTACTGAACTTAAGTACATTTATTTTACTCCAACATATATTAACAAATATCTGTACTGTTTTTTCAATACAATTTTTCCAATGCATTGTTACATGCTCACATTTGATATTTTTTTAAGGGGTTCAATAATAAGAAGGATCAATTCATAAAAAAATCTAATTACTTTTACTAAAGTATAAAATTTTTACTTTTTCCAGTATATTTTATGAATTTGTGCTTTTACTTCACTCAAATGTTTGTGTGCTTCTTTCAACACCTCTTTAGATTCATACAAAATAAATGTATATTTTATTTCAGAAGCCAAAAGATTATAATTCGATTATCGATGAGTATTTTTAATCACAGTTGACAGAGGGAAACATTTTCTCTTTACCAATAGGTGGCAGACTGTGATTAGATTTGAAAAGTAACAGACTGAGGCCAACACCATGTGACATCTTTGAGAAATGACACCATCTTGTGGACGTACTTATACACAGTCGATACTTGTATATGGAGATGAAATATATTATTCTCATTTCCTTCAAAACACAATGTTCTACTCATTTACACATAAGAGGAAAAACTAATTAAAAGCAGCATCTCTTTTACTGCCACCTGCCCTGAACAGATTTTCTCTGGAGACATGCTCCTCTGCTGGAGTGAAACACACCTCAGCTCTTGTTGCTGGCAGCCATGCACATGAGTGATGAAGTCCAGCAGAGGGTAGTGTTACTCTGAGGAAATCTGCGGACTCCTCACCTGAAACTGATGTGCAGCAGGTTTGCAGTCGCAGAGGAATAAAGACAATGCAGCACAAAAGCATTGTCTATGTGGTCATCTAGATGCATTGCATGGAAGAGACAATAAATTCACTGAAAAAACACATAAAAAGCTCTTGGAGAACACTGTCGATTTCTAAATGCAGGATTTTGATTCCAGTTTTGCAGGTATTAATTCACTCACTCTGCAGCGTGATTTAAAGCTTGCCCTCTGCAAATGACAATCACATGCAGCAAAATTAAGCTACTACTTAATTCCACTGACCCTCATCAGGTGCAAGTCCAACTAAAGTGCTAGGAAACCAAGAAGCTCTGTCACTCTGACAGATGAGTGTATGCTCGGAGTGGTTGGGAGGGGTAATAGATGAGAGTCACCTTGGTGACGGTGCATCTGGAGTTTTAGAATTCACACTCCCCCACTCTGTCGTACCTGATTGATCAAAATGGAAGGGGCCCCGCCTGCCTATTTTGGGCCTGTCACATCTCCGCGTGGCAGCTGGAGTCCCGAGAGAAAGCGGCTGGCCTGAGCTACATCTGGGTTAGTTACTTGTGGAGGCGATTTGTGCTGAGTTTTATAACTGCTTTTTATTTCCATTGGGAAAGAAGAGAAGATTCTCTTGGCAGAGAGCTGATGTGATGACCGTAACAACAAAGAAGAGCCAGGCCTTACAGCTGGGGATAAAAGGTTTACAAACTCCTCAACAGAAACGGTTCGTCGAGGCAGCGCACTGAAGTCACTTCAACATTTGTCTTATTGATTGCACTTTGACTGGCATCCCCCTGTCAGGCATCTTGGAAAATGGGTGCTCTCGTCTAAAGTTTACACAATCTGTGTGAGTAAACAACAGCCAGACAGCGACATTTTAAGAATATCACCAAAAACCTGGAAGAAAAAACTAGATTCAGTTTACCCTGTTTTCAACACAATCTGCTCATTAGAACTCTGTAGAAGTCTGTCGACTCACAAAGACTGATTTTAAATAGAAATAGTCCAAATTGACGTAGCAGAGACGTATAAAGTATTTATCAAGTTTTTAAACAAGGGAACATAATATTTTAACTGGTGATGAAATGATCATGGTTCTTTCTTCATTTCTTGCAGGACAGCGACAGCAGCGCCTTTTAAATATGATGATGAAGTTACACCACTCGTCAGTCGAACGCTGCGTGACAAGATGATGAATCTAGTTGGAATACTGGCTTTAAATATCTACTCACTGATTTAGCTTTGCACTCCTATAACAATGTGAAGCCTTGTGGGGGACAATTTAAAAATTGTAGCCAGCAGTGGCTAATGTAGAGTAAAGCAGATATGTGCTAGGCCGAGTGATAAACTTTTTTCAAACGGATAAACACGCCTGGGATTCTAATGTGTAAAATCAGGGCTCCCCTCACATTCGTCTCTTAAACAACCTTATTTCTGTGTCCTTGTTTAGTGGTTGGACAGGTTAAATAAAGTGGAGAGAACTCAGAGCCTGTAATCCAGCTGTTGCAGCTGGGGAGCCCCTGCGTGGTGTCTGGAGTAATATCAGTTGACAGATCCCCTCTCTGACACCAGGATGTCCGTCTCTGGCCTTGACCACATCACAGTGTTCGGTATCCTGTGTAAGCAGGTGTCAGATAGCTGACTATTGATGAACGATTAGAGTTGCTGAAGACGGACTGTGGCGCTGCCACCCGCGGGGCTCTAGGTGAGACGGATGGGCCCATTTGTGATGCAGAGGGGGCCCCAAAGCTGCATTAACTATTAAAGTGTGGTTATCTCAGGGTAATGGTACGCCAGCAGCACTGAAACTAAACTACATTGAGAGAAGGTGTAATCCTAATGTTGATATATGGGCTCTGCTCCTGCAGATTCTAGGCTCCATTCAACAATCGGACTGATTATCTGTGAAATGTCACATGTGGTTGAAGAGGGAAATGAATGAGAATGATGTAATCTGGTGTTAAACTGTTGTGTGGTTGTTACATCACAGTATATGACAGATACCTGACCTAACTGGAACAATAATTACACACTAATCAAAGGGAACGCTACATCTTCACACTCTACACTGAATTAAAACTGAGTTCCAATGTTAAAACCTTGATGTTAAACGCTGTTGGCTGCCATGTTTGGTATATTAAACGATTCAATTAAACCCTTTCACAGTGTGTTACTCCACTTGTAAAGCACTTCTTCTTTGTCTTAACCACACTCTTACACTCTATCTGTGTGACCAAACGATGTTAACCTTTGATAAAACACTATAAAAGAAGGTTGGCACAGGGGCTCCGCTTGCCAACAAGCCTGAAATGATGTAGTTGCCGGCCTGGCTCTCAGCATGGCCAGTAAATAAAGCAGAGACCCATGACATGAGGAGGACAGCAAATGTGCGAGGGGCCTCACCTTTGGCTGGCCATGGTTTCTGGTTTTACTTGCCAACATTGTGAGAAAGTTCACTTGCTATAGCTTCTTCAGATGGTCAAAAGCTTTATCGCTTGTTTCCAGTTCAAACTGGAGAAAAGAAAGAGAACTGATTTGATTGTACCTTACCTCCTCTCACTTTGCCACCCTGAAGCCTGTCTTGTAAATGTGCCCTCAGAGTGGATTGGCCTGAGGAATGGAGGAGGACAGGAGGGTACCTGAGTGCAGGAGTGAGCCATCCATCCTTGGTACCTGGAAGGAGGAGGAGGATTCTGGGGCAGCGCTCCGCCTGCGTGCTGAATAAATCATCGCTTAGTCCATTCTGCAGCTGTAGTCCAATTAACCAAAGGGGAGCCTGTGAATGCAGTTAGGACTTATGATTAATTACACAGCACTGACAATACACACCAAATATCATTATATCCCAACAGGCTGACACCCAAGTAAGGCTTCACTTTGCAGAATTTAGAAAGTATTGTTCCCTCTGGATATACATTATTGGAAGTATTGACAGTTTTGCTGATGAAGAGTTTCTTATTTTATCTGTATTCACTGCAGTCCACACTGTACGTTGTAGAAACACACTGACAAATAAACACACTCATGCACATATTTTAGATCTTTTCTATGGAAGAGTACTTGCAGACATGTGAAAAAAAAATGAGGAGGAAGATTTCTTTTTGTATTTCATGAAAAAAGTTGAATGAATGAGAATCAAGAGGAATCAAAGGGAATATTCTGTACCTTAGGAATAAATTGGAAAAATGTGAACCTTTTTTGTACTTAATGAAAAAAGTGTAAACATCTAGAATAAATTCAAACTGAATTATAGGAAGATGTTTTTGTATTTTGAGAATAAACTCTAAATGTTCTGAATAAATTCAAAATAAGAAGATCTTCTTGCATTTTGTGAATGAATTAAAACAAATGTAAATATAAATATATAACAAATTCAAAATAAATCAGAGAAATAATTTTTGGGGGGATTCTTGGAATATGGACGAAATGTTGAGAATAAACAGTTTTTGATACAGTCTCATCAAATTGCTGAACTGTATGTATGTGTTAAAAGAGAACTATACTTGTTACTAAAACTGAAGTATAATTTCACAAATTCATCTGAGTCATTTCGTAGAGGCAGTCATATTGTGTAACATTAGTGGTTTGATATATTCTTATATTCTGTATAATTTCACGTTTAATCTACTTGTGCAAAATTGAAAAAAGTCTAACCTTTCGTTTTCCTCCCCTCCCTGAGATTTAATTCACGTAATTTTCACACATACAATAAAGCTTGTGCAAACCATTTCAGCCTCATGAAGCTCAACAGGCCAATACATTCAAAACCCTGGAGATCTTCACCTCTTAAAAACCAAGTTCGCTCAGAATAGGAACTTAGGGTGCAATTATTTCCTTTTACATGGCCTGTGACCAAGCTCTTAGTCTGTCTACTGCAGCTTATTTAAATTGTGCCTTTAATTGAACGTAAAAACACAGAAGAGAAGGCAGAAAGGAAAGGTTAATGGCACTGACACAAAGGGCAGACAGCAGAGGAAGTCTAGCCTTAAGTGTCACATCCTGCTTGCATCACAGCCCATACAAGGAACCAATTAGGTCTGGTCAGTAATTTAGCTCGCTCTACAGGGCGTGTGCTGGCTTTAGCTTTCTGGGGGATTCAAGCCCTCTTCAAGACAACTGCTGGTAATGACCTCCATCCCTCCATCAATGATATGCTCACACACTGACGTCTGACTGCTGCCACAGCCTGACGGAAAGGTCACAGAGGATGTAACAAATGAGAATGGAGGAAAGGAGAGACAAGGAAGTAATTGGAGGAGGGTTTGGTCAATGGGAAAAGACTGCTCAGCCATTGTTTACTCGTGGACAATCTTCATTCAAGCTGCTGCAGTGGAGAAGATCACAGAGCCGTCCTCTCTATTTCCAGCGTGTGGCTCATTTCGCTACAACAGCGGAAAGAAGGTAAACATGGTGGTGACATTTCCAACCAGCTACGGTTTAAAGGTTACCTTCAGTTTCAGAGCGAAAACTTGTGCAATAGCTCCGGTTAAGGTATTTTATTTGAGAAATGCTTTGTCTGTATGTGTCCTCCACATCAGAGCAACACAATGAAAAAAAGCTTTTTCACAGCAGAACATGAAGAAATAGAGGAACTGATAGAAAGTCACAACAAACAACCAGGGCAACAAACGCAGGAAAGATAGGCGGACTATTTTTTTGCTTTGGGATTACACCCTGCAGTAGTTTGGCTCTATCTTACCTCTCACATCTGTGTCAAGCTCAATAACAAGCACAGATTTTTCAGAATTGTATAAAAACAGCAAGTTGTGGCTTGATGTCACTTTAATCATTTCTTTAAATGTATTTAGATGTAACTATACACAGGTTAATATTTAATGAATAACTGTAAAAAAGATAAACACACTCGACAGAAACCATCAGAAACCAGGAAGAGATTTAGATGATTTGGCAATTTCTATACAATATATATATTTAAGCAAAACATTCAGCTCAGAGGCGAATTTATTCTGAGCAGTACCAGTGGAAATTGTGTGGGGGAAGTGAAGCTAATAGTTCAAGTGAGACAAACAAGGACACATGGAGGAAATGTCAACAATGGTGGAGGTTGTTTGAGTAGAGACTTTAAGAGTTGGTAAGAAAGTACAACGTGAACATGGCTCCGTGCTGAGAGGATAACAGAGGCTAAACACATGGAGTAAATAACGCTGCTTCCAGTCAAATGTATTTATTTAAATATTTTTCATTTTCGTTCCACAGAGCATGTGGATGTTTACCTGGGATAAGTTCAGCTGGTAGTCAGTTTCCAACTTGTGTCCCATTTCTGTTTCTTATAACTAATATTATATTCCCCTGAGTAAATATCCTGCTGGTTTACCTCTTCTGTCTCACACAGTTTGCAGGTTTATAACAAACATATTTAAGCTGCTTTTTAATCCTCATAGAAACCGTTGTATAGCAAAAACACAAAGTGAGTTATCGTCAACACTGCAACAGTAAAGGCGGTTTAGTTTTGATGGAGTGCTGAGGAATATCACAAGCAGAAGCAATTAAGATAAGCTGGAATGCTCAATGTACTTTATGCATCTTCAGACAGAGCCATAACTCTGTTTAAAATGTTCATTGTGTCCAGGGGGAACATCTTTCCACGATTATGGGATGCTGCATGTAAATGCTACTGCAAATACATTTGCATTCTGACAGTAGTTAAATCTTTGTATATTCCTCTAATGTAACCCTGAACAGCTTTTATTCTGCAGCTGGCCATTGATAATCCTGTTGAATAAACAGGGTTTTCATGTGTAAATATATTTGTGGGTTCATCTAAGGAAGCCTCATCTCCCACACGTCACAGGTTCATCTGCCACAGAAGAGTAGTTGTGCTCCGACTGCAGCTGCCTCTGAGGATTAAAACCAAACATGCCTTATCCTGCATGCTGTGATTGTAAAGGCGGTTCGGTGGCTTTTTCCAGATAGGGTGTCTCAATGTATAACAATGACTCATGGCCACAGCTGCAAACCTTTCCCTGAATTGGATTACATTCACACAATGTATAGCAGGCGACACTCTCAACCTAGATAAACTGTGGCAACGGATGAAGGAGAGGATGGAAAGAAAAACACGTCTGAGTGAAGAAGTGAAAATTCAGTTTCAACTGAAACAGGAAGTTTTCATAGCTCGCTGTTTTTAACAGCGCAAAGCGTAGGCTGTACTCAATACTGGTTCATTAGAAGAATACTTTGATATTTTGCTTCGACACAGCAGATTAAACAAACAAGATAAATCATACTCTACGCTTTAGACGAGCTGGTAGGCGGAATTTCTGTAAGACAGAGCCGTGCTGTAGCTGATTCCCTTTTGCTGAGTTAAGTGAACTGGCTGCAGGCTGACAGATAAGAGAGTGGTATCAGTCTCCTCATCAGAATCACGACAAGAAAGCGAATAAATGTTTTTCTTCTATAGACTTATTCTATGAACAGAGAAAATATCGAAGAGAAACCCAAATAACATACACTTTGACCACAAGGGCCACCGATGAGGCTACTTCCGTAAAGAAAACGTTCAATACTACTTCATATTTTCCTGCAAGCACTACCACTGAATGCAGTTATTTGGTTGCCAGGCTGCTCATCCATAATTTACCAGGATCCTTGGTCAGTTTGGGATCATCCACAGACTGAACCTGAAAGCAGGAAGTTGATCGTTTCAGCCAAGGTTTATCAGAACGCATTTTCTCCATGCCATGCAGAGCTGTGCTCATACAAACATTAACAGCAATGGAATCAGCTTTTTTGAATGAAATATCCGGAAAATACCTGAATGTATGATTTCAAATGAAACTGCAACTAACCATTGTGTTCATTTTCCTTGAATTGCTTTTTCAATAAAAGTCCCAAAATGGTGAAAAATGCCAGCTGACAATCTCCAAGAAACCAAACATACTCAGTTTGCTGTTTTTGTCTGAAGACTATAAAACTCCAAATAATCCGTTTTCAGTTGTGTATGAAACTGGGAAACGCAACACTCACATTTAAGAAGATCAAACAGCTAAATACTTGACTTTGTTCCTTCACAAATTGTTTCAACTCTAGATTGAACTGTTCCCTTTAACTATGTCCTGTGTAGAGTCGACGTCCCTCAAAGGTTGAAATCAAAACTTATCGGGTCAATCAGACAAACCAAGTCTGCAGTCGTCTTTGTAGAAACAATGAATCCGTTTGTTACGTCCTCTGAGGAAACTATGTTTTCACGGGTGTTGTTTGTCAGGAGTTCATTTTTCTCTCTGTTTAACGTTGCATCATGAGATATTTTCGTTTATTCTTCCAGGACTAATGAACCAACAGTCACATTTAGTGGGCTGCTATTTATGAGTGTGTACAGTTTGAGATTAGCTCCACAACAGTTGTGTGTTGTTAAACTGTAGCCTTTGTGGTTAACATATTTTGCGTTGCTGTATAAAACTGTGTTAAGTTTATTTCTCTGAGCAGAGATTCATAGTTAATTTTTTCTACAACAACAATGATTCAATCATGTTTCGGATCATCTGTCCGTCGTGTGGAATACTTTTATAGCCATTAGTGTTTTTTATATAAGTGCTATCAAAATCACCACAGCATCATATAAACTCTCTAAGATTTAGTCTAAGTAAATAGAGTGCATTTGTTTTACACCGTGCATTAAAAAGACTAACATCTGGAGTGATTCCTCCTCTCCCCACTCGTCTTTGTATCCCGTGCTTTGATTTTGCTGTGCTGCTCTTTTACTAAATGTTGTCGTGTGATTGATTGGGAGGCTTGATGCCTGTAAATTCCTCTGAGACGCACTGTGCTGGTGATGAATGGCAACAGGAAGAAACTTGACTTAACATTTTTTATTACAGGCTGAGTGAGAGGGGTGAATTAAATATTAAATGTTGTACAGTGTGCTTTGATTAAAAAAAAAGCCCAAACCTACTTACATCCCAATCAATCTAGACTAACTGCAGCAAGTATCTACAATGACGTGACATTAGAAATGACCTTATTTCTAATGCAGATTGTGTCAAATAAGCAGGTAATTTTAACAGGATGGAAAGTGAGTGCTAATTGAAGCATTAAAACAGGAACTGAACTGTGTGATAAGAACATTCTAACTGTGTCTGAGGTGTGTGTAAAAACACTTGATCTTAATCTGTTTCTGATGGTGATGATATAAAACTTTGAGGCTTGTCAGATGGTGCGATGAAAGTCTTGTGAATTTTAATGCTGCGATTTAAATAGAAAGAAAAACAGCCGCAAGCAAGAGCGTGTCACAAACTTCCATCATGCGTCAGCTCTTTTGGTCTGAAAATGGAGGAGAAAGACGAAAAAGTAATAAAACTAAATTGGAGCAGGAGAAAAGTATGAAGTCCAGCGGGGAAGGAAAAGAAGTCAATACGGAAAGTAGTGAATTTGCCGAAAGTATTTATATTTCTCAGCATTGCCCTGTTTTCCCGGTGTATTGTGCATTATTTCAGGTTATTATGTTTCCTTTGTAAACATAACAGCAGTTTGAGGGATTTGGGTTTTGAGTTTCTGAGATGGTTGCAGTCGTCAAGTCTCTAAATTGGATACTGGTGAACTTGTCTCAATTTAATCAAAGACCAATGTTTTTCAATGACGTGCTGTCCATTTCTTTTCAGTATTATAAGTCAATATTTAATTCCTTGTATCACATTTAAACTTTTCTTTGTTTACATTTTCTTTGGTGGAAGAATAAGTTGACTGGGGAAGAATACTGGAGGACACACCGTCCAAGCCAAGCCCATGACAGTGTGTCCTCTGCTGCAGTTTTGGTACCTCGTAAGCTGGTGAAATAGTACAAGTGAACATTCTTCTGCACCATTCATCACAGACTTCATTGGTTAGTACCGAATACTACAGATTTCTCTCTCACGATTGTTCGTCCCAAGAGTATGTCAAAGGGCCTTTAATGATACTGCAGGCTCTCCATTATTCAAATCTGTCCTGAAACAGTAGTTAGATGCTCATATTTTTTTTACCTTTACAATGTTTTTTTCTTGCTGTAATCATCCCTCATGTTCACTGTTCTGGCACACGATACAAAAAAGTTCATTTAGAAGTTTATTTTTAATTAATGTGAAGCTTCAGTTTACACAAATAAAATGGAATGAAATTCCCTCAATGTACAGTCCCTCCAGTGGATCTCAGCAGTGTGGGGAGTTGAAACCTCATGTTAGGAATGTTGGAATATAGTTATGCACAAAACGAGGACAGAGGATTTGGTACCAAATCACTTACATTGAAATATTAACGGTCAGAATAAAAGATGTAAAACCTGCTCCACTGTGTATACGGTACCTAGTCGTGTCTTCAGACAGACTCACCCTCTCCTCTGTGTGATCTGCTGCCAGTTCCAACTGTTGGACAATCACACCTAATGTCTCACTTGGCAGAAATCTGTTGTGATTCTGAGTCTATTCATTATTTGCAAAGGCTCAGTGGCTTTTGGAGCTTGAACTACTCTGCTGGGTTGAGTCAATAAGCATATGCAGGAAAAATGGAATAGAAAATGTCAATAGTTTATGCTGAAACAATAAAACACTAAAAAGCAAACACACACATCTACATGAATACAATTCCACACTGGCTATGAGAGCAGAGAGGTTACTGTACTGTTAAGCAATGCTTAATGCTGTGAAGGCCACCTGCAGTTACATTTACATCTGTGGAGAGCTGCAGTGTTGCTAAGCAGGACACCGGGCCAGACAGATCCATGGCCCAACGCCCAGAACTCTGCTGTCCTGTCCTGAAAACTGAAAGTGCCCGTCCCAACATGTGGCTGTAACCTCTACCATCCCCTCCCAAAGTATGGATGAGTGTGTGTGAATGGGATCGTCAGATAGCTGCAATACGCTGTAACACAACAACCTCTTCTTAAAGGTCATACAACCGACAGTGACTGTCATCACGTGTCGCTGTAGCACCAACATCTTGGACCGAAACAAATGTGCTTCTCAGAAAGGTGTTGCTTTTATAGTCGTGTTGTGAAGCTCAGTGAAATTAAACACACAACCAGAAGCACAACTGAAACAATTCAGCTAGTTGCCATGGTGAAATGGAATCTTTTCATTTCCTCCTCCCTGGTCCTGTCACGGTCTGAGTCTTTGAGAACTGAGTGACATGCTGCAGTTGGTGAATGTGTGTTTTTAAAAATTATCGGGGGGGGGGGGGGGGGGGGGGGGTGGAGCCTGCCTGAGAGCTTAAGGACACTCCGCAACCACCTACACCTCCAACCTGCACCCATTGGATGGCACCAGCTGCCAATCACATAAGTCAACACCACGCTGTATTGAAGAAGACTTGAGACTATAGTGCATGAGAACACAAACTGTTTGGAAATGTTCACTCATGTTTTAATTCAAATCAGAAGTAGAATCATCTTCTCGCGGACTTTTAGAGAAATGAACCGTTTTATTTTTTTGCAACCAGCAGAGTAGAATACAGGTTTCAGACACCCGGACCTGGAGTCTACATCGATTTTTATATACAGTACATGGGCGGCACCCACTCACACAGAGATAGTTAGCATGGCTAGCATTGACATATACTGCTCATAGAATGTCGACATAATGTGTAGCTGCTGTGTTTCTAATGTAACTGCACTGTGGTGAGCAGGTGGCAGACGTGTGTGGTGTTTGTGTACATTGAAAGTCATCACAGAGTACAGAAGATTGAATCATGTCCACCCAGGTGTCATGGTTACATCCCTTGAGTTGGAGCTGGGTGCATCTTGCTCGCAAACATAGGAAGGGCCTCACATGCACTAACGCCAACACCAGCTCGGACTGACTACCAACTCAAAGAACACTGAAGGAGAAGGACTTAATTCTCTGCTCATGACACCGTCACTCCACCACTATATCTTTACATGTAAAATAGTTGTTGGATGCTACATTAAAGTTAAGGATCTCACATATATAACCATAAACCTGTCTTAACCCTGTTACCTCATGTATTTCCTGTTGATGTTTGGTTATGTAACATGTACATCACACATCCATCTGTGATTACAGCAAGGTGCGATCACAGATCGATCCCTTCATCTGCTGTGTGCTCATGTGCCAAACCACCAGCTTTGTTTACAGAATGATTTTTTGGATTTAAAGTGTGTTTTTATTATCTTAAGTGTGACATGAACTGGTAACGGCCTGAAAAACCTACCTACTGGACGGACAGACAGACGGATGTATAGATAGACAGATGATAGATTGATAGGTTGACAGATACTTAGATTGATAGACAGATACATAGACAGATAGATTGACAGACAGATACAAAGATAGATAGACTGATAGATAGACGGATGGATAGATAGATATAAATGGGTTAACGGTGCCCATTTTCTGCTTGATCATAATCTGTTGGTAATGGTGTGGTCTGACTCACGATAGCATGCATAATAAAAGCCCAAATTCACAACCGTACATTAAAATGGAATGAGTGGCTCCTTTTAATTTATTAATCATAAAGAACACGTTGTGAGACCTGTTCCAGGTTCTCATCTGTTTGTCCACATCCAAGTCTTTGAGCGGAGCTTTGAACATATGATTTATTGACGAACCTGGCAAAGCACCGAGCCCCATGAAACGCTCGTCAGATTTACTGAAAAACTGAAGATCCTCCGCTGAAGACATATTTATTGTGGTGTGCTGACTCGCAGCACTCTCAACGCTTTCATTAGGAGCCCTGTTAGCCTGGTTCGCTCCGTGTGCACTGCATCACCACCCTGGCAGGAGACAGATAGCCATAAATATTAGCAGGAATCCAAATAACTGCATCTCGAGTTTCAGTATGAGCAGCATTACACCCCATCAGAAATTAGGGTTCCTGTTATATGGTAACACCAGAGCACTATTCATCTTGATTTATTTCATATTTGGCTTTAAAAAATGTGGCAAGCTTTTTATGTTTGACATTTTCTCATGAATTTTGCACTAACAAGCTGAGAAAGTAAAACACGGGGCTATCCGAAGTTGTTTACGGCTGTTTTTCCACTGTGAGTTACAGTACATACTCTGCTAAAGAAATGTTTGTGCCCTAATGGCTTTTTTACATCAAGTTTAGTAACGTTTGTTTTTGCATCATTTATTAAACAATCCTTGGAGCGGCGATAAAATCAAAAACAGCAAAGATATACGAGATATCTAAATATTTCACAAGAACCAAACTTAACATTATTCACCCTGGAGATTAGGCACCAATAATCCATAGAGGTGCCTGAATATTTGCAATCCCCCTATCGGCTGTTGTCTGACACTAATTAGCCTCTGGGGGCAATGGTCAATTTTTGGGGGCTTCTGGTGTAGACAGTGAATTTCCGGGCCAAGACTCCATCTTTCATTCACAATTTAGTTTCTCTTATCACACAAATCAAAAGGTTTCTTATCACTTAACACAAACAGTGATACTTTTTGCAGGTGTTTAAGGTCCAGAGGATGTTGGCTGATCTCTATGAACAGCTTCCTGCACATGGATGCAGATAAATTAAAGATTCCTCCTCTTTTACTCTCCACATGGACTGTTTACCGACTTTTAACAAAAGCTTGCTCAAGCGTGATGGGAACCAATAGTTTCAGTACTTCACTACTATAATATGAGTGAAACAATGAACCATCCTGTCTGCAGTTAATATGAGTGGCCTCAGTCATAAACCATCAGTTAGAAATAACTGGTTTCTAGTGAGTCATCAATTCTGCAGCAAGAAGAAAATATCAATCAATTAATCAATAATTAACTTTTCACATTCACAAAACCCAATTTGCCTCTAAGGGTTTAACAAGATGTGACATCTTCTGCCCTTAAACCTCAACTAGTCTCAGGAAAACTACCCAAAGAACCTTTTAACATGAAATAAGACAAATAGAAACCTCAGAGATCCGCCTTCCACAGACATAACTAAAATAGTTAATAATTGAAAAGATAACTAAAATCATGATCAACTGATTTGAATCCAGCATTTGGTGGCTGTTGTACATCAGAAAGTGTTGTACATGTGTTTTTAAATGCAAATAAAGTGTTAAACCCTCCTCATTTTACAGTAACGTTGTTTTTCAGCTTCCAGACTTTGTGGTGTCACAGTTCGTCCCTAACACATCTTAAAGAGCAGCATGGAAACAGAAGCCGCTGGACGAGCTGTGCCCGCTCATCACTGGAGGAGTGTGGTGCCACTGATTAGACTGATGGATCGATAGGCCTAACTGCAATCAGCAGCGGTAACGATAAACAGATAAAGGAACGCGACTCCAATGAACATGTCGAAATTACCCGAGGGACGAAGGCGAGGTGATCATTGAGTGATGGCCAACAGAGAGAGAGAGCGGTGCGCGCGTGTGTGTGTGTGTGTGTGTGTGTGATTGAATCACACGCGTGCGTGATTAAAACACATGTGTGCGTGGCGGGGGAGCAGCTCCTGCACACAAGCATACTCACACGGGCGGAGACAGAGAAGCAGGAGCGGAGGCAGTGGAGCCAAAGATGCGCTAGTCGGCGCCTTAAGAATGAAATTGAATACTCGAGTGGTGCACGGTGGATTTGGACACACGCTTCCTGCGCAGTTTGTTTAAGTCCAACCTCCCACACGCACACACACACACACACACGCACACACACACACACACACACACACAGACACACAAATATGCATTCACCGTGTGTTACTGCGTTTAAACCACCCAGTGGGGCAGGGATGCGTCATGCGTAATTTCTTGAGCCGCGCATCCCCACATCAGTGCGCGGTAAATGCAGATGTCAGGGGGAGTGAGAGCCAGAGTGGAAGATACATACAGACACACACACACACACACACACACATATATATATATATATAGAGAGAGAGAGAGAACGAACGAGAGAGAGAGAGTTGAGCAGGTTGTGATCTCTGCAGGATTTCTCCCAACAAAAGAGGAAAGCAGCTTGTTCACATTCCTCCGTCTTCCTCTTGTGGCTGCACGAGACAAAACTCCTGAAACGACCCATCAGCTGCTGCAAACCATCTCTCACACCATGTGAAGACTGCATTTCAAAAACACACACACCACCTCTGTCTGTGTCTTAATCCAATTAAAAGATTCATTGGCCCGGACCTCGGAGTTAAAGTTATCGATCTGTTTTTAAATACGACTGATTTCGATGTCATTTTTCAAGCATCGATTTTACGCATTCAGTTCCTGTCTCTTTCTTTGTCTTTTGCTGTTGTTGTGCTCGTGGAATGCGTTAGCAGCGCAGGCAGTGTGAGACGAAGCTTTGTGATGTGCAGCACTTAGAAAAATATAGAGGAAAAAAACGAGGAGAGCTCTTTTCTTTTTTTCCCCCAGTCTTGCGTGCGCCGGTGGGAGGGAAGATCTGTGCAGTGGAACAGGAGCAGCAGGAGAGGAAGGAGTGGAAGAGGAGGAAAAGTGGGGGAATCTCTGCAAACCCTGGAGTCTCATTAAGAACCACCCGCCACTGTGGACAGCGTCTGAACTGCGGAGTTGATCGAGGAACGGGAGGTTTGGAACAGTCTGGGACCAACACCTCCGAGGAGCTTTGTTTCCACTCTGTGAAAACCATGCTGGTGCTCTGACTCCGCACACCTGTCTCTTCCTCCCTCTTTCTTTCTCCTCCTCCTCCTCCTTTTTTTTTTTTTTTGAATTTGATCTGTGCGGCGCTTCAAACAGCAGGCGGCTCCGGAGCTGACTGGAGGGCAGAGGAAAAAGAAAGAAAAGCTGGATGGCAGCAGAGATCACAGAAGTTCACTTTCACCACTTTGGACTCACTCGCATGAGGATGATTTAAAGGTAAAGTGCATGTGCTTCCTCTCTTTCACACTGACACATTAGCATCGGTGTGGTTTGGCGGTGGGTGTCAGTCATGCATTCACAGCAGCTGTGTTGTGGCTTCTCTTTGCGCAGATTTGACTCTCATAGTCTCCTGGTGGCATTTTGTGATTGAGCTCAGCCTCACACAGACTTTACAAACCCTCTCTTTGTGAGTGCTGGTGTGTGGGTGTGTGGGGGGCCAAGGTCCCCCTCTGATCTCAGGCTCAACAGATGAAGCAGCTGGAGGCTTTTGGAGCAGGAACGAGGCTGTGCGTTCCTCCATGGAGCTGATGGAGAGGAGGTGGTGGTGGGGTGCCCGACAACACAATAAACCCCTTCATCAGCTGTATCTATGGGAGCCCCCTCTGCAAGCCCCCTTCGCTCTCTCTCTCTCCTTTCCGCTGCACTTGGCTCGCTGTTGTTCCTCACATAGGGTAATCAGAGGAGTCTGTAGGTCTGATCAATGCACAGATGAAGACAGACGGTCAATTTCAAACTAATGTGATTCAATTAAGACAGTGGATGTAGGTGCCAATCGTAACAACTGCAATCCATCTTTACGTTAAATCATTTTCAAGTGATGCCTTGCTGGGTTCATTTGGTTTGGTGACACCACACTGGATAATGCATCACTGTCAAAGATGCTGCTGCTGCTGCTGCTGGTGAACATGTTTCTTCCCTTACGTTCAAACAGTCGAGCTCAACATCCACATCGACTTCGAATGCCTCATTGGATTTCAGTGACTGAGGATGATTTATTTTAAGATCTGCAAATTCAAAAATGTTTTTAAAGTCTCGTATAGTAGCAAATACAGCAACTCTCAAAATGAAACCCTTTAACATCACCACAGAAATGCTTCGTGAAGACACAAACATTTAATATCAACCATTTCCTTCTGTTTTTGGAAAAACAGACAAATTCGTTTTTTTTTTAAGCCCGACACCAAACGCTTTGAAATACCCATCAGGATCCCAAAAACACATTTTCCCTGTCTTTAATCATTCATAAATTCAGTCTCACAGTGAGAAACAGACTCAGTGAATCACCGCAGCACTCCCCTTTGAGCAACATCCCACTGTCTGGAGTGTAATTCTCCATCAGCATCCACAGCACATGCATTACAGTGATTATACACAAGAAGAGTTTCTCAACCTTCACTGAAGAATAATACATGAAACTGTGGGCAGACAAATAAGAAGTCAGGTGGATTGTAAATATCATAGTAGCTGTAACGATCCGATTATTAGTGCTGTGTAACTAAAGCTGCAGAGAACCTGGAGTGTTTTTCAAATATTGTTTCTATTAAGTTAGAGTTTTTTCAGTCAAATTAAATTAAGTCAAATTCTTTGCCTCTTATATTGTCAGGTTTTCACTTGATGGCCTTCATCAGATTGTATTCGAACTTAGTCATGCTTTCAATGGATTTTATTTCTTAATGTTTACCTAGCTGCAACTGCATTGCAGTTAAAACTATATATATATATATATATATATATATATATATATATATATATATATATATATATGTGTGTGTGTGTGTGTGTGTGTGTGTGTGTATGGCTATACATATTGTGAAGGTGTTTTTGTGTGTATTTCCTGGAAGACATGATGTGCAAAATGTGCAGAGACCTTTCTCCTGCCCTGAACTGAGCTGCCTCTCTGAAACTGCGCACCACCCCCGACGAGATCCACCGATTAAACGGCACTGTTTGGCTTGGTTATTGAGGTTAGGGTTCGAACCATAGGTCAGCAGAGGGTCTGCCAATCAGAGGTGGGGTTTGTGCACAGCCTGAGAGGAAGTGCTGCCCCGGAGACACAGGGACAATTACTTCACAATTTATTTTTGGCAGGTCAAGCAAAAAAAAAAAAAAGCTTGCATCACTAAAAAACCCTGAAGATTTCCAGCACTTGAGGAAAATAAATAAAGATTTGGGGATGTACCAGCTGTTTTTCTTTCTAATGGCACAACAAAGTGTTCTGTTTTTTTAAAACTCATTAATAACCTTTCTCCAAGAGACACAATAACAGAATAAGAGTCTGACTGTCAGCAAAAAGCCTTTACTTCACATCCAAATGAGTGTCCTCGTATTGTAATCTGTTCCAGACATGATAATGTTCCCCTTATTCCCAGAAAATCACCCATGGATATGTTTACTGTCATTTCTTGTAATTCGTTTTCCATGCTGCTGTGAGTTAGTGTGACATTAAAGGAACAGGATGGGATAAATTAAGCTCCTCTGTCAGCTTCTCCCCTGTTTCTTTTCACACTGAGATAAAGGCGAGGGCACGCTTCCGCGTCCACAGACAGACAGATGGACGGACAGACAGACGGACAATGACAAGACAGGCAGGCTGGCATACTGTCCTTTTCTCTGTGTGCGACTCATCCATTCCTCTGCTGTTCCTTATCACTGCTTCATAATCACGGAGAGTCCACCCTCTGGATCACCTCCTCTGTCTCCTCCTGGTCGTCCATCTGTTCGTCACAGGGACGTCTGTGTGGCCTCGCCGTGCTGACCACAGTCTGACCATCTCCCAAACAGCAGCAGAGCCTGATTCCTCTCTCTCTCGACACAATCCTATTTTCCAAAGTGCTGATTCCTTTTTCTCTATGATCCTTTAACAAGCTTTCCGTTCTTTTTTAAGGCTTAGTCATTTCTGCCATATGTGTCTCTTGGTAAAATAGTTTTATTGCAGACTTTGGACTTTGAAAGTTTCACTCTGACACTTTTTTTGTTTTGTTCTGATGCTCCAACATAAATAAGAAATACTACTCACTCATCCCAGAGTCAGAGCATGATAGCGCTAGCACGCCTACAGGTTGAACATCTTCATTAGAGGCCTGTTGACACTAATCAGAGATGACATCCACTGGCACTCTGGTTAATTTGGAAGATTTACAACACAAACAATGAAGCAAATAATCTTTCCATCGCAGCAAGACAGCTCTTCATAAAGAAGACACATTTGACAAGATGTGGAATGAATCTTTGTTTGTTATCAAAGGCTTTAATGCCACATGCTGTCCTCAGCAAAACTGGCTTCAGCTCACATTTTAAATCATTTGCTTCTCTCGACAGGCAGAGTTCATTCAAATGAGTCAGGATCCTTACGGAGCCGCCTCACCCTGAGTAATAACTTATAGAGTTTCGGTCCAAGTTAAAGGCACATGCAATAATAATGAATACTCATTAATATAGTAAATAAAACTTTAATTCTGCTTCACGACATCATCAAACTTGGTCTTTTGTTATTGTTTTGAATGAGAGACCCCTAGCGGCCGAATTTACATATTGTATGTTTAAATAGAGCAAATTTCTCTTTTTGTTAATTTGTCTCCGTGGTGGTTTCAACTATTGAGATATTTTCTTAATCAAGCACAAAAATAATGTTCAATCACTTATAGTAAATTCAAATTTGTGAATTTTGAACAAAATAGATAATTTTGCTGCTGGTTAACAAAACGTTTCTACTTCCTGATTCAGTGGCTCAGTTCTGAACATATTGCTCTTCTTTGGGTTTATTTTGAACTTGGGGTAAAATATTTGTAGCTGCAGCATTGTGTGGACATTAACCTTAAATCTCTCTCATACACACACCCTCAGTAAAGTACAGGTTCAATCACAGTCATGGCTTGGTCATGTTTCATCAAAGATCCTGATTTGGGTTAAAATAACTACTTTGCCAAAGATAACCAGAGGATTTCGGCTGGTAAAGGCAAAAAGAAACCCATGTTAACTGTCAGAATGAAAATGGGAACTTTAATCTCCAATGTCTTTTGTTCTTTCTGATTCACCACAGCCTCTTCCCTCTTCAGACTTCGTGGCTCCATTATCTCGTAACAATACTTTCTCCTTTTGCTGCTAACAGACATGAGTCATATTTACTTCAACAGCTGGAGCGTAAACATGGGTCGTTTTTGGGAATTTGCTGAAACGTCTGACGCTGCTGTTTTTCTTAGAAGGGCTGTTTCTGTAAACTTTGCCTGTTGCAGGTAACATAGTTAACCCAGATGCTTTTTCCTGTTCTTGTTCTGCCGGTGTTCAGCATCAAGTAAATCATATTTTCATTTAGGTCACCTGTTCTTTTGCGTTTCAGTTAAATCACATTCTTTCTATTGGGATTTTTTTTTGTCTCTTGGAAATCTTCACAGTACTCGGTGATTCACGTGTCGCCATAGCAACCTGAGTCATTTTAAGAGTTAATTTAGCATATAATAAACATATTGTGACCACAGTGGGATTTTAACTGTGGTGCTTTTAGACTCATATTTTGTATCTTATCTGTTATAAATATCTTTTGAAAATAAGTAAAGTTATAGATTAGATTCCTTTTATTTTAAAGGGTTCTTCTGTTTCTGGTTATATAGCCAACAGTCTAGTCAGATGATGTTTTCACAGCCTGTTCACCCTCCACATATATCAACAGAACAACACAGACACCCAGGATTCATGCAGCTGCCTATAGACAGAAATTTACAGTAGGACACTCTTGTTCTGTGAACTTCACATTCACATTATTTACTTTTATTTGTGTGCAATATAATGTTACTTCACATTCCCCCCGAGGGTCATATGGTGCCAGGGGTTGTGATGCCCCCTGGTGGGTCATTAATCACAGATATTTGCCACATTTGGATGTGATCCTGCCTGGACTTTATTCATTTACTATAATTTATATGTTCTAAAATAAATATATGTGTTCACGTCTCTCATAGGGGCCCACGTCTGTTTTTTTTCCATTGATATTCACAATGTGTGAGCCCACTTTCTTTTTCAATGTTATGGCCTGCCCACGACTAATGAATATTTATGAGCACATCTTCAGAATAAAGAGATCTGGATTGTAAACTACCCACTGGTGCCTCAAAAAGAAAAGTCTTTGTGCAGTCAAAGTTTAAAGCTGTAAACTCCAAATGAACAATATTGCTTATTTTGTGTACAGTGCAAAAATTACACTTCTAACCAGTTTTAATAAGGTAGTAGCTTTTGAATGATTTGAATTTCATGGTTCGATTTGAACGTAATCTATTGAGTCTTGATAAAATCCAGTATTCAAGATAAATGTTCAACATATCTCGACAGCAGAAAATTGTGGAAATGAGACGGAGAAATGACTTCTCCCATAATGCATGACCTCAGGGCCAGTTTCTTTTAGCTGCAACAGACCACTTCAGATTAGTTCTTGTTCTGCACACCAGCGCCTGGCAGAAATGTCTTGCCAGCAGCAGTGGGAAGCCACAGCAGAGTTCCTAAATCCTGCAGTCAACAGCCAGCCAGCTCCCTGCGCACTATTCCTGGCCTTGATTACAATGTGTGTGCCACAGAGGCAGGCTCCAAAGTAGAGTTCATTTTGGTAATGAATACTCTTAAATATGTCCACGAACAACCTTCTTCTCCGTGACAAAGACAACACCGTGACTGGATGGCACCGATGTCATTCAACACAAACTGTGACTATATCAACATGTATCACTGAAAAGAGACAGCTCAAAAATAAAGAAATAAACTTAACAAAATCTCTTCCTAATAGAATATTATAGTGTTTCATTTGAGTATATATATATATATAGCAGACCTGTTACCTAGGCTGCGCACACCATTTTGAGACTACACCGGCTGGCAGCCTACAATCACAGCACAGCATGGAGCACAGGGTACTTACCAGTAATTACTTATTCAACTTGTGTTTTCAGATTTCAGACAAAAGACAAAATATTATTGGTTTTGGCTCCAACAGATTTCAGTGATCAAGTAGCTACGGTTTTATTTGACTAAGATGTTTAGTCGCCTACAACTTGAATAAGGACAAACAAGGACATTTGACACAGGACTAAGACTACATTTAAAATAATAGCCGAGAAAATCAATATTGCTCCAAAGAAGAGGCCATGTGGAAATGTCTTTGCAGTACAAGACTGCAATGAAAAGTGTAGGTCAGTGTTGTTGTTTGACAGGTTTTAAAAGGAAACAAACTTACTGTGAATCCTGTACAAACATGGTGAACCAGGTAGTAATCTTATTTGGCTCCTGTTCTGTTCCACTGTGAATGATTAGCTCCACCATTCGGATCAGATTTTCTCATTAGCCTGCCAATGCCCTGAAGGAAGATAGATGTAAAAAGTGTTCATCTTCCAAACTAAACTGGTTCACAGACCGATTCAGGCATCACTGTTGCCAGACACTAGACATGATTAATTGCAATCCCATGTTCCCCTTGTTGTGCCGAGGTCCCTTGTCTCCCCAATTGAATATGAACCGATGCAGGGGAGGAAGCTTGAGGAAGCAGAATGCCACTGTCTCTGAGCAGAACACATTAACATTGACTTTGAATGTGCATGTCAGTTAAATCAGGTCACTTAATTGGCAAGCACAAATGAGCTCAGGTAGGACATGCTGTCAGTGCACAGAAATAAATAAATCTCCGACAAATAGAAAAAAAGGGGGAAAAAAATGCAGGACAATGTTTTATTCAGCATCCTCTGTAATCTCTGTCAATAGTTCAGTCTGGAAATCACATTGCACTCCTCAACATCCACAGAGTGTGCTGTGTTTAACAACATTAAATTGTAAAGGGAGATTTCCATTAGAGGCTTTAGTTGTCTCACTCAGTTGTGTTTTGCTTTATAATGGGCCTGTAGGGCTACTACGTGCACTGCAGGTCCACTTATGGTGTGCTGATCTGTTAGAGCCCATTAGTCAGAGAATCCTTGTCATTGCCCTTGCCCTTCCTCAGTGCCACACTTCAGCTCACCGGTAATGAGATGTCTGTATTTACAACAAGTCCTGATTACTAATGCAGAGCGAGGTGGGATACCATGTCTGACACCTGTAAAGTGGGGGATTAAAATACAGCTACTCATAATGCAAGCATGCCCCCACACACAGAAATGGATGTGGTGGGAAGTTAGATACAAACATGTACATTGAACGAGGGAATACAACATATAGAAATATATGAGCTGTACAAAGATGAAACTAAAATACCTCGTGCTTCTACCCCCGTCTGCTACGGATAATGTTTACATACAAAATGCTTTACAACATTTAGGAGGAAACACAACTGCTGCATGGATTATATTTTGTGTTATATTAGAACGCTGTTTCTGATCGAGGGTGGCCCGGTGGTACAGCGTTTACATTGTTGCCTCACAGTAAGAAGGCTGATTCCTGATTTCTCCAGGTACTCTGGACATAGAGATTGAGGTTCGGTTGGAGACTCTAGCCTGGAGCTAGACGAACCGGTCCACGGTGTCCATGTGGGTCTTATTCTTAAAGAACAAGTGATTTTAGACAACAACAGACTCACTGTTCCATCTTACTGTGCATTAGAACCACACAGAAGTCGTAGGGAGCTGATCAATGCTGGTGGATGAAGCATGTGCAGACCCTGCAGACAGAGGCTCCCATGTGTCTTACATGTGGTTAAGGTTAATCAGGTTGTTTTCTATGTTGGCTCTGTGATAGACTGATGAGCGTGCACCCTGCATCTCACCAACCATCAGCTGGGATTGTCTCCAGCTCCCCTGTTACCTTCCAACAACGAGCAGTGTAGCAAAAGCAATAATTGTTTTGGTTAAATACTGAAAATATTTTGGTTGAATATATCTTTGAACATTAAACCAGGACCACAATCTTGCCTAAAGGAATCTAACCTACTTCACATTCTTACAGAGTTAGATGTGAAGATTTATACCCCACACATAAATATATATACTACAAGTATATACACTATATAAACTATACAACTGGGAAAGGGGAGAAACAGCGAGCCTGGCTCTGACAAAAGGAAACAGAAGATTCAGTTTTATGTACATATTAAACCAACATGATATAATAAGTTTATTCATGACCTTTAAGCTGTTAATTAGTGACCTTTAGAGGTGCTGATTTGTTATCTTCGGATGGAGCCAGACTCACAGTTTCCCCGTTCCCTTGTGCTCGGCTGGTTAGTCAGCTTAGTGTCCAGAGGGGAGAACGGTGTGAACCTTCTCATCTGACTCCCTGAAGACAAGACATAATAATATTTCCACCCAAAAGGTCGAACCTTTCCTTTAACCAAGCAGTTGTGTAAACATCAAACAGAAAATCATGCTTTAGAAGATATTGTAAAAAAAATAAAAAAAATAAAAAGGCTTCACATTTTGTGACTTTGAAGATTATTCATTACAACGGTTTTTCAGGATAACTTGCCGTTGCACCGGATATAAGTATTCGTAAGGTTTTGCAGGCAGAAGGGTCAGCTCATTTTCTAAACTGGTGTCGAAGCTCTAGAACTAATGTAGTTTGTTTTAATTATGTTCAATGTAGAGAAACATAAAGAGTAAATATCGTTTCATTCACGGTTTGAAACCTTTCGACCCCAAAGTTTGATTTAGAGAAGCGATGACTGACTGGTGGTATTTCCTTCAGCTTGGCAGAATGAACATAGAGAGGCGTGGACAGCATATTCAATGAGCCACATTTGTTCAATGATTCAAGATACCTCTGACTTCCTGTCTGACTCACACACCATGTCCTGTCTTTGTTTACAGCGTGGCTGTAATGGGGGCTCTGTAGACTCTCCTCATTCAATACAAACACTATTCTACACCCCGGCTGCTTCATAACTTGGCAGCGTGAAGCACATGCACATTAACACACACACACACACAGCGGCCCTGCTACAATGCCTCTGGCTGTTCTCCTCTGGATGTCTCATCCATGAAGAGAAATATCAGTACATGGTATGGAGTGCATTTGATATATTGGGACGTTCCACTAGATTTAGCTCCACTTGCACCAGCAACATACTGGAGGCTGCTGGGACAAGATTAATGGCCACTTTATTAAAAATGCTACATCAAAGGAAAATATTTTGTGTTCAAACCGTCGTCTGCGGCAGATTGATTTTGTAAAAGGATGTAACCAAATATGAATATATTAATCAGATATGAAGACATAATGCTGCCTGAACAGATATGAAGAGCAGATCTGATCTAATAACCGTCAGATTGTTTTTTTCAGTGCAGTGTGAACAGGAACTTCAATTAGACGAGGCAACGCTTTGTCATGATGCATAAATCACAAAACAAACAAACTACGTCCAGTGAAAGGGCCACGACATCCAGTGTAAATCTCAATACTCTCAACCAAGTGAAACTGCCTTCCATTTCAATCTGACTTAGCTCAGAGATTCATATTTTTATGGCTCAGTGCGAAATGTCTAAACCTATTGGATGGATTGCTGTGACATTTGGAGCGGACGTGATCCCTTAACTTTCCTTCTCAGCATCAGGTAATAAAAGTTATTAAGTTTAGTTTCAGACCAAATGCTTCATTTCCTAAAAACCTCAGCTGTACTTGGTGTTTAGTTGTAATAAGCAAACTTTATCATGATAACAAGAGCATGGTAACTAGCTGGTATAAATGGCTGACACGTCTTAATCTTAATCTTTCTGGGTAAGAGTTTTTCTGAAGACGAGTGATGATTTATTGTAGTTATTTGTTGTATTGTCACAAGATCTGAGCTCTAACCACAAAGCAGTGGACGATAATCACTGAAGTCAAAGTGGCCGCATACTTTCTATTCGACAGATATATATAAACCTCGTCTTTTGTCACCAAACCATTGTTGTGTCTCTGTCCACAACAACATCAGTGGAATCTGACAAAGGTATTTTGTACCTAACTGAAGCTGATTTGTATTTGGCCTCTTAACTCAACTTTGAATCTTATGGATATTGCAAAAGAAAAAGGGGGGGGAATCTCTATTATAACATAAATATGTTGGATACTCTTCTCTACTCTTTTCTATTTCCACATTACCTGAAATATGTATTTATTGGCTGACATGATTCATGTACATGTACTGTGTATGTAGAGATGTAGGTAGGAGCAGGTATTTCACCATCTTAGAAGTAGATCAAAAATAGCACTGTCTCTCAGAAACTGTAATTAGGTGCATCGTGAGAACAAAAGGCCATCCTTCCAGGTGTGGGCACTCCAACAGCCAGTCTTCCATTACAGTGTATTAGAGCGCAATAGCAACCACCCATACAGACTCCATTCAGGCTTTCTAATGAAATGCTCCATCTCTGTCATCAGACTGCCATTTTCACGATCTATTAAACCTCATACATTCATTGCACTGTTATGCATTATGTGCCATTGACTTCTGCTATCCTGCAGCATTGTTTCAATTATGAGGAGGAGGGGAGCCCGTGCTGGAGCTTCATCAGGGAGTCATATCATGATTTTACATTTAATGGAGTTCTTTTTTTTTTTCTGTCAAAGACTAGTTCCTGTGTAATTTCCCACCTTGTGTCCTGACCTTCCCTCTGTACAAATTAAGGCAGAATTATAACGGAGGATCAGTGGCTGAAGTTTAATATGTGTGTATTACTTTGATGTTAATGTGTTTAGAAGCCACCAAGAACAACACACAACATACTTGCTCCAAAGTTGCACTCCACATAAATGACCACAGGGTTGAATTTTGGAATAATCTCCACCAACAGAGTGGTGGGGCTGCATGTAATGGCACAGCTTAGATGTTTATTGGAATTTAGACCACAGTATTTGCCCACAAGGTACAAAATAAATTACAAGTTTCCAGCTACTTGGATCATCCGATGTGGCAACTTCCAGAACCAAAAATAGGAACGAGCGAGCTCCATCATAGCATTTGACTCACTGCTTTTCAGACAAAGACTTTACATTAGAAAAACTACTGAAGTTTAACCACGTGAGCTCCAACTCTCTCGGCTTGTGACTCATGACATGTTCCAGGTGTCGATGAGTTTTGATCAGAGACATTTTCCCCAGAAGATTTATAAGAGATTAGATTACTACACACAAATAACAATTGTAGTTGCAGAGCTTTATAAACATTAGTTTTACTTCTTTCCCGCCGCGTCAATTATCTCATGAACTGTCCATATTTATTTTGTGGCTCTCTGGGGCCCAATACCTGAGCTGGGAGGCACTGCACTAATCTGTGCTGTGTTAAATCACTACTTCAACTACAAAGCAAAATGTTATTCACACAAATGAAATATAGAATATAAAAGTGAATCAAAGGGGCCATTTTCCTGCAAAATACTAGAAATACTTTGCTTAATTAAGAGTTTGAGTGCAGAAAGTTCACTTACATTAGTTTAGTTTTGCATTGATGAATTGGTAATTTCACTTAACCAATGTATTTGAATACGCTTTCTATTAATGAGTCAATGAAACAGAAGCTAAACTAAAACACTATATACAATTTAAGTAGGTCCACAAACCAATAACGGCAGAAAACCCCAAACTGTGAGCAAATACGAGAAGAAATAATTATTTATCAAGGCCTTATGAATCCGAATAGAATTCATTTGGGAAATCAGTGGCAATACTCTGCCTTTAGGAAATATATATGGGAACTGTCAAGGTGCATTATTGCAGTTCCAAAATGCGCAGGGGAAAGTTTTGGCTGCAGCTAAATGAAGACACTGCAGACACTTTCTCCTTCCTGTCCAATCACAGATCATTGAACATTCATGGAAAAGAAGGAGAGGCTAATCTAATATCCCACTGCCCACAGTTCATCACAATATGACAGAGATGCAGGGATGATTAAAGCACTGAGCAGATCGGGGCCTTGCATTCGATCAAGTATTCAATGTGATCTTACTTTTTAGATGTTTATTTTTAAACTCAATCATTCTCTGATGGAATTTCTAAAATGGTAAGATCACAACTGCTTTCAGCAACTTGAAATATGTTTATCAGTTAATCTGCAGAAAATGATTGAACCATTTCAGAAATCTTAATAAAAATATCCACTGTCTCGTTTCAGTCGATCAAAATATTTAACAACCTTCAACCGGAGGCTGCATCAGTTGTGGGAAGCTCGGGATCATGTCGAGGCTAATCTCGGAGCAGTTGAGGTCAGCGGCTGTCGCAATGAAAACATACAACCTCAGTGGATGTAAAGCTCCGGGGTCACTGCTGTGGGACTTTTTCTTTACACTTTGTCTGTATTGTTACATCAAACACCGAAACTATTCTCTCCCTGTGAGCTACTGTTAGATTCCTGGATTTCAGTATGTTCCCCTACTGCTGTCACTCCACAGGAAATATATTTCCTTGTTACTATAGACAACAAGTCTGAAATGAAAGTTATGAGAAGCTCAGGTTTCCATTTTATTTTGATGTGGAATGAGGCATTATTTACAGTCCACATCTTGTTTACTACACAGAATTCATGTAGGTGCACCATAACTAAAACTATGAGTTTAGTTTGATAGATAAATAGAAATTTATTTGACAAAAATCATGTTCTATTGTTTGAGTTAATTTCCAGAAAAAAACATTAGGTTCTAATTTCTGAAATGTGACAATTTACTTTTTAAAAACATTTGAAAATATGACTTTTGGAAATTGAGTTTAACTCTCAGTTTTGGTCATTTTTGAAAGATCTTGATTTTGTCTTAATTTCTACCATGCCTATATTCAGTATCCTTTTTTCAGAACAACATTGCCTTCATGACCAGACAATTTGTATTTCACTCTTTTGGTTTGTACTCTTGTGAAGTCTTGAACCAAAGTCAAGAAAAGAACAGAAGTAATAAACTAGTAGAGAATTGTTAGTTGTAGTTTTTACGTTCATGAAACTATCCAGTGATTTAAACTCTACTCAGAAAACTCTCAGTGAACACTCCTGTGATCTCCTCCTTGTCTGAAGCTCAAGCAAACTTTCAGCAACACTGTGATGCAGCTTAAACGATAATACTTCTTCGTGAAATCCCTTTGTAAATTATTTTCATACACTTGCACCCCCCCCTCCTCTCCTCTGCTTGTCGTATGGAACATGCCTAATCTACTTAAAAGGAGTTGAGAGACTGGTAATATAAATGAGAGTTGCTCGGCCATCTGAGGATCTGTCTTCATTAAGAAACAGATCTGGAGAGGGTTTCTATTAGCTCACTATCAAGATGGGGAGACTGTGAGGAGGAAATTACGCATGTCACAAGACAAAGTGCGGGCGGCCCACAGCTCAGCCCAATGGAGGATGAAAAGCCTTAATCAACGACAAGGACTACCGGTGACAGGGTGCCATGATCGCCCCGTGTGTCACAGTGGAGAAGATTATATCCAGCCTCTGACAGCCTGACGGGTCCCTCTGCGAGTTTGTGGCTGAAGGGAGGAGAGGATGGCACCGTGCCTCTCATCTCCTCTACTCCTCTTTCCTCCCTTCGTTCTTCACTAGTGATGGTCTTTCCCAGATTTGGGTCATAATTTTTTTGTCTCATTTGCAAGGGTAATAACACTTACTGCTCTTAGAGAGATAACAGCAGCAGAGCGAGCCCCAGGAGGACCATACGCATACCTCGCCAACACTGTTGAACAATAAATTACAGTTGTAATGGACTTGAAGATGTTTTCTTGTAAAGTGTCTTCACTCAATTTAAAGGTCATGCTCCATCTGAATGGGAATTATGTTTATCTTATCAATTTCCTGTTTGTCTCTCTTTTCCTTGTCACATTACCTTCATGAATAATTTAGTCAGCAGGGCTGGTTCGAACAATTCTTTATTCATTTCTCACAATAGTATAAAGTATCTAAATTAGTCAGGTACCACTATGGGGTGAACTACAGGCAGAACTTTTTTATCCTATTCTGTATCTGCTGAAGCGAAGAGGGATCTTTATTGATAATAATGTTCCCTGGAAAGAGAAAGGATCATAACTTTAGTCTGACCTTCTTAGTAAAACTTCAGTTACTCAGTTTGTCTCTGGAGTTGCTTTCAGACCTTCACTGAACTCCAGGTATGTGAGAACTCAAACGTCTAAGTAGTTTGCTCTGGACATTTTCTCATTTTCCTGCAGCCCCCTAGTGAAATGTCTGGAAAATGTAAAAGTGAGCCTGTGAGAGATAAAGCAGGAAAATATCCAGAACTAAACAAAAAGAATACAAATATCTAAGTTTGAGAAAGCGGTGCCATACATGAAGAAGAGGCCGATAAAGATGTCAAAGAGAAAAAAAACGTGTCTGACCTGAAATATCTCCTAATGTATTCTTCATATGTGAACTTCAGGAATGGGGCGACATTAGGTAAATAAAACTCTACACCTGCCTGTTGATCCACATTTGGCTACAGCTTCGTCCATTGCCAAGGTTAGTGGCCATGCCTACTAGATCTTTCTCCTTCATGGCTGATAATTAATTCAGTCCTCTGAGGTATCAAACAATAATTTCATGTCGCTCTCTAACGAAGAAGGTGCTAATTGTTTGAATCACAGCTTGAAGGTCGGGCTGCTGGTTTCCTTTCAGCTGTCACCACACCAGTGGTTAGACTCTAGTCTTTGTTTGTCATAGGTCTTGCATAAAAATCACCATGTGACTTAAACAGTACGAATACATCTTTTTATTTAGTCCCAGTGTTTTTCTTCCGATTCATCAATTTGTACCCACAATGCATAACAATCACAGAGATCACACATCACATCACAGAGATCTGTGTGAAGCCTTGAGCCTCAAGATAAGGAGTGGGCTACAGAGGGTTGATGAGCTCACGTCTCTAACTTGAGACATGAGATTTTTTACGGAACTGACGCTGGTTCAAGTGACACCGCATGTAGAAATGTTCCCATTCTGATACCAGCATCGGAAATGCCTCAGGTTCTGCACCAATGCAGATACAACTGCAATTTCCTTTTTCCAGGAACTAACTTCTTCTTCAGCGTTCTAAAACTGCTGTGCTGGACTGCCACTGGCAAGTACTGTTTTCAAAGCAGCAAAGAAGAATAGATTTTCTGTAGTGTAGCGTTAGCCAGAGCTAGCCAAGAAAAATGATGAATTTCTTTAGCATAGTTATGTCAATTTGTGTTTGAATATGTGTATCCTGCTGCTCTATATGCTGCCAAAGAGGGTTTATAAAAAGAAGATTTAAAGTACATTTCTTTTACAGTCTTCGTTTTGACGAAAGAGAGAAAATATCTTCTACTATTTTTAATAATCACTTCATTATTTTAAAAACATCCTCTGGTTCCAGCTTCTCAGATGTATGAATTTTAAGCATTTTCTCTGGTTATAAAATAGAATAAACAGATTTCTCATCAGATTCAGATGAGGAATGAAGAGAGGATGATGAACTGGGGCCAAAGTGAGAACATCACGAGAGTCAATAATGACTTTAACAATGAGGCAGAGGATGGATTGATGGATTTGCAATAAAATAAAGGGAGGAAATTCAAAGGTTAATTTCTTGGACAAATATTCTGATGAATCAATTTAGAAATGATAAAGATATATAAACATTTGTTATATGAGTTTATCCCAAATTGTAATTATTTACAGATGATTATAAATTTGAATTTAATTGTTTCATTCATACTTTGGGAGGAAAGAACAAAATAAATTTAGGTTTTATGGATCCTAATCATTTGTAAAACAACAGTTGTCCACTTAGGGGTTACTATCAATATAGTCTCATGTGATGTGGACTGTGGGTATAGGCCTGCCATTCACCCTTCTGCTATCTGCTTCTATTCTCCAAATCCCATTCTCTTTGGTAAACAACAACCTCCGCAGATGTGCACTGAAAACTGCAAGTTTTGACAAATATTTCAAACAATCGCACGACATACCATTCTCAACTTCTCATCAGGGGCACCAATGCTGCATTCTGGTCTCAGCAGCACTCACAACAACCCTGATTGTCGTAAAGAAATACAGACAAGACACTGTGTTATTCCCCCTATAGCAGAATGATAATGTGTGCAGCCGGAGAATTCTCCAGCGCTGACAGTGCTGTGAAGATAAGTCTGGCTCTGCGAGACTAACATCAATTTGATGTAAATGTGCTGGATGTTGCCAAAAGGCTAATTTTCATCTGCAGGTTGATGTTGTGCAGCAAATGGAACAAACAAGCAAAAGAAAGAAGCAGTACAGCGTCAGTGAGGCTGTACGACTGTTTAACAATCTCTTACTGTTTCAAACCATATCCCGTATCTTAATGCTGTAATTGCTAAGTATATATGTCATGCCTGGCATACCAACGACTATATTTCATTGCAGGGGTATTTGCTTGATTTGCTGCACACTTCACTTTCTGCCAGTAATGAGGCTTGTCGCCTGGGGTTGTGCCGACACAAGGGACTGTGCTCTCTGCTCCGTGTAAGTGTCAGGAAAGAGAACCTGGGGTTGTAAGGAGAAGGCACAGAGTGTTATACCTGCTCTCTAGATCCCCAAAGCTTTATAAAAGATTCAATGATCAAAAGTGGATATAGCTTCCAAACAAAAGCGAGAGATACTGACGTTTGAGGAGGTTTGTATAGAGCTGCTTCATACCCACCCAGCTGTTTTAAAAGGATTCTTATGACGTATGATGTGAAGTGCTTGTCTATTCTTTGCTGACCTTTATCTTAAAGCCGCAGAAATGACTGAAGTTCGGTGTATTCTTGTGGGCGGTCGGGCTTTGGTTTCAGGGAAACATATCAGCATGGCACAGTGACACTTGTCATCTTGAATGGTTGGCTGGGAGCGGTGACGGGGCAATGTGAGCCCAAGCTAGTCTGTCACCTGTCTCCGCCAGGCTGCCCACAGTGATTAAAAATGGCAGGGCAGTTGAAACCCTCAACCACAAGCGCTCTTCAGAGTTTCTTGCATTGCTCACTTTTTTTGGCTGCATAAAAGGAATTCAAAAACCTAAAGTTGCCTTTGTTTGTTCTCACACTTTTTAGATTAACATTGAATGATCTGCCAGCAACCAAGTGATTATGTCGTTGTGTCTTTATCGATTTACATCCAATTAAAGTTTTCTGGTTATGCCAAACAATTACTGAAGCTGTTTTTCAGACATGACCTCTGGCTAAAATCCAGAAGAATTGGCTACAGAGTTTACTCAGAGTTTGTCTTTCACACATGCACAACACAGCGGGAGGTTTTCTGCTCAGACGCCTTCACAACAGCATCAAATCCTTTGTGTTATTCAGATGAGAGGTGGAGCAGTCGGGTGCAGCAGACAGAGGCAGGAAGTGACGTATCCTCCACTGCGGAAATCACTTGATCGTGTTTATAGCACCCGTCTTCCGCTCTTATCACCACAAACTCTCTTGACATCTTCGCTGGTGTCTTTTTCGTGTGTGTCACTGCTTTTTCTCCGCGGTGAATACAACGGAGGATCCCCTGCTGTGTTCACACATCGATCTCTCCTGGATTTCTACTGACTTTTTACCAGGAGCCCGGGCGGATAGAAACTGCAGAGCATCTCACTCTGACATTTGCTTTCACACATGCACCTGCTCCGGGGAAAAATGGAGGATATGCGGATATCAGTTTGTAGGTGCTGAAAAACTGTAGATAAGGGTGGATGGCAGGGCTAAATTTTGAACTAAAACGTAGTTGTGTGATTGTAGCAGCAGCATCTTCAGCTTGCTCAGAGTCTCGTCGATTAAACTGCAGCTTCTCGCCTCAGGACTGGGATCAGAGCCTTGAGGGAACATCAGAATGAATCTTCTGCATTGAGGCTTGGAGGGCTGCACGAAGTTCACACAAGTGCCAGTTTAATGGATTGAGTCTGACTTTTCCGACGTGCCAGAGACAAAGCTATTTGCCTTGTCGGTTAAAAGTTAAAAGACGGAGAGGAGGTTGCTTTGTCCCCTGCCTGTCTCTCTCTCTCTTTCAATCCTGTTATCAGTTCGCTCCATCTACTGCTCCGCTGATAGATTCATTTATTCACCATGAGACAAGTAAACAAAAAAGGAGATTTAAAATACTGTAGCTGTCACTCAATCCAACATTCAGTTGGTCCTGGTGAGCGTGAAGTCAATACTTCATAAATTAACACATCTAACTTTATGATTTTTTTGTATTCGATTTCATAGTCATGAATTTATACATTTTCAAACACATTCTAAGGAGGAGTTCCAGCTCAGTATAGCCACCATCTACCAATTACAAAGCGACATTACAGTACAGTTCATTTCATTATGAGGATGAATTATTACAGATAGTTCTGTAAAGAATTGCAAATTCATCAACAACAATATTTCTAAACGCCAATAGTCGTGTTTGGTGCAAAACCATTTTACTGCTCAGTAATTGAAATGGGAAGACAAGAATAATTGAAACAGCAGATGAAAAATGTCTTTGTATTTGAAGAGAATGAATCAGAAGCTCATGGACGCCCATGCAGATGAGTCAAATTAAAGTGAATACCAGATTCAAGTGCTTCAGCAAGTCAAAGCAACAGGAACGGAAAACTTGCTAAGACGTCAAATGCTAAATATACCAAATAGTGAAGAAGATTTATTTTAATTGGAACATATTACTACAGAACAAATATTTAATTAAACCATGTTCAAATGGAAGTTTGAATCACTAATAATAAGATGAATCACAGCACTGCTGCACACGCTGTAATTAAAACTAATATTGTGCCTTTGGCAAATGGCAAACATGGAGAAACTATAAAGGAGCCGTTGTCTTTAGTTACAGCTCGTTGAATCAACAGGAGACATTACAGAGTCTGGTTTAATATCACACCAAAAAACTAAACTTCTGTATCACCAAGGTCAGACATGTGGCAGAAAAAGAGAGACAGCCATTGAGAATCCGCTCAACAACCAGTGTACGTGGTTGAATGACATGTTGTATGAAGCACATCGGGATCAATAACAGTGAGAAAAACACTAATCACAACGGGTTCAAAATTATAAAATGCTTTTCAGCTTTTGATTTTAAACCAGTGTCCGCAATGGCCTGAGCGGACATTTGGTCGAGCTGACTGTTTGTGGCACAGCAGACAAACATTGTGAGACTTGTTTTAACAGCACTACAAGTTGTAAAAGTCACAATGTTCCGGTTATTAGGAGAACACACTGTCACCTCGCACAGTGCAAGACAGATTCAGCAGCACCTCCACAAGTCAAACTGCTTCTCCATGAACCCGGATGAAATGTTGTGGAGAGCAGAGTGCAGAGTAGAGAACCACCTGCCTCAACCCACAAACAGCTGGAGGCTCTCTCTCCTAAAGGTAGGTCAAACATGCCACACAGTTCTGCAGGGGGGCTGTGTATGGCAGCCCCCTCAGGACTGAAGCTGGAAGGAAACCTTCACTACTTTCCAGATATTTCAGTATTTTGTCATAACTTTAGAGAGAACTTTCCCAGCGCTCTCTCACTTCAGTGGAATTGCCAACAGATAAATTATGTAGCCTTTATTGGTGTGAGACAATTAACAAAAGCCAAATATCCCATAAAGGTTTAATGATAAAGAAAACTTGACATGCACCTAAAATTTAACATGTTTTTATATCTGAAACAGCACAGAGTTGATGAGGACGATCTCGTGAGGTCTGACCTAATAACACTGTCACACTGTCAACAGGGCAAGTCTGAAACGAATGAGATTTGATCGGCAGCTAAGAGAAATTTAATGAACAATTTATTTGTTCACTTAAATATCATCCTCTGTTTCTTCGCGGAAAATAAAACTCACTTAAACAATGAAAGACTTTAAATGTATACAGTTACTGTCACCCTGAAAAACTGCGAAACCCTTTACATACAGCGTGTGAGTGTGTACGGAACAAGAGCCCCAGCTATGTTTATGAACGCTATATCAAAGTCCGCAGAGAGCTTTGATAAATAATGTAGTGAAGATATTTTTAAGGAGTAATTGTGAAAACGTGGGCGATCCCTCACACACAAAGACTTTTCAGTGGAAACATCTCGAACAGTTTCACCTTTTGGTGAACTTGCTTCCAAACACTGTTCATATTTAGACTGATTATGTTTTTTGTAATTAAGGTGATGGAAGTGCTTTAACAATCATCTTCCTGTATCTAGTTACATCTGATGTCATTGAAGAAACATGGATCATTACAACTGGTGCACTTTATTTTCTATTTTGCAGGAAATGCTGCACTGACACAAACCTTTATTTGATGACTGAGGAAAACACCACAGTTCGCAAATTATATGTCAATATGTGCAAATTAACCCTCCTTTAAAAAAGGTAAAAGAAGAAGTCCACGCATGAGTAAGTGCTTTAAGGATGTCAAGTGTCTGGGAAGTGTCTTTTTCTAAAGAAAAATGAAGGAGGACAGACAAGTCTTTTAAATTGGCTCCACGGCGAAAACACAACATGCTGCCTCGTCACTTATAATAGAGCTCAAAAGCGAGGCCTAACAGTTTTAATTAGTTGTCAGGATGGGGACTGTGGTTGTGAATCTTACTCCTGCTACACAACTCAGTCTCTTCCCCACTGCCTGAACCCCCCACCCCTCTCAGTTTAAATGCACGGCCTCCCTCTGTTCCCCCCCTCTTTAGCCTACTTTCTCTCATTGATACGCTCTGCGTGTAAATTGACGGAGGCATTTCAAGGTTGTCTCCATCTTTGATCGTCACACTGAGGAGCCCATAGGAAATATCAAATATTAAAACAACAGAGCTCCTCAGTAGTGCACACTTTGAGACTCGGTATGCCATGAGAACGCATGGCGTGATGTGGAAATGCAAAGCAGTAGTGTAACAGACTTTTCAATGCAGTTCCCAAGAGAGCTTCTTTCCACTTCTTTGAACAGTTTGAGCACATGAACATTCCTGCAGCTAGGAACAGGATAACAAAGAGTCTAATCCAGGTTTGTCAAATCATGTGTCATGAAGGGCAGAGTTTTCAGATTAGACTTGGTGATCTCACTAAGAGGATGAGGAGAGAGGAGGAAGTAATTAGTCAAAATCATACGGGGTCATGTTTATAAAAACTTCCAGCAGACAGTTAGTTACAGAGTGATTGTTGCAGGAGATGAAAACTTGTCTCTGTGAGGAGTATGAGCTGCACTCCAAAAACTCCTGAACTAGGTGTTTATTTGTATAGCACATTATCATATATAGAGGTTATTCAATGTGCTTTACAGAAATAGAAGAAAAGTATAGATAAGAACAAACTGTAAAAAGTACAAACAGTATAAAAGAACAAACAGGTAATGACTTTTTATTAAGACTGTTTGTGTATATCCGTTTTTAGACATGACCTGGAGCATTGTTTACCTTTCACACATGCACAACACAGCGGGAGATTCTGTGTACAGACGTGTTCACAACAAAATCAAATCCTCCACATTATCTTTATGTCGTCTCCTTTAAATTGAAGTTTTGAGTGAAGCTATTGAAAACAGAGCAGTTTTTAACTTCTTCTTTAGAAGGTTACGGTTGGAGCAGTGGTTTCCTCCAAACGTCTTTACATGTCTTTCCCAGATCCTCTTTGAGGGGGTGGGTTCAAAATGTGATAGAAAAAAGGACGTAAACATTATACTCATTAAAATGAATGACATTCAACGGACACCTCCCATCAAAGACTCCGATTTACTCTTCACTTCATCTTGGATCACCGCTGAATATCAAAACAGGATATTAAAAGGGAAAATGCATCAGAGAATTGTTCAAGATGGATTGGAAGCTGATCGCTTACCGGATTTAAAAAAAGCTCTAGATGCATTTGTCTCTTCAAGACGCATATGTAATGCTCACTCCTCCCAAGTATTACTTTGTCAGCAAGCGGTCTATGGAAATAACTACTCACTGAGTCGGTCCCCTGTGGTAATGGCAGCTGAAGTGACTCTGAAATTACACTGAAATCTGCCTTTTTTCCCTTCAGATGAAAGTGTCAGGGAAAAGCGGTGGCAATTTTGAACACATTTGGTGACACAGAAACTGCTGCAAACTGTTGAGGAGTTTATTTGATCGCTGTTCAGATGAGCGATCTGTGTGGGCGTCTCACTTGTGGTCCATAAATGCAAATTATCCATGTGTTAATGTTAGTTGAGTGCTTATTAACAAGCTAGTGGAACTGTGAGTGTTACGATGCATATGAACTAAGCTGACTCTTTGTCAGAGGTTTTTTACCAAAGAGCTGGACTGATGTAGGACTGATTTTCATTTGCATAGAGCCAGAGTAAATCTGGTGAACAAACTATTGGCTTGCATTAAAACAAAAGCAGTAAGATTGTATTCCCCTTGCCAGAGAGATTTTCTGTTTGTTGATTGGTTTGTTTGTCAGCAGGATTGTGCACAAAAGGATTTCCAGGAAACTTGGTGGAACAGTGGGACACGGGCCAAGAAAGAATCTTTTTGGCGTTGATCGTTCTACATTGCAAGATGTTTTTGTAGTTTGAGTCTTTTTCCCAGGGAATAATTAAAGGATCTTGATGAAAACAACAGACACATTGATGCAACTGATATCTATGAGTGTTTGAAATGTGGAGCGGCTTGATCGATTTTGACAGTTGGGCCTTGGCCGTGGTATATACACTCTTTTTTAGTTTTATACTGTTTTTATACTGTTGTTGTAAATAGACCCAACGTGTGTATTTCTGTATGCAAACATTTGTTTTGGCTTTTTTCCGTCCTGTCATAGAATCATATCTAGATTATTTACCTGATTTTCTTATAGTTTTGCATTAAACCTCACATCTCTGCTTTAACTGTGTGGCTATGAGAGGCGCTTCATCACACTTCTTTTACAAAGACTTATATCCGGGGGGGAGTGAACGTCAGTCACAGATTTTACTTTGTCTTTTATTTCTCACCTGAAGTAAAGCGTCAGGCCTATAAAGACATGTTCATGGTTCGTCTTCGTCTGATGATGCAGTTGTATCTCATCAGTGATTTTAACAACACCTCAAAAGTCTGTTATATCCATTAATGCATCTTCATTAGCTCACAAGGTGCAGGATTCCTCTGGTACTGACGTTTAATAAAGCTGTGAATTCTTAATGGAGGCATAGCATTGATTTATTAGCAAAGTGATACAAACTTGGCTCTTATTAGATGGAGATAGATCAAACACAGATATCAACTCTGTACGATCTAATGTTCAGGACTTTTTGTTACCTGGGGTCTGAGGCCATTCTCTCCTCTCATTAAAAAGACTCAAACATCAACACAAGTCCTTCTTCCCACTCTTAGGGGTTTCGAAATTACCCATATAACACATTTATACTTACATAGATTGTTTCAGAATTTCACCACAGGCAAAACTCACTTGAGAGACTTGTGAAAACAGACTGTGATGTTGAGACAGTTCAAATGAAACCTGCACACTTGCCTGTACAGATCACATGATTTCACACTCACAAGCTGTGATGTCACCCAAAGACGGTGCTTTCACAGGGGTGTGGATATTCCATTTTCTGGATCAAAGCTCCTCGTGAACAAAAAAACTTACACTCTGTATTTTCACTTCGTTGAACAACAACAGAGAACTTCTTGAAGAAGTAACTTGAGCAAATCACATTTTCTGTTGAGACAGTTTCTGTGAATAGAAAGCAGCATTTTTTGTGCCTCTGACAGAAATCATTTGAAAGTCATCGAGCAAAACAGCACAGTAGATCTGCAAGATCACGCTGTGAAGACCCAGTGAACACTTCTCTTGTTTACCAGTTTCCATCCTGTGCGACAGATAAGAAAGAAATGACCTGACCCTCACTCCAGCAGCACTCCTGGAGATGAGAAAAGCTGGAGGCGTTGTCAGAGTTCATCCGACAGGTCCACAGGGAAATGACACTGTGAGCACATTAGCTCTCTGCTCCTCTCACTTCTAATGTCATATGTCAGTGTGCTAATAACCAGATATCTATGTCAATAATGCTCTCAATACATGAGCCTATAGTACGCATGCTCAGCTTCCGGTGATTCTGCAGCATTTTAACACTGTACCTCCTCAGCATCCCTACGTGCATGTGGTTTCTTCCACTACATGCTAAGGCAGATAGGATCTGATGAAACATTAAAGTTTCAGATGGTTTCTGGTCTCTGTGGAGGGGGAGCAGATGCTGGATGTATGTTCTGTGGTTTAAATCACATTTACAAACCCTCTGGGCATCAGGAGATGTGCAATTCTTGGAAATGGAGGCATGAGCAAGATGCAGTTCCCGTATGGATTCAATTCACAATTCATGTAGTAAGAATATCTAATTCACCAGTTATTCTAAATTCACCTTTAAAATAGGTTCATGTGACTTAATGTGGAATCAGAATAAGAAGCCCAGGTTTTTGTACCTTGCCAAGGAGGTTATGTTTTGTTTGTGTGTCTGCCGTTAGCAGGATTACACAAAAGTTAATGGGCGGATTTCCACAAAACTTGGTGGAAGGATGTGGTGTGGGTCAGGAAAGAACCCATTAAATATATTTGGTGCGGATCTTGATCACTGGTGGGATCCAGGAAATTATTTTCACTTTCATTAACATTGCGAGATTGCGTTGATCAACATTTTCTTTTTTCTCCCAGGAAATAATTAATGGATCTCGATTAGAAAAATCTGGATCTAGGTGATTTAAATGTGGTTCCATGAAGGTCTGTCTGCCTCGGTGAAGGTATGTGCTGCACTGAGTACCAGTCTAGTTTGATTAAGTGACAGCGTGTCATGGTTTCCTCAGACAGGCACATATTTAAACACCCATGAACACACACATTTTCACAGATAAACCATAAATCTTTCTACTGTATGTTTAAGAACCCTGAAGGTGGAATTTAATAAAAGCCATTTGGTGGAAACTTTGATCCAAAATGCCGTTTCATACCATGAAGGGATTACATTACAGTATGGCTCCAACTCAGCCCGAGTGATCTACCCAGTGAGATGTTCTATATTTATATGCTCGGAGTGTAAGAAACTCAATTCCTGCAAAAGCTGGCCTAAGAATCAGAGATCGTGCTACAACAGTGCAGAACAACAGATTCAAGCCGAATTACACATGGAAATTAGAAGAAATTCACTAGTCTTCTTGTGTGTCTCCTGCTAAAGTGCCATGTTCTTTAATTATACATCACAACGTTTCATCTGCACCTTCAAATTGCACTTTGCAAAACACGCAAAACAATAGTCTGCAACTTGCAACCTGTGATTTCCATTCCATTCATATCCACCTGCCTCAGTTTCGATTTTCCGTACATCAAAACAGATGCTATCTCTACGTCAGATAATGGACTGTATCCAACACACACACACTTCTATACCTGGGATTCTATTAGTGGGGCCGGTTGACTGGCGAAGCTTTTAGTGTTTGTGTGCATCTACCACAGGATGGTTGATCCATCTGCTGCCGTCGCCTAGATTAATGGTGAGATTCTAGTGTCCAATGGAAAGTGACACAAAAGGAAAATAATTGCGGCCCATATGCTTAAGGACAAGAGAAACCATTAAGAGCTGAGAATCACTAAGCAACCTCACATCAAAGAGACAAACAACCCGCGCTCGCAGCATTTCCTCTTTTTGTCATTACGCCCGTCTTGTCTCAGACTTTCCCCGCTATCATCAGACCATTAATAAAGTGGCAGAGAACAATGCAAGAAGTGACACTTTTTATCGAAACAAGAACACAGAGGATTGTTGCTGTCTATGAATCTAGATATCTACCATATCTGATTGTGTATTCTCAGAGCGTTGATGCCGTAATATATCAGTGACAAAGATCTGCTCGACTCTGGGAGAGGTCGTCTTCTTCTTAAACTCTGTTGCACAAAAACTAAAGACCGCACTGATTATGCTGATTATGTATGGAAATTAAAGTGATTACTGTAATGTGGAAACCTTTGTGGCCCTCTCAGCAGTAACAACAGCACAGACCTTTAATAGGAGAACCGTAGATAGAACAGCTTTATTCCTTGTAGTAATTAAAGCTGTTCAGAAGTGTGGCCTTGTCTTTAAGGAGCATGTTTCTTAATTGCTACCTTTGTCACGACATTGCTGCTGTTCAATGGATAATAAAAGCCTGTCGGGGCAATTGTTGCTTTACGAACTCATTCGTTCGACTGTGCAGGAGTGTTTCTCCCTAGAAACAGGTTATTGTTCTGCACTCAAAGCTGCTGCATCCTCGCACAGATGCTGTCAAAATATGTTGCATGGCAAAAAAAATATGCTGAGACATTCAGATCCTGTGAAGAATTGATTGAATAATTTGCAAGGAGGCGATTGGGATTTCCGAAATTATAATAAAATGTGTGAGAATTAAACAGGAAATAAAAGCCCAATGTGGGCTTTCATCAGAAAGTGTACATCTTTAATTTTCATCCGGAAAGGTTCGAGAGCCTGTACCCTGCCCTCGGAAATTTATATGCTGGTCAGTGAAAGTGATAACTATGCCTGAGGTTCTCCCTCCCACTCCTTTCCTCCTCCTTTCCCTCACAGATAATGAGACACATTATTTGGTCTTGTTGTGATCAATTTAATAACTTAAGACAAGAAACGATAACTTAGTTATTTGTCCTGTGTCGTCAGAAAACTGTGATAAACCCACCACATTGCTGGAAGCCAAACATGACTAAAGATACATCATCATCTAAAGACTCGGTGACGACGAAGGAAAATAATCTATTTTGTTTTAATCAGTGGGAAATCGATTGCTGCAGAAGCAAAAAAATGCACAGTGTGGGTAAAAGCTGCAAATGTGGGAGCACGCAAACTCTACATATAAATATCATCTATTTGACTTGTACAGAATCATGAATATTCACATTTATCCCCGGAGAGTGATCCCAACTTCCCATTCGACAGCTTATCTGCACTTTTCACTAAAGATATGTTTGTTGAATGGCATGGAATATTTAAAGTGTCAGATGTTTTCAATTGATATTACTATTTTTTAAAGCAAAATAACAGGGATAAATGTGATGGGAAAATAACCATCTATGTCACCGTGCTCCACTTAGCATTAATCATATATGAAAGATCTAAAAATATCTACAAAGGAGTAAAAAACTGATGTGTGGGTCATAGATGTAAAAATAGTTTGAACCTTTTAACACAAACGTCACGTTAGCTTTATGTTGTAAGATCTCCTCTGTGATGATCAGGTGATGAAATTTCACTTTTCCTTCAAATGGACTCAGGCTACTGGTAAAATCTAGTAACACCACTGCTATTTTAATGTGACCTGCTCTCTCGCTATTTTGCTTCTTCAGAGAAAAGGAGCATAATGAATGTCAAAGAATGAACTGAATGTCACATTAATGTGAGGAGACTCTACACACACCAACTCAGATGTAAACACAGACACTGACGACAGCTGCAATTTATTTAGTTCTGTGTTGAAGTTTGACATTATGAGAAATGCACCTATTCTTTTTCTAACAAAGAGTTAGATGAGAAAATCAACAGCGACCTCATAATTGCTGGTTAGACATAAAGTTGGAGTCAGGGGATGGAAACGTAACACAGAGAAGACTGAATGGAACAATATTCACCCGCCTGCATGTCTGAAGCTTTGGCTACCTTTACTTGACTTTTTTTTGTCTTTAGCTTTTCATTTGTTTGCAATATTGAGTAAATACTTATTTCTTCCTTTTCCTAGCATTATTATTTTTATTAATGCCGCCATCATTTTATATTTTAGCATTAGCATGGTTAGTTAAGTTGATTTTGAGTAATTGTGGATTCGTTTATTGGACAGGGATGCACAGGTATCAGAGTTCATGGTTCTTTATCAGGTCAGCAGAGACACCGTTACCAGTTTCACTGTTTGCTTGCTGAGTTTTCTAACCTCTCCCTGTTTCCAGTCCCCAGCAAAGATAAGGTATGCTAAGCTAAGCAGCTGCTGGGCACAGCTTAGCCACATATAAATCTACAGGGGATATTGAACTTTCGACAAGACAGCAATAATATTTACATTTTAATAAAAACCAAGGTTAATGGGGCGTCCTCTGGGCTTTTCTGTGCTTTACAATTTGGTGGTAAAATATGAAAATACCAAAAAACTGAAGTTACATAGCAGCCAAATATAAAGGCAAAACATGTTATCCCCTAAGAAGCAGAAATACAGAGAAGGGTGGGCCTTTACACCCATCCCATGCCTAATCAACATCCACTGAGTGAGTTCTGGCTCATTAAACAGCTCTTTGTGCTGGCATTAATAATGCAGGGGCACTGTGAGTCGTGATGTGCTCAAAGAGCTGCCATCTCGTTAATGCTCCATTAATCACGCAGGTTAAGACAACAAGCCTCGGGGGCAGTTGACCCCCATCTCTCTTTAGGGGGTGGGGTCAGAAAACTGGGCACGTGTCTTGTCATGGAATCCACCCGAACAGCTCGCTGGGTGACACAACAAGGATCCAAATGAATTCAAATAATAGAGGCGATCCAATGAGACACTTAAAATACTGTTCAGTAATTAAAACCATATTTTTCCCAACAATCCGCAACTTATTATTTTTGTTTGAATCTGGCAGTGGTAAAATAACAAGGTGACAAAATCTGGGTAGAAAACTCGCAGACTGTCAGAAAGAAGAGTCCGCTAATTTAGGTAGCTCTGAATTGAATCCTCCAATCTTCAATGGAAAATACTGGAAAATTGTACAAAGGCAAAAGTACTGTCACCGATAAGATATTTTACTCAAGTATAAGTAAAAACACTTGTGTGAAAATGTTCTCATAAAACTACAAAGTCAGATTAATCAAAAACATCAGAAACAAGGGCCGCAGGACGCTTCACAGACACGATGTGTTATACTGTTGGTTTCGTTGATTTCAAAATGTGAAGTGAATGGATGAAAGAAGGAGTCGAGGTCGTCTTAAGAGACCAGAACGTGACCTACATTTTCTCAGCCTCAGCCCCACACGGACGTTGCCACACTTTATCTGCGTACAGTTCTCTTGTTGTTGGGGATACGCTGCTACTCTGACGGCTTTTCCGACTCGCTCCTGCTCCCTACTCCTCCCACCTGCTTCTTGAACTGAAATCAATGTTCCAGCTCTTACATCCTCTCCGCAGATTGCTCCAACCAGAGCATAGAGTCTATCAGGCACCACCAGACTGACATTTCCCTCAAGCCACAGCACCTTCATAACAGACTCAGTCCCCCTGGGACAGATAATCCCAGGCTAAAACCCACCGATTCTGTGATTAATGATATGTCTAGTGGTTGTGACCCTTGTTCTTTTGCTGTGATGCCTCATGTCGGGTCCAGGGAGCTTTGGAGCGCTGACAGGGGAGACCTGTACAATTATGCACTGGCACAGCAAAGCAGCCCTGTGGCAAACACAGACGAAGCTTGACAGCACCTTTATTAACAACAAGACATATGGTGCATATGCTGTACAGTATATTAAGAAACAAAGCCAGAATGTAGCCACGGTACTTTATGAGTGCAGCGTCAACACAAAGTGGAAATGTATTCAGAACTTGTGTGTGGTTAAATTCTCTGATGTACAACACAAATGTATACTGCAAATAATCACCGATATTTTAAAGGCACCTTGTGGAGTTTTATTTCAAATCAGATGCACTGTGTTGCAGTGAATCCTTGAGGCACAAGAAATGCGATGAATGAATCTTCTCCCTCATGAAACATTTGTGAGGATGATTTTTTTTGTTTTAATATTTTCAAGCCTGCATTGTTTGCGAACAGATTACTTCTTTACCACCTGCATTTTTACATTTTACTAAAGCATTACTGCCACCAACAATCAGTCAGAGTAATATATGTCATACACATTGTAATAGTGCAGTAATGTGCATCCCCTGTCCAACAACACAAAAAAAAACAGGACAGGCTCATCGTCACATTGCTCCATGTTGCTGCTAGTGATCATATCTCCTTAATAACGGTTTGTTTCATTGTTTGTTTTGTTTGTTCATCAGGAAGATTACGCAAGAAATCCAAAAAGGATTTCTCGAAAATTAATTTTTAAAGACAGGACATGGGTCAAGAATGAACCCATTACATTTTGCAGTGGATCCAGTCAAAGGGGCGGATGCGGGAATATGTTTTCACTTTAAACGCTAAACATTCCAATATTGCTTTTGACCTTTTTGCGGATTTCCCGAGAAATAATGCAAGAAAAAAAATCAGGTAGATTTAGGGACCTGATATCTTGAGTGTGCAATTCAGTGCAGATCCAAATAAAAATCTGGATCAAGCAGATTTAAATGTGTTTCAATAAGGGGATGTAGGATTTTCTTTGGCCGTTAAGGTTATGGTGGCAAGTAGGTCTACACATCTGTAATCACCACCAATGTGTAGCTGAGATAATGTGGATTCAATCTATCTTCAACAGGTTTAAGAGTAAGTCTCCAAATTGAGATGTCGGATTTGGTTCATACTTTAAGAGGACAGTTGGGCCTTGGCGGAGGCACACGCTCTACTGAACACCATCCTAGTTTTCTATGGACTAGTGGTGTCGTTGATGATGCTTTGTTTTGTCTGCAGTGACACACTGGTTAGGTGAACTGGAACGGTCTGAATGTGTTTGTCTGTGTCTATTTAGAACTAGTGATCTGTCCACAGAACTCCTGGTGCACTGCATGCTAGAATACACACAACTACAACACTGATAGTCAGTGTAACGGTTGTTTTACATTTAGGGACCAGGAGGTTCGAAGGACGTTTTAGAAATCTGGCTATTTCCTTCTGTGTGCAGAAGCATCAAAAGCAGTAAGTTGGAGGCAACAGCTCCAGTGAGACTTCTCAGTAACCAGCAGATAAAACTGTGAGACTACTCTGCTGCCTCCAGCTGTGCCTGTGTACAGTAGGCCAAAGGTGAAACAGAGCATTCATGCCCAGCTAACATACACACTCAGTAAATTTCCTTCATGAATGGGGCAGTTTTCACAGATGTACAACAAAGCAGTGGAAAAATGTTAAATGTTTCTGTATCTTATTCAGACTCACAAGGTTGAGAGGAACAAGACAAATTGAGAGAAAACCTAGTGCCACTGAAATCCTGTATGAATATGGATACTCTGCTCTAAAGTGGAAAAATGAAAGAACTCGTTTCAAGTGTCATCATTTCACTTTTTAGCAACTAATCTCCTAAATAAGTTTGCTTCAGTTGTAAGTGGGACCGATAAGCTGATATGAAATAAATCTATTTTAAAATGCACACAGACAGCACCTGATGGGCTTAGTGACTGGTCGGCTTTTGTTTTTTCATCCTGACGCAGATCAGCGTATCACAGGAAGACACTTCTGTATAATCTCCATCACAGTATCACCCAGGATCCTGTATAAACATACAAATCTTTTACATGAGCTCTTTCCTGATCAAAGTCTTTTTCAAAGCTCCCCTCTCCAAGAATCCCCATTGCTCAATCAGACACCTATTTCTGCTGAGGAGCATCAAGTTAATGACCCTGTTTCTTATCTGGGCTCCTCCCTATTTTCCTCTGGCGATGAGGGTGAATGCTTAATCTTCAGGGGAAGCTGTCAGAACATGATGAATGCTCGCAGAAGACAGGCTCTCAAAACGTGCATTAATTTTTAAGCACAATTATTGGAACAAATTTTTTTAATTCAGCTAAGCCAGATGACTGCAGAAGCACAGGGAAGGTCTGGCGTCTTGCACAGGGGAAGGTTTAAACAGCATTTTAGCATTTTTAAAGACAATCAAATGAGTTTTGCTGTCGTGTTAAACAGGGACATGAAACTGACAGTTTTCACCTAGCACCTGCCGTGATCTCCTGGCATAGACTACTACAAGCTGTGGTTTGCAGTCAATGTCCAAAACATGCTCTTTTGATCCAAGGATTAACAAGACAGATGAAAGAAACAGTTTATCACATTCAATGTTTGACTTAGAATCACCATCTTGAATATTTCAGTCCTGGTTGACACAGCAACACCAGTGGTTACTGGTGGAAACAGCAAATGTGGTTTAATACTACAGGTCCCAAAGGAACAAAAGTCAATACTTTTTTCCATCATTCTGTGATCTGATTTCAAGCTTTACATAGTTTGAGTCTGTGCACAGCAGGGTGCAGTGAAACAAGTAACCTGGCAGAGAAGTTGGATGTGTGCAGCATGTTGCCTGCAGCTGTTCATCTAACAGCTCAGTGTGGCTGCTCCGTCTTGTTTCATTACTCCCTGCAATATTTCAAACTGACCCGCTGTTGAAAAATAGGGAAAAATGACCATTGACTTGTTTTGTAGACGCATGTTTGATGAACGACAGCGGTGAGGGCTGATCTCACTGGTGAAAACATCCAGACTTCTATGTTTTTCTTTTAAATACATCACTGTTGCTACATTCACACCTGCAGTCCATACTACTCTATTATCTCCCTTCTACAGCAGAGCCCCAGAGACTTAAAACTGGGCTAGCTGTGTTTCCAAAGTTCTCTGTATCAGGTGCTCAAAAACTCTGGGGCTGCATTGTAGTATGGACGTGCAAACACGGAGACATTTGGAAACAATGATGAAGGAACACACATTTGCTTCCCGATTGGCTCTTACCAGTCACAAATTGACAAGCAGTCCGTGAAGGCTAAATGTTGTAAACACAGATCCATGTTGTTGGAGAAGCAAGAAAAGAAATCCCTAATCTACATTTCATGTTTCAGAGAAGAGAATCTGCTTCCTGTTTACACGCACATGCCCAGTGAATGATCATGTGATATGCATTTTTCGGTGTGTTTGTATGGATGGGGATTATTTCTGTTCCGTAGCCAAAATGATTGTGTCGACAGAGATCGACGAAGTAGCCTGTGACTTGTTTTGCCAGTTAAATGGTTAAATGTGAAGCTGCAGATGCAGGAAATGTACAGTTTGCAGTTAGCATTTCCAATAATGTTGCCACCGAAGCCCAATTCTTTACTCTCCAAATATTATAGGAATAGGCTTATTGACCATTGTGTTCAGCAGTAGCGGCTTAGAAGACATTTACTGAAAAAATCCTCGAGGTTGCCACTTACAACACTGCCCTACACCAAGTTAGCCTGACTTATGCTAAGCTTTGCTACAGGGAGAGGTTTGTAGCCTCTCACTATGTGCTGCTGAGATTTTAACAAAAGAGACTGAGGGGAGAGATAAAGAAAACTAAGGAGGCTATGAAAAAAAATCAAAAAATAAAGTAGAGCTGGGGTGAATAATTAATAGGTTGTATTAAATTGCAGAAACCCAAAGATGCTCACAATAAGCCTTTAAATATGAATATTGCAAAGAGAGAGGGAGAAGGGGAATCAACAATCCTAGTATGTCAAGACCCTGGATTTAAAGGTGCCGTCTTCTATCCCAGTGGAAATTATGTTTATAAAGCACAGACCTTGAAGTTCAGACACAGGGATTTAACAGGAAGAACCCTGGAATCAAATGTGTTGGCTGCTCAAAGCCACAGAGGAGGCACAAGGCCGTGCCCAGAAAACCTGCTGCTGCTGTGCATCGACATGGTGGATATGTTGAATTTTATTAGTCTGCAGAGGAGAGCAATGACAAATTGTTTGCTTTTTTTGTACTGTGGCCGTTTTTAATCAAGGCGTTAATATGTAGAGCTGCAACAAATTATTATTTTCATTCTTGATTAATTTGCCAGTTATTACCTACGTCAAGGAGTTAATGTTTTCATCCATGGTTGTTTGTTTGTTTGTTTTTTAAAACAGGATTAAGCAAAAACTAGAGAAATTATTTACTGAGTCCTGAGAAGAACATAAAGATCACAGCGCAGATCAAGGAATACTTTTTCACTCTCTCTTTTCTTTCATATTTCTAAGGTAAGATTTAAACAATAACGTCAGTTTGGCATTGGCAGAGGTGTGCACTCTATTATCACTCTACAGGTGTTCATTTACCATTCTAGTTTTTTTGATTAATCATTTGGTTCTTTAAATGCTAGAACAGACATTTTCAAAATGATTTCTTCAAACAGCTTATTTTGTCCATGAATCCAAATCTTTGTTATTCAATCTACTGTCAATTTACAAGGCTTTGAAATTGTTGTAATTATTTATTTATTAAAACCTTGATTCCTTCTCCAATGATAAACGCTTCATTAAGATTAAGGCATATATTTTAACTCTGAGCCATATTAGGGCTACGTTCTATGTTTTGACATTGTTAATTTAGAACACACATATGGACAGTGTTGGCTGTGGACACTCTCTGGTGGATTGATGGTCTCATTTGGCCATTAACTCATTCAGACGCTGCAGATCAGCACCACTGACTCAGAGCTCATTGAAAGGATTCTTTCACTGTGAAGACTGAGGGCAAACTAAAACACTTCTCTGTAGCAGAACAGGTCAGAGGCTTCTGACGAAAGCCGAGCTACAGCGGAGGGGCCCTGCGGCTAAGCTCAGGGCCAGTGACCCGAAGGCATGTGCTGGACCTTCTCTAAGAGATGTATTTGTGTATTGTGGCTTAAATCACGGCTTCTTCGACTGAGCAGCTTGTGTCAATTTTCCGATTTCCTGTTCACAAAGTCAAATGAAGTGTATTTGCATGGCCGATAATCTTGGTTATGGCCCTGGAAGACAACAGCAGGGGTCGTAAAACAGTTAATGAAAAGGACAAACCCTTCACACCAACATCAAACTGTCAACTGAGAACAGAAAATAACTGCTATGTAATCATGAAATGGAAAGAAGATGGTGTCAGAGAGGAGAATGCAGAGACGACAACAGCAGTCATTAAGCATCACCAAACTCTTACACTGGCTTTAATGACAGTTTCTAAGCTGCTGCAGCATTTGTTTGACTCCAACAATCTTCATGCAATAGTTGCCTGCAGTGCTGTACGTCTCTGATGGTTTGCAAGACACTCTGCCAAGAATCATAGAATATAACAAATGAGAGAAAGAAAAAAAGTGGCACATTTTAATAGGACTGCACTGGCATCCCATTTAGCAATGATGCTAAGCTTACAACCTTAAACCCTTTGATTCACAGTTTGTATTCCTGTATTTAGCTCTCAGTTCCACTCCTCTTGGCCGACTCATAACATGGTCTTTCAGCCACACTCCAGCTGCCCAGCATGCACATTTGACAAGATGAAGAAGGGCGAAAAAATAAATCACTTTTATTCAATCTTTAGTCTGGGGATTAAATCCATGTCATCAGACCAAAGGCTGACTGAGAACCCTTTGAAGCTGGATAGTTCCCTCTAAGAAGAGATGAATGGCAAAATAGAGGAGAGATTTCAGTGTTGGCTGATAAGTAAGCTGAGCTCTGCTCTCTACTTTCTTTTAGTAATGATACTACTAATAAGAGAAGATGACAGCATGAGGAAGTGAGTGTGCCTGGTTGTCATCATGACAGGGAACTTTGATACGGGCTGAGGAGGTCGCAGCCTGATGCTCCAGCAGCAAAACACCAGCACTCAGCGGCACAACATACAGTATCATAGAGTTACTATCTGTGACATACACAGGTTTAGACATTGGCGACATAGGCAACTGCTGGGTGCACACAAACCCCCCAACAAACAAACTGGGGTGAGGGTAGGTTACTACGGTCAAGTCAGCCATCATTTGTTTCTCTGTGGTCAAACGTTCCTAAATTTAGAGTGCAAACGTATTCTGCCCAGAGCGATCTGACATGAGCAACTTTTTTTTTTTTTACAGACCACACACTTTTTTTTTCTTGCACAACACACAAGTCAAATGTTGGGATTATTTTAACACAAAGACAAAACAAACTCCACTGAGAACCACCTCTAAGGGTTTTTAATTAAGGTTATATCTCATTTATTTAATCTGTACAAAGTGTTGGATTATTTCTTGGTTGGTATCAGTTGCCTGGCAACCAGAAGGGACTCCAGGAGGGGTCCTTTTACGTTTCATAGAGAAGAGATTCATGATAATATATTCAGGATGAGACGTTTGCAACTAAAAATGTAATGTAAATAGCACAATTTAATACAAAACATAACTCTTGTTGCAAATACACTGTATGAAGGTTATGTCCAAGAACATGAAGAGGACTTTGAGTTTAATTATAGTAATGTATACTTTACCTTGCCTTACTACAATAGCCCTAGTGTCTCAATGGAAGTTTCTACGAGCAGCTCAACAACTTAATGTGTAATTTTATTGTCCCCAGTAGGGGTGATTACATTTGCGGCAAAGGTTACATCACTAAACGCTGTCGACAACAAGAGCAGGTATTCTAGAAGCAGTAAAATGGATATACTAGAACATTAAAAATCTATGAAAAATAGAAAAAGGTTTGATTGTGGTGAAAAAGGAAACATTAAAACTGATCGATCTGGCAATAAAGAGCACAACAGATTAAAAAACTGAGAGTTCATCTGAACTCTTGAACAAAGGACTAATGAAACATGAGCGTCAGTGCTTTGTTCAGTGCATGGGGAGACAAACAGGCCCTGCTGCTGTGACCTGCTTACACTCATTGAAATTGCTCAGGATGCGCTTCATTTGGTTCTGCCAGCACGCCACAAGCCTTTGTCACAAAGGTGGGGAAACCTACTCATGAGTAGATGGGTTAACATGAAATCCCCATCAGCTGAAGATCAAACAACACATTTAAACAGCGGCAGGTCGTGTGGCTAAAGCTACAGCGAGACGTCTCGAGGGAAACGAGTTGCCTGATTGGATAAATGTCATAGATATCAGGAAGGAAGGAACTGTCTGAACGGCTACAGTCAACCATGATCAGGAGCCTTTCAAGACACTTGGGGGGCCAACGTCGAAATTATAAATTCAATCCATACTGTACACTGTGTTGTTGCTGAGGACTGATGTATCCACCCACTCTCAGCTCGGGGCCCCAGGCAATCGCCTGTATTGCCGGCCCTGTTGCAGTGACCCTGACCACGATTGATGTCAAAGTGAACATTCATGTTTGGGCATTTTGCTAAATAAAATAATTAAAAATTTTACACTAAGCCGTGACAATCAATCGTGTTTACCAGTCTCTAGAGTTTGCCATTGTTTGCTTCGTGTGGAACAGCCACTGTTCAGGCCATCACATACAATGCGTGTCATATTGTGAGCCAAATGTAAATGGTGTGGAAAACACACCCATCTGGCACAAACTGGCACTGTGCCGCCTCGCCTTTGGAGCTCACCCTTCGTTCCCAGAAAAACACAGCATCTCAGAAAGTGATGTATGATTATCTCCACCGGTGTCGGACCCGTGAAAATGAGGACCAGGTGTTCAGCAGGAGAATCGTGGCAGGGATGTAGAGCTGTGCCTCTCTCCACTGATAGAACTCAGTTTGCCTGCTTTTTCCCAGGCCTTGGAAGTTAGTGTTTGGTCCAAAGACTAAAGTAGAAATAACAACTGATCCCAACCAGGTAAAAACAGACACAGACATTGGAAACAGAACAGCTCCCACTCCAGTTCTCCCATCGAACACTCAGACCTCATTTTAAACTGGGACTCTGGCTGGTGGAGACACTCATACATCACTTTTTGTTGTATAGAGATTTTTTAGGAAGGATAGGGAGCTTCTGATGCTCTTGTTTTACCTTTAACTTTTCAAATATGATGTTGCCTTTGAGCCCTTCAGGAACAGTCACCACCCACGTCTGCATGTAAGGGAATGCACAAGAAAAGTGAAGGGTGATGTTCTCATGATAGAAATTCCACTTTATCCATTCAAGCATGCCTCAACATTGAAACCCTTTTTGACAGGGTGGCAGCAACCATAGGGATGCAGTATTCATGGCCCCTGTCTCCAGGAGCGCAGATAAACCACAGCTATACTTAGAAGCTCAATGTGTGATTTGAAATATGTGATTCCTCACAAATATGCCTTTGCCCCCTATTTTCAGTACTGAGAGAGGTGTGCTTAGTGCATTTGCTTTCTGTGACAAAACTGTCTCCCCTGCACACTGTAAAAGGGGCTCAGCACTGTTAGCCAGCTATTACTTGATTGTTAGGATGTTGCTCTGAGGGAAAGATTGACTGGATTCAGAGCAAACTTTACAAGGCAGCTACCAGGGCTGCACTTTATTAGGAAAACATGCGATATGCGATAACGTTGTTAAATATCACGATGACTATATGACTTGCGATAAATAAACAAGTACTAAAGTAAACAATGTTAAAGTCTTTGCTTTTACAAATTCTGTTGTTTTTACCCAGTCTGGGGATGGGCTGGTTAATGTGTGCGCTGCTCTGAAGAAAGATTTAACTCATTTAAGAAAAGTAAAGATCATTTTGTGATGATCAGTGTTGATCTTTTGGCATCATTTCAACTTTTCAACTGTAGCGAGTCAGAGACGTCAGCTGAGTCTGTGAGAGAGAGAGAGCAAGAGAGAGCAAGAGAGAGAAGTGAGCAGTGGAATCAGTGTGTGTGAGTGTGTGTGTGTGTGTGTGTGTGTGTGTGTGTGTGTGCGTGCGTGTGTGTGCGTGCGTGTGTGTGCGTGTGTGTGCGCGCACCGTTACTGTTCCCTCAGGTTATAGAGACTATAATAAAGAAGCTATGCAATTCTTTTATCGTAATCAACCGCTTATAGACATCAATTTGGCACAGGACAAACGTGATCGATAGCAGGTTCCACCGTACCACAATTGTGTCGGGAGGTGGTGGCAGCATGAAATATGACCTGAAATGTCGCAATTCTCTATGTGGGAGAAACCCTCGGCCGGCCCATCAATGATCTGAATATCTCTATCTTATTATCTAGGGTGGCAGGTCTCCATATGATTGGCAAATACATTGACATGCAAGGTATGAATGCATGTCATCTTTTGCGATACGCATGTTGATATCGCGATGACGGTAAATTTTCAACATATCGCACAGCCCGTAGCAGCTACCCTGTCTCCCTTTGTTTAATGTCTGTGGAGTAGACAAGAAATGTATTTGTCCAAATTAATTTCTAAATTTGACTCCTCCTCTAGATATATAGATAACATGTTATGAGTCAACCCTGTCTCTCTGACGCGTATGACACAAGCGGAATCGATCTGAAGGATCGAACTGTCACAGCATTATCCGCCTCGACTATCGATCACTTCGATCAGAATTCTTTCACGATCAGCTGGAACCTCAGCCAAATCAAGAGAGACATGTGGAGCAGCTGGGATGTTCAGCACATACATTATTGTTACACTAATGCAGATTAGACTGGTGCATCTATATCAGAATTCATTTCTGAGTCATGGTTCAACATTCAGCCAGCAAGTAGCGATCTGAATGGTTGCTCATACTGTTCCCTCTTTAAGTCTGTCTTCGTTTGGCACATTTAGGACACTATGAGTCAAGCATTTAAGAACTGCTGCACTTGGCTCCTCAACAGCTGGGCTCAAAGGCTGCTTTTTGTGTGTTGATGTTGTAAACTGTAGTGTGACATGAAAAATTAGTTCAAGCAAAGTGGGACACACACAAAGCCCCAGCCAGCGCCTGTTGTTCATTGCTTCACTGCCTCTCATACGCACATTTCTTCTCTCGCAAAGAATAATCTGTCTTGAATTAGATATAAAGGAAACACCAGGACAAAGTCTAATCTTTCCCCCACACATAAAACCTCTTCACTTGATTAATGCAGATACCCTCAGCTTTAAGATATGAAAAGTGTAGGAGAATGTTTAATATCATTATTATGCCTCTATGACCCCCTTAAAGGTTGTTTTTTTTTTTGTCTCTGCATTTTCATTATTATGTTCTCCACAGAAGTATTGAATCATTCTCTCTGTTGGCCCAGGGCAGCAACACAGACTGTTTGTTAATGGAATCTACATTTTGCATGAATAAAGTGTTAATGAGCGAACACGAATCGGCCCCAATATCTTCAGCCCTGGTGGAGGGTGCTAATGGACGTTGTCCTGCAGAGGGAGAGAGACTAATGGAGAAAAGGGGAATTACCTTACAGGAGGGTGTCTAATGTCTGTTATGGAAATGGAATGAATGCAGATAGTCTGGTATATAGAATTACAATGCATGTAATGGAGCTTTGTGCACCTTCCCCTCTGCTTTGCATTTCTTTCAGCCACTTTCAGAGTCCCCACACCCTTGTTTTTGTCCTCACTACCTTGAAAATGACTCATCATACAAGGAACATTTCACACAGAGCTGAGGTGACACTGACTCAGAATATGATGCATTATTTGTGATTTTTGAATTGCCTGTCCTTGATAGTCCGATTCGCAGGTTGTCCTAAAGTCACCTGTTGCCTGTCAGATTTTAAGATCCTTTTATTTATTGGTGTTCAAATCTGTGGATTGGTGCATGAATAGTTTACAGAAAAGCTTTTAATATATATTCACTCAGGTCCTCGAATGCTGGTCTTTTATTTGTTCTCAGGGTGAGTGTAATTAAAGCAATGGAGTCCTCAGGCATCACAATCTGTGAACACCCATAAAATAAATCACACGATCTATCTTTTTAGATTTACTTTATTTTAATGGATTCGCGTGTCTTATAATGAAGTGTATGCTTTATATTGTTAATGTATTATACTGTTTTGCAGCTTTGTGTGAAAAGAATGATGTAAAAGTTAAATTTGATTAGTTCGCACATCGTGCCTGAGGCCATTCTGAGTCACAACTTAGTCAAATCTGAACACACAGAACTGTTAAGCAATGTTGTTTTGATTAATTTCGACTTAGGCTCTTGAATTTCACAAGATACACGGTTATAATGTCCATAAACACCCATAAATCTGCTATGTGACTTCACTGCAACATAGAAATAGCCTAAGAATGAACATTAACTTTTGTCATGAAGCAAGATCGATCCAACCCCCACATACATATACATAGCAGCTTAATACTAAATAAGGTAAGTGCGTTCTTCACCCTGACTTTTTCTGCAGGAAATTCTTGATCATGCACAAAAAAAAAATGCATTGAGTGAGCACGATATAAAAATGAGTCAACAACAAATCTGAAGCTACAAGAGCCACAGCAGTATTTTTAGCAGAGCTGCAGATAGACACGCAGGCAGTGTAACGCTCCCTCTCCCGAGGACTTTATCTCCATTCTCTGCCGTGATCACATTGGCCTTTTGGGCCGAAGTATCTCCTCTGCTGAAGCATAACGGCCAAAACAGAAGTTCCCGTCGGATTAGGACATCACTGTCAGACGGAGCTCGGCTCCACTCTGATGGACCTATTAGCTGGACGCATGTCATTGTGAGGCTTGGCAGAGATGACAGGGTGGATGGCAGGATGCATTTCTCTGGCACTTTTCAGAATTTACAGAGAACAATTAAAACGGCAAAACATGACACAAAGAAAAGTAAAAGTTGGACGTCAGACCAGTATTTTCTTTAGTTATTGCATATTATCTCTAAAATAAAAATCCCATTCATTTGCCTGGTTGTATGGTTTTGCACATTGTAAGCTCTTTGTAGATGCAGATGTCAGCTGCAGCAGCCACAGGAGTTTCAAATGTTAAAGCTTTGGAAGTATGTGTCGTATCGGAGACACTGACTGTTACTGCTTCTATGAACTCAAACCTAAAGCAGCTTTGAGGCTATAAAAAAGAAAATAACTGAGATGTGGTTCACATGATTAAGAGCAGCTTTGTTCCTCTGGTTGGTTCAGAGTGGGAGGAAGTGGCTGAATGAGACTGATGCTATCACTGTGATGTCATACATACAGTGTGAAGAGAATCTCAATCTAAAACCAGACCTGCTTCGAAGAGACAAAATAATAAATAACCTTTTTATGGGAAGACAGTTGCTAATTATTGGCCGAGCTGCCTCAGCAGCAGTCTGGCTTGGTGGGAGTTCGCTTGTCGCTGTGGCTTGTAGGTGGCTGGCAAGTTGCCATCGCCTGATTCAAAATTAAGAATTGCTTTCGGCAATCTTTGATCATTTGGCAGTGATTTGTATTTTTCTTATCGTTTCAGCAGTTCTTCTTTTGTGTCTCTTCATCTTAGAACTTTTTCTGCTGCTCTCCACTATGTTAAATCCCAGGACAACCTAACAGATGAATGGTTACATTATACCGCATGAGCTTTGATGCCCTCAGCAGTGGGTCCCTGGTTAAACTCCTGGTCAGCCAACAGTTTTCTCTGAGTGCATGTCCTGTCACTTCTCACCGGTACATATCTTTGGATATAATTAGCAAGAAATATTATATAAAATCATTGAAGATCATGTCGGGTACTCCGTCTCCATCAATGTCATATAATGGCAGCCAAAAAATATGTTTTTACTGGTAAATGCACACATGAAGAGAGAATTTCATGAGAGAAGTCCATGTTCAGCCACGTTTAGCTTCACTTTCTTTTACACCACTTTAAAGAGCAAAACAATGCTAACTGGTGAGATGGCTTTATCGGCGCTTTACGGTTGCAAAATCGGATTAATTTGCTGGAGAATGTAAAGAGACAGATTTTAATAGTGATTAATTCAGCTTTGATGAATGGCTCCCACTCAACCGTGTGAAAGTGCACAAATGCTGATAAAAGATGCGTCATTGCCTCTTAACTCTGAGACACACTCCAGTAAATATTGTATTCAAGTTTATTCTCCAGAAATGAGTCATGCCATGTTAGAGAAACCTTTGCTTGAGTTAAGCTGTTAGCCTGGCCAGACATCAGTGTGGCAGCGCACACGGCAGCAGGGGAATGTGGTCGAGTGCAGAGGATGCTGGAGTTCCTCCTCATCGCAGGGAGGGGGGGAAGGTTGCTGTGAGGATTGTGCTATTTCCCCCAACTCCCACTCTCTGCAGACAGCTGATGTTTATCTGCTCTGCCCATCTGGGCCTTATGACTAAACATCTGGTAAAGCTGCCACTGTGCACGCAGTTTTTCACAGAGCCATGACAACGAAGGGGCACTGCTGTCCTCGTCTTCCAAAAAGATCTCCAGAGGCAGGATCACTTTATATGTGAGAGGTCAAAGCTAAAACCCGACTCAGTTACCAGGGGATTGTCCAGCGTGCATACAACACATTAATCTGCATGTTTTGTTCATGGGTCTTATTGTGGCTGTATTCGTTTGTAACCACATTGATGAAGGGTGGGCTGATAAACCTGCAGCTCCTCTCTTAAATGTCCAGGCTTGGATTAAGATCTCATGGAAAATGATCCTGGTGGCCATTACTGCCTACAAAGACAAACCCAACCAAAGCAAAAATTAAGCAACCAAGGCTGCAAAGCTTACTCTGGAGAATTACTGTGGTCCATGCAACATAAACTATTTGACTTCATATTTTGAATTTGTAAACACAGAATGTCTGTTACTGGTGGTCAAAAAGGTGTCACTCTGGTAGTTTGATTTCCTACCCGTTTTCAACTCTTCGACTAAAGACCGAGCCTGTGTAGCGAGTGTTTCCTCTTCCTTCTCATAGGCTTTCCCCTAGAACGAGATGTTTTGCAGTGACTGGTAGGCCTTCATCCATTATGGATGCTGTGTTTTAAGGGGGTGATCTGTGCAGGATGATATAAATATCTACTTTTGGTTCCCAGCAGAATGGGAGAAGCAGCACAAGACAGGCGACTGTGTAGTGTAAGAGGAGGGCATCTTTACTATTTGATTTGATGTCCAAAGTAAGAAAGTAAAGACAGACACGTGACCAGCAGATGGCAAAACTGTGTATAATTCATGAGTTGTGGCAAATCTCTTGACACCTCACTGAGATGGTTCTCCAAATGTGTATTCAACGTTAGAGAAGAAGACGAAGTTAGATGGAGAAAAAGAGTCATTACTGCCAGCCACTGCACCTCCAGCCACATTAAAATAATTGCAAAATATTACGGCTCCACAGCTGCTGCAATGTTGCACAACTTTCCGATCCTTTGTGAGTTTCTTGCCCTTCATGTCCGCTGTGACAAAACAGTGGGAGTCTGTTAACATACAAAAGCAGCATGGAGAAAAGCCTGAGAGAGATGAGCTGTGTGATGGTCAATTGAGAGAGAGAGGGAGAAAGAGAGACAGAAAAAGAGAGATAAAGAGAGAGAGAGATGGAAAGAGACAGAATGAGAAAGTGCTGCAGGCCTCTCTCACTGTGGCCATATCCACCCCTCTGTTCATCTGGCACTATGGGTGAAGCTGGGCTACTGTTGAGAGAACCCACATATGCATGCATGCATGTGCCACACACAGACACACAAAGACACACACACAGCAGTGGCCAATACCACTGTGGATATGGCTGCAGAGTCTATACAAAGGTTCGGCTGTTCAGAGAGCAGATGGGGTTCACTTGAGGAATCTTTCGTCTCCAATTATCAGAATCCTATGCTCTTGATTTAATACTATATTACTTCATAATTTTGGGGGGGAAACACTCTGGGGACGATCTACATGAGCAGAACAGTGAGTGGCTCTGAAGTCCATGGAGCGGTGCCAAGCAGCAGCGAATCAGTTATGCTCAAGGCACATAGAAATAATTCATTGCAGTGCTCTGAAAGCAGTTGAGGCATGGGCGCAACACAGAACAGATTTCCTGTGTGGAGTGCTGGGTCTACATATTATTTATGCTTGAATTTTAGGTTTCAGAAACCAGACTGGAACTCTAACTGTCCAATGCAAATGTGGTGTGAGGTTCCAAATTTGATGTCAATTAAAATATGGAGAGCATGACAGCATTGCAGCTAATATTCTGTCCACTGACATAAGTGGGAATTTGTAGGAGATTCCACAAGAGGGACTATATCTCAACTGTGTTGTACATTACTATATTTTATCTTTCAATTTAAATTATTTCCAGGGGATGCTCTGACTGCAGTTTCTTTAGTGTCTCATAAACCTCTCCTCTCTTTTTTCAGGAGCCTGCTGTGGAGCCCACTGGTTTGTCTCTTGACATTCTGCCTGCTTGAAGAAGGACTAAATGCACCCGAGTAGTTCTGGAGAACGAGAGAAGAGAGGCAAACCCCAGCTTTGTTCTTGTCTTATGAGTACACTCTCTGTGGACTCTGTGCTCTCAGCTCACCCTGCGCTGTTTAGTTCCTCCATGCAGCCACTACTCACAGGTGCAGAAAAAGACTGAAACACAAAGAGTAAAGAAGAAAGGGTGAAAGATAAAGAGAGCGAGGCTGCATAATTAGTGTTACCGAGTTTGTGTCAAAGCTAGAGACCATGAGAGGAGACTTCTGAAGACGATTGTGCTCAGAAAAACATTGCAGCTAACCTTCAGGACATTTGCATGTGCGGGCCGTTATATGCGTGCATTCCTCTTTCATTTTCAAAGGACTTGAATTTGTATTTGGATGCGGATTTAGCCTTTCATTATGACTCTGCGAGGAGGCTTTGAGAGAACATGGATTGGCTGCTACAGAGGTGCCTGCTGCTGGGTGTTGCTGCTGGCTTGTTATTTCTTGATCGCCTTGGCAGCCAAGCCGAAAATGCCAGGCCACACACACCTCAATTCAATACGCATTGATGGGGACATATCTCTGGGTGGACTGTTCCCAGTGCATGCGAGAGGGAACGATGGCAAAGCCTGTGGGGAGCTTAAGAAGGAGAAAGGGATCCACAGGCTGGAGGCCATGTTATTTGCCCTGGATCGAATCAATAACGACAATGAGCTGCTGCCTAATATCACTCTGGGGGCACGCATCCTGGACACCTGCTCCCGGGACACTCATGCTCTGGAACAGTCACTGACATTTGTTCAGGCGCTGATTGAGAAAGACTCAACGGATGTCAAATGTCTCAGCGGAGGGCCGCCCATCATCACTAAGCCTGAGAGAGTGGTGGGAGTGATCGGTGCATCTGCCAGCTCCGTGTCAATCATGGTAGCCAACATTTTGCGTCTTTTCAAGGTCAGTTTCTCATATACTCATATACTTTATAATAAACACACCTTTTCCTTCGGTCATTTTTAAGTCGTGGCTGCAGAGAATGGATATTTCCTGTAATCCCTCCAGTCTACATATATTTTGGAGTTCACACTTTCAGTTTGTATCTAATTATTATACACAACATATAATACAAAGAGTTTTAATCTCACCACACAAACCCACATCCTCACAGACATTCACTCTCTTGTTCAGTATTTCCAAGTTCATGTTCTTAATGTTTTTCTTTTGACCTTTTTATTTTCCTCATGAGCTTAAATCACATTAGTTTCAGACCAGTTTTCCCAATGTCCAGAAAACTAGGTGCTGATCATTACACAATAATTCTCCCCACTAATGACATTAATTTGCCAGAAGTCTTTAGTGTTTCCTTCCCCTAATTAATTCAGTGAAGCCATGCATGGCACTGCTGAGCTCCTTGTACTGCTGTTGAACGTTGTGTGTAGAAATGAGCTGCAGTGTTGGCTCACCATATGCAAATGAGTGCAAAACATAAACAATATATGACAGGACTTTTGTTATACCTGCTCGGTGCAGTCAAACCAAACGACAGGGCACAACCAAACTAATGAGCATAAGGACTGTGTCAAAACAGGTTGTCTTTTATTTTGAGCTATCCCAGTGGCAGACTACATGCAGTATGAGCCTGGGGTTATACTGTATATTTGAACCATTCCCCACTCTATGAACACTTTGTATTTTTGTTTTCATGAACCTACTGACTAACATTGTGGATGAACAGTCAAGTTTAGTCAAGTCTAATTTTATTTATATAGCTCAATCCCAAATTTTCCTCAGGGGGTTTAATAATCTTTACAGCATCTCTGTCCTTGGATCATGGAATCAAACATGGAACAAATTCCCCTTAAAACTCTTTTGAATGACATTATAGATTGTAAAGATTATTTGAAAAAATATGATGGATGATGGAACAACTTTCATGTGCTGCCACCAGGTAAGCAACATGACTGAGTACATAATTATACAAAAGACAAAACCCAAGTCTAGAGGAAAACAAATGGACGGAAAGGGAGACAAGGAGACTGGGACTCCTGAAGGGATCAACCAGCAAAGTGAGCATTGGTGTAAAGAGAGGACTGGGAGAAGAGAATAGACAGAAAGAGATAAGTACTGTACATACAAGGTTTAATGGATTCATTCTGACTGAGAAGGATTTGCTTCCAGGAGAAAGGTAAGAGGTATCATGCCTGAAGTAAGCCACTAAGCGAAATTTAAGATGAGTTTTAATTTTGGATTAAAACACCTCCGTGAATTCAGGCAGTCTGATACCAGCAGAGAGGTTATTCCAGAGGAAGGAGGCATTATAGGAAAAAGGTCCGACTGTATTTTGCCTCTGTGGGGAAAGACACGATCCCTGTATTTGGAGTGTTATTGATCAAAAATAATGGATTTGATGGGGGAGACACTTACAACAAAGGTATGTGATCGATGTGAATCTATTTAACCCTTTAAACGCTAGACATGTGAACCATTGAGTATGTAGTGACTAGTGGAGTGGCAGACAACATGGTTAGAGCTTACAAATGGTAAAGAATACAATATGGGGCCTTTGTTATGTTTACACCAGCTACATCTTTTAGAAAAGGATTTCATGATAAGGCCTGAATCACCTTCTGTGGCATTGATTCAACAATGTCTCACCTCCCTGATGCTATTCAAGGGCTGACTGACTGCTCAGCAGAGGACAAGAGGTTTAATAGTACAATACATCACAAGCCCCACTGACATGTCACAAGTCAACCAGAATAAATGCTGCTCCTACACCATAACTGCGTTTTTAGATGAACTGTCTGACACAAGGCTGACATCTGTATCCAGGCATCACAAACACCATCATTTCTCTTGTGTGATTTAGAGAATGGGTGCATGGTCCTCACAATCATGAGAACCAATTCTGTACTCTTATTATTCTTACCTCTGAGCTAATAGGAGGTTGGTGACATACCTCACACAAGAACTGTCTCATTGCAGAACAACAAGTGAGCAGTGGTTTGCCTACAAACATGGACTGACCGTCTCTGCGTATGCTATTCCTCAACTCTCTAATAGAAAATTGGGTTAATGCTGCCAGAAACCTTTTGAAGGCTACATAGCTGCCAGAGGAGGGTCTGTCCACTCACAAACCTTTGAGACATCTTCACACAGCTAATTGTGCTTTGTGCATTCTTGGTTTGCAAGGGATCTTGCCAATGACTTGTTGTGGGTTCCAAACAGTATGCCATATCCTGCAGTAGTAATACATTATTTATGTTTTTACTTTGTTTCTTCTCTGAAGGGCTGCTCAATTCAATACTCAGTGTTCCTAAGCAAAAAAAGAGTTTTGTGAGCACAGTCCAACTCAGATTTTGATATATCTTTGATGAACCGAAAGCAGGAATCCTTTTTTGATGGACAATGGCCTTAAAGTGATCTGCCCTGTGGGCTTGAACAGCCTCCTTGACAGGGCCTTGAGCACAACTGGCAAATCCTACTGAGAGACGGAGGAGAATGTTAAAAGATGCTGCCACTTCACTCCAAGCAGGAAACACTACATTTCAAGAGGTGGTTGGTAAGAAGCATCTCTTTCCAAGCCACTCGTGGCAGGAGATAGCTGACACACTTTGATATGTAGTACTGACATAAAAGTCGAGTAGAAGTAGCTGGACATTAGAGAGTTTGTCAAATTCCTGGGCTGGACACACAAGCAATGGATGGTCTATTCCTGTGCTGAATACAATCCTACAATCTCCAGACTGTCTTTGACATGATACAAGCATTGAGAGATTTTGGGAGAGACCATTCGAAGGATCTGCATATCACAGCACTGCTGCAGAATGATCAGATACTATCTGAAACTTTTCCTCAACAGTGGGATCAGATGGAAGCAGAAATACAAGTATTCAGTCTCTGTTTGTACAGTTCACGTCATTTCAGCTTTAAAAACTCAGACAAAGTCCTGTCAACATTTCAGGTTTGTTTGGGAACAACAAAATGACATAACAGCATAACTGCTACTGCAAGAATCTGACAGCACATACTGTAGTGTCCATGTCCAATAAGGTATATGGACAGTGACTGCTCATACAGCTAAAATTGGACAGAAAGATTCTTCAGATGCCTGAGTCTCACTCAACATCATGTGTGTATTGAACAGATCCAAGAATTCATTGTAAATAACAATCTGTTACAAGGATAGTGACAATCTTTCTTGAAACATAGTTCTTCAGATATTTATTGCTGCAGTGTTTCAAATATTTTTTGTAGAGAACTAGGAAGCTTAAAAAGCCTTTAATCCACTTATCTTCTGTTTTGGACTCGACAGGCGGAACATTTTCTCATGAATCACATTGATGGAGAAACAAGAAGCCATGTAAATGTGATTTGTATGGGGCCCAGAAGTGGCCCCCGGTGAAAAGAATAATAGAGGGTTTAATATTTTTTTAATAGCATTAACACTAGAGCAGGTCAAGGACAAGATGATATTGCACATGGATTAGATAGATCCTCTACAATGCCTTTAAATTTCCTGTAGTACACTAGATGCATATTACTCATTGTGTGGGTGTCCTTGTTTCTATCACTTTATCTTTGTGATTTAATCTTCATGCAAACAAACTGTATTTTCATGATAAAAAGGTTCCCTGTTTAAATCTAACTCACCTTTTCTAAATCCACCATCCCCTGTTTTACTCACGTAATATATTTGACTTTCCTTCATGGTATTGTTTGACTTAGTATCATTACCCTGTATTTTGTTTAGTAATGTGATTCTTTGTAGAATAGTCTTCTGAGGTAGAAATCGATTTGTTGATTGTATTTTACTTAAGGTATAAAACGTATTGTTTCACGGCTGACAATGCTGCTGGCAGTGCTATTGCACAAAAAACAAACAATTACCCACAATATATCTAGAGCCACAGCTGCTGTTAAAATGCAAACTAGGATGGGCTGTTTTTGTGCATTGGTCATTTAGTTGGCTGAGTCTTCATTTTCTCTCAGCTCTGGTGCAAACGCATGAATGTCTGGTGGCTTGGGAACAAAATTATGCTCATTATCTGGCAGTTGTCCAAAGGCATTGTGGGAAATGCAGGTAATTACTCACTGAAGTAGAAGATGAGTCAGGTTGATGAAGAGCAGGGACTCAAAGATATTTCATTCAATACAGAATCTAACAATAACAGCAAAGTAGAGTATCCCAGGGCAGATTTTTACTTTTAATGTGATGAGCTTTCATAGTGGCCTTTTTGAACAAATGCCCCACTGTGGACCCATCAGAAAATCCTCCACTGCAATTAAATGCAATCCTGTGCACTTGCTGTGAGGATATTGACTAATAATTAAAGGTTGGACTCTCACATGGAGCAGCTCAGAAGGTTCTGGTTCTTTTCTCCATGATTAAAGTCACATAAAAAAGAGTGGGACTCCCTTGAGTGGCAGTGGCAGTTCTCACCACTCTAATGACTTCAGAAGTTTGGCTTGACTTCTTTCAACCTTTTTAACTTATTTCTTTCCCTAACCTGAGCTGTTGGATAGAAGCTAAACTAATGATGGTGAGGTAACAGTTTCTATATTGGCGTATGAGCCATTATGTGCTTTGTGGCTGGATGTCTGCTGGATTGTTATGACTCTATTTTTGTTCTTTATTTTAACCATAGTGTTTTGTTAGAGTTCCTTCATCAAAATTTCATATTCACTTGATGATTTGATAAAAAGAGTCCACGCATAAAGTCACGCAAACCTAACACAATATGCATTAACCATTATTTCAGAACTGATGCTGCTTTCCATCCTCACAAGGCAGGAATCTGTTTTCTGACTATAATGTAATTGGATTCATGCTCGCAATTGATTGTCAGCTCCCTACTTTGAGCCTCTCCTTATCCTCCTCATAGTCTTAGAGTGGCTGAGGGCCAAGTGTTTGCTCAGCACTTCAGAGCAGGCAAGATTCCGTCCCCATGGTGTGTCATGAATATTTTACTATATTGTTACGTAATTTACGCCCAGGGATTGGGGTTGAAAGCTCCCTCTCTGCATCCCCTCATCACTGGGTCCAGCTCTTGGTCTGTTTTCATCAGCTGGGCCTTTATACTGCTATATAAGCAGGAGCAAAGTACACCAGCACTTGAAGTAATTAGTGGTTGGTTGCTTATGATACTCAAGACAGAGTGTAATTAAAGTCCCAGGCTTTTGATTGTGTCTCTTATGCAATGAATAGAGCTACACTGGCTGGCTTGAGAGACATTACTGCAGCAGTCAAAAACTGCAGGAGCATGCACTGTTTCAGGTGTTGAAGTTGACTTGCTGAGACAATCATAAGCTTTCAGACAAAGAGCTTGGGCAACCCGCACTCAGCAGCTCTCTAAATTAGGTACAAGCAGCCGCAGTCGATGTGCGGGACTAAGTCTTTCCTCTGCGGAGGAGGGAGCTTGGAACAGCGGAGACAGGTAGGGGGAGCAGAGATGGTAGATGTATACACTCTGAGCAGGGAGAGGAGGGTTATCTAGTTGCCTGTTGTGCTGGCTGTGAAACAGAGACCTTGTATCCGCCTTTCTCTTCCCTCATTAGAGACAGAGGCAGAGGCCCTCAGGCACATACAGTGCTTCACTCCCCCTCAGCATTTCACTGTGTTGAGGCGGGGCTCTTGTTGGATTATCCCATCATCCTGCAGTGAAGATACCCTGAAAGCTTCAGAGGCTCTCATAAAAAATGTGCACCGCCATTTACTTGCACTTGTTAATGATCTATCTTTTTATCTCATTATTTCTATCACCATAATAATAAAAGTGACGAAAACAAAGGGTTGCATGTTGCTGTGAAGCTTCAGAGATTGGTTTGAAAGGGAACAAGTGAAAAAGATTAAATCTCAATTTTAAAGCCGAGCTGACAAAAGGACGATCGTAACACGATGAGATGTTAAAATGTTTTGTTATGACCTTGACTGCTAATTAACCATAAAACATGATGTGGCATTAAGTGTGCTAGAAAGAAGCTGCCTATTTACACAACCCACTGACATAAAGAACTATGGTGTTATTACCACCAACAAGGAGGTCATGTTTTCTACGCTGTTCATTTGTCTGCTGGATAACAGAAACACTACTGGACGGATTACTGCATAACATAGTGGATGGATGGGACATGAGCCAAGAAAGAACCCATAATAGTTTGGCACATATCTGGACAAATGGGCAGATCCAGGATTTTTATTTTACATTGTGAGATGTGGTGTCTTTTTTGACATTATATCATAAAATTATGCAAATTAAAAGGACCGATATCTATAAGTGTGTGGAATTTGGTGTTGCTATTCTGGTTTTAGACCAGAAGTCCAATATTCCTCTATGTTAAGCTCAGACCTTTAAACTTTGTATCTGATTTAATGACCATGTGGAATCCTGACCTTTTAAAAAGTTGGTGTGGTCAGAGGTACACAGACTTACATTGATAATAACATTATTTATAGTTATTGCTCTATTCCATTCCTCAGAGTGTAGTGTGGCTATATTCTGCCTTGTTAGTGCTCTGTAATACCTGGACAGGGCTCCCAAGGTGTGTCCTGTCACCTTCACAGAGCCTCAACACCCTGGGACTGGGTGGTAATTGAGGATAGAGAGAGGTCTGGGCTGGAGAATTGATTCTGACTGAGCTCACTCCCATTCTGTGCAAAGTGTAATTTGGTGCACAGTACGCTACATTAGTTCATTCAAGAAGCCCATTCCCCGGGACCAACCCACGCACCCAGGCTCAACAAATGCCATGTACTCGCTGAAATCCCGACTCCCATGCAAACAAATAGGGAAGCAAATCAAATAAATGCTTATAAACAAGCAATTGTTTTCAGTGTGTTCACAGGCCAGTGGGCTTTCCGTGGGTTTTATCTGTGGCCCTCAACTTGACTTTTACAACCGAGCAAATCAAATCCATGAAGCTGTGTCTCTCAAACCCAGATTGTAGACGCCCCCCCCCATCTACCATGCTCTCGCTACAGAGCAGCAGATCCTTTGGTTCAGGATTAGTTCTGACTCAACTCACTTTGCCCACCCAAGCTCAAGCGGTCAATTCCCAGGACAGTCATGAGTGAGGGCTGCCCAGAACCTTAGCTTTTTTTTTTAAATTCTTGGCGGCATTTTATCCCCTTTCTCCTGCTGTTTGCAAATCCCTCTGTAGGCAACCCGAACCACTGCTGCTAATCACCAAGCAGATTCACAAAAACTGTGTGGCGGTCACCCCTGGTGCGTTCTCTTTCTCAATATGTTAAGTTTCACTCAAACTAATATCTGGCGTTTAATTAGTGTGCACTAACAGGCCTACTGAGGAAAAGCTGGCACGACGGGGAAAACTGTCTTTTCTTTTTCATATACTGAGCATTGCTGTGAAATTCTCAAAACCAAGAGGCACAGGGAGGAGAGCAACGTAAATATCAACCAGTTTGTTGTGTTTGCTTATGTCCTCTGTTTTGTCATAATACCAGTATTCACCATCTCACAATTCATAACACTGAGATGTGCCTCTGGCAGCCTGCTCTGATTCTGCTGTGAAACCTTAAGAAACCGACGTCTTCACAAACACGGCACAGCCATCACATCGTTTCCTTGAAAAGAGCGTGGAATTAAAGGCTTGGAACTGTCTCTCCTGAATAATCTCACCATCAACCCACCGATCCATCACTGTCCTGATGCCTCCGTTTGAGTTTAACAATAGTTTGAAGCAGCGGAAGAGAAAACAATGAGTAGCTCAAACACATTTGAATTAATTGTAATCCATGGTGCAGTGACAGATTCCATATTAATTGCGGGAGAGTGATATTTATTGTTTGTTTTTTTTGACAGTGCTAGTGTTGAAAGATGAGTGATGAACTGAGGGCTTAGTTATTCATCTTATTCAGAATCAGAGTTGTGTTTATTGCAGTGAATTTGCCCCAATGTTGTGGTGCCTGACAAACATAGTGAGCATAAGCGTAAAGATAAAGCAAATTAAAAAGCAAGCGATGTGCGTAATAACTGAAAGATAAAGACTTACAGTACAACAGTAATACGTGAAAAGTATACAATATAATATAATTAAATATATAAAAATAATACTGAAAACAAGAAAAATATGAAAATGTATGCATTGTGTCACTCGGAGTTGCGAATGTACAGATTTTGCAGCTTCCGTGCACTTTTGTTAACTAATAAATCTAAAACAAGCAAGAATAGGTTTCCGTTCAGCCACAGTAAAGTTTGCCTGAGATCTTGAAAGGATTTTCTGTCAGCCTAATGCCAGCGAATACACTCAGCCTCCCCTGCAGCGGGGACAGCCACGGAAAGTTTGGCTGTATTCAGGCTAAGCAGCTTGGACATCATCCAGGCTTCCAGCACATGAGACAACACAGAGGCTCCCATGAGTCACTGCTGTGTCACACAAAGGACCTCGCTCTCTGGTCAGAGGCGGTTGGGATTTACCATGAAAACACAGTATTTGAGCTATAATTCTGAAACAAACACAACAGAGGAGTTCGTTACAAACTTTCAACATCGTGGTCGTCACTGGGACAGTGCTGAGATGTTGACATTCAGCAAATACAAAGATAACCATGTTCAGTATCTTCGCTTACTATATAAGCGGGGTAATGTTTGGTAATTTGCACAAAACACAAAGCACGTCCGAGGCTGATGGGATATTTAGTGATAAACTGCTTTATCCAGATAAAGTACAGATCATCCTGCAGGGAACTGCATGAATCTGCTTTAAATATAACTGGAATCTGCTCTTCCATCTGGTAGATGTTGAGCTATTTCACTGCATATCTGGAATCTTAACCTGCTTGCGGCACTATAGGGAAACCAGATCAAACCAGCTGGATAGATTTGTTGGGAAATTGGTTTGCAGCAATGCTCACTGTGGGCATTTCCAGGCAGCAACAAAACCAAAACATCAACAAACAGTTACACACACTTCGCACCTTTAAGCACCTCTGGACTGACAGAGGTGGATATTTGGTCCTGAGTAGCTGGACGAACAGCTGTGGAGGAAAAAACATTTTTGATCTGTTTTTTTGTCGGGGGGGGGGGTTTACAAGTTACTGTGTAACTTGTAAATCCCAAAAGTGGCTGTAGTTACCATCTGTGTGAGCTTCAGTAACAATAGCAAACCAACAGATGAAACAGAACGTCATAACACTTTCAATAAAAAGCACAACTCAAATGTCAAGCGTGGGGCGCTGCGGGGAAGCCACGGAACAGTACCTCCACATTTTCAACTCAATCGCCAGAGGCATTAGGATTCTTCCTCTGAGGAACATGAATGTCAGCACAAAATGTCATGGTGATTCATCCAATACTTGCTGAAGTATTTCAGTCTAAACTGGACCAAAGAGGAAATTCAACAAACCCCTGATACTTGCACGATGTAAAGGGGTTTTGACTTTGGTGGATAGTCAGATTTATTGACTAGTAGTCATAATTGACAGTAAAACGTATTAAACAAGATCATTTATATGGTACCAAGCTCTGAGCTAAATTTTGCTTCCAGTGATGTTTAATAAAAATGTCATATGTGGATTCAACTTTTGATTAAATAATTTAAAGTCTGTTAAATGCAGGAGCCAACAAAATCATTATTTCCCTAAACTGTATGCATCACTGTGCAGTAATTTACTAGTTTTGGCACCGGAAAGATCTAATGAGGACAGCACTGGTGCCAAGAATTTCTACATTAATTCCATTGATTTTTTCAGCAGAAATCATTTTAATTGATTAACCTAATCTCACCCAAAACATGCTCTTGAGACACAATTTTGCATTTTTATTCCAAAGCTGGGGATCCATGTGATGAATAGGATATTGATTAGCTCTGGAATATATCTTGATTTTTAGACACATGCCAGGATATTCAATAACGGGGCTGTTTTGCTCTTTCAAAAATATTGATGGTTATAGAAATGAGCTGACACAAAACAGCATTAATGAAATGGTGTCAGTTACTGTGACAGCTGATCTTTATATTCGCACGACAGTACTTAGTGGTGCCTTTACTCCATTTAGATGCACCCGCTTGTGAATTTGTTAAAATTTTCTCCTATTACAAAACCCCTGAGCACTCCCAGATTTTGGTTCCTACAGTTCCACTGTTTCTACAAAGCAAAGGTGGAGCCTGACATCTAAGAAAAGAGATTGTTTCTATGACTTTACATTGGCACCCTTGTTTTGAAATGAGTTCATATCAAAATTAAGTGTCCTACGAGACTAGCAGCTAAAATAGAGACCCAACACCAGAGGCCAATCATGCAATGTATGTACACATTTACAATAACAGCGGACAGAGGAGGATCGATTTTAATTTACAGGCTAATTATGATCTCTAGTGTTTCCTCACTCTGTAAAAACATGATAAATCCTGACAGAGTCGTGTATTTATAACCTCACCCCACCACCTTGTTTCTTTAACCTGCAATCAATGCATTGTCAAGACCTGATGAGCTTCCATAACAAACCCACACATGGATATTGACACAGCGTCTTCAAGCTGCAGTGCTCTAATGTTAATTTATTATAAAAGATATATATTCAAAAGAACAATAAGATTAACAATAAGATTACTCCAGGATTACACTGCAGGACAATATAAAGCAGAAGAGAACACAGTAAAAAAGAATTAAGTCTTAACTACAGGTGAAGATAAAAATAAAAGTATAACTGTATTGTGAATTAAATAAAATCAAGTGTATACCGAGTCATGCAGAACCAGTGCCTATTGGTAGATGTCAATAGAAATGAGAATAAGATACTAACTACAGGAGCTGTAAGTAAAAATGAAATGATAGAAGAAATATTGCACATAATATTGAAATATATATAGTAAATCTTATATTAGAACAACTCATTAAAAACCACATTATCTTTGTTCATGTGTAATAGTGCAGTGATCAAGAGGACACGAGAAGCTTCTCTGTGCGTGGCCACCTGACTAACATCTACAAATACCCTGCAAGCGAGCCATTTAGGGAGCATACTATAAATTGTAGTGTGTACATGTGAGGCATTTAGGAGACATCTATAAATCATAGCAACAGAAAATACCCTTGGTTAGAATGTCCCCCCTGCGTGACCATCTGTCACCTGCCACACCTCACCAAACCTCCGCAAGTAAATTCTTATCACTGAGCAGCAAACTTATCTTTGTTCTCTGACTCCATTTGTGTTAAATGAGATATAAATAATAATTTAATCTGTGGACAGTTTGATTATATTACAGTATGCACAGTATAATGTCCTCATAGCAGTACAGCATTTTGTATGTGGAAGTAGTGTTTATGTCCTGCGGTGCTTTGTATGAATCACTGCTGTTCTGTCTCATATCATATAATTTGTTACAGTAAAACATGCAGTTTTCCTGCTTCTTATGCAACATACAGTATCATGTAGGTTATTATAGCTGATGGTTTCACGCTCCTGGACACGCCTGAAGCATCTAAGCACTTTATGTGTGAATGTAGATTTCAACATTAATAATAATGATGTAAGCTGGATGAGTGTTTCTGTATTACTGGACATGGTTTGAGATTTTAATACTTCACACTTAATGGGACTTTACAATACCTGAAACCATCAGACCATGTAAACATCTTGTTTCAACATTTTTGTTGAATTGCATTCTTGGATGTCTATTCTTAGCATTAACAGTTTATTTTGTAGAATTTGCTGAACTACATCCATAAATGTTATTCAACTCTATGGTGAAAAAGGTATGAAACAATAATGACAGCACATTTAATTACAATATACTTGTTCCTGGATCAGATGTACAGATGCAGATAATGTGAACACCAAAGTTGTGGTCAGATTTCTTTCACAATTTGAAGATTTGTCCATTTTTAGCAACAATTTCTCCAAAATAAACGTAAATCCGATCTCACTCTCCTTTAGAAAGTCAGTATCATTAACCAGTCTTTAAAGCGATTGAGACTTACCACTACTTACTCTTAACACAGTTAAGATTGTTAAACAGTCAAAGAACTACTCGGTTTAGGAAGAGACCTCAGTGACCTGAATGTACTGGATGTAAGGTAGTGGAGTGGTCTTTGATAAAACAAATAACAGTGATTATTGTTCTCCTGGGTCCTTTGTTTTGTCGGCTCATCCATTCTTCCTACACCTCCTCTAAAATATGACATTTTATGCAGTTGACACTTCTTCACCTGACTTCCTCCTCGTCTGGTGCCGTCATACTACGTTCCACTGAGGTCACCGAACAATAAACCGTAACTATGGGTCGTAACAAGCTGCCGGCACAGATGATGTATGAGGTCGTTGTCAGACTTTTTGCTGTATGTATAATCTTAAGATTTGACTTGACGACACGAGAAATCTTGCTCACATTATGTTGTTTAAAAGTTCTGCAGGTTTTTAAAGATGTAACCCCAGGAGCTCTGTGGTCACTGTAATGGATGCTGCCCTTTCCCATCGCAAAGACACTTTTAGAGCTTTTATATATAACCTGATATCATCTCAGGGCGGCGATCACTACCCTGTTGGGCTCCTGAGTGAAATTCTATAAAGACGTGATCCACAGCCTCAGCAGTTTTGTGAGACACTCACTGCTCCCAACGCTGCTGATTTGTAGTAAATGAAATGTCAACAGAGTTGTGGTTTGATCACATAAACAAAGTCACATCCATAATTTTGGCAAGCGTGACTTTCTAATTCGGAGAAAGGATTTACTTCTCTTAATATCACAACCTCCTGGCTTTTGCGTGACCCCAGATTTACTGTCTTATGTGTCTTCAATGACACGGCAAAGTCAACCGAGCAGATATTAAATCTGCATGATCCCATTGACCCCTGCTGGAGCATGAGCGTTGCTTAAAGCTCAAGCAGTATCGACACAGAGAGGAATACGGTGAGTGGATGGACTTGTTCCAAAGTCATTCAAAGTAGCTCTGCCATTACATTCAAATGATACAGCATTTTGTGTGAGAGGAATCGATATCCTCGAATGAATTAAAATGTCTATTAATTCTGTCATTGATATGTGCAGAGTAAATATACTGATGCTGACACAAATAGTTGAGTCTCTGTTGAATGCATCAGGGGAAATATGAAGTCACTTGGGGTTTCGTGTTTTTGTTTAAAACATTCAAAGTTGGGTTGGTAAGTTGTTTCTGAAACACTTTTTATCTTATTTGTTGAAATCCTCTCTATATACCGATCAATAAATAGAGTCATCTGAATATAAAAAGAAAAAAAGCCAGTGTTCAGGCCCTTGTAGACCTTTAATAAACTCAACCATCCAGACCAAATAAAACGATTTGCTGCCGTACATGTCCGTCACTAAGTGACCTGCCTGCCTGCACTCTGTCTGTCCTCTCACTGTGCACGACTGCAGAGACACGCAACGCTAAAGCAGAGATGATAGCCAGAAGTTAACGAGCACGTCACGGAATAGTTGGCTTCTTGCAGCTGTCAGACAGTGCACGTGTCGGATGAATATTTTCATAAGTGAAGCTTGCTTTTGTTTGCTTTTCCCCTAACGTTAAGAGATTCTTGCAGTGCAGATTTCTCTTTGATTTTTATTCATCTAATTTTGAAAATTTTGAAACTATTCAGAATGAAATCAATATATGTATATAACATATGCATGCAAAATGAAAAAGCATGAAACCACAGATTTTCTGTTAGCGAGAGTGATAGCTCTCACGGTAAAGGTAAGACATACTCCTTACTTTAATCAACTTAGCAGCCGAGGGCAGAAAACTGTCTATAATTATAATCAATTAAAGGCAGCAGGTAATTATGCCCAATGTGAGGAGGAAGCTTAGTTCGATCGATGTGTTTTATATGGTTGATTTACGGTCGAACAGGATGAGGGTCAAGGTCGGATGAAGACAATAACATGGTTCACATCAATTATCTAAGTTGAAGCCATGAAATGATTTCGTTAATTTAGCTGCAGTTTGAACCATTTAATGGGGGAAATGCTTTTAATGAACAAAAGCAGTCGTTATAATACTTCCCGTCTCTCCACTCCTAACAGCATGTGTCTCCTCTAAAAAAGATTACCTGTGCAGACAGTGACACTCTCATGTAAAAGCCATTACCATCGACTGGGTGAATACATTACCTGCCAGTGTACTGTTCTCACAGTTAATCAACTGGTCAGTGTTAATGGAGGCATCCGATCCTGACATAGACACCTTCAGTGATTGTGCAGCTGCAGTTTTGCTTTTACACTTTAGTTAAGGAGGAAAAATAGTTTTCAAAGCAGCTCAGAGTCCCTCAGGAAAACTCGACATTTTTAACGAGTAAACAACAAGAAGTGGCAGAATAACTGTTTTAGTGGATGCTCTGCACATCCATCACGTGCTTCATGCATGAATGCATTTCCTGGTAATTTAATGCTGCAAACAGGCTAATGCACAATATGGATTACATGGGATTACACTGGAGTCTTACATGAGAGACACGCACTTCAGCCATGATACCAACAATAAGAGAACGTGGAAATGTATCGGTGGGAGTTTTTAGCCTTGAAAAATGACACCTCGCAAGAGAGATTGCTGAAACCAAACAAACCACCAGAGAATTTAACAGAAGGATCTCTGGATGATCCTGAATGACGAAGAAACTCCAGTACACTATAGAAATTGCAAAAGGGAAAAAAGGGATAAACGTGTTTTAGCTCAGAAAATCAGGGAAATGTGCATTTGCAGCTGTAGTTAAGGTTGAGAATCAGTTCCAAATAGTCCAAAGCATCAGAATTGAATAACTCCAAACTAATCAATTCCTTTCATTGATGCCAGCTTGTAAGAGAATGATGTCAAACAGTGTCTGCACTGCTGGAAACTTGCAACAACATGGAGTCATGGTGGAGAGGAAGACAGTTCAAAGTGTGGGTCTGTTCTCAAACAGAAAGAAGATGCAAGTGTGAGCTGTAATGTCTGCAAACATCTGGCAGCTGAAAATGAGCTTTAACATCCAGGAATGATGCGATACTTTCCACACGAGTGCCACAGTTTCTCATCCTAACAGCCACACACAATGGGTGTCATTAGTGACTCAGACAGGTGCATAAATCAGTTTTAACTGTACATTAATTCACCTTATTTTAATCTTGCAAACATATTTTCACACCTTTCCAAGTTACCTGCACATGAGGCGTTAACGGCTGTAACAAGTGTAAGCAATAATCGCTAGCTATCCACCAGCCGTACAACTGCACCAGGATTTAACCATGAATTTTGACAAAATAATGAATTGTTGTCGCGTTGACCTGTGCTTCAACAGTTTGTACAGTTTTATGGTTTTCAGCAAATTCACTTGTTCTAAATATTTCATGCAGCCGTCAGTCATTATAAAAGCAACATCAACAGCATTACGCCAATATTTCGTCGGAATTCCATTTGCAGGTCCTAAACTTCAAAGATCTGCCTCGGGTGAAAAGCCCAGTTTGCTTACACATGGAGAAGTTAACTGTCTGTTGGCATCAGTGTCAAAGCACACACAGGAATGACTAGATTGAAACACTCGGGCAATAAGCCTGCACTGCTCACACACATTAGCCAGGCGCAGTTTGATTTTGAGCAGGAGAAACTACAGGCACGCTCAAACTACTCGACCCACTCTGTTGTCTCATAACTGCTGCACACTGCATCTGCTATCAATGCTTTCCACCGCCACACTTTTCTTTTCTGGAAGTTAAGCAGGAAAAAAAAGGAGTTATAAAATATTTAAAATCCAACTATTGGGGTTTGCATAGCAGCGTCTTTCTTTCACTCTCCGAGCCTCTGAAGTTGCACGTGCAGGTGTCGGTCGACCTTGTCGAAATTCCAGATGAAGCAACACACACACACACACATATATATATATATATATATATATATATATATATATATATATATATATACACACACACACACATAAACATATTAGTCCAGCCAATGAGAGTGGGCCGACTCCCACTTGTTTACACCAGTTTCAGGTGTTGAGACAATGCTGCTAAAAGATTAAATGGACTCGTCTCTGTGGGACGGATTTTAATTTGATAAAGGAATCTTTGTAAATGAAATGTAATTTGAATTACCTTTTGTGCAGCACAGTTGGTTATCAATGATTAAAATGCTATTGACCACAGGAGATGAGGACACACTAGACACCACAGGAACACAACCACTAAAGCATCAGAAGTGTTTATAGACACTTTTGTTTAATTTGTCATGAGTCGATGGTTTGTTCTTGTTAAAATTATATTGTTGTATTCTGCTAAAAATGTTCTTATTCAACTGTAAAGAGCCGTTTCAGAAACTGGTTTGAATTAAAAGATTAAATTAAAATGTATTTTACAGTTATACTTCTTTTTTATGGTCTGTCACAGAAAAGAAAGAAATAACCCTGTTCCCTCTTTTTTTTATTTAGTAAGAGGTCCTTAATAGCTTTATAATAGATTAAGTGGTCCTATGGGATTCACGGAGTGGACTCAAATCCCATGATATTAAAAGGACATTTAAAAGTTACCCTAGATTAATTTTAGAGACGCTGAATGACAAGAGATGTTCTACATAAGTTTGTGTTGAGAAACTTGACAATGGGATCCCAGCCATTAATAATATTGTGACGTTTTTCGCTTGTATCAGTTTAAAACCTTAAAACTTTTTAGGGGACCGATCTTGTTCATTTGATTTTGGTCATTCAATACACATCCGATTGGGGTACAGCCAAAGCACACAGATCAATAGTGCAGTCAAAGGCTTTAAAAGCTGGCAGGATGAAGAGATGGCAGAGTGCTTTGAATTATTCAGTGGCGCTGTGGATTTGTCAGTCTCTTTTGCGCTGACCGGCGTGTTTACACAGCTACAAAATCTGAAGAGCAACGACCAAGATGTAAAATATCAGAATGGACACGCTTCGCTCATAACTTTTAAACTGTGTGAGGTTAATACTTGGAATAGAAATATCAGAAAAAGGAATAACCCACATGTCAAACTAAATTCCCAGTTAAAAAGTGCCTGGAGCTAGACTGCATCCAACTCTATTACAGCAACCTAATGAGAGGAAAGAGTGAATCACACTTTCAAACGGGGCCCGGGACTTATTTATGAGGGTTTAAATAATGTTTAAAGTGGGGTTTACTCGAACATGGTTTGGCCCACCACGAGCTACATGGATTAAACCCACTTCTCACAGTTTGCATTCGGTGACTGGTCAGTTACCCAGTCATGAAGTGTGCGGTTTATCTAAACCTAATGCTTAAACCCTTACACTTCTCAGCCTCCTTTCCACTCCCCGACCCCTCAGATCCTCTGATCATTAGCTCCAGTCCTTGAGGCAAAAGGATGCGGGTGATCGTGTGTTCGCTGTAGCTGCCACAAAGCTTGAGAACAGTTTACCCTTTTAGATGAAGACTAAGCTGAAGACCCCGGGTTCTAACAGGCTTGTGTCATTAAGATGTTTTTATTCTCATCATTGCATTTTCAATATTTTTCAACTTTGTATTTTATGTTATTTTATGGTTAGGGGTTAGGGTTAGAATAATAACATCACAATGTTTTATTTTATGTTATTTTAAGTTATTTTACTAGATTTCTTTTTGTCTTATTTTATTATGCAGCACTTTGATCAACATCCTTTTAAAAACTGCTTTATAAGTAAACTTGACCAACCCTGAGGAAAACACTTCAAACACTTCAAAGTGGACCTAAAGTGCCTTAGTCAAGCACTAAGTCATTACCCAGCAACCCTTGCTTTGGATTTGGAAAACAACATTTTTACAAAAAAAAAGATGTAGAGAAAGGAATCCTGGTGGACGTGACATATTTTTGCAAACAACAGGAGTAGATGCATTTTTACTTCCACCAAGAAGGGGATGTTTTCAGCCCTGTCCGTTCTTGGTTGGTTCGTGAGCAAGACTGCACCAAAACAACTGAGCTTATCCACAGGAGAAAGGATGAGATATGGGTCAAGGAAGAACCCATTTAATATTGGTGCAGATCTGGATCAGGGGAAGATCCAGGACTTTTGTTCACTTTCTGTAACATTGCAAGAACATGGGAGTTTTTCAACAATTTTCCCAGGAATAAATCATGGGTTGAGGGAGCTGATATCTAGGAGTGTGCGGAATTTTGTGCAGCCAACAGCCAATTGGATTTCTGAACCAATTTTATTCCTATGGAAAATATAGTGTGTCATTTTCCAGTTCTGAGAAATAGCAAAAAGAAAAGTCTTCTATGTTGACTAGGGAAACTAATTTGGTTTTAAGTGTCTTGTAAGAGACAGAATCCAAAAGAAACTGAATAGAATAAAAGGAAATAGGAGTTAAACATGTGCAAGTTCAAACAATGGTGAATCAAAAGTTCAAATACATTAAATGAGCTCTGCCGTCAACTTTAATATGAACCAAATGTTGGATGTGTTGACAGCTGGTACAAAAGGCTGAGACTCTCAGCTCTGCAGTGAAATGAGCAACGTTAGAAAATTTGTCTGACAATCCAAGACAGTGATTATCTGTTTTCTGCTAAATCCTAAAATACAAAAATAATCTCCCCAAAGAGGGAACCTTGAGAACCAGTTATGAGTCAGTGTTTACAACTTTATATTTCTGTATTCTATTCATGCATCGGTAAGTATGGCTGATCTGCAGAAGGTAGAAAACAGTTCGACTTTATTCTTTTTTAGAACTAGAACTGGTGTTGTTGGTGCACAGTTGTCAGTCAACCGCTGTGACTCAGATCTGAATTATGGTTGTGTTAAGATGTGGAGCCTCCACAGAGGCAGAGGCTGCACCACAGCTGAGCTCTTTAAAAATGTAAGTACAAGTGGAGGCTACGCTGTAAATGGTCAACATGAGCTGCTTTCTTGCAGCAGAGGTTGTTAAAAATAATAATAATAATAATGGACAACATGGAGCAAGTCAGCAAAAGGTTTCAGTTTACCCTTGCTCTCTGTCACAGTGAATGAAAGGATGTAAATTCAGAAACTGCATGGAAACAACTCATATTCAAAAATAATAACAGACTGACCTTGTATCAGAGAGAATGGAAAAATGTTTCCTTAAAATGACTTATCTGTTATAAAAGCAAAACTGCAACAGAAAATATGTTTTTTAGGAAATGCGATCTGTGACTGGATTATATAAACAGTAGATGCTTTATTGAATGAATGACGCTCACATGTATTAACTTCACAGTCACAGATGTATGGGGTGGATGGGAGGCATTAAGTTACCGGGATTCACATCCAGTTTTCCGAATATGGTTAAGATCAAGATTGTGGTTAAATGTAAAATGTGTATAAAAACATTAAGAGTAAAATTATGTTTAAATACAACTAATAGCAACATTAAATATTTTAAGGGGAATTATCACGACAGAATACATTTTCTATCAAAGCAAAGCAGTTCATTTACACATCTGTCATAAATATGTTGTATTAAATGTTTTGGTAAAATCTTAAAAGAAAAGTTGTTTGTTTGCACAAAAAGATCAGATTTTTCAGTCCAACACTTTGTTGTGACTTTAGCATGTTAACATGTGTTATGGTTATGTCTGGACTCTCACAGCACTTGGCTCAAGTTGGGGAAAGATTGCAATCTTGTTATAATTCAAAAAAAGTTCACAGGCGCCACAGCCAATTGCGTTTAATTACATTTAGTCAGAACCACGATCTCTACCCTTGGTATTAAGGGTTTTAAAGGTCCTGTTGACTCCATGTAATTAATACAACAGTGAATTGAAACTGCTTTGAGGGATGAGACTAGTTGAGTGGACAGCACTAAAAAACGCTCTCAGCTCTATTTGAGTCAACACCTGTTCCCATTTATTCCACAAGACTGAGACACTCAGACTTGTCACCCAGAGCTCGGGGAGACCAGATCTAATTAGCTTTTGTTCCTTAGCCTGGAACTCCAACCCTCTTCTCCTAACTCCAAACCACAACCATTGGTCATTTCCTGACACTCCATAACAGAGCAGTAATTATCAACTTGCAATTTTATTAGCCATTTGTAACGGCTCTTGACCAATTATGAAGTGGTCGGATAATTAGTCGCCTCAGAGAATAGGGCGACTCTCAGTTGTTAGCTGCCTGAGGCTATCTTTGAGGAATTATTTGTCAGAAAAGAGGCGGGTGAAATAAAACTGCATAAAAGTAGGGGAACAAAAGTGAACGGGTTTAAAGGGATGGAGAAGCGGTACTGGTGGCACCATACTCACTGGAGCCACCTACAACTCCTGAACCTCTCTCCGAGAGCTGAAGCAGCCCGTGAAATGGCTTCAGAGGGTCGTGCAACTCCAAATTGTTCTGAGCAAAAAAGAGGTTGTATATAATGGCATGTTTTTTACCTCCTCCTACTGAGCCACTGAGCGATAATGGCAGTAAAAACATACAGTAAAATGTGGGCAGAGTCTTCGGGCTTTGTTTCCGTTTGTGTTTATCAGGCAGCCACAGATCCCTTCCAGTGTAGGCGTCGAGGGTAATGGATTAGAGTGCTGGTGCCAGTGATATCATGGTTGAGAGAGAACTGCATATTTTAGAATTTCTTTGTCTCCATGTGGGGCCTGTGTATTTCAATGGTGAGTTAGACTGTTACTGATATGCCCCCTGGCGTGGCAGTCCAGCGTGAGTGTAATTTAGTGCAACAACACTGGCCAACCCGAGGGTGTGGAAAATGGTGGAGTGACAGTTTGGCCATGGAGGATTTAACATTTTAGAGTTTGTGGCTGCAGGATTATGGGGACATTTTGCGTACAAACGTGTCCAGGTGCATTAGCATTAAATAAACAATAATACTGGAAGGTTTTACCTGCCAACATTTCAGTGGTGACTTCAGTTGATCGTGTAAATATATTATGCATCATATTTTGGAGCTTGAAATTGGATTTTTCTTTGTTTTTTTTGCAAACAACTGCTGGTGAACAACAATACTAAGCAAGTTTCTACACGTCATGTCACAGTCATTTCTGTTTTCCCACCTAACAGACCCTACACCCTATTTAAAGTGTAAAACACCATTTTCATTTACATGTCAGAGGAATTTCTCAATAACAACAAAAAAAACATAGATATGCAGGATTTCCACCGCTTCCCTGAAGTGCATGTTCTGTCACAAGCATTCCCTCATAATTGACATCATCTTTCAGGCATCAATTATAAAATGGGACTTTATGGAAGGAACAGACGCAAAGATTAAACAATAACGAGATGCTTCCTGACATCTTATTCTCATTGATGCCTCCTGAAATCCCGAGATGCATAAATTGTTCCTGTCTCTAATGGAAAGTTGCGCTGCCTCATTTAATATGTGAAGTTGTCAACTCGCATTCTGTGCTGTTCTTGGAGAATTTTCATTTCTCATCAATAACATGAGTATTTATGTGAGTATTTCTTACATTTTCGGCACAGAGGATGCATTTAAGTGTGACTTCCCCCCAAAGTTTTGGATGAAGTGCTTCTCTCTTTCAAAATGACTCCAGTAGCAACACAAAGACTTTCCTGATGGGCAACACCACATTCGTCCTGAGCTGTTTGAACCGCTGGCACAGAAATCTGGTTATGAGCCTAAACATTTTCATCTTTTTTGAATGAATAGAACTGAATTTTAATAAACATGACATTAAAACCATCAATAATGTAAAGTCATATTACTTCATTTAGAAAACACATTAACCTGTGCAGTATCCTTCTAAGTGATTACTGAAAAAGCTGTGGTGAACTCAGCAGCGGCCTCCTGATAAACTCACAGGAGCCCTGCCTGAAGGCCGGGCGATGGCCGTAATCGAACATCACTGAGAGTGGGTGGGCGCTCAAAGGCCTTCGTGTTCAGCTTGTGGCTGATTGCCGACGTGCGCATCTAATACAGCAGCTCATGTTGGAAGTATTCCTGACCCACAAAAGCACGTACATCTGGGAGCCAAAGAATTTTTATGAGCACTGTTTGTGAGGCCAAAATAGCGGCCAAATGCTACAACACCAGAAATCCAAGTGAAGCAGAGTGTGTGTGTTCACAAGTGTGTGTGCCTTATATATATTTCATTACATGTTTCATATTTTACAATATGATTTTGGTGCCATATTTGTAGATGTCTTCATAATTAGTTGTATCCCACACTTCACAAACATGCGAGTTCAACAAACACTCTCATTTTAGCTCTGTTTTGGTTTTGACCAACTGCTGAAGGAGGGATCTACTCTTAAGCTTCTAGATCGAGAGTCAAAACAAAGCAAGAGGCTGTAAAACAATAAATAATGAGCTGAAAGTTGTGTAGGGTTTTATCACTGTGAGCAACCCGGGATCCACTGTTAATATAAACATTTCTGGTTTTAGCTGCTTTTAATTTGCCATGACAAAGGTTATATACAGTGAAAGTGTATCATACTTTGCTTTTTATTTAAAACTACGAACATCGGTGGATGTTCACAGAGTTCAAGGTATGACAGTAAATGGTGGGTTCAGGTATTCAAGCCTGTTTGATATGATAAATAAATTGGAAGCCTTGCAAAGCCAAACTGAGTGAAAATGCTGTGATCCGCAGCCTCCCCCTTGACCATGTGTATAAGCTGGAGCTCAGCAAACGCAAAGCTACCATACATGCTGAACTAATTAACCTGACAGGACAGTGGCTCACTGCTTGGTAGTTGACTAGGATCAGACATTAACTCTGACTAAAAACAGCAACCATGCTAGTGGAAGCATGCTACAATTGATCACTGTCAGGTGACACAAACAGTCACCAATCAGCCGATTCAATTAAACCAGTGAGATTATCTTAAAGATGTGACAGCAAACGTTAAATCTGCCGACCCCTTAATGCCAGTCCGGCCGTCTCTGTTTTTCCTCTTTACTTCTTACACTGTGTCTCATTAAGCTGCTGCCAGTGTTGGTCGTGACACTCGCTGAGAAGCCAAAGGTCTAATCTTGGATTGATTTAGGCCAAGGGCCTTTCATTATATCAAGGCCTCACACAGTCATAAATTCCTGCTTCAAACATTGCAAACTGCTCATTATCCTGCTTCCTCCCTCACCAGCCACACATGCACTGGATCTTAAACACTGGAGCTAATAGAAAACACTTTCCCTAAAACTCATTAGATGCCACGGCCTTCACTTGCAAATACAATATCGGAAAAATACTGCTGAAAAGCACAGGCCAGACATCCTCATTTAAACCACAGTTAGGGCCGGGCGATAAAATAATAAAGATAATTACCGTAAAAAACCTTTTCATAGCTAGAAATATAAAACCTGATCGATATAACATCAATAGAACTCATTCCATCCATGTTTTGACAGACAACACGAACAGCCAATGATAACGAGAATGGCGCCGCACCGAACCAATCATGTGGCTGGAATAGAATTACAGCCACATCATGTTAGGTTGACGCACAGAGTGCATGAGCCGGCAGCAGATCACATGCTAACGTTTGCACCATCCTCCAAACCAGAAGCCTCCATAACGAACTAGAGAAAATACTTAACTTTAGTAAGGCATCATTCTTGCACATAGAATATCTTAAATCACAAGTTGTGTCTGAGACATTTGGCATTCTGTGCAGCACCGTGGTTGGTGTTGATCATTTGAGGATTTCTAGTATGTTTCTGAAAAGCGAAGAAGAATGAAAAGGTTTGCTCACATTGGCTGAATGTTAACTACGGGGGAGACGGTTGTCATGTCAGCTCTGTTGTTTCCAGGGTGCTCTTTGAAAAATCCGGAGACAGAACGCTGCTTGGGTTTATTGTGGAAACATTTTCTGGAAGAGGGCAAATGGAGGATTGCATATGTTCAGGAAGAATGCTGCAATCATTCCCTACATCAGCAAGATCTTACACCCACCAATCACATTGATGTGAAGTTCTTTTTGAATCAGGTTTTCGCTTTTCCAACCACTGGCCTCAATGTGGACACACAAAGTGGGTGCATCTCATTAATTCCACATACAAAGCCCTTAAGAAAATAACAGCTTTGATGGCAGTCACTGTCACTTCACAGACACAGAAATGTAAGTACTTGACTTCTTGGTAAATTGGTTTCCCTTGGGAAGCGAAAAAGTGAAATACCCTGATAGCAGAAAGGTAAACGTCAAAGCATAATTAACCATTTTCTCCTAATTAGCATTGCCCTTGTCAGCAACAACACAACACTGTGGTTCAGACAAGCTGCGTGGTGTCATTGTGAATTGTGTCATTCGGAATTGAAGCATTCATACAGCACAAAATGAACATCAGTATTCACACACAGTAAACGATTATTAATAGGACATAATTTCTTGGCATCAACCTCGTCCATGTACAATTATAGGTTCAATACATTTTCAATCTGTTTTGATGCAGAAACTAAAACGACTGTCGTCTCATGAATATAAGATCCTGTTTTAAACACCATATGCTTCTCGATTTATCTGCAGGTTTCTATACGTTACAGGAAATTCTGCTCCCACTAATGTGTTTTCTGGTCTGTTTAATTTGTGAACTGTAGAGGAAATTGCGCAGAGATTCAGTGGCTGCAGTGACTGAATGACTGCAGGAGGTGAATGGGGATTAGACTTCCTTATATAGACAAAAGGAAGGGATACCCTGTTTGATGAATCAGATGTGCTTATCCACAGAGCAAGTATAATAAATTCAAATCTCTCTCGTGCTTACCAAACAGAATTTATGTTTTTAAATCCAGGAAGGAGACATTTTGTTGAGTATTTTCTTTTCCATCCAAATGCAAATCTTTTTCAATTTCTAAGTCGAGTCGCTCCTTTATGATAATAAAAAAAACAAAAACATAATATAGACGGTGGTCCAGGCTTGCATGACTGCAGGTGGTATAGTGATGCATCTAAATCAGATGGAAAACAGATGGTGTGAAGATGACAAGAAATATTTAACTCTTTCACACAAGAGAGACATTTGACTTAGTTTGAATGTTGCAAACTTTAAGCTTTTTTTTAAATAACAAATGTAAGAAAAATATAATGATCTCATGTGATGAACTTTAGTAGTTTAAGAGGGACTTCATCATTTTGTATTCCAATTTCAAGAGAATTTCCCAGATTCAGAGTCTGCAGCCATGTTGGAGGATCCATGAGGCTGCTCTGAGGATCTCAGATTTCAAAATATGTGTTTATCATAATCTACCCATTAAGATCATCAGAAAAAAGTATTGAAGTTTTGTTTTATCGTGATGTAATTTTTGGCCCAGCCCTGGAATGAGCCCTGTGACACTATGGTGGTTGTCGACTGTGGGCGATGGTCTTTATTACAAATCTGCACCAAATGCTCTGAAGCAGTTGTGTCACAACGTACGATGGAGGATTTGTTTTCTTTTAGTAGCTGCTGCTTTCATCAGTTCAAACAGTTACTTAATTACCTTCAAGTTTAGGAGAAGCAGAGTGTGAATGAACGGACCAAAAGGACACAGGAACAGCTGTGCACTGACACTGGAGCTGTTCATCCAGCCTGTGGAAATTAATGACATTCATCATTGAATATGAACAGATAGTGTGTCATTTATCATGTTTTGATGCTGCCTGTCATCTTTCTCATTTTTATCATCATAACTCTAAAATATACCTGTGGTTAGCTCTGGGCATCTGTTGGCATGGCAGCACACACACACACACACAAACACACACACCACCTCTGTTGCACTTGGGGCACTGGCAGCAGAGCTAATGTTTGCTATAGGGCTCATTAAGCTGAGATGCAGAGTGAATATTGTTAGCACCAGTTTATTCTGTGAAGAAAAAAGTTGGCAGGAACTCTTTTTCTTTTCTTTTTGTTGGGGGCATTTTATTTTATTACTTTTTTACTGGAATAGCAATGAAAAACAGTTTAGTAGCGCTATATTTTTTATAATAGTTCTATAATTGCGTTTGAATATCAATTTTTATGAAGAACACAAATTTAAATTAGTTCTAGTCATGTAACTAAACAGGTGATGTCACAATTTTCATCTTATTGTTCTAAACGTAGCCCAACATATACCATATAATTATTTGGTATAAAACAAGACAAACTAATTGTGAGGTTGTACTTAGATTGGAGTGAAATGATGACATCCTAATAGCATTCAGGCTTATCATGTTCACCATGTGAATTGAGCATTTTAGCAGGCTAAGGTGCAGCTGGGACCAGTTATTATGAATTCATCCTGACGGCATCAGGTCTGAAACAAATCTGACACCCATCCCTCAAATAGATGAGATATTTCAATCTGGACCAAGACTGAAAATACACAAAATTCAGTCTTTAAAAAAAAAAAGTTTATGCCGTTTATTTAAAATTTAAATTAAATTTTCCTCTATTAAAGATTATATTATAAACTCTCTGTGTGCCCTCTATATAAGGTGCTAATGACTGGTGCAGTTTAATTAATCTTTTGGTATACGACTGCAAATCTCCAAATCCAAATAAGAAACAGAATGAGGTCTCTGTTAGACTGACTATACTAATGTCCACCTTGTATGTTAGAAATTGCACGTATAAGCCACTGCTGTTTCCTGATTATATTGCACCGGAAAGATAATGGTTGATTGTGTAAGGCGGCAGTATTTTTATTTTCTTCTTCCTTTTGAAGCATTATATTTATTAACAGAGTGGAGTCACCAGAAGGTGGTGAATGCATTTCTGTCACACTATATCATCCATCGCCGATGGCTCAGAGTCGTCACGATGTCGAGACCAGATCCTTCATCTGCTCCCACCGTCCCCTGTCGCCACCCACACAGTGTCTCATGTATGTAAGTGCTACCATGTAGAAACAAACGTACTGAATTCTTATGCATAAAAAGTATCAAGGACTGATCACGTTTTTTGGGCTTGATGCAAATCTTTTAGTAGGAGGTACTGCCAATACCGGGTCCATATTTTAATTGATGTTACTTAAATGTTCAGTAGCCTGTGTGTTTGCGTCATTGACATAACGAGGGAGGCGAGAAAATCTTTTTGATCCTAATACTGAGGGATCATGTTTCATAAATATAAAAGCTTGGTAAACCTGTTTAAAACAGAAATCATGTAGCCTGTTTTTTTTTTTTTTAAGATCGTTTTTTTTGCAAAAACTCCAACAGAGCCTTTCATGGGCTACTCAGCTGAGCTTTACACATCAGACAACATTTACTATAAACACCTGGCAGACACAGCGGGCTCTCAACTTGGCGGTCTTACTATTTCAGAGGGTGTAACACTGTGGGGCATGGTACAAAAGCTATTTCACAAAATTAGACACAATTTCATCACTGTTTACACACCTACGGCAAAGAAAAGCTTTAAAATTCAGAATGAGGAGTCAGACATACAGTAAGAAGCATGATGCACAGCCTTAGAGGAAAAAAAAGCTTTGTCAGACTCTGAAGTTTGCAGAAAAAAAAATCATGTTATTATTATTCCATGCAAATATGGATTGGCAGACTTTTTGTGAGAATTTGTCACTTTACTTTTTGCCAAGAATACACATTTTGTAGGGAACGCACATGAAAGTAACTGCATTTCTAACCCACGTCTCCACTTTCATCTTTACTGATCTGAAGAAAAAAAGACAGCAGTCACACGATTTCTCTTTCGATTTGGACCAACGCCCAGAAAAGCTTCGACAATGACACAGATCAGTCAACATCCCTCACCTGTGAGGCCCAGGTGAGGAACACTCACAACCTGTCGCTAAAAGTGATCTTTGAATAATAAGACAAAAACATAGGAGTGAGGAATATTTGTGCAACGAAAATCAAGTCACCAAAATGCAAAGGCTGTCATGAGGTGATTGAGAAAGATCTACCTGCAAAGTTCGAATAAGATTCACTAATCGCGACACAGTAATGACTTGTTCTTACGCAGATAATCATCTAATTTCCATAAATTAATGTTTCCGTTAGCATTATTGATGAGGGTACAGGGATGGTTAACAAATGTAGACAGTGTTGAGTTATGATTTGAAATAAATGCGCAGTCATGCATTCTTCGGAAGGGATTTATATTCTCTGCCCTTCAGCAGAAATGTCAGCGGAGCTATCGCTTGTTTGCCTCCCCTCCCCAGTGCACTATTTACCAGCTGGAGGAAGTAAATCTCTTCATCTAAATCAATTAATCAAACAACAAACCACAGTTTACTGAAGAAGGATGAAGCCCTCATCATCATATGAGAGCCGCCAACCATGAAAACCATGAATGCAGAGGAAAACGGAATTAGCCTAGGTTAACAACTGTAACCTTAAACTGATGAACATGCAGTGAATAAAAATGTGATTAATTTGAGCAGGATGTTTTTTTCATGACCGATTTTCCAAGTATTCATTTTTCTAAACACTATGTACAATAAAAATAACGTTTTTCACCGACAGATTCACTGTATGGTCACACTCATCATTAGGGAAATATCTGTTGTCATACATGTACCAGCAACAACAGCTGCAAACACACAAACACCTATAAAGTATTTGTTGGCGGCGTCCTCGGCGCCGGACAAACTCTTTCAACCTTGCCAGCTCCTTCTAGTTGCAATTCATATGTTTGCTGGTGAAACACACTGAGGCAGCGTTTCAAGATTTCAAAGCAGCTGACAGACACACTGAAACACAACCTGAATATTAATCTCTGGATTTACAGCATAATTCAAAAGATGAAAAAAAAAAGCTATCCAAAACCAAACAGGACCCACTGGTACCTTGACCGATAAAGCTTCTCCAGGAAGCTGATCGTGTTCCTCAGGGGTCTCGGTCAGTTCTGACTCACTTCACTGAGTCAGCCATGATTAAACACCTGCTCACAGAGCGGTAACCACGCTAACATCCCTGAAGAGTAATGTGACTCATCAAGCACAAAATTAAAGGACAGTTTCAGTACATATATTTGATAAGCTTTTACTACATTTGTCCAAATTTAGACTCGGCAGACGTTGACATGTCACAGTGAGAAATGATAAGGTGTAAATGACGACATAAGTGACGGCTTTCAGTTTTTACATATCTATATGTACTCAGACTGACTAAGTGAGGAGCATTAGTTAGTGTTGAAGTGTTCAGTACTGTACTATATTGCACAAGTTAACACTGACAAGTGAGACAACCACAGGGACGCATTAAATCTGAATGATCAATTTCACTTCTCAGTCTGCTTACATCTGTTTCTGACATTTGCTCCTACATTATGAGTCAGGCCGTATTAAAACGCAGCATTAAAGAGGGCTGTTAATGACATGACGTGTTATTCTGCTGGACGTATCCCTTTTAAAATCCTGGACTGAAGCCATGAAGTGGATGAAAGAAGTAAGTGTACTCTGAGTGCTATGAGACTATAGGCCATGAATCTGCAAACATGGTCCCTTCAAAGAGAAGAGCGGTCGTCCTCTAACCAGAAGGCCGGCGGTTCAATTCCAGTCTTTTCTTGTCTGCATGCCAAAGTGTCCTTGGGCAAGATATTGGACCCCAAATTGTCCCTTCTCATAAAGAAAGTGCTGCACATAGATGAACTGTATGAATGTGTGTGTGAAAGCACACAAAGCACATTTACGATGCGTAATTTTTGAGTTGAAGTAGTAAACAACCCCCACTTTCTAATCCAATGGTAGAGAGCTCTCAGTATTCGGCCCATAGGTGCTCTGTGCCTACTTCTTATAATGGTAGAGAAAACCCTGGACATCTCATCAACCACTTCTTGATCCTAACATCACTCAAATGTCACGCCATCACTCAGTTGCATGGTGGACCATTAGACAGCTTGTGAATCGTCTTAAATCTTCTTTCAGTACACTCAGAGTTTTGCATTGAGCTCTAAGCTAGGTTAGGTCTTGTCATATCCCCTGACCTCTCTCAACGCACGATGGATGTTACTGGGTCATCACACATTACTTGATAAACTCTAGACCAAAATCCAAAACCTAAAACTTCACCGAATTCCCGAGATAATTTCTGAGATGATTTTTTTTTTTTTAAATATTCAGAGAAATGTTATCTGCTGTCCCTCTCTAGCTCTCACTTAGTATTCATGTGAAGTTGTAAAATCCACAGAGACGAGTGCCCAATAATAACAGGGAAGTATCCAGAGGCAGAGGGGTGAGGGCATGGGAACTAAAAAGAAATCTGCCGTGGACAATGTTGTATGTCATGCGTATCGTTTCCTCTATCTGCAGTACTTACCCTCTAACAACAGGATGTGTCAGTTAGATAGATGCACGGATCGCATATCAAAAAAGGAATGAATGCATGCTCCTCGTTTTGTCTGCCCCAGGGATACTCTTATCTTAAACTTTTGCTGTTACAGACCTTATGATACACAGTATGAGGAGCAAATGTAAAAAAAAAAAAAATGTGAAGATACATTTTAAGTCACAGTCACAGGCGTATTACCAAAGTTCAGATAACAGCGACTGCTACTCAGGCAATTCTTTGACTCAGCATGCTGCCGTTGCTGGAATTTAAATCTCTGGTGGCAGAGCTGAGATCTAAACATTTCAGGCGGCAGAGCAGTGGCCCTGCTTCTCCAATCATTGAGAGATTTTCAAACTCACACGATTCTATCTGGAAAGTCCCATTAGCTCGGCTATCCTTGGGATGTGTGGCTGAGGAGACGGATTTCCTGGAGTCCAGTCTGACACAGCGTTACTTTGATCCAGCGGCCAGGCTTTCTAACCCCGGGTGCTGCTGTGTGAAGTATCAGTCCCACATAGAGGAGCTGTGAGGTCCAGGCTGCAGGAGCGTCTCAGTCTGTGTCTGGTGGCTCAGCACTGCTTCAAGCATAGGCAGAAATCTTAAGAGGACATCCAGGATCGCACCGCAGCACAACAAGCCAATCGTTCTCCCGTCTTTAAGGCAGCATTGTGTTAAGAGCACTCACGCATTGGGGAGCAGACCATTGAGAACTTCCATCATCAGATATCCATCAAGACTAAATGTGTCATACAAGTCTTCTTTGAGACACTGTGCTTCAATTACCAAATGTTTTATCTGAGTTTCTGCCCTCACTTCTGGCCAAGCTGCTGTTGTGCTAACTTCTGTGAAGCCCATTTTCTACTTAACTAACATCTGAACAACAGAAAAGAAAACTCCTCTGCTGGCAGTGAGAAAGGAGTCAATTACTTTTTTAAGTGGGTTTACCTGCATTTAGAAAGCCTGTGTATAATACCTGCTAATTTGTGTGGAACAGGTATTACTTCCTGCAGTTACCATAATCCAGCACATCGACTACAGCACTAAAGGAGTTGAAGTAATAAGAAGAATGACAAAGTAACATTAATATAATTCATCCTTTTATCCATAATTTCCACCCACACACTCGCTTTTGCGCTGTGGCTTCTGTTGCCTAAGAGACAGCCTCCCTCTCCGCTGTCATTACCAATGTGTCTGAACTGGCCATGGTCACCGAACTCAGGCATGGACTTGCCGTCTCTGTTGAGCTACTTAAATTGTAAATGGTAGACGTTTATAGGTAATGGCAACCTGTGAAGCCTCTTAACAACAAAAATACTGCATTTTAATATTCAAACAATAGTAAATACACAACAACACGTATATCGCAGAGCTAAGCTGAGTTCAGGTTGGATTCATAGTGAATTAGTCGTTCGTTGTTACAAATGTCAGAGTGATCTGAGGTTCACTTTCATCTGCAACAGAACTCAGGAAAGTATCTCTCTTTAATCCAGAGTTATGTGAAGGAGTGGGGCATGACCCAAAGAAGAATCCATTACATTTTGGTGCAGATACATTTGAGGGAGCAGATCCAGAATTTTCTTTTTTCACCCTCTTTAACATGGTAGGGTGCTTTTCAACCTTTTCATTCATTTCAACATATTTGGGGGACTGATACCTAAATATGGAAATGTGTGTAATTTGGTGTTAATCCGAATTAAAATCTGGATCTAGTGAATTAAAATGTGGTTTATTAAGGGGACTGTTTGGCCTTGGCATAAGAATGCACTCTACTGAGTTTATTTAGTCGAGCCATGCGACATTTAAAATCACATAAAAATCAGGGATCCAAAGGAAATTACAACAATCTATTCAAAAGTGCATAAACATAATTGGTGATGTATCCTGAATAGATTTTAAAACAAAAAGTATAAATGAATAAAATAGACAGCATAGCACAGAACAACTGTGAGGCCTGGGCCATAGAAACATCTTTCTTTCTTCACTGGTCCAAACAGGCAGGAATTCAGGATTACCACAAATAATGTTAAAAAAATCATATCTCTTCTTTCCTTTTGATCTAACGGAAAAAAACATTTTCGCATCTAGATCCTATTGATATATTATCAAAAAACTCTCTTCCCCTGTTTTCTCTCTTTTTGTGTCTCCATCTGAATCTCTGCTTTCTTTGTTCATTGCATCATTAAGCAATAAGTCAGTAACCACGTAGAATATTAGACTGGACCCGCGTAATGTAATTACAGCTTGTGTCACTTGTGTTTGTTCTTTTAAAATAAATGTATGAGGGGCTGCAGCCTGAGAGCGATATACTAAATAAAAAGAACAGCCACGGTGAAAGAGAAAACATGATGCCGGTAAGTGTGCACCATTTTTGTTTAAATGTTAGCTCCTCTTTTTCTCCTCCTCCTCTAATGGCTCCAAAACAAGCAGTTGAAAGTGGCACATTTAAATACGCTGAGCCGGAGAGGTCCTGCTTAATCATTTAGGAAAAAAGAAGCGTACTTTCATGTTGGTAAGAATGATAATGAAGTGCAAAATCCTTTTTTACTGGGAGTGTCTAATGAGAGAGGTGCCCTACTTCAACAAAGACTATCTTTTGCAGCACACACACACGAAATCCAGACAAGACAAATATAGATAACATAATTAAATTAAACAATGTGGAAAGAAAGTAGGAGCTCAGTTAGATGAGCAGCTCAGAATGGTGCACTGGATACTGAACAGCAGAGCCCTGGAGACATTGGAGACATATACAGTTAGGAGGATTTCTGGGTGATTGTTATTTTTGTGGTCTGTGCTGGATGTGATGCTCTGAGAGATTTAAATGTGGGTTTGACAAACAGAGATTTTAATTAACCCTCACTCAAAAAAAGAAAGGTACGCTTCTCTTCTGTTTTATCTTCTAAAATGTGGATGTTCACTCTGTCAATTAGACTCGTTCAAATATTTTCCTACGTGTGAATCTGGAGTCAGGTGATTTGAAACATTTTGATGTGAAACCTACAGACAGCTCAAACTCACTGGTGAAGCAGGCTGGTTTAAATAATACATTTTCACTTTTCCATGTGAACTAATCAAACTGTACGTGCTGATAAAGGCCATCATGACATTAAGGTAAAAAGGTCTGAGAAAATGAGTTTGTGACATTACTTTTTCCTAAGTCAAGAAAAAAACCTTCAGTCTCACATTTTAAAACTATATATAGATATTTATGTGTATATGAGAAGTTAACAAACAGCTTGTAATACATTTTAAGGACCAGTTTGTGTGTATTCATATGAAGTGTCAATAATAGTCATTGAATGTTTTATGTAATCACAAACAAGAAAAGGATGTTATTGTTGATCCAATGATCATATAACAGAAATCTGTTTTGAGTCATTTAGTTTATAAAAAAATTGCTTTATGTTTTCTATGAGAACGCAGCACGAGACCCTGGAAATCTACTGCCAATATAAAATCTGAAATTTTAGAAGGACACACAACTGAATAGTCTTGCAGGGGGCGGCTGTAGCTCAGACGGTAAAGTGGAAGCCCACTAATTAGATTTGATCCAAACTCTTTCAGTTTGCATTTTCCAGAAGTATCTTTGATAAAACCACAAACTGCCCCTGATGGCTGCGCCGACAGTGTATGAATGGTTGAATGCGTGAATCCCTCCGAGTGTTCGGTAAGACTGGAAAAGCTTTACATAAAATATGATCCATTTACCCAACATCTGACCCTTATCCAAACCAACACATATTACAACCCTTAACCCTAAAACCAAGTCTTAACCCCTGAGCAAAGTGAGGAACGGCATCCTCCAAAAATGTCCTCACAAGGTCTGAAACTCATTGGTTCCCAACAAGAATACAAAATAATATAATTCAGACACATGAGAGGAGTGCACACTTTTAAGGCAGTAAAATGAGAATGAATGTGTGAACATGTAAATGAGAGAAGCACTGAAACACAGACTATAGTGAACACCTGTAAGTGCCATGACCTTGATCACTCCTTCTTTGTGGCAGGTGCCATCATAGCTGTTATATATATATATATATATAGTAGCTGCTGACAGCACCCCAGCAGGCCGTCCATGTCGGAGGTTTTCAAAGGCTCTGATCGCTGCAAACTAATGGCTTTCATTTGGCTCTGACAGCTTGGTATTTGCAGGTCCCTATTGAATTGATAGATTGCATAATTTAGAGTCATTTGTTTACCCAGCTTGTCTTGTGTGTGTTATTTCGCCTCCGTAGAAATGTTAAATAACAAAACAGGAATTGAATATGATTAATAAGACGACTTATAATGTCAAAGCCACCTCTTGTACACTATTAGTTTAGTGGGCTTTGTTTTCTCCAAGTTTTTTGAACGTGTTATTTAGGTGTAAAGGTAGATTTTTTTTTAAGTCTTTACATGATTGTGAACATCACATGACAACTGTGGTGGAGGCATCTAACAGCTGGATATGAGCTGTATCTGAGGATTCCTCATTGATGTCAGGTAATGCAGACATCTCTAGACTCCAGGTTTGCTGCATTGGGCATAATCAAACCAACTTGCACGGCAGCCTTCACACTGATAAAAACCCAATCAAATCCCCTGCCCAAGTAGTCTAGAGGGAGTTTGTATATGATGGCAATCTGCGAGCATCTGAAGCGGAGAGCCAAGAAGCCTGAGCTGAGACGTGATCAAAGCATCCAAACTGTGCTTTGCTGGAGGGAGGCAGAAGATCTGCACCAAACACGACAAAAAAACTCACAAGTCAACAGTGCTGAGATGGGATGCTGATCAGCACTCATACATTATGAGGTGTCTATTAGGAAAGATGCTCAGTATCTATCTAATAATCCGAGAAGTATGCATATCGCATATCTCGAGAACATTGATCACAACAACACTGCATTCGCAACAACTGGTTCTCCAGTTCTGCGTTCTGCTAACTGAGTTGAGCATCACCAAACTTTGGTTCAAAAGGTGAACAGCTCTTTGTGTAATAGCGCTGGTGCAGCTTCAGGTTTCTGTTGACTGAGTCTCACAGTCAGTCTTGGCAGCGGCTTAATTAAAGGTCTTTTACAGGGTCAGAAATAAACTGCAACCAGCATCACCACAGGCAGAGCAAACATCCCATTCAGTGAACAGGCACTGCATTAGTACAACATAATTATTAATGATAATTATTATTTGGATGACATATTGTTTATTCTTTTCACCCATGTGAAGAAAATCTTTAGAGAATAAATGTCAAAATGATTTCTATACTACCTACAGTAGCACTCATAAGAGATTCCCATAACCCAGACTAATGTGTTTTTTATGTATGGTATGTCCTTCATGTCAAGGTAACCAACAGGATCAGGCTTTATGGGTCGAGGGAGACCCATCAGAGTGGAGTGAACACAGTGAAGTAAGGCCTGGCTACACAGCCAAGAGAACATGTTAGTCCACAGGTAGCAGCCACATGCTACGATGCTTTCCATGGTAGTGTCCGTCAGGTCTACAACAATGAATGTGCACAAAAAATACAGCCTATGTTATAAGTATGTATAACCTATTTTTAAAAAAAAGATTGTGCCATGATCAGCTTACCTGTGCACCTGCTATCACAGCATGCACACATATGTTTTGAGTCCATTTTAGTATGAGTGACAATGTCAAAGACAGCTTTTGTTTTTTTGAGATTTCCCCCAGAGTTTAAATCTTTCATGTTTAATTAGAAACCTATTAAGTCTCAAAAAGGAATTCAACAACAGTAGCCATTAAAGCGGATGTGATTAACATTTTCTGTTCACAAGTGAGAGTAATTCAATTTACAAACTGCGACCAAAACATACAGCGTGATAACATAACAACGCACATATGGGGCGATAAATTATATCTAGACGTACATTATCAATCAAATGGCCATTACGGTACCAAATGCACACCAGTGTGAAATAGTGGAGAGCAATGATTTAATAGATCCTCTTGTGTCGTGAGAACAAAGAATCAAATGCCAAAAGTGAGAACAAGCCAAATTCACACATTGTAGTCAATGATTATTCACAGCATTTCTGTGCAAGCCACGTACACGAGGGTGTGTTGATATCCACTCACGGCTCCTTGTGTTTGTTGACATTAGACAAACACTGTTCAACACGATGATGGAACATGAGTAGAATCAATGAATGCATAAGAGCAGGTTTCACTAAATGAGAACAAGTCAGATTGTTTTCTTTCATGGTCTCACAGTTGTGTACTAGTGTCCGCCAATCTGCAGCCATGTGATGAGAGACACATGGAAGTCTACAATAAGGGTGACAGATTGAGAGCAGCATGTACAGCCTGATGCAATCAAAGGTAATATTTGTCTTTCAACTGCATCCTGCTTACTTCTCTTCACATTTCAAAAATCTAAAGTAAGTCTTCCAGATAAAGATTACAAGTACAAACAAAGCAAAATGAAAATAAATAAATGATCTTAGTTTCACACTTTCTTATTTGTTTTGGCAGTTTCTAACTCATTCTAGTGACAGATAACAGCCAGTGTGAGTGGAAGATGGTATTTCTATCCATTTGCTGGGAGTAGGGTGTCGTATCCAAGCTGTCCACATTGCTGCTACACAGTAAAGAAAGTAATATATTACTGCAACCCAGCAGCATGCATTTATGTTGCAGTGTAAATAATTAAAGAGCTGTGTTTGTTCTGCGGCGTTCAAGAACACGTGGAGAGTTGATATCCCAGCGCGAGCCTGCTTGAAGGATTTCATTGACTTTCAAGGAGTGTAATCACCATTCGGTCTTGGTAGATTATTTTGGTCATACGAGTGCAATGTGTGGGAGAGGAGGTGAGGCTGATGGGATCTGTAAAATTGGCAAAGTGGTAAACTGTAAGGGCCCGTGATGGATGACCTGGAAGAGAGATGCAGGGTAATATTTTGGGAGGGGAAATCTAATTTTCTCCAAGCTAGCTTTAGGGAGCACTAAACTCAATCAAACCTAAATGTAATCAAACATGTCTCTTTGTAGCCATAGTGGGATCTCTCTGGCCACAGACTTACAGTTCTCTCTCTCTCTCTCTCTCTCTAACTCTGTATTCCTCCCTCGTTCTCCCATTCATCAGTCCATAAACAAAGACACAACGTGTCAATCAGAGTGGTTAAGGTCGCTGTGAGGTTACATAGAAAGTGCACAAGGGAAACATTTCCTCTATTTGATAAAATAATCCTGTTTCATCAAACAAAACTGGAGCTCACATTGCAGGAGAGGCCTTGCAGATGCATTGCCACAGGACAAACAAACAGCCCAGTCCAAACAGCCATATTTAGAATGGGCACTACACTGGTATGATCTACAGAATTAAATCAGGTAGGCAATTAAAAAAGTAAGTATATCTGCGGTTTTATTCTTCAAGACAGAATGGACTCAGTAAATGAAGTACAGTATTTTGGAGTGGGTCTCTTCTGTTGAGTGTTACACAGTATGCACAGAAAATATGTTTTTTCACTGCTTGGAATAACAACAAGGCCAAAGACGGCATCATCTGGTGCCTGACAGAACTCTGACACACCACTGCTGTCGATATCTACAACATGTGCAACGCTTTGAGCACCTCAGCACCAAGCATACATGATATCTCAAGGGAAAACCGAGCCATGGGAGTGTATTGATTAATGGGCCCTCCATTTGTAAGATTGCACTGGAGCTGTATAGCTGCAGGTGTAATATAATGACATGTGTAGCGGTGAACCTTATATACATCAACCAATGTAACCTCAGGTTCACAGTTACAGCCTTTGACACTTTGAATGTGTATGTTTGAAAGCATGTGTGTAAAACATGCTTTAATATACATATATTGATATGGAGGAGATGTATTATGAAAGCCAATTGGCTGGACGAAGGGTAACAGAAGGACATTGGGTCTCAATCCATCATCATAACACGTCATGTTGGTGCATCTGAAGTAGAAAAGTTTCTTTAGCCCAGTACTTTATAAAATCTGTGTACTTCCAGTCAGGTTTGGATGAAAACCTTGGAAAATACTTTTTCGGATTACAGAGAGGGAAAAAATGTGTTTATCCTTCGGTTGCAATACTCGCCTTTCCTTGGGTTTCAAATAAATTGCTGAATTTAAGTGGAAAACAAAGAGACTCAGAAAAGCACAAGCCATCACAGAACAGGTATAGACCACTGCTTTGTGGAAATGAAAGGGGTGTGTTCCATCTTACAGATGTGATATGGATGACTGTGAGGAGTAGCTGACAATTTGCTTTGTAAGTATGTGAAATACACACTATATTTAGGCTTGTACAGGTAAAAGGCATAAAAGAGACTTGAATGTAACAGCTGGCTCGAAGTGGTAATACCGGAATATTAATTAGGTTTTCCTGACTAACTTACATAACTAATTAGGGCATCCATCGCTTTGCTAAAGGAAAATACTCAATTTTAGTTCACACCGGCTGCTGTGTGGATTTAACACATGACCTGTCAATTTATCATGATTTTATTTTCTATCTTTTGGCAGCATTTAACTGCCACTACCGACAACAAGCTCAGGCATTTGGCTGCGTCCATGAATATGGGCCAGACTTCTAAAAAGACGGAAATGCATTTTTGTTTCAACGTGCTTTTATTTATACTTTCTAAATAAAACTTTCTAATTATCTTTACTCAACCTTAAGGCTACCAGCCAAAGTATGTGGCAAAGTTTCTCTTTTCACCACAGAGACAAACCAAGACAGCTGCACATTTAGTTCAGTCTAGACAGAAAGACATTACTTGTAAGACAAAGGCAACTTTGCCTTAAGAGGATACGTCTAACAAAGCCACAGTGAGAAAGACAGAAAAGAGTCTGTGTTGATATTACAGATGCAGGAGGCCCTGGATTGAACTCAAAAGCTGCATCAGATTTTTTTAAGAGAAGGATTTGCTCGAATTGCAATTTCCTTATGCAGCTGCATGATCAATAATTTTAACACTGGTCAATTACCATATTAAGGCATGTTAGTGGCTGAAGTGTAGTTGTGTGGAATGAATTAAAGAGGAAACTGTTCAGACGTTCACACAAAGGTCTCTTTCATTAGGATATTACATGTTATCACTGACAATTAGCCCAAAACCATGGGAGGACTTTCCTTGACTCTGATAACATATGGAGCTTTCCTCTATATATATTTTTTTACACCACCTAACAACTTCAGCAGTGTAATGAAAGGCATTATTTAAAAGACTCCTTGGTGAATAGCTGTGATCTCTACAAAACGACAAAGGCTCATTATCAGATGGCACATTTGATTTGGTTAAAGTATTGATAAGCCAGGGCAGTGACTTTGAGGTGATCGATTTTGGTTTGAAGAAAAGGTCAAGTGTAATGACTTGCAGATGCTTCTGTCAGCCTTGATCTGTTTCAATATTAGACAAGTAAACAGAACAATGTTTAATCAAAGTCAACAAGGATTTAATTAGTGTTTTACCCTATTGAGAGTTCGTACTGTAGGTACCATATGTGAGTGATTCACACAATCCTCGGTACGGTTTGTTCTGCAGTTTTGGAGTCACGGTTTTCAGTTTGGTTTGGTACATTTTTGGTATAAGGGCATTGCAAAATTCAATATGCTTTAAATTTATCTTGAAAAAAAAAGTCAATAACTTTTCAGCTTTACAAAGTTATAGTTAAAAACACAGAGAGCATTGTCAAATCTTGAATTAATGTTAAACTCATAATTCTAATTAGTACAAAGAAAAATGTGGCCATGTTATAAACTAAAGCCATCAACATCAAGGCAGCAACACACAGGGCTGCATAACTTTCCCACTAAACACCCCTGACGCTTCCATTATGGATTTTTCACTGACTGTCTCTGCATGAAGAGGCTGTTTAAATGCTGCAGGGAGCAGGAGTTGCTCTTCCGTGCCTGGCTCTCTCCTCCTTGTGCTGTCAACGGACACAGTGCGGTGATGTCTTCTTAAACGGTTCATCTTCTCAGAAGCAAAGGACACACGTGTTGCACAGTGTTTGTCACTTTTTTTTAACGTCCCTGTCACGTTTAACACTAAATCCACGATGCAGTCGACCAGAACAATGGGATTTCTGAGACTGACTGACAGCTGCAAACTGGGAAGTTTCACCGAGTTACTTTTTCTGCACCTACCTCATGATCTGTTTCAAATGATCCAAACAACACATGCTTTCCCCAAACTGTGACTGGCGAACCAAATAGATCAGATTTTCATACTTGAACCTGTCACTCTGAGATAATGGACAGATATTACACTTTACTCAAAGAAATATAAGTTGACACCCTTATGCTGCATAAGATAAAAGCATGCAGGGAAACAAGTTTATGGACAGTGACATCTCAGGGGGACCTGGCTTGTGTCTGCATGTTTGGACTCAAAAAGTAATTACAAACCATCTAAAACCATCAGAAACTTGCATGTGAAGAATCTACGCGAAAAAGACAACCCCATTTCTCTCTCTGACACCCAGAGATTAAATAAATGACACCTAAGTCTTATCAATCTCCATCTCTTGCTCCAACTTGACTCTAATTTTCATTGTGCCATTTCAGTTCAAATAGGGACAGACAAGTGACTTCAGCAGATTTTTTATGGTCGGAATATGGGGCAAATAATGAATTCACAAGATGAGAATGAAAGAAAGGAAGCTGAACACAAAGCAAATGTCCCTTTCTACAATTAAAATCATCACTTGAATCCATTTATATAATCAGTTTGACAATTTTAATTTGTTTTTCCTGCCAAAAATGTTATTTAAAAAGAGTCCAAATTGTAGTGGACGACCAAAGACCCAAGAGGCAACATGTCTTTATTTGACATCTTCACAAAACACAAATCAAAGCATGCACTCAGTTTGGTTGTTTCTCTCTAATGAACGCAGAGCCTTTAGCCAGTGAGCGACACACTGTGTACACATGTTAATGATGGCTGGAGGATATCAGGAAAAACTCTTGAGCTGTTATCATCAAACAAGGCTCAGAAAAGTTGATGTGGTAACTTTTCTTCAGGGACCACTTTAGTACTGTTGTGCACACAGGGTACAGAGGTACTTAGGAAGACTCTCATTTCACTTTCCTATTAACTGCCAGTCCCCTGGTCTCTGTGCTCCCACCCAAGTATATTGATTTGAGTCGGTCCTCAGACTAGACTAAAACCGCTTAGGCTTAAATTCTAGACTTTTTTAAGCCCCACGTTGAAGGGGGACAGTTTAGTTTATGATGTGGCACAAATCATCAAAATACACAAAAAACAATTAAAACTGGATATGTGCGTTGTGTTTTGTGAGTCCACACAATCTCAGATACGGATCAGAGCAGATCAGAAAAAATGAAATTGAAACCCTAACTCACAGGGCTGATTTAAGTCTTTAGCAGCTAGTTTTGAATGAACTTAAAACTTAGTGAACTAGTGTAAATTCTGAAATGAGCACTGAAGGCACCGATCCATAAACACCAACTTTAGTTTGGCTCACCAGCTACAGGCTGAGCTGCGATGTGCTCACAGGGTTTTTTGTGCTGCCAATAGTGGAGCAGCAGCTCTCTTTTGGTCAAACGATGCAATATTGACACAAACAATAAAAAAGCTATGCCTAAAAACATGCATACTGCTGCTAATCTACGATTAGCATATATCGGCCACTACGCTACTCCTGTCTCATAACTGCGTGAAAGTAATTCCTCATACGTAGACTGGTGTTTGCACTAAAAGGTTAGAAGCTAAATTAAAATGTATTGGACAGATCTGCAGGCTACATTTTAAATTGAATTCAATACAACATTCATTTGCCAAGATCATCAATTCTCTGATTGTATGGATTCTGTTGAAAATATATAAATGTGGTGTGATCGTACATTATGGCTCAGTAATGTTGTTGGTTGAGTAAATGTGTCATGTCTTTGTTTCAGTCTTGGTGGGTCATCTAGAATCAGTGGGAGCCACCCACAGATATCACAGACTTTCCATCATACCATTGCTCTATTTATAAGCCTCCCCGTACACCAGTGCTGCTCTCGGGGGAGGTCATTAATTTGCCTCTCTGCCAGTGGTATGCCCCACAAAAAGTCCATCAAAACTTATCTGCTGCTTATCTCATATGGCTTTGTTTGCTGTACTAGAAATTATATCAGTGTTCATTCTCATTAGAAAAGAGGCTGTTTAATTACGTGTGATGGCAAATGCTGTACAGAAGCCGATAAGACGGCCCTCTTTTTTTTTTTGTTTCTTGTGTTCTAGTTTCAGCTAATATTGAATTATCCAGTGGCAGGGTCCACGGTGATATAACAGGTTAGATCTGACTGCTGTGGAAAATTGGAGAAAACCTTTTATTTTTGCGGCCCAGTCCACCGCCATTCACTCACAGTCCTGAAGGAGAAACTCCCTCGCGATGCCCACGCACTCCCGAATATTGCCACTCTTTTAATATTCTTTTTTCATTACTTTCTTTCGGTTCAAGGGTGCAGTGATAAGATATGGGGGACAAGACCAAGGTGCACGACAAGATGTTTTCCAGTGGCGATAAAGTGGTCTCTAGATAAATGTGATACAGTCTTCGATAGCCTTGTGCCTCGTGTGTGGCTGTTTACTCCCTACTCCTGTCTCAGCATTTATCAGTGCACCCCTATTGCAGATTGACCCCATGACCCACATGAGCTTATATCATGGTTTTCATTCCAGGCACACTGCCACGGTGGCTGTGAAAGGTGTTTAATGAACTGTCATGTAAGAAGGTTGTGCTTGCCCATTAGCACCCATCCATCCTCCCTGTTTCTGCATCACTTTCTTATTTACAGCCATATCTCACATGCATTTTGCTGAGCCAGTGCATTTCCCCCCGTACTGGAGAGCCCCGGAGGTGTGAAGAGTTCATCTGGAGAAAGATGTGAGGGGGGATAGAAAAGAAGTAGTTTCATATGAGGACGGCAGGGATACGCGCTCATTTCATTCACTTCATCTGTAAATGCAGATGACGAAACATCTCTGTGATAGAAGAAATTCTTTATGTTTGCCAAGAGCCAGATATAAAATTATTTTTGGGTAAACTGCGCAATTTAATCTATTGGTCTACAACACCAGCCAGTGGTCAATGGATCTTTGCTGGAAGCTGCTGGGAGTGTTAGATCGCAGTCCAAGTAGATTCATTGAATATTGATTGGTCTGCACATGAATAGGAGCCTTACAATAGAGCAAGAGGTTTTTTTTCATTTGTTCATTGCTGAATTATTGTGTATTACTAGTATTCCTTTTTCAAAATGACAGATTTTTGTCCCCCATAGAGACACTCAGACAGTGGACTGATTGTTTGTAATTGGCTGTCTGGATTTTGGGACCACAATCTGTTTGGTTTGTGTAATGTTCAGCTGTACAGAGGAACAAATGCACCTGATTCTTTTCAGTTACAGGTAAAGCATATAAAAGGCATTACTTGTTTTTTGTCTCTTAATGCTGTCAAGTACATGACTACAATATATCAAGTACACCAGGCTGAGGAGCAGGTCTGCAATTTACTGGGAGGAACTGCACTTACAGGAACTAAAGTATACTATCACATATACTGGACTACACTGTAAGAAAGAGAAAACTTAAGATTCAACCTCGGAAACTGGGAAATGTTGGGCAAGACATGACTTTTGAAATGTTTTTCCCTGATGGTTCAGTAAAGAACCTAATACATTTTAGTGTGTGGGCATAACATGGTGAGATTGTACACTTTTTCACATATCTTTGGTGAAAATGTCAATAAATTATTTAAAAGAAAATGTAGAGTGCTAATATGAACAGATGCAATTTTTGTGAGCATCTGGATAATGATCCTGATTTTGTGATTCAAAATAAATATTTTTTGATCGATAATAATTGTTCAGTTACTTTACCGCAACAAATATCCCCTGTAACTATATCAACACAATGAATGATTTGCCCAGGTTTCCATGGTTCATGTTAATCACCAATCAGTCTTGGCAGAGGTTTGCACTCTGCTGTTCTTCTTTTGGTAATATCATTTTTATAATAAGGGTAAATACATGTTAGTTTTTTCTTATCCAGGATCGAAGATATCGATAAGGATGTTATATAATTCAAGTGCTTTCTGGTTGACTTTGTATTGAAGATTATAAATCGACGCTGCTACCAACACCCTGCAATAATATGCTGGCTTACAGACAGAAAGGTTTCAGTGAATGCCAACTGATGATCTGTGATGTTCTCTTCATCACAGGAGGCAAACTGATTATATTTAGATCTCTGAGGCCACTCATGTTGGCTCACCATACTGTAACAGTAGACACTCCTTCTGATCATCAGCAACAACAAAGAGTCAGAACACAGCCTCTGAGAATTCACCAAACACCCAGTCATCACATTCTTCATCAGGCTACATAGATTAGACAGAACATGACCAAGTGATTCAAAAGACAGAGTCAGCTTTGTTAGGGGTTAGTTCTCCAGTGGAGCCGTTGTGGCTATGGTTATAAAGACAGCATGATTCAATCTGTCGACTGGTAACATTTGGTACCAATGCAGTGTGCAGGTCGACCATCATCAGGATCAGTGGTTGTGTTCCATCACAGACCTGCAATTGAAATTAAGTTAAAATTAAGAAATGAAGTGCCGAAGCGTAAGTTGCCTTAGACCATAAGGAGATTGCCATAGACAGAATCTTTCACTAACTGTAGCCATATCTGAGTTTATACAATTACATTTTATAGACAGTAAAAATGTTAAAACAGTGGTATTGGTGAAAAATATTTTTTTTTATTTGTCCAATATAAAACTCTGTCTAGATACAGGTTCAAGGAGGAGGTGTGGTATGGACATATCAACAGAGTGATAGTAAGAGGTACACCAGCATGAATGTGACTGGATGTTATTGGTCAGCTGGAAGCCAAACTGAAGAATAAGCCACTACTAGTGAAGTATGACTGGAACACAACTGCAGTGCTCTGCTAAATGCTGTGCTACATAAAAAGAAGCACAGTATCGATTCCTTATCCTCTCTGAAGTATGGAGGGCAAGAGATATAGTTACAGCTGAGTTTTAAATCAAATCTACCTGATTGTTCTAGCCTTTCTAATTCTAGTTTAATATAATATGTAAATGTCGGCTTGTAAGGCCAAAATCACATTTGATTAGTTATAATTATATATTATTATTATTTTTGCAGATACGCCCCCAACTTCAAACTGAATCATCATGAATATTTTTACATTTTACAAAAAGAGAAAAACTGGACTGTTGATGAAGAACACTGCAGATTCAGTCTTGTAAATGTCATTTTTTTTAAACTTGATAGCATTGAACAAGGTGGTTATTTCAATGTCACAATCACAGAGTGCTGGTCAGAGATAAACCACTAATAGAATTACACAGACATTATATCACAACACTGGTTAAACCATTTCCTCAAAGACTTCAGTGTTTTTGCTCTTATTCGAAATTATCATTTATAACATGGAGCTGTTTTATATGTAGACAAAAGAAAAGGGAGAAAAAAATAAGTGGAATAACATCATAAATACATAATAGCCACTCTACTGTTATTAAGCCTTGTGCACTGTACTCTCCTTCCTGAGCATTTAGCTTAGAATCACAAAAAAACACACATAAACACCGCTACTCATTTGTCGAGGATTTAAAGCGACTTACTATGTCTTCAGGACAATTTTCTGTTTATAGATATTTCTTTAATCTCTTCCACTCTACAACAGGTCATAATTCCTTTGGGGACTGGTTCAGAGTAACAAAGTGACCCATAGTGTCTAAAAATATGTACACTTAACCGATCCACCAAGCACAGACACAGCCTTTCTTGAACAAACTCCCAAATCACTCAAGGTTTTAGGCTAATTCAGAGCAAAACAAACACAATTAATGTAACCCTTACAGGAGCAGGAAGTTGCCGGGAGTAAGCGTTCTCACATTTATGGAACTAAATTAGATCCAAACTGTGTTTGTTCCTTTACAGATTTGAAAGATGCAGCGTAAGTTATGCAGTCTGCATGAATGTTTGATGAGATTAACATAGAAAATATAGTGGCCTACACGGCCTCCCCCTCATCTGTCATCCTCAGTACTATGTCCTGAAACAGAGAGAGGTAGAATTATGTGGTGTGTGAGTTCAGTTGGGATTTTGACAGGACTAGAGAATGAGTAATTCAAAGTCCACCCCCTCTTTATTTGATTTTTCAGTTTTTTTGTTTAGTTTCTGTTGTTTTTATATTTCCCTGCTGATACAGTTTTATTAAGAGGTACTTGAGTCTGCTGGCTTGGTTCGCCAGTTGATAGGAGTGAGCGACAATTTCTGCTCTTCACATCAACAACAACACTTGTTTACCTTGCTCACCCGGGACAAGTCTTCACATCACACCCTGGATTCAATTTTGTTTGGCTTTTTAGTTTGTTTGTGAACAAAACAGCTGGGCAGCAGTGGTCTCTCTGACCTCTATTTGTCTTAAGTCCTCCCTCTGAAATGAGCCCGTCTATCCCCCGCAGATTCTTTATCCTCCCATGAAAATGGTTCTCAGACACAGTGACGTTTACTCAGTTGTGACATTGAAAAAAAAAAAAAGGAACATCTGAAAAGTTTGATGAACAGAATTTGCCATTTAAGACAAACACAGATGTTTGCACCATATACTTTCTGATCATTAGCTCGGTTTCTGCACATATGAGCTAATTGTTTATGTAGTCTGTGCATATCTTTATCAAATGCAAAATGCTGTAAAGCATCTGTACTAAAATGAGGAGACAGCTGACAAAGATGTCTTGCATGTAAATGGACTGAAAATGAGTTTAGTCAAGGTTGTACAGCTACTGAAAATTTTACAACAGTATACAAGCTCTGCAGTCGATGTCTACCAGCGTGGCCTAGCTGGCAGTTTCCCACTGTATAAATGAAAGATGAGACAAAAGGAAAATACATGATTAACATATGCAGATTAACACCCACTCAAAACATTGGTTATTTTGAACTGATATAATAATGAAAATTAAAAGGGGGAACCCAAACTACCACCCTGACTTCCTTCATATGGATTCTGTATTACTTCTTTAAGTGACATGGGGGACACACAACATGGTCCACATGCATCCATCAAGGACCTTTTGTGGCTGTTTGTTTATCAAGATATGAAGTAAAAAAAGACTTTTGTAAATATTTTAAATCTGTACTATCAATGATAAGTGGCTTAAAGGTTAAACATAATATGCCATTTCTTTCATTTACAGGCTCTTCAGAAGCACACTGTATGTATCATCGTGTTTTAAGTTTAAACCACTAAGTTTATATCGTTTCTACCATCAGGCTTTATTTTGTCTGACTTGATTGCTGGAGTAGAATAAGTACTCATGAGGGACAGGAGGAAGTCGCTGTAGTGAAATTATTTGGGACATTCCCTCTGTAAATGGAGCCGATGATGACTAATTTAGGAAGTGGCTCCCTGTGGTCTACCTGCTGGGGATACTTATCTGAACTCCCTTTAAACACTCAACACTGTGTATTTTCCTTCCTAAATAAATGTTGTCACACAAGAGTAATTCTGAATAATTGATGAGTCCATCTTTCCATGCTAACAGATGGTTTTTGTGGAAAGAAAACTTGCACCACTCTGGGCCACCAAAGCCAAACTTGTTTGATGCTGACAAACATTGGCTTTAAAGCCTGAAAACTATGACGCGTGGTTTTGTTTGAATGTCAGTGAACCGAATATTTACCGGTTTAGCTACACACAGAATATGGGTCATGCAACACAAGTTAATTATCAAATAATATCCAGTTGAGTTGAGATGAGTAACTTTACTGCCATTACAATAAATGCTAGGAATTTTCCTTTACAACTGAAATATTTTAATAGCGTTTAAAAAATGTAATTCTATCAAAGTGTTGTTCAAACTGAACATTTGACCACATGTACTCATTATGATTAATTCATGTGGAGCTATGAAAGTCTATGCTATTTTTAAAAATGATATCCAGCATCTAATAACCAGTAGTTGTAGAGAGATCTTAGTCTAAACCAACGGGTTGACTTGAAAAACCTGTATCACCATCCTCCACTTCACCGTTTGCAAAGCAATGAAGCAATAATAGACCGATGATCCCCTTTCTATCCTGATTTATGTGTTTGTAGAATATGGATGGATTGTTCAATACATTTTAGCAACAACTAGCGGCCTGTCTACAACTTTTTTACCGAAAGGGTGAAAAATGACACTTGCCTCTATCCCAAAGTTGAATCAACACACGAGTGAACTTACTAGAAGTATCAAAATATTAGAAAGTTGGCTATTGATGTGACTGATGTTAAGAAAAAAACATCACTGTACGTGCATCCCTGCAGAATAACAGAAATAATCATCTGAAATAAATGTCACACTTGTTAAAGCAAGGGAAAAGGAGCTGGTTAAATAAATCACATTTGGAATGGAGTATTGTAAATGAGCCGGTCTGAATGGGTAGGAGATTAGTTTCTTTATTTTTAAACATGATATTTCCCATCAGGTTAGGGTTCACTCTCAGGAAAATGTGATTTGTTGTGCACTCATTATTTTTAATTAGCTCCATCTCCTCAGTCAGTTATTGCCAGTTTTACCGATAACACTGCTGTCTGTCAACACATGTTTGTGCCTCCTGATAATGCCGATGGCTACTGCCAAGAAACTAAAGGCTGAAATAACAAAAGCTTTAATGAACTGGCCTGGGCTGAATTTCTTTAAGGTCGTAAATCAGTGACGCAGAAGAATGAATCAGGCATATAATTATACAAAGAAGTTATGAAGTGGCCCAAAGAAAAAAAAGAAGTCCCTGTGACTCCATCAAACAAAACTGGCTGTGCTCACTGGTGTGAAGCATTCAGCTTAAACACTTCAAGAATGGATGGCTCCTGTGCATCTCAACACTGCAGAGGGTTTGTGAACCACTGACCTCATGATGCTTAAAACACTTTGAAGACGAGGGGCTGGATCAATAAATAAAGTATGAATCTGACACAATATGAGAGACTCCTTCCCAGAAATATTAAATCCATTCATGTCCCAAGGCCCTGTGAGAATCTCCCTTGTTCACTCTATTGACACCTTTTGAACCACTACACTAAGGCTGTTGCCCATAGGGACGAGGCAGCGGAGCGACGCTGAACACATCCATTGTGTTACTGCAAATACATCCAAACATTTCACTGTAATTCACGTTGATCATCTGTTGTGATTCTCCCAGACCTCTCGTACAACATGCTGGCTTTTCACAGCGGAGCAATATTTGATATATAATCAATCACTTGAGACAGACAGGATTTCTTTCTTTCGTCCAAATGATTGAATGGTATTTTGATTCATTCAACATTTTTCTCTTGTTTTGTTTTTTGCTTGGTCAGTGTTCAAACCTTTGTATTAATTGCACTCTTTACAACTTCCTTTCAGATTTTGTGCATTATTGTTTGTGCAGTGACTCATTTATCAAAAATGGCATTTAGTTCAAATCTCTTCAACATTCTCAACCTTTAGTTGAGATCATTTGCATTTTTAACGCATGTAATAATTCAATGTGTAATGAGATAATTAATCACAGTTGCCACTGGCCAAATTAATGATTGCCACAGCTTAACAAACCCAAGAACTCTGTAGAAACAGAGAGCGGCTTTCAGAGTAGAAGATAAACACTAAGTGCCAGGGCTCATCAAATATTTATTTCAGCTGCAATGTTTTTTGTTTTGCTTTTTTTTCCACCAAAGCAAAGTATGAAAAATAAACTACCTATTTGTGACAGAAGGTTAAAATGAAATGGAACAAGCCACCCTAGGAAGAACGACAAATAAATTCTTATCTAGTATGGCCTGTCTGTTCTCTTTTACATACAGATACAGAGATTTATGCAAACTGAAACAATGCACAAATGGCTGCTGGCTACAGTTTTCTGCACTGCGTTTCGTGGGTGTATGTGAGACACTGCACAATTGAATAAACAAAGGATGAGGAAAATAAAGTTGTGGAGACCGGTTTGTGCGTCAAATTGGGTTTTCATAAATCAGGAGCACTAAAGTGGAAGATACTTGAGGTTTCTTGCTGCAAAGCCATCCCTGAAATTACACCGGATAACATATATTTGAAAATAAAGTTGCGCTAACACAACATCACCTAATCAATCAATAGTATGAGAGTGTATTGTGTGAAGGAACACCAAATGCGTATTCCCCATCAATAAAGTCATGAACAAACTAGTAATTTGTATAAATGCAATGAGACCATTTTTCAATTACTGAGGCCCATTTGCCTGAGAGATAGATATTCAAATATATTCAACAACAGGAATGCAATTGCATGAAAAAGACAAAATGCATCACTGTTAGAGAAATGCCTCCAAAAACCTGCATTTTGTGTTTTGTGTTACAAATAAGTTCCGTTCACATAAGCTGTAATTTTCTTCTTTTGTTGTTACAACTTAAACTGTGACCCAGATATTCTTGGCAGTTATTAATCAATTCAAAGCTCACATAGTCAATTCTTTTGTAAAATAAAGCTTTGAATTAATGCCAAACTTATTGAGCAGGGTTCCTAATTTAGACAGAAGCTAAGACAATTGAAAAACACCACGCTCTGATGAAAGCAATGAAGACACAGGGGGACAAATTAAGTGAACAGAAACCAGTGGCTTTTAGCTTTTACTTTTAAACTAATTTAGTTCAGTGCGACACAGGACTAATCAAAGCCTTGATATAAGACCCTTATTTATCAAACAGCATCGAGGACCTTCTGTTATCGCCCTGCATCCTGTAAACATGACTGTGACACTTATGGATCCAAACAGCAAGTGTTAATGGCAGAGCGAGGTGAGGAAGGCAGGATGTAAGATGTAACACATTATTTGTAGTGTTCATGAAATACATAATGAGGCAGTCACTAAGACTGGCTTGTTTACTTTTAGAGGAATTTTTCTTTCTTGGATTTCTGCTGCTACTTTACAAAGAGGAAACGTGAGTGTGGGTTTTAGGTCACCCTGTTTTGGAATTTGGAATCCTGCCCTTTATGCTATGTTTGGGAATCTTGTCTCAATAAACATTCATTTCTAATAAACGTGTTAAATATTTGAAGACTGAGACTTTACCACATCGAGGACCTGAAAGCCTGAAGTGATTGCACCATGGTTATGAGATAAACCCACTCAGGGAAGGTTTTTGTAGAAAAATGATTCAGCGCTCTGGATTTATTTGGACAAATTTATTTGTATTATTTTTGATCAAAATCTAAACCACTTCTCATTTTTCCTGCAGGGTACTTGCTGCAAGTGCAGCATAGTCTCACAGAATCCAATAATATGATAATAAGCTGACCAACAACCCCATTCAGGGTGGTGATTATTTGTGTATCAAAGGCTATAAACATTCATTATTCTTCCTGTGGTGAGCTATCAGTGCCTCAGGGCAGCGTATGCACATCTTAAATGTTTTTGGAGAAGTCAGCCTGAGGCACAAAACAGCCTCAAAAGAAAAGAATGTTCGAACACTGAATACATATTCTTAATAAAAGACAATTTTTTGAATACAAATACAATGTTCAGACTTAAGGTCCTGCAAAAAGTTACTCCACCATTGTATCTTGATGGGCCTTTTGTCAGGGAATAGGATTGTATCGCAGTGGTGGATATGGACATTATAACGGCAAGATCGTTGCTGTGATGTGAGGTCTATATTGATGTGATTGATGAAACATCTGGGTTGAATTAAGAGTGTATATATGGACAGTCTTGATCAAATGCCTGGTGGAGATGTAAGGTCAAAACATTGGGTTTGTATTTAATACATTTCTGAGCAGGATTACTTCAAAACCACTGAATGGATTTCTACCAAACTTGGAAGAAAAGGACATGAACCATCCAGGCGAAGGGGCAAACCCAGAAGTTTTTCAACAATATAGAGTCCGCTTTCAAATTTCCAAGGAATAATTCATAGATCTTAAAGGAAAAAATCTGTGAGTGTACGGATCCGAATAAAAATCTGAAACAAGCTGATTTAAAAGTTGTTTCATAGCAGGGTGTCCTTTAATTGGAATAGTCCTTTTTATCAATTTATTATTCTTCCACAATGGGGATTTTGATTTCCTGGGCCACGGTGGAGGTTTGCCTTGTACAAAGTGCTGTACTAGTTTTGGAAGCATTTATTGAATTTACAGTTGTTCTTTGTTTCTTAGACATATTTCTGTAACAATAATAATTTTACAACATTACTTCACGATTGTGAATCACATACCTCTAGTATACCACTGTGTACTGATTCTCATTCCTCATCTATGCAGTTAAAACAAACCCCCTTATCATACCAAGAGAATAGTAGCCTTGAACTATCTACTATATGTACTATAGAGAATAACCCCAGCACTATTAATTATTTAAAATAATGGAGGGTCATTAAAGTGCACTAGGCAGCGAACAGGGAGGAACTCCAGACTCTCTTTAACATTAATTTAAATGTTCACAAAACGTCCACATCATGAATAACGCTGCTCAGCTCAGAGAGACTTGTCAGTGGACGTTCCCTGTGTAACTGAAGCCTGGAGCGGCGCCAGAGTGTTTTACACGGCTTTTAATGTCTGCGTTTTACTTCCTTCCTTTGAGAACAATAAGTGCATTTGTTGACAGTAACATCTGACACTTTCTGTGCGTCTTGGGTTTTTTCAGTCTCCTGAATCTATAAACATCTGAATTTTATTAAGAACACTAAATTTGAGGGATCTACACTCATGATGTTGCCAGCGAGACACTCTGCTGACTGTAGGGAGTTCAGTCTCGCTTCAGTTACCCTTATGTTGATTGGACTATTTTTAGCCTGGCACTGTGGCTGTCCTGAGCCCAATTACAGTGTAAACAGCAAAGCAGAATGAACAAACTGATAGAGGATGAACAGAATATTATATGTTGATGTAAATGCAAAGTATTATACTAAATTTTGAACTCAGATCACGTTATGAATTACAATAACCCTGTTTGCAGTAGAAAGAGTGCGTTTAATGACAGCTCTCACGGAACCATTGCGGTGAGATACCAATCTGCCGCAGCTCGATGTAATGCAACCAGGATCAGTGAGTACAGCTGGGACATTTTACACCATGCACTTAAGTCAGCACATTACTGATCAATAATTACATTACAGTAATCACTCTATAAATTCTGTCTGATACACAATGTTCTGTATTATCAGGATGGCCCGGTTAAGTGAAAATACGGTGATAGGTTCCTACTTTTGCTCAGCATCCTGATTCTCTCCTTGTGGCTAAAAGGTTATATGCTGATCACACATCAAAGCTAGTTACACACATTAAGTACTTATGCAAAATATGGAGCATTGTGTGTAGATTGCTGCAACATCATTAAATGTGAGAAATAAAGGGGTCTGAAGACTTTCTGAATCTTATATATATAGATATATATATATATATATATATATGTGTGTGGCTATAACAACCAAAGAATCGTCATCCCTTTCAAGGTAGTCACACACTGTGCAGCAATACACCACTGGCTGCTTTCTGCCACGCTCTGGACACTGGCTGGAAGTCTCATTCTGCGTCAAGCAAACACGTCAAACACCATCTGCAGAGCACGCTGGATCTCCTCCACTGTGTCAAAATGCTGACCCTACAGCTTGAATTTTTATTTCGGGGAAGAGGAGGAAGTCACAGGGAGCTAATTCTCTGTGAGCAGGTGCATTGCAATGGTGGAACAACCAAGTGCGACTGCGCCACAGTTCATGTTGTTTTTAGCAATTGTCCTCGCTTAGACACTTTGGAGCAGTGCAATATGAGTCAGTATTGATCCTTGACATGTTCAACACAGAATTTGTTTGTTCTCTGGACAACTTTGTGACCTTGGGGTGGGCAAGATGACGTCAAATCAATATCACAATTATTCCGAACTTTTACCTCGTTCAGGATTAATGAACGATTATTTTATAACACCCCCCCAATGGGGCGCATTACTCGATGTCGGTCAACAAGCGACTCTGCTCCTCTTTCTAATCATTCATCCGTAGATTGATTCTTTTCAAAAATCTGCTTCATATTTATGTTCCTGGACAAACGGGGTGTCGCTTCTTCTGCAACTGTGAGGTTAAAACACTGGGCTGCATCATAATCTGAGTGAAGAACTTCTCCCCTGTCACGATCACATAATTAATAGATGATTTCGGATCATGAATCCGAATCGTCCCAGTCCCTTTAACACTGATGTCCTGGCTGTGTGCGTCACAATTACGTGTTTAACACAGGTACTGATTTAAAGAACACTGATTAATGACAGTTAAAGCTGTACATATTGCCCTGTCGTGATTTTGTATCCATACTCAACAGGAACAGTCTCTGAGTATTTGGATTTCTCTCTCTCTCTCTCTCTCTCAGTCAAAGAGGTCAAAGTCAAAAGTGCCTGATGGAAATAACTCTCAAAAGGCTGTTAATCTTTTAGTGGGAAAAATATTTGCGAGTCTTGCAAACAGGGAATTTTGAAAAATAAGCACCTGCGGTACGTTACAGAAAAGCCAATCAGACTTTGAATCTTGGCCCAGGCGTCTGTGTGGACTTTGCATTGTTCACTTGCAAGTCTCATCATATTGATCTCGGTCACAATGGGTGGAGGGATCTCAATGTGCTCTATGACTCAGCACATTGGTGCTGCAGCTAGTCACAGAGGGAAGCCAGGCTGAGAGATAGTAATCTTCTTTTACTTGGCAAAAGTCATGTGTCTTAATGACAAGAACACTGAAACTGTTGAGTACTTGAAAATAAGAAACCACATAAAAACTGTCTGCTTGATCAATCAGTATGCCAAGAGGAGAATTGTTTAATTTATCACTGTAAGAATGGAAATCTACACTGTGGGGACTCACTGACCGAAGGCTTCACCTTGGATAACATCTAGTGCTACATGCAGCTGCCTCTTAATGGAATGGTGAAGACTACAGTGTGCCTGAAGGGGCTGGTGGGTGATATCCATTCCCCTCTCGGGGCCTCCAGAGAGAACAAACATAACTACACTTGCCTCCGTCTGAACATAAAAAGCAGAAGTAAAACTGTTCTGTAAATTAAAAGCTACAGCTCCATTATTAGGGCTAATTGTACAGTTGTCCTCAAGGATACTGAAAGGTGAAAGGGTTTGGGGAGGTGAATGTTGAGTTTAGTTACTGCTGCTCTGCATGTCAAGCTCATGCCATTCTAGCACAGTAAACATGCAGTTTACAATGGTAATGATATTTAACATTCAAAAGTTCTTTTTTTCACATTTATACCTATATAAAAATGACAATTTTTATGTTGGGCTGTAATGGCAACTGTCAAATTTTATCAGCAGCTAGCAAGATAATGATTGCTAACTAGGTGAGTTTTGAACCAAAACTTAGTTTTAAATGTAAAGGATTAGTTCTAAAAGTAAATAAGTCAAAATGTCTGAGGCAAAATGCGAAGAGTTTTATTGTTCGTCTACTGCACAATGAAGGTGGTTTGCTCTGGTATTATGTTATTGTTGTTTAAATAAAACTGTAATTAAAATGCCATTAAATGCTTTGTTATAGTTCAATGTTTTCTGGACCCAAGTGCAGACAATCACACAAAGGCAAGAATGTGCAGTAGAGACAGTTTTAATTAAAGAAAATTGGCTTACATACAGACGGATGGAGTAAACTGAAGAACAAGCTGCCAGGCAAACAAACTGCACATGTCCAAACTCTGTTAATCCAACAACTAAGGCAGAAAAAAACAAAGCCAGAAGCTGAATGCATGAACTAAGAACGAGTGAAGGGAAACCTGACTTAAATACTGAGGGACGCAATGAGACAGTTAAAGCAAATCAAGGTGTTGCAGAAAATCACTAAGGCAAGAAAAAACAGATAACTAAAACCACAATGGACACACAAGAGGAGTAATTTCTAAAAAGAACACATAAACCATTAACAAATAATAAAATGTATAGGTGTTAAGTCATACAAGTGGCAGATTGGGACATACTAACTACAGAAAAGCATTTGTGCAGAATTAAGATTCATCCCTTATTCTTTGCAGGGGAGATGGCTTTTAAGTTTTAAGTTTAAGTTTTTGACCTGAAGAGGCGCTACAAAACCGTTTATGTTCTAGCACTCATAATTCAGAGAAGAAGGTTGAGCAAAAACATTGTTGAACAATACACTGTGTTTGCTGAACCTTATTTTAAAACCCACCTGTGACCACTAGTTTCAATATCACCAGCTAGCATTTCTAAGATTATTTTCTTGAGTGCCTTGAAAAGCACTAATAAAATCCAAGTATTACTATTTATTATAATGTTCTGACAAACTTTTACCTCATCACACTTTATACTAAGATGTGTGTCAGTAAGACTAAGTTAACATACTGTACTCGCAGGAAGTATTTACTGAATCATTTAAAGAGCCCGACCGAAGCTTTTGATTTTCCTTCCCCAGCAAACAGTGCAGATGTATAATATTTCTGTTCAGTTCTAATGAGCATCATTACTCCTGCATTGATGCTGTGCCAAATGAGCTCCCTGAATTTGAAAAAAGGAACAGTTATTTAAAGAAAGTGATTTGAACATTAAATCTGCATCAAAAATCTGCTTGAAATTCACATCGTAGCAATTAAGCATATTTTCAAAGCCCATTAGCAATTAAATAGATAGTTCTGGGGTGAGTGTGTACGGATTAAAGTAGTTCTATAAACTTGAAGGGGGGGGCATACTGTATCGGTATACTCTCTATGAAGTAATTAGGTCACAAAGCACTCGCATCAGAGAACAGGAAACTTAGCGGCTTTGGTCCCAGCCTGAGCAGATGGTAACACATCACTAAAATGGAGCCCCGCGAACAACCTACAGGGATCTTTAACGCTCAATCTAGAATGTGAGTATAGTGAGCCATCTTGAACTCGGCTGCAGTTTTCATATGTCAAACCTCTGCCAAGATATTCTCTCTTTGCTGCATAGAACACACTGTCCTTTCACAACACATCACATCTTTCTTTTCATTCTCTGGGGCAAGATCGGAGGAGGCCCGCACAGAGGAATTTAATTTCTTGAGTCAATGCTAAGAAATGATTGTGTTCTATTAGAGGAAGCACACTGTTCAGGACTATCGCTCTAGTCCAGTGAGCAAGAAATCTTGCCAGCACAAACATGATAAGCTCTGTCTGTCCCGGTTCTTGACAGAATGCTGAAATTGTGTGATTGTTACAGCAGTGAATATCCCTCAGGTAAAAACAGAACACTGGGCAGCCTCACCACAGCCGCCACTCATTTGGCAGATATGGGAAAAGACACGTGATAGTGGCCACACAATACATGACCGCAACAAAATTATAGAAATTCAAACAAGGGACAAAATATTTATATGGATATCAGGCCTGTGCAAAATTAAATTGTTATTTTAAATTGTAAAATAAAATCATTATTATTATATGTAGTAGTATTTACATTCCTTTAATTTGCTCCTATATAGTTTTTTCACCAGCTTATGAACAAAGCTGATAAAAGTAAACTAATTTGAAGATTTGATTTTTTTTCTTCTTAATAAAATAATTTGATTACAGTCAGAACTAATACATACTCTGCTCTGACTTTTTGACTTCTGTAAATTTGGTGCCACATCTTTGCTGATGTCGCAGCTGCCGTCATCTCCTTCATTTTTGTAATTCTTTGCCATCTTTGTGCTCTGCCACAAATATACTTGTGTTATCAACACATATTTTATTCTTAAGAACAGAGAGTATTCGCAAAAATAACCTAATAAGTGCCTCTATCACTCTGATGCAGAAGCTGAGGTGCAAATTGATAAAAAGGCACATTTTCACTCTTCTGTGTGTTAGAACATTGGAATAATCTAAAAACAGACATCATTAACACCTTCAAAACACCTTTGCACAACACTTTAAATTCAGTTTGCTTGATCCCCCCTCCTCATGACGTCAAAGGAGTGTGAGAAAAAAAATGGCTTACACTTTCATGGATTTAAAGAGGGAAAAAAAAACAGATGTAAAGAAAGAACAGTTCAACCCAGCATCAAAGCAGACAAAGTAAAACAACTTGGGGGTCAGGTGTACATTAGTCGGCTATTGCCGCCAGGTGTGAAAGCAACAAGTCAGCTGACAGCCAATGGTTGACAGGATCCAGACTCGGATCCTGTCAAGGTCTGCGTCTCTGAGAGAATCCCAGAGGAAGACGAGCAGAAACATGTCAGCCTCCAACACTGATGTCAGTCTGTGCTCACAGTTCAGGAATCAATGCAATTTGTACAAGCAACTCAAAAAAACCCCACTAACACAGAGAGATTGTGTGGTGAAAGCAAAGTGTGATGGGTGGGGACAACTGTAAAGCCGTCAGTCCAGAGGCTGACGTGTAGCGTGCACATCGTCCATTTCCATACACGCAGGTTTCCCTTCCCTGCCTCTACTCTCCTTTCAAAGAAAATCAAGTTAACAAGGCAGCCTTTGATCAGCATCTTTGCCGCATTTAAAATCATCACCTATCACAGTTTTTATTTGGACCTCAAACACCTGACATTATTACATAAGGTATATTTAAAAATCTGCACTCACAATTCTCTGTTCTCGATCGTTGTGAAAAAAACCACAAAGCCGGTGTGCAGTTACACGAGTGGTGAGGAGCTGTAGGTCATTGGTACCGAATGAACAGCTGTGGTCCTAACACAGGCTGCAGCGAGGAGCAGGGAGCACAGTGGAGGCAGGATGAGTGCAGGGCTACAGCTGACCACATCAAAAGCCTCCACTGTGTGAGGTGAGGGAGCGAGGAGAGGACGATATCACTTCCGCAGCAGTCTGTCTGCAGGTACTGGAGCAAATATTGAGAAAGTAGGACTGTTGTTAGATAAAGTTTACTTTGATGCAGCAAGATGCAAGTACTTTAAATGGGTTGGTAGGTAACCTGATTTCCCCTGGAAACTCACCATTTTTATGTTAAAATGCAGATTAATAAAAATAAAATTTAAAAAACCTAGACGGATAAAGGTTTCATCTTCTAAGCTGGAGCAAATTAATGTTGTTTGAACATACTGCAGGTTTCAAAATGTTTTCCGGTGTCATATCCAGTTTATCTGTCCGTCAACACATCCCTTCATCTCAGTGTGGATTCTCAGAGACGACAGCATTTGTCAAAATCCCCAGGGGGAAGCTGAGGTGCCATGACAAACAGTATTTGGAACGGATGAGTAATATGTCAGTCATTATGAGAAGACTCAGTACAAGTTGACTATTTGGTGTTTTAATTTATCATTGGAAAAACATGGTTATTCCATTAGTATTTGATTAAAGTAATTTCTAAAATAGATTATTATTATTATTTATAGATATAGTTACTGGCTATAGCAAATTGTGTGGAGACTATAGATTGTATATAAAGATGGACAACATGAAAGCTCCCCAAAAAGGAAGCCAAAGCATCTCAATCACCACCTGATGGCTGGCTGCAGTATAGGTCGTAAATCCCACCCACTCCATGTTGATGGATGGGAGACGGGCCAAACTAAAAGCTAAATATCACGTCAACTATATTTTTCTCAAAGGTGTTTCCTGTCATTTTAAGTCGGGATGCACATGTCTCAAAATGCTCAAAATGACTCAAATGCTGTCAAACTGTTTTAAAGCAGCAGCTGCCTTCCGCATCTACTGTCTTTATTCATCAATCCTTGGGAATCAGGACAAGAGATATGTCCATATTTGAACTTAAACCACAAAACACATTATTGAATGTCGTCAAATCTGGTCAGTTAAGTTCCAAGCTGTGCAGCACAGAAGCTGTAGAGTGGGGAGATCACAGACGCTACGGCAGCCATAAATCTGAAATAACTTGAGCAAGCAAAAGTTTAGATTAGCAGCTAAGAATTTCATCCCAGAAGCGGCTTCTGAAACACTTCTCTAGTGAAACAGAGGGATTTAAACCTTTCAGAGGAGCCCGGACATACAGGCAACCAGAGGTCTGAGAACTGTACTCATCAACTTAAGCCGTTTTTGGCAACCTCAATGGTTTCAAAGGTTAGGAGTTATTGCGTACTGCTATCTCCTTCAATGATTCTCGGAAGTTTATGTGCCAGTTTCTATCAGGCCAAAAGTTTGATTTTTGATCTTTTAACCTCTCCCTTAACATTTGATCTCACTGAATTCCTCTTACATTCAAATGCTTCTGAGAAAGATAATACGTTCATATCATATTTTTTATTTCTACCATAATGGGTTTGTGAATCCTGAAACATTGGGTATTATTCTAGCTCTCAAGGCGGATCATCTTGTGCCTTTATCTTTACCAATCTGAAATAAATGTCACATTCTGAGGACAAGTGTGAATTCATTAGTGTTGCTTGACTGGTGCAAAATTCCTCCTCAGAAGTAAGTCTGTGGTCATCATAACAATCTAAAGGAACAGCCAAATGTAGGGGGATGAATACCAACTGAAGAGCAGTAGAGCGATCTCAGTAGATGTTGGTGTTAGGCTATAATCAGGTTTTTGTACATGAAACTACAGCAAACCTTCCCCTTTATATATAATTAACTTTGACAACGCATATCATTTATACATTTCATCACATGTAACCACATATCTCTTTCATCTTCTCTTAGATCCCTCAAGTGAGCTACGCCTCCACGGCTCCAGAACTGAGTGACAACACCCGCTATGACTTCTTCTCCCGGGTGGTTCCCCCAGACACCTACCAGGCCCAGGCCATGGTGGACATTGTCAAGGCCATGCGCTGGAACTATGTCTCCACTGTGGCTTCAGAAGGAAACTATGGAGAAAGTGGCGTTGATGCGTTCATTCAAAAGTCTCGAGAGGACGGTAAGTCTTTCTTCCGACATTTCTTCAGGCATCTGTGTTTGTTCAGACGGATGTGAAAGTGTTTTTCACAATGTGAATCTCATTCTGTGAACTGAAAAATACACCCAAAGTGTTTCCCTGTGAGTGGACAAGGAATTTGGTGTCTTGAAGGTAGAGCAAGCTATTATAATCCAATACACTTACCGTCAAATTCAGTGAGTATCTCCTCACGGTCCGCTAGCTGTCCCTTCTGTGTGTGTGCTAAAAAAAACAAAACAGCCCTGACTCTGTAAAAGGGAGGTAAACAAATTGGCCTGCATCGAGGCAGACAACACTACGACGGCAACATGAAGGATTATAAAAAAGAGAAGGGGGGGCTGGGGGAACGGAAGGCAGACACTGTAAATCTGTCACATGCCAACAGATGTGCTAATTTAATGATTAACAGGGGAAGCAACCTCCAGCAATGTATACCAGTGGGACAGGGATGGCAGCGTATACTACACAACATATACGCAGTGGCATGAGGGAGGAATGGCCGAAGAAAAGCCAAAGAGAAGATGGTCAGAAGATTTTGTATCAAAAGAAATGCTATGATCAGGCAACGGACATTTGCCATACTTTCTATTATTATTTGTATCTCCTCAGAAGTTTTGTGGGTATTATGTTAGCTATAGTGGCAGGTAAGTTGAGTATTCCTGTATTGAGCTAATGTGCTCGCTATGGGAAAGTAGTTTTTTATTCTCAGCATTCGCTTTGCAGCAGCAGCTGCAGTTGCAGTTTGTGGTTTTGTTGTTTGCTCTATATCATGGTATTTGTCCATACAACATGTAGACGTGGAGAGGGTCTTGTGTCACAATGACATAATAACCTGAGTTTGCACAGTAGATTTGGTTGTATGCACTGTCCTCTACTCTATCGCAGTAGCTTTGTAAAATCATTCTAAACAACCAACCTTTCCTAGTTTTTAGTCCACCATGTTGGTTCGCACATTGTTTCTTTGATGACATTTAATATAACAATGTTTGCTTTGCTTCATATTTAAGAGAATATCTACCTACAAGCTGTTCAAGTGCGGTCCATGTATTTGGGGTGGGGAGCTTCTAGTGGAGTGCTGAACGACGGGTTTGTTAATATTTGAACTCAACAGCTTAACAATCTCACTCCAAAAGTTCTTACTGAAGCTTCAAATATGTATTTGTAGCCAGCTTCCAAAGATATGTGACACATACACTTTATGGTGCAACCAAGACTAAAAGGTATTTATTGGGAAAAACCTGTAAATGTTTACGATTTATGTTTTATAAAACAGAGACTGTTGGGTTTGATAAAGACTGAAATCTAAATTCTTAGCCTGAAACCTGACTTTACAGTAAGCTTACCTTCCCTCTGGGAAATATCTGCTGCACAGGTGTATTCAGTGGATCCAATGATGGAATTGAATTGGATTTTCATACTGAGAAGTACTGACAGCGTGAAAGGGATGCTGCAGAGCTAGCCTTAGGCAACATGAGAAGATGGCATCGTACAGTGTGGGGAATACAGTCACTTCGGCGCAGGAAGCTGCTGGCACATGCTCACTCTGACCCCTGACCCTTTCTGAAGCAGAATGTAATCACTACCGACATTTCCAGTACTCGCTGTGCCACTGCGTCGCTTTCTCTCATACCAGCTCTAAGCTGCTGCCCATCATCAGTCATCCTAGAGCAGCACCAGCAGCAGATTACTCCTGCAGAGCCCTCCAGTCAGTCCAGCTCAGCTGCCTATTTGCCTAACAATACGTATAAAGGGGATTCAAAACCCAACACGACAGCTCCAGCATGATTTGAGCTTTTGCTCATTTATTTTGAAAATAATCTTTTATTTTCTCTACATTCATGAAATGAAGCCTGAACCTGCATGTATAATTCAAATATATTAATATGAGCCTTTGAAAACCCATCAGCACATAATTTCAAATTACCATTAAAAAGTCATGTAGAGGCTGTAGAGAAATCAACCCCCAACAAATTGAAGTGTAACTGTTTTAAGGATATTATATGAAAGAATTCCACATTACATTTTCTAAAAACAACAAGAATATGTTATAGATTCTGTTGACTTGTGTACAGTTGGCTGCTTTTTACGTTCCACTGTCGTTCAAGTCATTATCTCATCTCTGAACATACTTAGTCATTATAGGTAGATTTTCATCAGTAATGGTGAAGACAACTCTCACGATCGCCCCTTTAAAAAGCTGAAATTCTGGTTTTGGTTAACCTAAGTGTTATTCCTTATTTCACTGTATGTAAACCTCTAAAAGACTTATTTCTTTGACTTTCAACCAGCGTCTCCCTCTCTTTTGTCACGGCTTCTGACACATTACAATACAGTTCTGTTCAATCTGTGAAAGGTTGAATAAAATAAATCTAATCATTACATGGTAGTTGATGGTTGTAATATACTAAAAACAGCAGAGGTTAGTGTAAACAACTCTGAAAATGTCATAACAAAAGATTTTTACGACATAAGAAATATAGTTAAAAGTTTTGTTGTGCCTTCAGGGTAGATAAGCATACGGTGTATTTTTATCATAAATATTTTTTTTTTTTTCTTTTTCAAAAGAAAACTCTGAAAGGTATAATTCAATTTTAAATCACACAACTTCACTGTGGATGTTTTTGCATCTGCTGTTTTTGTTTTGCACAAAATGTCTCACTTGGAGTCAGGTGGAGAACCCCTGAAGTGAACCCCAACTTATTTTTATCCAAACTCAGCACAGCCTTTCATTACATTGAGCCTGCACTGAGTTATGAACACTTCCAGACCAGCAAACTTCAATTTCCAGCTGCAGAGACTTTATTTGTGATATCATGTCACAGTCCATTGTGCCTCCCAAGGTCACACTTTGATTAGGGAGGTTTTTGTAAGGGGAGTTCCCACATGCCTGCTATGTTATGTATGTCATGTTTTACTAATATGGTGGTTTGGGTGGTACCTTGTGCTGGTCTTAAATCTGTATTTGGGACATGATTAGTCACTCTCCCAAACTAGAGTTCCCAAACAAATAAAAGCCAGACAGCTATTTGTTGCAATTAATAATCTACTCTTCTTTAACTACAGTCTGTCAGACTGTTTGGAATCGTTTTTCTCAATGTCGATAAAGTGTGACAAAAGGTTTAAACAGAATGGAACATAATTATTAGAAGTGGTTACTAGTAGCAGGGAGGCTTCATATATAATACAGCATAATTTAGAATAGTATTTCCAACATGTATCTGAAAGAGCTCACAAACAAGGCAACCATAAGAGTGATAAGCACCAAAATGTTATTTTCTCATAACTTTATATGTACGGTACATCCACATGTTCTCTACACCCTCTAATACCTCTGTGTGTGAAGGTTTCTAAAATGCATATTTATAGTATTAGGGCCGGTGGAAGCTTAGACTGTGACCATTGCAATCGACATCCAAAACAGTATTCAAATGTGCTAATATTATTATAATTAAATATCCATTACCAGAAGAATCACGAATAGATCACAAAGTCAGTAATCCAAAATGATTTATTATGCTTCAGTAATATTTATCATTGGTTATTCTTAGACAAGGGCATTTCATCTTGAGGACAGTTTTGTGCGTCACAGCTCTTATCATCTCAAATATTAACAGCACCAACACTGAAACACTAAAGTGACAATGTGACCGACAAAAATGTTTGGAGTAACTTTCAAATTTGGGAAGGTGACATCCAGAATGGAACTTAGCCGTCTCTGATATTCATGTGACATCCAGATTTTTGTGCTTCATAGGCCTTCACAGTTAAAATGCTTAATTTGACACGTTCATTATGTACTTCGACAGTAAATGAAAGAAAAACCATGTTTTCTGTCAATGTAGAGTAGAAAAGATTAATACTGTTAGAAAGTAGTCTGATATGAAGAAGTACAGTAGTTTGGCTTTGGGGCATATTTGACTGATGCCTGAAGTCTCACCCCACACGTTTTTAAAGGAAGTTTCCAGTGGCGAGGTTTGAAAACACAAAGGGTTAAACTTCTCTCTTAGTAGAGGCTTTATTTCTAAAAGCCATTTTTACTAGTAACACTGTTCAGGAAACTCAAGGGGGGGGGCACAACAAGGGAAAGACTTTTAGTTTTGACAAAATAAATATTTATTTTTTTCAAACGTCACTGTCACTTGATTTAACCACCTGACAATAACAGACAACATTTCAGACACAAACTGTCAAACACACAAGTAAAATCATTGCTCCGAGACAAACACGCAACATCCTCACTGCTCTTCAATTGTGAAGAAAAAACTCTTGACAAAACATCTGTCATGTCAGCTGCTGCCTTCAGTCTGATGACTGGTAAACATTTACATGTCACGTGCTGAAATATTGTTTGATTCCAACCTGCTGCCCATCAACCAGGCTTTGATTGATTATGTTGGAGCAAGAGATGCAGAGGACAAGCAGACAAACTCTGTCAGAATCAGAGCCACAGGTATTTGGCTGCTAAATGGGATCTACAGTTGTCTGTTCACATAATAAAACGGCTAGATCAGAACTGGCCAAATGTTCTATCACATTAAGCAGCCAGAGGCCATGCTGAGCAGCAGTCTCACCCACCTAATGTCAGAGTGGCCCCGTTTTCACTGAGCTTTGTGTGGAGAAAAGCTTTGAATGAGGAATTGTGCAATGTGATATCGGTAAAAATACAATACAATCTCCAGTTCTATTAAATACAACCGCACATTTATTTTCTGTTTTGTTCAATTCATGTTGCAAAAAACAGCAATTATCAACATGACTGCTCTGCTCAAGTCGATAAACTCAGTCAGTTTTATTAATTACGGTCTTGAATATTGATATTAAATGCTGTTATATTTCTAGTTTAGTCCACAGCTCAACAAAAATGGATGATTTCCCCATTTTCTCACAGTATCCTACAGTTTAATGTTTCTGTTGAAGGCTGATTGGAAGACAAATGTGAATAATTGCCTGTAATTAGTAAAAATCACATCATTTAAATATCAAAAGTAGTCTGGACATTCAAATATCAATCAATCAACTTGTATTTGTATATCCATTTTGTTACCGTAGATCAACGTACTTCCTTGCAGAAAGCAATTAAATGAAATACATGTATTATATTTTAGTTTTTATTTAATTATAATGTAACACTTTCAGAAAGTATCAGTGGGTGTGTACGTGGTTTGGGGGCATGTGGGTGCTGGTGTAGGTGCTGAAGTGTCTGCTGGCGAGAAAATCTGATATCATTTGATCCCAGCTTACTGGGCTTTCGTGTGGAACGAGAATTAAACTGGAACTCACACAGCATTTGATCATACTGGCTGGACTCGAGTATCAGCACCATGGAGCAGAATCAGTCGATATCTCAAAGGCTGCGGAATAAGTGTTTCTGTGACAGCAAGCGTGAGCTCAAGCCGAGAAGGGTAAGACCGATTGAGACAACTAAGGGGGGGATGGTATAAGCTCCATAGATGATCCTTTGTCTTGTACCTTAAATCAGTTCAAGATGAGTAGAATATGTCCTTAACAGACAGTGCTATTAAAATATTAACAAGTTTTGTACTCTCTGAACACAACAAACCAAGAACGTTCGAACCTGAAACAAACACGATATGTTCTTGTCTGTTGTGATATTGCAGATGGTGTATCCGACTAAAGGTCTTCTGCAGTGTTCATTTTAGCAGGTGGATTATTTTTTTCTGCCTCAGTCGACTCAGAGCAGGAGCGTTGAATCATTTACTCTCGGTTGTGAACCTTTCACACCATCTTCAGCCTGTTTTCTTAAAACATGTATGAGGCTCCTAAACCCAACTGTAAGATCTCTTTTACAAATCTGGAGGATAACAATGCTGTGATGTAATCCCGTCATCATACATCATTCTGTTGTTAAATCTTAGGCTCAACATTTGATGTAACATTTTAACCTGCTGGTGGTGCAACCAATCGACTGGTCAACCAACCATCCAATCAACCAACATTGCCATTCTTAAGCCATGACACTAAATAAGCCAAACTAAGATATAACCTTTATGCGATCATGATCATTTTTTAATATAAAGATAATTAGTAAATGAGACGTCACATTTCATTCGGCATTCTTCAAAGCACATTCATTTAAAAGGAGCAGGACACAGAAGATGCAGTAGAAGAATTCTCAGCAGTCCCATTTCAGAACAGAGAAAAGAGGCATAAATATTTAATGTTAGTCCATATGAGTTACACATACAGAATCTGTTCACATGGGTCTCTTGAATGTGTTGGCCCCTCAATATGAGCATGTGGAAGAGTGTCATCATCAGGACTTTTGGTCATATAGCAATACTAAGGACATCATTTTGTCTGCAGTTGCTGTGGACTGTTCCTGAAGCATTCCATCTTTGGGGCGCGGTGCCCTTTTAAAATGCTGCAATTTCACTGGGGGTTTTCCCATCGTATAACATCTATCAAACTGCCCCTCGAGATTAAGGCTGGAGCGTCATTATGGAAGATGATTACGAAAGAAGAGGGATGAATCTGTTTTTCAGTATGATGTCTAGCTGTTTTCCCCCTTGAAATCCAAGAACTGCCTTGATGCACGGTTCTTTGCTCCCTCTGTAGATTTCTTTCTGTTTGTTCCTCCAGTGTCCTTATTAGAGAGTGTACAGTCCTCTGCAGCAATAGAGGTGGACACACCGTGTCATTTTATTCTCACCTCATGAAAGGTAGTGTGATTTTCTCTTGGTGGGAATTGTACACTCATTTTTTTATGTTCTAATTTTGTGGATTCTATTGCGTCAGATGGTGACATTCTTCGGGAATGAAAGCATTAAGAATTTATCTCAGGCAGGCTTATAAAACGAAACACTGAATATCTATACAAGCATATTTTTGTGGTCTCTTGGTTTGCCTTACTTATACCTAAATTTGGACACTAGCACTCATCTAAGATTATTTGGGTGGATACTTTGAAATTGTAATTAATCTTTTTTTTCTTAAATGACAGTTGAAGCAGAGGAGGAGGAGGGCAAAGACAGGAGCAGAGAGACGACAAGGAGATTATGCAAATGTTAGAAATGACGGTTGCATGCTGTGCCCTTTGTCATGAGGGAAATGTCAAGAGGAATGATTTGAATACTCATTAAGCTGAAACGTAGAGTAAAAAATATTGTCTGAGGAAGAGTTTTTCTCTAATATTTTCTAATGTTTGTGTAACCAATGCACACAGGACATTACTTATTATGTAAACATACTTTATGAGATTAGAATTATACCATAATTAAGACAAAACACTAGAGTCTGTGTAATGAATAGATTTCTTGTTTTTAGGTTCATTATGTCATGATAAAAAGAATTACTAGAACAGCTGAGCATTTTAACAAATACTGTTATGCAAATCTGTAGCTACCACAGTATTTCCTGCTTAATGTAAATTTTTATTATAATTATAATTTTGCGGGGGAACCCCCCCAGGAGGGACGAATGAAGGAAATGAAGAGAGGAAGAAAGGTTGGAGTTTCGGTTCTCTCAGCTCAACATGTCAAACCCAGGAAATCCCTTGTCAGGACCCTGACAGCTGCTCCTCCTGCTTTACCGTGTTCAGCTTCGAAAGGGTTAAAAGAGGCATTAGGGGATTTTTTTTTGACAGTGAAACCCTGACATTATTTTTAATACTGTGTGGCTTTTCAGTTGAAGAAGAAAGCACAGAAGTGATGAGTAATATGGAAAAGCTGCTGTGTATACAAAATTCATATTCTACTTAAATTATGAAAAAGACAACGTAGAATTATAAACTGAACCCACAGATTTGAGTCTTTTTGTTCAAAGTAAAGTAAAGGATATTGTGTTATGCAGTTCTGGGAATTTTCTGTGACTCGATAGAGATAAAGCACATTATGTGAATAGCAGATCTGTGACAGCATCTCAACAATCGCTCTCTCTCTGTACTCCTGAAGCTAAAACCCTTCATTGATTTTCAAACTGTCTGAGGAACCATGTTCCAGGTGGTTGAAAGAAACAAAGCAGAGCTAGGAAGTGTAGCTGTGGCAGTTTTGAAAAAATGAAACCATTTGCAAACTGTTAATCAAACAAAGTAATGGACAGTGGAAAATAGAAAAGTGCTGAATAGGTACAGCTGCATAAATATGGACCTGAAATAACATCAAATAAGAAGAAATATAATCGAAATGTTATTGTTTGGATTAAAGGTACAGTGTGTAGAATTTAGTGACATCTAATGGTTAAGTGTCATTTGCAGCTTAACAGCCCTCACCTCACCTTCCCCTTCCAAAAATGAAAGAGAACCAGTGGTAGCTTTCATTTGTCATTAAAACTCAAAAGGTGTTCAGTTTTTACAGTTTAGACGACTGTAAAAATCGTGGCGGCCTCCGTAGACACGATCCCCTCGGTGTAAATAAATAAAGGGCCTGTTCTAGGGTGAAGAAAACTGCAATTCATGCAATTTAGATTAAAAGAACTAGTGAAAACATCATGAGGATTATTATATTATACATTCCTGCCAATAGTTCCCCTTCACCTAAATCGTACACACTGGACCATTAAGTTAATTCTTCTTTTCTTTATTTGTTAAAACTGTTGGAGTAGAAAGTATTGTCTTCAAACTGTGTGACTAAGATTATGAGATAATTTGTGTCTGCACATGAACAATTTTGTAGAAGTTACTGCAGGAATGCCAGATGCTCTTGTGGATATTTAACCTTGTTTAATATGAGGGCAGAAGCATTAGAAGAATAAATTGGCTCAATAACAATTCAACAAAAAAGAAAATTCATCCGAGGCTTGTTCATTATTGTATCTTGGAGAAGTTGATTGCCCAGCAAAGCTCCTCTGGCCTCCAAAAAGAGGCTGTCCTGGGGCCTGCCAGAGGTAAAATTAAAGGAGAAGGCACTATATCACAAAATGGATGAACCTTCAAGAAGCTAGATTCTGCTGCAGCTATGGGGGGTATCTGTTAACCTTGGTGCAGTCTGATGCTGCAGCACAAAGTGATAAGAAGCAGAGGCAAGCAGTATTTTCATTACAAGTACTTGAAATACTATTTTAAAAACAATATTTTAAAGTTTGTAACGAGTCACTACGGCAGTAAAAAAGATAAATCCATTACCTTTTTTTTTTTATAATGCCACTGTGCATTAGTGTTTTCGGTTTCAGCCCTCTCTAAGCCCTTAACAATCTATTCTCTCACTGTTTAAAAGATGAACTCCTCGGTCATTCACTGTGTGTTGATGTTCCATCAAACTGCCCCTCTGAGTCCAATGTTAACTGAGTCTGGAAAATCAGAAGGAACGAGGGACATTTTCAAATCACTGTATCTCCTACATATGTGACACCACAAACCGAGATGTGTCGGAGTCTCCTCTCACACAAAATAAAGCTTCAGGTCACAGTCTATAGGTCCTCTCTTACAGCTGGTGCAAGGTAGCACATACAGTATAGTTTCAGACTGATGCTGATGATGTCGTCATTTTCATGTCCATATGTTTCATGGGTGTTCAAAGCGATCACCCCATGCTCTGTAGACACTGAGCTCACTGGGCATCCACGTGCTCCTCAGAAGTTCCTGATGGCAGTGGCATCAGTGTCACTGAAAGATGTGCATGGCTTATAGAACAGCTGTATCTATGTTAAAGCATAAAAATGGACACCGACAGTCAAATGTAGTGGCAGGGAAGTTTTCAACAGCTGGCCCTTGTCTGAGAACACTCAGTATATACTTTAAACTCTTCAGTGACGCTTTAATAACATTTTAATCTTAAGAGTCTTGCTATATGAATTCTCCTTGGTAAGAGGAGAGTCCCACGGTTGTCAGGTGAGTTATTTTACCACAGTGCAGAAAAAGCTCATTTCATAGTGCTTAGAGGCCTGTCTTTGATTTATAAATCATTTGCTTGAGAAAGAAAATGTCGTTCACTCGTTTTGAAATCTAATTTATAGTTGCCCCGGAACCTGTTATCATGTAGTGCTTTCTCATTCAGGATCTGGGAAGAGAACTGACAGTATGCTCTCCAGCTAGACTGCTGCTCAATGGCTGACAATGACACTATTCTCTCCTGACGAATATAAAATGCATTAGCAAAATTTCTGGATATGAAGTGTGTATCCTCAGGTCAAATTTCCACAATTGATGGCTATTTAAAGACGGTTCAGAACGTCAGAGTTGCTGAAAAAAATGTGTCTTTTCTCAAGCTCCGGAAGAGGCAGTTGAAATAATCTTCCCGGTTGTATTAGGAACGATATTTAAATTAGTTGGGGTTTTTTTTTTTACACGGAATTTTACTGAAGTTCATATATAACGATATACTCTTTTTCTTTTTGTACCTCTTAGTCACACAGTTTGTTGTGTTGTGCAAAAACCACCAAAAACACTTCTTGGAAGAATGGGACACTGGGTAAAAAGGAACCAATTCAATTTTCAGGTGGATTTGAACAATGGAATTTTTTTTCCGTTGTCTTTCTTTTGAGAGAGAACGGTCTTTTTGTTTGTGGAGATTTTCATCAATTTCCTAGGAAATATTTCACTGATCTTGATGAAAATAACTACGTGTGTGTGTAATTCTTATCACCTTGATTGAATTGGACTATTGGACCTTGGCAGACGAATGACTGAAGGCTGAAATGTTTCTATATTGAACTGTGTCATTAAGTATAGAATGGGACAAGGGCATTCACTTCGATTAATGCTTTTTATCAAAAAGTGCCATTGATTAATCACTAACCACAGTTTAGTATCAAAGTTCATCATCCACATTATATCCTGAAAACCAGCCACTGTCTAGATTTTAATATTTCAAACCCTTCCTTAAAATAAAGTGCTCCCGGTAAAATACAGCACAGTGATGGCAATGCATTGTTACAGCATGCATCAAACTGAAAGAACAGTGTGGGATGAATAATAGGAACAAAATAACATGTTCTGTCAGTGCTGCCCTCTTGCCCTCCATGAGCTTCCCCCTTCACTGTGGGGATGAATAGCGAGCGGGTCTATTTCCTCCCGGGATTTACAGCGTGCTGATATCGAGCAGAGTTGCTGACAGATGTAATACCGCGACTGGTAGCCATTTGGCTTAAGAAAATAGCCATGCCAACAAATACTTTGAGTTGATCCATCAACTTTGAGGCCAGAGTGTAACTACAGTTTCACCCTGCTGGGGTCTCATATATACACTTCCACTGATTGTTTGCAGAGTCATCAATACAAGCTTGAGTGGATGATTCTTTCTTGTTTGAGAGACCTGAGATTAGACCCATACACTTCATAACACTCAATTTAACAGCGAGTCCAGATTACAGCACCTGTTGTGGCATTGTGTCGCATCATTGCTCCTTTTCTTCCCATTTATAATCAGAAATCATCAGTTTAAATTAATTCCATCAGGTAAACGATGCAAAAAAAGGAATTATCCAACGACAATAAGAGCAAGTTTTGGGAGACTGTAGTTAAAAATGTTCATTGATCATTTTCAGTAAAATTATCTTATCTACAAAAAAAGCAAAAACCAAAATGTAAAAGAAAATAAAGCATTGCTGTAAATGTTTGTTTCATTACAATATGAGCTCATTTAAATTATATTTTTACAAATAAAACAAAGCTCAAAGCAGGTTAAATGATTACGATTGAATTGAATCTTCTGTCGCATCATGCCCATATACGTTGACTGTAGGTTTTTGAAACAGAAAGAAAACATTTCAGCCTAAATTTAATTTGACCAAACACAAAACTTCATCTAATGTAATGATGCAGCCAATGATGTAGATGATCAAAGAACATGCTTCTTTTGAAACAAATGGTGGAACACTCCTTCTACCATACATGAAGCACATATGAAGATGCATCTCAGTAATCACGGCCCTCTTTAATCCTATTTGATTTCACACTCCACATTGTACATGTATTTCTTATGAACATCAGAGCATCTCCACCTTGAGTACATTGGAAACCCATTACGAGCTGGAAGCTGGAAAATTGCAAATTACTCCCTATCATTCTGTTTCATCTTGTGCTCCTTTGAAACACAAATATTCAGCTGCACCACTATCTGTCAACGACATAGAACAAGCCAGGTTACTGTATGGTGGTTACCAAGAGGAAAAAATAAACTAATAAAGCCACAGAAGTCTTTCATGCTATCTGCACTGATTACTCAGAAATCAGCCTAAACAGCCCAGTGAGAAAGTTCATGAACTTAAAACATGTTGAATGGAGAGACTTTGTAGAATTAATGATTTGCTTTGAAACATTGCTGTTACTGTATTCATTGTTATATGTATTATTGAAACACGGGGATGTGATGGTACATAATATTTCTATAAGGAGTAATAACTGCCATGGAAAAACAAAGACAGATTTTTATTTGTGATATTGATATTTATTGCCAGTTGTATCCCAAACACATGTTTTATGTACAAAATCATTTACTCTTAATGAACCTATTTAACTGTACAGTGCTGTACTATCCTGTAAGATATAATGGACATTTAAATGTTATATAGTTTTGTGCGGTGAATTGATTTCATTTGAAAACAGTGTTTTAAATAGCTCCTCCCTTTTTACACTCTATTAACAGTATCTAATCAGTGTGTCGCTACACACATGTATTTACATTAGCAGAGCGAAGCTGTACTGAGAGCCTACATGTGCTTGACTCTTGACCAACCTCACATTTAACCATTCAGCAGCAGCTCAGCCTCGTTCTCCCAGCAGAACACAATGGTAAACCCAAGACTCATCAAATCCAGTCCAAAGCTGCTCCCTGATATTAACCTACTCCCTGATAAGCTGTGGGCTGCGTAGAAAGTGCACTCAGATGCATCCATGTGTTTGATATGGATGGTAAAAGAAGAAACAGTTCACACACACACACACACACACACACACACACACACACACACACACACACACACACACACACACACACACACACACACACACACACACACACACTCCACTGCTGTGGGAAGACATCTTTGATCAGATGGAGTAGATAAGGGGTGGAAGTGTGAAACGTGGCAGATTCTGGGTAAAACAAAGATAAACTGCAATGATATATAGGTAAAATTGGGGTCATTCATCTTCTCCGATCTAATACGAGAACCATCCATGGTTCAAATCAAATGCAATCTCAACCTAAGTATTCTTTCATATAAGATGTTATTTGTTCATTTGTGTTGTTGTCCCCATGTTGCAGGTGAGATTGATCTGAGCCGTAATGTTGCTTGAACAAATGAAGTTTTGTAGTTTGTGGTGTGTGAGGGGGTCATCATTCAATATCACTTTTAAATATTACATACACATTTAAAAATATTCTAATCTACAGTCAGTGACATGGCTCTATTCTTACTAGTTTTTATTTTTTTTAATTCTTTAACCCTATATTTCTGTCCTAATTTTAATTGTTCACTTTCAAATCCTCATTTATGTTTTTAAAGCACTAGATAAATGAAGTTTATTGTTATTGACAAATGTCATGAAAACTGATTTTGTGGTTATCAATTGATTACCGATTCTTTATTGATTCCCTTAACGACAGGCTTACAGCATCAATGCAACTGATCTATCATCTCCAAGACCGAGCAGGGTAGAAACAGTAGAGCACGTACCTCCGCCAAGGCCCGACAGTCCTCTTAAATTCAATCATGCTGCACCATATTTCACACACCACACATTAGATTTCAGTTCCCTCAATGTGCCTGACTTTCTGTTATCAAGATCCATTCATTATTTTCTGGGAAACTGAAAATGCCCAATTTTGATTGATTTGGTTGCGCCCCAAAATTGACTGGGTTCTCCACTGATCCATACCAGAACGTTCCAGGAAGATTTGTGGAAATCTGTTCAGTCGGTTTGGTCTAATCTTGTTCTAAAACAAACAAATATAAAAAACCAACAAACAGATGGATAGAGATGAAAACAAAAATGCACATGACTCAGGTGTGCTGAGGCTCCACTGTTTACCTCTGTCTTCATTAAGTTTTGTTAGTCAAGAGGAAAAAAGATGTCTCTTATGAGTCCAGTGTAAAATACGACATTGCTGGAATTTGAGTAGAAAGAAGTTTCAGCATATTGCACGTGTTTCCACCCTCACTTGCTCTTAGCGTTTTACAGACCTTACCACTAACTCATCTTTTTTTTCATTAAATGAAGCTGTGCTTTGGACCATGTCTTCCTCTCTGCCATGACTCCTTCTTGTTTCGAGTCTCCAATGCAGTGGACACGTCCCGTCAACATTAATAAAAATGAATTTTTAAGCTCTGAGGCACACAATTTCGATAGTCCGGACAATTTGGAACCAGTTCTCAACTGGAACCGGCTCTCAATTCCATATGCCCTATTTGTGACTCAGCAGTCTATAATAAGTATAATGGGATATTATACAGTAATTGAACCCCTGAGGAGGATTTCATTACTTTTTATCCTCTTAACCCTGCACAGCGCACAGCGTCAGTGACAGAATAGCGCCTCGGGGACTGTGGGGGATTTAGTTTCTTGCTCCAGGACACGTTAGGAGGGTGGTTGATGAAACAGGGGACTGAACCTGGGCCTCTTTAGTTCAGGGTCATGCTGCCCGAATGATTTCTCTCTCACTCTCTCCTCCCAGAATTTTACTCCCAGTCGCTTTTGGCTGTATTTCTGCCAAGAGGAGGAACACACAATCAGTAAAAAAATGGATTATGTTCCAATATTAAAACACAGCACAGCTCCTCCAATTCATCTAAGGTAATATTTTGCTACCAGAGATGGTCAGGGTTGTACCTGTGCTGTTGTTTTTCTTGCCTAAAATTAATTCCACCCACCATTTTCTCTGACTCTCAGGGGCCCGAACGTGTCCCAGCATGCATTGGATAAAAGGCAGAAAAACATCGGTCAGGGTGCCAGTTTATAGCATGTCTCTGATCTACTGCTTTCCATTAATCACTGCATATACAGTTTCCTGAACCAGAGGCAGGGGGTTACTTATCTCGCTATTTAGAGCCATCCACATCCCCCTGCTTTGGTTACTATCATTTTGCATTATTTTGATATTCTGAGCCACTGTGATCACCCAGCTTTGACTGAGCGTAGCTGTTCCATGCATCAGACGGCTGTTCAGCAGCCAGAGAGTATATACAGTACCACGACAGATTAATGGAACAACATGATGATGGTCAAGGCAGATGGGAAATCAAAGCTCCATGCAGCCTTTTCTAATTATTAACCGATTCCATCTGTTGCCTAATAACTTTGCTGTGACACAACACGAGTAACAGTTAGTGTCCATGTTTTCATTCTAAAATAAAGAAATGGACCATTTTTTAAACCTATAAACTTAAAGCCTAGGAAACATTATTTTAGCTTCAGCTCCTGAACTGTTGCTGCTAATAACATTATTCAGCAGATTAAACCTGCTTGTGTTGGTATTTCTGTGAAGGGTATCCCAATAAAAAAAGCTATTTTCATCCCGGCACTTACCCCACCACAACTCCCACTTGGGTGTATTTTGTGTGCATCTGCACAACTGTTCACCAAGTGCAAGAGCTGTGCTGCAATCAGCCACAGTGCCAGCAAATATTTAACGTTTATGGCAGCAATGTCACTCTCACAGGCATCAAATGAGAAGGAATATTAGTGTTCAGAGCTATTAGCAGAGCAGAGACTGGGGCTGACAATGGAAGACACAGGAGAGGAGGCTCAGTCTCCTCAGCAACGGATATTTTTAGAGGTGCTTTTTAGACGCGGCTCGGATGTTAAAAGTCGTATAGGGTGAGTGTTGGGAGTAAAATATACGGCTTGTGAAGTTTCCAGCAGAAAAAAGGAGGCTTCAGTTTGACTTTGCACTTACCTACTTGGCTTTAACACAATGCAACAGGCCGTCAGGAAGATTAATGAATTATGACATTTTTCTCTTTGCCAGACCCAAAGCACTGCCCAGAACTTCGGTTTGGTTTTACACAATCCACTGGTTATTAATCTGCATGGATCCTTTTTAGGCCACTTTGATGCATATACTGTAATTAATGAACACAAGATGCTCTATGAGTCTGGTGATATAAACATTAAGACAAATGGTGCTGTTTTTTCTGGGCTGCCACACGTTTGTGAATTATTGCTTTTTAATTGTCTCTCTGGATGTTCTTGGGTTGACAGTGTTACAGAAGATGGTGGTCATCCATTGAATCTGAAGGAGGTCTTTAAATGGATATCTCTTAATTACATTGTGTCCAGTGGCAAAATGTAATTATTTAGTCAGCTAAAATTAATATAATATATGTAATGAGCAAGGGCTGCAATTACCAAGACCATTTAAAAGCCACTTAGGCCGTAATGAAATGCAATGTTGGAACAGCTTTCACAGCTGAAACTACACGTCAAAGGTATCACAGCATGCAAACAATCCACTGTGAGAGGAAATAAAATCATATTTATCAGCTTTGTGCAGATATAATGAAATGATATGTGATATAGTGAACGCTGTTAGTGGGAAGGTGCAGGATCAGCTCCAGTGCTTGGAGCAGGTGCAGGGATTGAGTCTGGTTCAATTGATGCTTCCTGTCCAAGGGTTTGAATCAGGGTCCTGGTGTCAGGGTACCGTGTATTTGACCATCCTATATACTCAGAGAACTAATAGACTGCACAGATGAATGGATGGTGTTAGCAATGAAACAAATTGTTTTGTCTACCCTTCAACCAACAGAGTTACAACACAAGCGCCCCTGGAGAGCCTTGTTGAATGTGCTTCATCTCCCAGAGGTTAAGTTCTCATCCCCTGGTTCTCTCCCTAAAGGTTTAGAAATAAAGCAGCCTGCTTCCGCTGATGAGAGGAGAGAAGGGAGGGATGAGTGCTCTGTTTCCACATAACAGATGTTGAGGAGTAAGTGGGACTGAAGTACCAGTGACGCAAAGACATCGTATCTAATGTTTGAGAAAGTCACTTGGAGCAGAGAGCTGGTGCTGCTGCTAAATTTCCCATGTGGCTATGTTGGTAGTGTAAGTATATGGATTGAGAGGGATACAGATAAAACTCTGCTACAGTTTAATCAAAGACTCAACAATCAGGAGCATGTAGATGCTAGAAAGGTGTGCAAACATTGTCAACTGTGAAAAGCTTTATTTGCAAGCTGTTTCGTGCCTATTATTATACATTCCATTTCACTTGTTCTTCAGTCAAACACATGAGGCCTAAAATAAAACAGTAAATGTACCAACAAAATTATGCAAACATAGATTTTAATGTTTTGTATACAGATGGTTCTGTTGTATAATTTTCAGTCATTAAGGAACTGTAAACATGTAAGTGAGTAAACTGATGTGGATGCAGTGGAGCATATACTTTTGCCTCTGTCTTTAAAAAAAAAAATCACCATCTACACAACTTCTGATTTAAATTTCGAGAGCACAGAAACAACAACAGAAGTTCAAACAAGCATGCCGGGCCAGTCGGTGGCAATAGATATAGGTATGTGCGATGTGAAACTGTGATGTCATTGTTTTCGAAAAACTCTACACTTAAATACACCTTTTTAAAAATCTGCACTTTCAAAGGCATTTGTAAAAATCAGTTTTAGTGATTTAAAATTTGGGGATGGAGGAAAAAAGGAAAATGTTTGTTGTGCAAAATATTTTCATGAGTGCGGACGGGGCATTAGCGACAGACCGATTGATTACTCAGCTCATTTCTAAGGCCTATACTTTTTACATTTCACATTTTGAGAAAACCGTGATTGGCCAATCTAAAATTAGATTAATAAATGCATTAAGTTTATAAATTGGTATAATTTCTTATATAATTTTTCTTTGTGTTGATGTTGTGTCACCCTTTTTCTACTTTAAATCACAATAGTGGAGCTGTAGCTCACATGCATGACCGGAGGAAAAATAAACTTGCATGCAGCCGCAGTGAAACAGAGAAACCAGAGGTCTGCATAAAAAGAAAACATCATTAAATTAATCCACAGTATAATAATAAAAAAAATGGCCACTGACTGAAGCCCCTCACTGACCTAACCGGAAGTGACTTTATGCACCCATGAGCAACACAGCCCAACATCCCTGTTAATTTAATGCCATCCGCTTTTCTTTCCTCATATTTCCAGTTTCCCAACCTCTTATTATCTGAGCTGAGGCCAGGCTTTGTTTTGTGGTGTGAGTCCAGCTATCATGAACTCAACTACAGGGTATTATTCCTGCACTGACTGCTCTTTGGACTGCTTTGCTCTGGGTCACGAGGGGAAATTAATTAGCATGCGCATACTCTCTGTGGCATTTTGGTAGAGCGACAGAACTATTATCCTGAAATGTTGCCCTGGGAATTAAAAAGCCTTCACTTGTGGGTAACCAGGGGAACGCTGCCTTTAGACTTATATACCAGAGGTTCTCTAATGGTTGAGGATGCTCTTTAAACACAAGCAGGAGAAATTTAGTAAACAGTTTGCAGGCTGAATAAAATTAAACAAGCCTGTGTGATAAGGAATATGGCTCAGTACAAATGGAACCAGTTTTCAATTACAAAATTGATGTACTTCCAAATGCTACCAAATTCCCCCGGTCTCACTGACAGGACCATAAACTGAATGGATGGGTCTCCAGGTCTTAAAGCTGCCCCTTGTGGTCCAAGGAGAAATACTGCACCTGTACACATTTAATACTGCATCTATAACAAAAAAGTCCAAAGGATTGAAAAGGATTTCTGTTAAAAAAACAAGACAGATGTTTCTGGGGGACTGAGACCTTGAAAAACACTCACCTGACTTTACTGCAATAATAAGCAATTGTAGTTCAAATATCTGCAGATAAGATCTGTTCAGATGTATTCCAGAAAAATGATTAAGTCGTTCAAACTTTTTTTCTTTTGTATTCCAATAAGGTGGCCTGTGCATTTCACAGTCGGTGAAAATACCACGTGAGCCAAGAGCTGGAGAGTTTGACAAGATAATTCGCAGGCTGAGTGAGAACCCGAATGCCCGAGCAGTCATTATCTTTGCCAATGAGGATGACATCAGGTGAGCAGAGCGGAATACTAATTGCTGTCAATTAACATCACTGTTAACCTCACTTTTTTCCACTTCTCTTGTAGGATACTTGCATTATAACGTTTACCTGCCAGATTTTTAAATGTTCCTTTGATAAGTTGAAGTTTGCAAATTTTACCAATGTCTGATGTGATAAATGTTGTTTAGTGATGTCTTAACCAGAGGCTGATTTTAAAATGTCATACATGTCTCCTGTGTGTATAACAAAATGAAATTGCCCTTTTCCCTTAAAATACAGACTGCTACCCATATGTTAATATTTGTAAGTTATAAATTGCAAATATGTTTATATTTGGGTGTATTCACATTTACTTTAGCCTCGTCATCGAGGACAATGCAGTGAAGCAGTTGGTAAATACAGAGACGAGGGAAAAAGCCCTTGGTAGAGCGGAAGTGCACTTGTTTTATTTTCAGGCTCATGTCCTTAAGCAAATCTAATAATTAAACAAAAGCTCTAGTTTGGTGCTAGCTCCACCGCTAGTCAACGTTGATCAGCCGACCTGTGCTTTACAGCAGAACCATGATGACAGAAAGCAACGTTTGCAATGCAAACAACATTTATTCCACAAGTTTCATTTTAGGTGCTGTCCAAAAACCAAAACACTACACAGAGTGCAACCAAGCTCAAGTCTGCCGGTGTACAAAGTTTCCCCATTTACTGAAGCATTTTTAATACTGGTACAACTGTCCAAATACTGAACCAACTATATACATTACTCAAGTACACTATTTAAATATTGCATTGAGGTTGTACTCGACGTAACTCCATTTTTACTTAACTTCATTTGAAAGTTTCAAGTCACTTTGTGAGTTAACATGCAAAACAAAGACTTAAATGTCCAACAGCTGCAACATTAAACTGCTGCCTGCATGTTAAATGTATAAAATAATATACATGATTATATAAAGCTCAACAATTGATTGTAGATAATGAATTCCTTTGCTACTTAATGTGTATTTTGCTGAACACTTCTGTTGCAAAGAAAAAATATGAATGCTTTTACTAAAGTTGTATATTTACCATGGTATTAATAAACCACAGCTACTTTTCATTGAAGCTGTGTCAGAGAGGCGTTGACTGGTCTATTTTGAATCCATATTTTATGATGGTGTTGGTTTACTATATTGAGCTGCATCCTATTGAGGATCCACCCCCCTATGTCCTTTCTATCTGACTAATGGCTTTATCCTCCTCCATTTGACGTCTAGTCATCTGTCCCCATTTTTTAAAATTTGACCACATTTTATGATAGAAGAGTGTCCCTGCCTTCCATGTGAGGATAAAATCTATCAATTTAAATCCATTTCCATTTTCCAAGCAACCCAGTTAGTGGGCCAGTTTATTCCTGGTGGAAGTGAGCAGTGATTTGGGGCTGTCTGGTGATGATGATCAGGGCAGAAGCCCCAGTGCTCATTGACATAATCCGGTCCTGATAACGAGTAATAGGCTGGATATATAGTAATTACAGAAAGCCTGGGGGATTTCAGTGCTGCAGGGCTGTTTTGATGGAACCCTTTAACTTGAAACCATAAATGTAAAGCCTCCCTACATAAAGAATGCAGAAAATGATTTTGCTGGAGTTGACCTTTAGGTTTTCTAGTAAGTAACATTTAATTCCTATACAAGGTTACAAATTCCAAAGTCCCTTGAAATGCTTCTGATTTTGTTTCATCATCTTAAAATGACTAACTTCTAAGATGGATAAATTGTGTTCTCATAAATATAATTTTTTTTTAATTAACATTGGAATGTGGATTGTGTAATGTGAAAACCACAAGTGGCCAAAAAATACCAAGAAAGTCAATTGGCAAAGTAGCACGTTTGTGTGAGCTCGAGCTTTTTTTGTAGAATAATTACAATTTTACTTTCAGAGCCAAGAACTAAATGTGTGTCAGGAACTGAACTCTCAACCTGTAGTTGTCAAGTCTAAGAGAAGCATCCAACCATGAACCATCCGCAACCCCGACACCTTCACTTTACTTCTCACTGAGTTATTTCTGTATCAGACTTGTCAGACTATCTAGTCATGTCTGCATTATGTAATCTCCTGACGGTGGGAAAATCTATTCCTTTCATTTTTCCTAAATGGAGCGCATAATTGCATCTTAAGAGATTCTCATTACGCTAAATTTCTTAAGAGCAGAATGGGGGGAAAAAATCATTACCAATCAGACATAACTCCTCGGGGTCATAAAATAAGGTAAAGAGACAAAGTTTGTCGGATGACTCACTGTGAGCCCACTACACAATTTACAAATATCTGTATTAATTATTTTAAAAGGTTATAACCTTCTTTTTAATGCAAATACAAAGCTTTATATAAGATGTTAAAAAAGTATCTGCCATGTAAAAAAGCTGATGTGGTGTACAACACAATATGATGCTTAATATATATTGCTCTAGCATCTTTGGGGCAATATAATGGCTGGTAATGCTTCACATGCCAGGTGGCTGGGTTTAAATTTTATGTTGCTGTGCTCCAGCCTCCTTGATGTTACACTGCTGCTGTAGCAAGGCTCCCCGGCAGGTTTTTAGTTTACGACTCCCCAAACTTACTTCTTCTGGCAACAGGCCTGGACAAATGTGGCAAGGGTTTTACTCTGCCACAGCAAAGAGAAACTTCACTGCACTGAGACTAACATGGCGTCTATGAGGGCTATTCAAATCAACTTAATTAGTTACCTGAGTACAACTTTGTCCAGACTCATCGTCATGAAATCAGCTTGGTATTGGCAGCTGCTCTTTCTCTTTAAAGTGCATATAGGTATTTTACTGAACATGCAATGATATGTATCAGAAAATAAATGAAACGCAATATTATAAAGGTCCAATCATTCATCCTTCTCAATTTCTGTCCCAAAGACGGCTCCTTCAAGCTGCTAAGAAGGCCAATCAAACAGGACATTTCATCTGGGTGGGTTCAGACAGCTGGGGCTCTAAAATCTCCCCAATTCTGAACCAGGAAGAAATGGCTGAGGGCGCCGTCACCATCCTCCCCAAACGACAATCCATCAAAGGTATTCATAACATGAGCCTGACTGACGGTTTGCTGATAATATCAGCTGATAAGAGCCTTTCACAGACATGTACCAAAAGGTATCAACTATTATTATACAGAATAAACAGAACAAAAAAAATTAACTGTTTGCAGTTTAGGGAAATGCATTTTCTTAATTCAAGTTCTATATGTTTAGTTGTATTTGCATTTATTTTAAAAATTGTCAGGCTTTATTCACAATATATTTCTTAACTTTACCTGAAATAATACTCACAACTATTTTTATTTGTTACTTTTTGTAAATTATAACTTGTCTTTGTGCTGTTCTACTAATTGTTATTTTACTGCATATTGTTTTATTCTACAAAAAGCTGACATTAAGTATATGTTTCAATGCAATGATATAATTACATATACCTCTAAGACTATATCAAAATTTGCAGAACCGCATTCTTTAATAACTTTATAATATCAAAGTCAGTCGAGTGAAATGCGATCACATTTACTTTCAAAGATCCAATAACAGATTGTTATGTTTCAATCACTGGTTCATGAAAAAAACTCGAGTGGAACCATCAGTAACATACTTAACATTTTGTTTAAAACAAAAACAACCTTTTTAGGTGATCACAAAATAACATATTAAATTGTAACTGCATCTGTCACCAATTCTTTTCAGGTTTCGATCGCTATTTCATCAGCCGAACATTAGAGAACAACAGGAGGAATATCTGGTTTGCAGAGTTCTGGGAGAATAACTTCCAGTGCAAGCTTAGTCGACATGCAGCTAAGAAAGGATCTGGCATCAAAAAATGCACAAGTAAGTATACACTGAATGTGATGGAACAAAAAGCAAAGGCAAATCATTTGTCATCAGGGAGAAAACAATCACACTAATTTAGGATTAAATGTAATGGCTGATGTTCATGAAGGAATCAGCTTTTACACATTTTAAATCAGCTATCAGAAATTTGATGTGAAGTGATACCACACTTTTGATGACTTGTCTCTGCTGTTCACTAGCTGTGTTAGTCGCTGCCATTTTTCAAGTGTTTACTCCAGACAGGAGACGCCGTGGTCAAGTGAGCGACACGAGGCACAGGATCGGCTGGTTCACTGCCACCGCCTCAGGAGCCATATCTACAGTGTGTGCTGTATTAAAACAGACCCAACAAAATGATTACTGAATTAGTTGCCAACTATTTTTTTTATAATCAATTATAATCAATTAAATCAATTACTAGTTGCAGCCCTAATGTTCCCATTATTTGTCTGTTGATTGCTTCAATTTGCAGTTAATGACAACAGCATTCAAAAACGGAGCCACGACATGCGTTGAAAACATAATCAATAGTGAATTCAATCTGCACATTCGAAACAAGCTTTAAGGTCATTAAAATCAGTCGTCTCCCAAGGTCTGTCTGCCACCCAACACGGCAGAGCAACGCTGCATGTCAAGTAGTCCTGATTTAAAGCCTGTGACTGTAAAGTATCCAGGGTAAGCATTCCTCATATATCTGTGTTATGGATGTTATGGAATACAAACATCAGCACGTGTCATTCATTTATCTGAAACTGCCCATGTTAGAGTCTAGTCCACAAAGACTGAGACTTACAAAACACATTTTCATGTCCATTATTAGAAACAGATATCTTATGCGGGACACTTTCAGAGAGGGTTGATCATGTATTATTCTATCCTCTGGGTTCCTGATCTAGTGGATATAGATGAAATGTCAACAAATACCATCAGAGAAACACTAAATTGGTTAAATGGATAAACAGGCAAAGCTGACCAATTAAGCAGAGATTAATTGTCAACTGTCTTCTCAACAATGTGTCCCTTGGTAGAACAGAGAGATGTTTGCAACAATCAACACGTAATCCTGAGTGATTTCTGCATCTATCAGTTGTCATGGAGGCTGCTCTTGAGCTAAATTGCTGCAGCCCCTCCAGGGCACAGTAAATCTTTACAGGCATGAGATGCTAACATATCACTCAGAGCTCACTGGAAGACTGCGACTATCCTCCCATTATTCCTCACACAAGCAAAATCATTTCCTGTCGCCACGTATGGTCTTTGCTTATCACAATACCACTATATAGACCATGTATAGTGTAGCGGGAAGTCTTCTAAGGAAAACTAATCAACCACTATGGACTGTGGATTGATATTCTTGAAGTACCAACATGATGAGATGGGCATGTCATTTTTTTGTTTGTGTGATATCAAAGCTTTTAATCGCACAATACAAGTCACTGGCAACTGATTTATGTGCCATTACAGCCAGGTAGTAACAGTTCATCTTCAAGGACTGCGATATTAAAGCATATCTGACTGAGCAAGAAAAACAACGCTGAGTGCAGATGTATAATTCACATCCTATTCCTGCATCCTTTCCCAGTGTTGTTGTGTTTGCTGCCCTAGAGCTCCAGGTTGACTTTGTTGTTTCAGAATGACATCGTCCTACCAGACTCTCATGTCACTTTCGTACTCTGTATCGATATTCCCAGAGTGTAGCAAAAACAGAATGAGCACCAGGTCATAACATACTTTAATTCTGTACACACACATATATATATATATGCATCAATTAGAAGTCCTCTCTTGGGTCAGGTTTATTTGTTTGCAGGTGGGACACCTTAAAATGTGACACAGCAGTGCTCAGGCTGCTATAAATAACTTACAGAAACATTGCGTGCAGTAGGTGTTGTGTTATAAGTAATGCTAGGCTGATATCCACCCCTCCTTCACCTCTCTCTCACAGAGCCACACACACACACACAAACACAGTGCAGGTACTCTTCTGTGCTGGTTGTCAATAATTCGCTGCATTACCAAAAAAATAAAGTAGCCTGCACAGATCTATGCACCAAGACTATAATTTGTAACAAGCCTGGCTTGTTTACACTTATCAGCAGCTTCATCATCGGTTTGGTCAATATCTGTGTTTTACTGTTTGATAAGGTTTCCTAGAGTTTTTAACTCTAAATGGTATACATTGCCTTTGTTAATGCATCAACAAAAAAATCTAAACTTTGTCAGACTTTGCTGTGAATATTGATGAAATTTACTTTATTAGAGAATAAATTATATTTAAAAACAGGGGTAGTGGGTCAGGTCAGGTTTGGCTTGTAGATTAAGGCATATTTTTGGGGTCGAGCAGTATGGGTAGAACAAGTGGGTGAGTGCGGGTAATAAAAAATTTTGACCTGGGCATCAGTCCTGAGTTTGATTTCCAGCCTGGTAGGAACTGCAGGAAAACCAGGATATTTATGAGGATAGATGGACACAAATCTAGTACCGAGCCAGCCAGGAGACAAAATGTAACTCATGCTGATGTGGCAGTGCTGCAGAGCTGTGAGTGAGCAGGTAACTACTGACAATGAACTATGACAAAATCAGCTCTAAGAAAGATTTAACAAGTAAGAGAACAAGTAAGACAAAAAACGTGACATACAATGTTAGACGATCACGATAAATCTATGTGTGGTGTGGTCTTGCGTGTAAAATGAAACTGAGGCCTGTATAAACCATTGCCATGGATTTTTTACAGCAGAAATTCCAGGTTACAGGGACTGATATAACATACAAGGTCTTTTAGAAGGTTTAAGAGTCGTGAGGAAAACTAGTTATAAGAAAGATGTTGCACATTATCATGAAATTCTCCTCATCAGAGTTTCAAATTTTCCCTTTGTATGACTAATAAAGCTATCTTATCTTATATCAGAAGTGAACAGAGCTGACATCAGTCCCAATTATTTTGGATGTTGTCCCACAAGAGCATGACAGAGCTTTAATATTCTTTTCCAAATTATTTCCAAAAGCATCATTTCGATTTGCCTCCTAAAATATGAAACATAACAGGGAATAGAATACTGACAAGAGGATTTGACAACAGTCATTTCATGCAGTATTTACTAGAATTTTCTGTCTTCCTGCACCGTTGGCAAAGATCCCCAGCAGACGTGATGCTTCTTGTTGACGTCACTCCAGCACACGTTGAGGCTCGGTTTGAGTGAAGCAAACCGGCTTGAGTCACTCCATTGCTTTGCATCTCTGCAGACATGAGTCATCAAGGCTACCACAAATACATGCCTGCTCAATTGTCTGAAGCCCACTGTTCACTGAAAACATCAAGGACATCACGTGCAATTAAGCAGTGTTCGACAGCTCTTTTATTCCCTCGAGATAAAATGCAAATGAAAAGAACAAAAGGATGTTTTCTCCACTGGGCAGAAATTGTTATTGACCTGCAGTGACCTCAGTTTCTTACCTAGACGTATCTACAAGTTTCCTTTAGCGAATTCCTCTGTAAAGTCAGTTACAGCAAGAAAAACTGAATTGTTTTCAAGAGCTCGCAGCTGCAACGATGGGTGTACTTCATCTGACTGACCGTGTCTTTGGAAGCAATGATGACAGGCAATGTCAAGCACTGTGGTCTATTCCTGTCTCCCGAGTTATAATGTTCAAACGTATTCATTGGATTAAGACAATGGGAGGAGTTTGCAATGGTTGTCAGCCAAGGTTCCTCAAGCCACTCACCAGGGCCATAATAGGAGATCATTTTAAGTGTTATTTTACAAACATTACATTACTGTATGTTTTCTGATATATTTTCACAAGATACAAAGAGTTTGTTTGCTGATATGTACCACAATGACAACATTTATTTTACAGAATAAACAATTGGTAAAAGATATGCATTAACATTTGCAGTTTGCATAAATTTTTTGTTCTTAATCAAAATACATATATGAAAACTTTACTCCCTCAAATAAGTATCAGCCCCTGACAAACCAGATGGAAGAGTCAGATCAGATGGGCTCTATGTGAAAGCTTTTTTTTTTCTTTTTGCACAGAAATATGGGCAACATTAAGAATTCACATATTGGGGTAACATGAAAACCCTTGTGAATATTGAAAGCTGAACGGTTTTTTTTCACTTTGACGTAAACCTATTGTGAACACTGCATCATGCATATTCTAAAATGTGGGTCAACTTCTGTTAGAATGAATTATGGCTAATCCAGACTAAAAGAACAATCCAGTGTGCTCTATCATCAAAGCACATTATTGGGCAGGTAACCTATAATTGTTACCGTAAAAAGAGAAGTCACAGTTCGCTCGAATCTTAAAATTAATTTTTTGCACCTCTGTATCTTGAATGAAAAGGAAGGCAAAATGAAACAATTTTGCTCCATTCAAAGGAATATTGGGCACAAGAACATACAGCCTTGTGGATCACTGCATTCTTTCAGAATCACAAGGTTGCCTTGATGAAAGCTCCTAGAGTACTGATAAATAGGTACAGTGGCAAGGTTTCATCTTCATTCACTTCAATGCTCGTTTTCACTGTTGACTAACCTTCCTGCAGGATCCAATTACTGTGCTTTTGCTATTGCTCAGCCAATGAAGCCAGGTAGGGGATAAAGTCTTTAAACATACAGTATGTATAAGGGAGAATGTTGGAGTGGCCATCAGAAACAAGTTATGTTAGCCTCCGTTTCACCCAGCATTTTATGAGAAACAGGGAAAGTACAGTTACAACGTTTTATGCCTCTGCCAGTCATACAAAACAAAAAATGGTCACAGTCTCCCCATTTGGTAAATAATGGCCAGAAAAGTGTTTTTGCAGAACATTAGAGAGGTCAGAGAGAAGCTGACCTAAAATATTATCACTTCAACGTTTTCTCATTAAATAAAATGTGTCAGTGCTGAAAGGGTTGGGAACCATTAGTCTGATCTGCAGGAGTTGCAGGATTTTGACGAAGTGGGGAAACTGGAGCTTTAAAGGAAACCTGCATCTTTACAGACCTTCTGACTGGCAGCCCACTGAGCTATCATCATTTCATTAATTAGAATGTGTGCACAAAATAGATAAAAAAAGACAGCAGACTATCTATTCAAGCTTTGTCTGTAGCACACATTTGTAGAATAACTGTCAATATTGAAGCTCTTTAAATCATCCAGAGGCTTGTCACTGATGTTGAATGGCTTCTTAGAAGTGAGCAAATACTGGGGAGCACATACAGTAGATAACAACAACACGAAAGCAGTTCATCTGTTTAAAGCTAACACTTGTTAAAACCTAGTATCTCAATCCAGATAAGAAATTCCTCCCATGGACATCTTACAAAACACTATTCTCCTTTATCAACTACACTATGTTGTGTTTTTTGTTATCTGATCTTGACGCACCCTGCACTGCCTTGTCTTGTGCTTCTCTTGACACAAACTTAAGAAACAAAAAAAGGGCAACCTTTTTTTGAGAAACATGGCTGTTAAGCATGTAAAGTCCTCAGATAGTCTACAGCTCTCTTGACGACAATAAGCACATCATTTAAATTATACATTTCTGTACTTATTAGCAATATCAAAGCAAAAACTGCTCTTAAGTTATTAAAAAAAACAGTGTTAGCCATTCTCCACCTTCTGTCCGGTCACTGAACAGTTTGACCATCTGGCTTCTTGACCTCATGCCCTCTCCTTTCTTATGACGTCCCACCCCCTTCAGACACAAATCATTACAGTATATTTTGTATGGCTGCTTACCTCCAGTTTAAAACTACCTGCTATCAACCCCAGTCCTAAAAGAAAACCCTGCTGATCTGGAGAAACTAAACATTAACACTACAACCTTCTATCTCCCATTTACTGCCAATTCAAAACGACTTGGCATCATGGGCAGCTAAATGTCTTGATTCAAATCTGATCTCATAACAACACAACTCTTCATTAGCACCACACACTCTGACACACTCACCACCACATCAGACAGACCTACAGTCACCTGAAACTTGACCAGGCTAATAGCTTCACTTCCATGTTAGTATTAAATTACATTTCTTTGGAGGAGTTCTTTGATTTGCTCTGTAATTCACATGCCTTTAGAACCTGAAGTGAATCAAAACACTTTCTTGTCACATTTAAGGCAATGCCAATGCAGACCACTAATTCCAGATTGTAAGTCTCAATCTTCAATCTTTTTTTCATTGAAAAAGGGAAATTAGCAGCACACGAGAATGAAAGAATGGCGGTGTTCAAATGGGTTATAAATAAAAGATGCTTGAAGCAGCGAGCATGTGGAGTGTCTGTGTTTACTAAAGCCTCTTCATTGCAGCTGTTCCATCACTGAAGTTTGTGATAGAACAAAGTCAAAGATCTTAACTTTTTGATATTATTTTTCAAATAATGAAATTATTAAAAAAAACTCAAATTAGTTTTTGAGGACACAGAGAGCTGTAGTGGCATACTAATTAAAGTTATTTTTCACCTTCATTTATGCTTACTATTACAAAATAACTCAAGGACAAGTCCATAATTATCAGCAAGTTAAAGCAAGGTGGACAAGCTGCCTTCAACAGAATGAGATTTTACCTAAAGCAGTTTACGTGTCTTTCTGCTCAGCTTATCTGTTAGGGGATTGGCTAATAAAAGGATAAGGCTACTTATTGAAACCTTGCTTTCCAATTAACACATTTTCAAAGCATTAGATCAACCCCAGCCATGATTAATATACACCTGTCATAACTAATTACATTAATTCTGCACAATGATTGGGCCTGTCTTGTTGCGTCTTCTACTCCTCCTCCAGCAGTCCATCACACTCTCTGCTCTTGATTAATAGATGTGCAGTGGCACGTGACTTACACAGGGAGATCATACAAACAAGACCCATAAGAGTGTTCCTCAGCAACATTGCTATTCTATATTTGTATCGACAAACCTTTGCTTAGTTTCACCTGTTTGAATCATCCTAGTTTCATGGAGCAATGCAGTGCTATCAGCAGCAATGAAAAATGCATTTTAGGAACAACCTTGTGTCTAATCAGTGATCAATGCCCTATAATGAGAGGGGCTGCACATGAGGCCATGTTGGATTTTGTGGAAGGAGATTCTGTGATTGATGTCTACAAGAAATACTATATAATTAGGTAGTTAACATGCACCATTCAATGTCTCAATCACTAAATAAATTAAATATGGTGAAAAAAAGAGTTCACAATTGAGCAATCATGCCTCTTTAAAGGCTATGATTTGCTTGATTTTACAGATGGCAACCGGCTTTTATTTCTTACATTTTTGACTGATTGTGAGTGTTATTATATTGTCTTCCATTAAAAAATATTCTGGTCTCAATTGCCTGTCGTGATTGCCAGTGAAACACAGGATGGGAATATATATATAAACGTTTTACCAAATAAGCGATCACATTCCCTCATGTATTTATGAATCAATCATGTCAGTTCTTTGTAGGAGAAATTTTCATCATTTCTCATATTAATTATGAATTGTGTTTTTTTTTTTAAGATCACGAGCGGATCGGGAAAGATTCGTCTTATGAACAGGAGGGGAAGGTGCAGTTTGTGATTGATGCGGTGTATGCCATGGCCCATGCTCTACACAACATGCACAAAGATCTCTGTCCCGGAAAAGTTGGCCTTTGCTCCAAGATGGATACTATAAATGGCACAATGCTGCTCAAGTACATTCGTGATGTCAACTTCACAGGTTGGTAGGAAGCCTCTACAGCTGCATGCATATGTGTATTTACCATAAAGTACAAGTTGTTCATGTGTAAGAGTGTATATGGTATCAGAAGAAGTCGCTGGAGCACACTGTATCATTCTTAGTCATCTGTGTGGTGTTACCTGGAGCAACTTGTATATCCTATTTTGGACTCACTAACTTGCCCATGCAGAGGCTTTGTCAGTGTACAATGGTCTCTAATTATCAGGCTACTGAATGTAAATGACTCGCAGCAAGTATAGGGGGCTGAGATCTGTAGGAGGGGTTGACAATCAGCAGCAGAACAGTGTGAACAGTGCTTTGTGAGATTTCCCGCCTTATCTTGTCAGCATTGAATTACCCACGCAAAAGATCTTCTGCATTTAATGTGCTGGCTGCTGAGTAAAATAAAATGACATGGGAATGAGAGGAGGAAGAGACAAGACAAGACAGCACCAGCAAAAACAGGCATCAGGAGTTTGCCAGTAGTTATCCAATGTTAACTGAAATTCAATGGTTTAGTGTTGACAAAGATAGTATGCAGTTATCTCTGACCAGGTCACATAAGTGACACTTGTATTCTATAAGTATTATTCCTAATTCCATTTAACTAACAGAGAAAGACCGACTGAGCTGCATTTTCTCTTCCTCTTTCTGTAAATAAAGCACTGATGTGGTGTTTATATTCTGACCAGACGATATATACTTTTTTTGCAGTTTGCACAAGAATAACAAAGAAAGCGGAACTGTTGCAGACACCAACAATGTATATGCTTTTGCTATTAATTTACTTTTGGAAGGCATAATAAATGATGAAGTGTTTAAGGTAATGAACATGATAGAATATTCAGAAAGCGTGACCAAACAGATAATTATAATCGTTAGGCTTAAATATGCAGTCTAAAAATACATGAGTCTACAAAAGCGACAATATAATATACGATAGCAAGGAGTAAGATGCACTTTGAAACGTAATTACAGGCTTACATGTACTGGAAAAGAAGCATACATAAGGAGTCCATTGAAGCTCATGTGTATGAATTTGATCCAATGGCTAGAACACGAGTGTACGCCACACAGGGTTTGACTTAGGTCAGCATTAGCAGTTATAACAACTTGAGATAATTGTCAGTCAGAGGAGCAGAAGGTCATGGTGTCCATGCAATCAAGCAGAATGCAACAAGACCAGTTGGACACATTCTTAAACTTGCTCCACCATCAGCAATGATTATACAGCAAAGGATACATTTAATTGTAATACAATTACACAGTGGGATCTTTGGGTGAGGGGCAGTTGCATCGCAGTGAGTACATGGTGGGAGTAACTGACAGTAAATAAGAAAAAACAGGAGCTTTAGGATGAAAAAACACCTACCCACTGCTGCAAGTGCTCCAAGTGTTGGAAAACAAAACATCAGGTCCCACATTAACAATTCCTACTGGTTGGTCAACATTTGAGGGGAAAGCAGTATAAATCTAAACTAGGCTCTCTGATGGTAACTGTTATTGTCAGACAAATCACTGTGCTAGCAAATCCAGATACTTGATTACAAAACAATTGCACAAATGCAAAAAATGCAGGTAGTTTGGACTTGATATTCCATGAAGGGCTGTGTCGTAACGCCTCTGCAGAGCCACAGTAGGGGTTGGCAACAGCTGGGATCAATTTTATTGGCAACTATACTGAGGGAAAAAAAGACATTTACTAAAGAGAACATTGCAAACAATACTATAAGGATGTTTTCAATGTAGTCAACATAACCTTTATTGTTGGGGATAATAAAGGTCAACTTGACACTAAGGTTTGCAGCACATACTCTTCACAAAGAATACATATGGAAAGGAAACTGCAGTGCTCTGCATTGTTTTACTGAAGGCCACATCTTCAAAGTCTTAACATTGTTTACCTGTTCCTTGGTGAACTTATTACTATGTAAAAGGGTCAGTTCTCATTTGTGTAAAATAAAGGAAAAGAAAAATGTTTGGAGTAGTTTTCCAAAGTCATATTTGTTTAAGTTTTACAATATGGATCAATTTAATGGAGTATAGCTTTAATCTGAAAACACTGTGTAACCAGTTTGTGTTATAGAATTAAAGTCTTTATGCATTCCTTTTTTCATGTCCAAGCCTTATTTTACTGGAAGGCTTGTCAGCACTGAAGCCATTGGGGTAACAACAGGGACGGCTAGAAAATCAATGCCACACATTACCGGCATAGTCTTGCTTTTAAGAATCGTTTGGCTCAAAAGGGATGGAGAATTTAAAAGGTTCATAGGAAAAACAGCAGGAAACTCTACATGATCCCAGTGTATTCTGGGAATTGTCTATAGTATGTCCATGCTGAGTAAAGGAAAGAGGAAACCAAAGCACTACAGATATTGTAGATGACATTGCTACTTATCGATGCATGTATTAAGATTACAGTCCCAGCGAGGCTGAAGGAGAGTGCAGCTGCGTAAATTCAGAAAAATTGCACACACTCAGCGGTACTTGGGGCCATTTTGTCCTGATGATATTTTGTTTTGCGACGTTACCATCTATGACCAAGTGATCAAATCAAACATTACAAACGGTGAATTAGCAGTGTGAAAAAGATTTCTTGTGCAGAAAACAGAGAATCTTTCTAGTGTTAAGAACCACGCAAACTATCAGAGGATGTCCAACTCCTAAGATAATATATAGTAGACATATTTATCAAATACAGCAAATATTACTGTTTGAAAGCCTAAACCATTCTTCAGATCAGTAATATAAAACTCTGAAAACATAATCAACCCCAGCATTGGCTCTGGACTCTGCCCAATGTAATGACTAATAACCATGTCTCCATTCAGAGTAGAAATAAAATACAATGTCTGAAATCTGTGAATCTTTACATTAATGCTCTACATTTATTAAGACAGTTTTATTATTGTGTTTTCTTTTAGCAAATTCCCTCAGCAAGTTCAGCAGTCAAATCTGTGACTTATTTTGAGAAGTTTTTATTCAACATGTGTAAACGCATTTCTCATTGCTTTCAGTAAGTGCTTAAAGGAGTGGAATGGTTATTCATGTTTAACTATAACAGTGACATCCTGAAAATTACTGTTTTGTTTTAAACATGTTACTGATTCTTAAGAGAAGCAAAGCACAGCTTTAAATGTGCGTCAGCCTTCAACAAACAAGCCATAAAATCAAGAAATGCATGGAAAGGTTTGGAATGAGCAGACTAGTTACGAGAGGGAAGATTTGAGCTAATTTAAATTTAAGTATCACAGAAAACAAAGCTGAGTTTCACAGCCACACCAAAAACATTAAGCATGTTATCGCCAATATGGAGTCTTCAGTGTTATTGAATTAACATAGTATTTTGATGTGACCACATCTTTTTCAGGGCATTTGTGAAGAGCTGCAGCTGGATTTTCATGGCAAAGTGAAGAGTGTTCTTATGCAGCATTTCTTAAAAAATATGAACTGGTTATTAAACAAGCAGTTTCTTAATATTCGCTGAGTGTGCATGAAAACAAAAATGCTTTCCTGCAAGTTAAGAGGTGAAACTAATCAATTAAGGCAATCAAATTAGTAGGGAAATACATCCCACTCGATTCTCTGTATTGCTGAGATAGGCGAGAAAAATCTTCATAATTACACGACTGCCTGTTGTTGTCTTAGACGTGCCCTCTAGATAATGCAGCAGGATTGTGCCCAAGCAATTATCTCCCATGGGTTTTAATCAGTCCTTTGACACACACAAAGAAGTTTCAGAGGGGAAAATAAGTATGGTCTCAAAGTCTGACACACGCGTTGGCAACTCCGGCTCACAGGTTAAAAGAACAAACATTTATTGATACTGTGAACTATTAAAGAGAAACAAAGGGTACATCTATAATTCTGTTTATTCTTATGACATTGGGGAGAAAGGTCATTATTTGTAAAATATGTGCAACTCTCCTCTAAAGTGCAAGAGCTTGAAAACACCAAGTCAAGTATATGGGCATGATGTACAGTATAACCTTTTTCTGTTGCAGTAAAACAGATTCTTATCCCTTTGATGGAGCAGCAGAATCTATTGTACACAACAACAAAACAAATTTGAAAACAGCAAACACTATGGTAGCCTCCCTTCACTAAATCCACGAAACCCTTGTTGTCTCACACCACAATTTTAAACCAAGCTGTGAAGCTGAGGAAGGGTTTGTGGGTCAACTCGGAAATAGACAGAAACAGGAAGCAGAGGGAAGAGAGAGACCTCAAAGTGGTCATCAAAATCAATGCTGTCATTCGTTAGCACTCTGAGTAGGGACCTTGCAGATAACAAGCAATGGGGCAATAAGCACAATGAAGGAGTGTGAAATGATGTGGGAACACGAACAGACAGCAGCTCTGGCCCGCCTCAAAGGACCGGGACAACATGGCTGTCAACATCTATTCGGCTAACATCATTAACACTAACAGCATTGGCTTGAAGTCCCCTTGCAGCCTCATTTCATCTCAGGGCACAGTGAGAATAAGAGAGGGAGTTTTTACTAGATTCTAGATTTAGACATTTCTAACCTCTCTTCTTTTTTGTCTGTAGGAATTGCTGGCACACCGGTGGTCTTCAATGTGAATGGAGATGCTCCTGGTCGCTATGAAATCTACCAATACCAGATGGCAAATAACACAACAGAGTACAAGATCATCGGCCACTGGACAGATCAGCTCCACTTGGACGTATGAGTTTTTCTAAATATAAGTTAAAATGTTTATGGAGGAGTAAACTTTAGGGTTTTCTGATAATGCGAGTGACTGATTTGCGCTAGTCATCAGGCTCAATATCTACATTAGGTCTCGAGCCATCAACAACAAAAAAATGATTTATATTCGTACCATATTTGGACATTAAGCATTTCATTACTAATTTAATCTACAAGAAAGACAAGGAATGCACCATACATGAGATTGGTAAAAGATGTGACTTTCCATTTGTATTTATTTTCCTTCTAAAGTGCCAGAGCCATCTCTTGATGTGCAACCATTATATGTGACATTTACAGCAAGGCTAATATTGCTACACACAGTAGATGGTATTCACCTTCTCATAACATATCACTGTTATCAAAGATTATGCAGAATGCATCTTCCTTTTGTCAAGTTTTACAGAGCAGCAGCCGACAGCATAATATTATTAATAAATCCTCCTCTTTCCTGTCGCCTTTACAAAGTGTAAACACACAGGCAAACAAATGCTTAGATCCGAAACATTTCCACTGAAAATGCACATTAGTTAACAATGGAATTGCCGCATCAACCTTATTTTGCCATTGTGGAGTCGATTTAACCAGTTTCCTCTTCAACATATCATATGGAACACAGAATCTAAGTGTTGCCTATGTTTACATCAAAACTGCTTAGTTTCAAACTTTGTGAGAAGCAATCTTTGAAACAATATTGAGGAACATGTATTATTTTCATGAGAAGCATAATTTATACATGAACCCTCAGGCATTTTTATTTTGTTAATGTGCATACTGCAGGTACAGTATTTATTTTAGACATGAATGTTTTGAGTTACTACTGCACTCAGATCCACTTAGCAGCTTCACACGCATGGCACTAAAGTCCAAAATAATTCAAGAAATCCATATGAAGATATTCTAAACCACAAAACTAATCATCCAGGTATTTGTTTCAATAACTAAATACTCCGTATCTAGACCATATTCAACTTAATAAGGTCGGAATAAGTATTGTGTTCTGACAATAAGTTCCATGCAACAGTACGGGCAGATGTTACCGCCTCGCACTGCGTTGACACTGCAGTCCCACGAAGCTCGACTCTATTTACTTAACGTTATTCAAGTACAAGAGACATTCCACGGAATCAATTAAACAGCAGTCATTTCCAATAATTCAGTGAGCTTATACAATGATGTATTACAAAACACCACTTTCATTTGGTGAATATGCGATTTACAGTTTGTTCATTCTATTCTACCAAATCTAAATTGAATTTTGTGGTCATGCATTATGTCATGAACTAATTATACTGAGTTAGTGAAACAATATGCATCAGTGTTTTACTACACTTGCCCTCAAAGGTTATTTTGATGATGCTTTTTAATTTTGATTTGATTATAAACTTGTCCAAGTGAAAATTCTGAGCAACTGCATTATTTTGTTTTTTCAGGTTGTATGTGAGTTATGGTGTTGATATGGTGAAATTCCACAAAACCATGATGTCCTGTCTCATACTTTTGCCTGCAGATCAATGAGATGCAGTGGCCTGGTGGAACACAAGACATCCCAACCTCTATTTGCAGCCAACCTTGCCGTCCTGGCCAGCGCAAGAAGACAGTGAAGGGAATTCCATGTTGTTGGCACTGCGAGAATTGTGATGGGTACCAGTACCAGGCCGACACTTACACCTGCAAGATGTGCCGATTTGATTTGCGGCCTAATGAGAACCACACTGGCTGCGATCCCATTCCCATTGTTAAGCTGGAGTGGAGCTCCCCCTGGGCAGTCATCCCTGTGCTAATCGCTGTCTTCGGCATCATGGCCACATTGTTTGTGGTCGTCACCTTTATACGCTACAATGACACACCTATTGTTAAGGCATCAGGTCGAGAGCTGAGCTATGTGCTGCTGACGGGTATTTTTCTGTGCTATGCTACAACATTCCTCATGATCTCCACTCCTGATGTGGTAATATGCTCACTGCGACGGATTTTCCTGGGCCTGGGTATGAGTATAAGCTATGCAGCACTGCTCACCAAGACAAATCGGATCTACAGGATTTTTGAGCAGGGCAAGATGTCGGTCAGTGCCCCACGATTCATCTCCCCAGCATCCCAGTTAGTCATCACTTTCAGCCTGATATCAGTGCAGCTCCTCGGAGTGTGCATCTGGTTTGGTGTTGACCCGTCACAAGCTATCATCGACTACGAGGACCAGCGTACAACCAATCCCACAATGGCCCGTGGTCTTCTGAAATGTGATATATCAGACCTGTCCCTCATCTGTCTGCTGGGTTATAGCATGCTGCTGATGGTCACCTGCACGGTTTATGCCATCAAGACCAGAGGGGTTCCCGAGACATTCAACGAGGCCAAGCCCATCGGATTCACCATGTACACCACCTGCATTGTGTGGCTCGCCTTCATCCCCATCTTCTTTGGGACCTCACAATCAGCAGAAAAGGTACTGGCTGATACTTCCACACTAACATTTCACATGACACAATGCTCAACATTTGCACAATTCATGCAAATAGAACTCTGACACAACAGGTAAAACAGGAGCAGAGCATGTAAACCTTTTCAATTAAAATTAGGAACTAAAATATGAGAATAGTATTTTGTCAATTATCCAACCAAGTTTGATCCCTTCTTACAGTTTATATTGTGTTGTCCGTGTACACAAGCCAACACACCCACTAAGGTTTCAGCAGTTTTATGTTATCTACAAAAAGGACAGTGACAGCAAGTGATTTAAATCCACTTGTGCATTTAGGGAGCCAGTTTTCCATTTAGACTATTTATACCTTCTTTGCGTCTCATTGTGAAGAAAATGGCCTCTCAAATCATGCTTGTTGTATAGGATCAGCCTTTATTCATCACGACATGATGGGCTTTGTGCTCCACTGTGGGGATTACGAGGCCTTTAGAGTCGAGTTGTGAGGATAACTGATTGACCAAAGTTTTCTGGCATGTTTGCTTTGATTGTTTTTCTGTGCGTGATTCAGCTTCACTGGGTGGAGATAATGAGTAGTCAATCACTGCACATTCATTCACACAAAAAAAGATAGTTTGTGAAGTAGCATTAAATTACAGTATTTCTTCCCAGTGTGAAGTCAATCACAAATTACCTCCAATAGTGGTAATTTGTAGTTGGTTCAACACAGATGCACAATAAAGACCAGACAGTTCTCTTCCTAAGGATTATTTTTACTACCACAGCCCATTAACATCTTCTGATGAATAGCCTTTTTGTGCTTTCCACCTGCCAATTAAAACAGTTTGTAGCTTTAGTCATGTTTTTAAGCTTTAAGTCCTTTATTCTATGTACAGAATGACAATTTAAACCCTATATTTAGCAACACAAGAATACATGTGGAATTACCCTGTGGCAGAAACCAGTATCCCTCATTGGCAGATGTGTTTTTAGTCGATTGGGTCAAATTCCTTAAGCATCAGCAGACAGTAAGGCTGCTGGCTAATGCTACGTGACTACTGAGCTGGTGACTTTTTAATATTTTCTGAAACCTATATCTAAGCTGTTGGCAGAACACCATAGGCAGAAGGAATATTCTTTTTAACTTGTTTATCATTTTACATCAACACAGCACAAGGCTTTCCCGTGTGCTCTGTGACAAAGTAAGGAGCTCCCTGGATATAAATACAGCTGGGGATGAGACAAGCAGCTAATCCATAAATAATCTCTATTATATATTTCATTTCTTCATCTCTGCCACTGAGGAGCAGCTGGATAAACTGAGTTCAGAAATCACTCTCAACCCAACAGTGTTCCAATAAAATCAATTTGGAATTTAGGCAGTTTGAAGACTTGAAGGTCATTTACAAAAGAAAACTTGCAATCAAATCACAAACTATTAAGTATTACTAACAAACACAGGGTTAAATTTGGCACTTTGTTTCATTTTCCAGTTTTCAGAGAAGGAATTTGGTTTATATGCCATTCACCTAGTGTTGTCTTGTATGCACCATGTGACTGTCCAGAAATTGTATATTGTAATACTTATTCAATAATCAAACCATCAATAATTAAACAAGTGATCCCTGTAGACCACATTTGACTTAACAGGCCTTTGTACAGCAGAAACCTATAGCACAGGTGATACATGACACATTAACAATGGCTGAGTTTAACTAAGTTTCTCAGTAACCCACATTCACTATGAAAAAAATGACAAGCATCCTGGATGGAATATAGTTGTATGCAATGTAATGTTATTCATTTCAAATTTGCGTTTAATTCCATGACATGAAAAGAAAAATATGCAGTGAAAAAAGTCTACAGGCATTTCTCACAGCTCATATTTTGACTTGCCATAGTAGGAAAAGCACCGGCGCTACTAATTACTGACATTAATGATGGCTTCATAATTCTCACATGTCCCAGAAAGTGAACGAGCCTGAAACCAAAGTAGCCACATGGAATTAATTATTCGTATTATTTACAACTTTTCTTTTTAACGATGACATGTTAGCCATATGGTGTCCTTGGGCCAACAAGAGATACACAAGATAAAATATTTGTCCAGTAATTTATTCTATGTTCAGAAAACCTTAACCCTGAATAATTATATAAAAGAACTTGGGAGGAGAAGTGGATGTGTGTTTCTGCTGTCGAGTTTTGCGTGCAGATAAGAACAGCTCTGGCAGCTGTCTGCACATGAGATCTGATGCCTAATAACAAAAAGGAGCAATCCAGCTTCACATAAACTTCATAATGGTTCAGCTCGCTGAGGTTGCTGTTCCCAGCCCTGTTCTCTTGCTGTACCGATGGAGCAGATTGGCAATCATATCGACGTGTCAGAGAAAATTTATGTCAACGGGGCCGATAGAAGTGGACAAGGGTCTTGGCTCCCCTCACAGAGTGACTCCACTCTGTACTCCAGAGGGGTAACAATATTGTTCTGTACTCACCCCAGGCCACATGTAATCTTCTCAGGAGATTACAGCACTCCCTGTCTATTGCAGAGAAAGGCTCCTGTTCTGCTTGCTGTATGACAGAATACAAAGCCCCATCCCTTCCATTTAGCACTGACATTATTTTTCTCAACTAACATTTTATTAGGATGCTTAATTTTCAAAATAGCTTTTTGTTTTAATCACATCAACATCATAGTCACTGTATGAGAAATTCTGTTATTTCTTTATTTTGGTAGATGCTTTCTCACTTGTACTGAATGCATACCAAAAAAAAACAATGTCCTAGGCATGCAAAAAATTGTGTGGCTGCATTGCCCTTTTGTAAACATAGGTAGTATGATTATAACTCCATACTGACATTTAGCTAACGCTTAAACTTTCATGATGACAAAAAAAGGTACTAAAGTTCATGATGCTGAAGCGTCAAAAAACTCATATACTAACAACATATGTCATAGCCCCATATTGGGAAACATCATCCATTACTGTTGACATGCTGGCATGGTGCAGAGCGCTGTGGGCTATTCCCATGCCAAACGACTCAGTCATTTGTGATGTCTGAGAATGTAATGTCAGACAAAACCTCAGGCAAAAGTCCATGAAGGATGTCTGCCAGCTGTGTTTCCACTGTACACTATTCGCCCTGCGTTCATCGGGCAGCAATTTTCAACCAAGAGGTGAAATCAGTTGTTGTCCTCTTCCTCCTTTTTTCTAATTATTGTTTCTGACACTTTAGTACTGGGTACAGACGGCGTACGAGCTCTGTGAATTAACCCTTTAAATCTGTGAAGAATTGACAACTTCAACCTGAAGAAATAATTGTTTTCAAAATGATCTTCTGTATTTGGTCTATGCAGCTTGTCAGTATCAAGTGTCAGTTTTAAATATGATCTAGTTATATTTTTACAGCCACTGCAGTGACTCACCTCAATCCCTGCATCAACAAATCAGAGATGGACTGTGTATGAGCACCGGGGTGATTATCATAAATGAAAAATCATTGGCAGCCACTTTTAATGTGCTTTAGGATGTTTTTTCTGCTCCTTCATTGTTGCCTGTGGCTATATATCTGCTACCCAGCTGTGAGTTGCAGCTGTTATAGACCTCAGAGATTAAATCCTTATGCTGTAAAAACATTTATCCACAGAAAACTTAGACAACCATAAGATAGGAGGAGGTTCTTCTATTAGTTGCATATCATAAATTAACAAACACAGCAATGAAAATGGAATTTAGAAGTGAAGAAACTAGCATAAAAGAATGTGAATAAAGGGCAGTGTATGCAAATGTAAGTGCTTTGTTTGTGAATTTGTAGTTAGGTGCAACCACTACCTTTACTATACACATAATATACGACTTTTGTCTGTCCTACAGGAGTCTTTTTTTAAACTGCAGGCTCACCCTTCAGTACCGTGTGCTGTGCTTAACCTGACAGTCTAAAACAACAACAACCACTGCCTATCACTGAGTTTAACCTAAACAAATGATTATGTTTTGTCTCTTACACAATACAGATGTATATCCAGACCACAACCTTGACCATCTCCGTAAGCCTCAGTGCTTCTGTCTCTCTGGGAATGCTCTACATGCCCAAGGTCTACGTGGTTCTCTTTCATCCAGAGCAGAACGTACCCAAGCGCAAGCGCAGCCTGAAGGCTGTAGTCACTGCAGCCACCATGTCCAACAAGTTCAACCCTAAAGGTGGCCTGAGGCCCAATGGAGAGGCCAAGTCTGAACTCTGTGAAAGTCTTGAAACACAAGGTTAGTATCACGACTAATGGAGCAATAAAAAGAAGAAAAAGTAACAGCAACAAAAAAAACTCAACCAAGAATTTATCCCTATAATGTATTGAATGGTTTCTGTGAGAAATGGTTGCAGATAAGGTACAATATATATATATATATATATCACAATACAGTACACCATTTGAAAATAATTAACTAACTTTAAGTGACAACACAAGCGATGACAATATTACGAGCTCAGTTAAGTTCTGTTTCAGTACCAGCTGTCAGTGACCAAGTCTGGACTCAGTGTTTCTCATTAATTACCTGGACGATGGCAGGCGACCATAGTCTAATTTGTCCTGTCACAGGTTCATAATGATCCCAAATATGTTTACGCTTCTCATTATGACAGTGTGCATGTTCTCCCTGTGTTTGTCTCTGGGTGTGACACCTTCCTCCTACAGTCCAAAGACATGCAGACTTGGGTTTGATTCATTTAAACTCTTAATTGACCGTTGGCTCTGTGGTGGGCTGGTTTTAAGGATAAGCGGTGTAGATATTTCTCTCCCACAATTGTATTAACCCCTCTGTCATATTCAGAGTGGCCATCGGCAGCATCCGGAGAAATCCCACCCAGTTAGTGGCCCGGTGGACTATATAAATATCCATCAAGTTTTTATCTTCATCTGCAGGCAGGCAGATCTCAGCAAACAACATTGACAGTTTGTGCTTTAGCTGAGCACATTCCATATACCCCGGAAAACATGTATCAGCAAGCAGGCAGAACTCAGCACAAGCTGTGTACCTGTCATTAGATTCTATCTGCAGCTACTTCCACAGATAAAATCTAATTATATTTTGAAACACTGATAGCTGATTAGCCTTTAACAAGAATAGTGTTCCTAATAATTAAAATTGTTTAGTGTAAGGTTAAACATAGGTAAATAACCCACAGGTTAATATGTGCAATATATATATATCTTCTTTTATCGTCCAAGATGCAATACTATTATAAATATGTTTCTCACTGAAAATATAAGAAATGCTTTTAAAAGGTAGAAAGCCACTGTTCACTTTCACCGGGATAATCCAGTATTTTCAATACATGGGAGAGAATAATAGTTTCATTCTAGCTTATTCTCACCACAGTGGATTTATAAATTGTGACGCGCGACAGGGTGACCACACTATTCTGATTTTGAAAGGGACGAAAGAGATGTGTTAGCTCAGTGTTGAATAGGAGACTATTTCAATCACTATGATAAAGTGTAAGAGTAGGCAGTCCCTGTGTGGGGGCAGGTTTGGATCCAATCAAGCAACCCCCATGTTCTAATAACTGAAGGTCCTGATTTTACACTCTGACAAGCTGCACACTATAGAATGATGTGTATTACCACTACAGAGCCTGTGCCCTCACTTTCTAGCATGCCTTTTTTTGACGTGAGAATGAAGTTGTTAATTCCATCATATTATAGAGCCCTTTTACAGGTGCTGATTCTCACCCTCTGGTTTGAACTGTGAATCTAACAAATGTTCTTTGTGCTTATGTGTCAGACTGTGTTGAGGGAGGGGAGCCTTGTGAGGGACTTTAGGCTCTCAGGTAACCTAATTAGATAATGATTTTGCCCTTTTACTATCTGTGACCACTCTTTTTACCCGGTGAATTTCTGCCAATGTTCACCAGAACACCCATGCCTGCATATACTATGCACAAAGCATCACAGTTGCCCCTGGCCAATATACAACACCCTGAATGACACAGCACAGTAATCACGCACATTTACAAATTCATCTCTGACCAATAGACATTGACTTGAATGGACAATATAAGTGTGTGGCACTGTAAAAATGGCCAATCAGCATGGTAAAGCCTGTTAATGTGGGAAGATGACACCACTCTGCCTGAGTGCAGGAGACAAGCGATAGCCATGTGTCCCCTATAATTTGTTTCCCTGTTGACAAAAGGAGGAATATGTGGTAATGGGACAACAACAACAATAAGAGTGAACAGGAAAAGACAGATGGGTCTGCCAGCTCCAATTCTTTCTGGACCATCTATTCTTTATCTTGGCCTCGCAGCACATAAATATTCAAATAAGGTTCATTTATCAATGCTTCTCTTGGAAGAGATGCTTTGGATGAAATGGCGAGAAAACCGCCCCCATTCACACATGAACGTGGCACTGACAAATATACGGAAACATTTACCATTACAGAGCTCTACTCTACAGCACTTTTGCCCTTACTCTGGCTTTCTTCTGATTGGATTCATCCCCTCTGACATATTCAATCAGCCAAGGCTGCTGTGGGCAGATTGGCAGATTGGTAGTGTGATTACCTCCACGGAGCATGCCCGCTGAGGACAATCTTATTTTAAAAAATGACAAACAGGTACATGCTGACACTTGCACACAGACGTGTGTGCAGACAAGCATGACTGCACGCATCTACACAGGTACTGTATGATATGACAGTGACGTTTGACCAGCAGTTAGCTTCTTATGGTCTCTGTGGTCTGCCCTCTGTTCATCTGTCTAATGTGTTTTATTCACAGCCGATATAAAATCCCTTGATACGTGAAAACATTCAAGAATAATGAGCATTTATCAAAAATTGATGAGCAAACTTGTAGTGCCAAGTCAGATCACATATTGTCTTAATATCATTTTACATCTAATATGCTGTTCAAAACAGTGTCACACTGACTGCTGCTGCATGCTTTGCTTGGTGCACAGAGAAATCTCAGGTCTTTGCATGTGGTAAAAGACTTGCATATGAATGAGTCCTGTTGCATTTTATACTAATGTTGTGATCTGCTTGGTGATTTTTGAGACAATTTCATGATATAATCAGCTGTGAGGAAAACATTAACAGTTTTCCTTAAGTCAATGAATAGCAGGTACCTATGACCATCGCCTCAGCCACTGATTCTGAATCTGCATCAGTGTGTTGAATAATTTGTTGGGGGTATGTTGTTAAAATTCCTGAGGTATTGATGTGCTTTAGAAATTAATGGTTCAATCTCAGCATTCATTTTTTTTTTTTTTTTTTTTTCTTACAATATTATTAATTAATTTTAAGGATGTTTTAGAGCTCAAGCAATTAATCCATCAGCAGAAAAACAATGGCTATTTCTACAACTTATTCATTGTTACAAATATTTTTCAAACCAATATCACAAATATTATCTAGTTCTGTTGAATGTGGGAATTTTTCTGTTCAATATTATTGTAGATAGAATATTTCGTAGTTTCAGTGTTAGTTCAGACAAAACAATCCGTTTAATTTTTATAGATTGATTTAAATACTTATTTGTGAACTTGATGATCAGAACGATTAAAAATAGTATTTGCAACCCTTTATTTTACATCAGTGCAACAGTTCATTCTGAATCTTCATCTTCACAAATGACACATTTCAGTTGAAATGCAGTCGAACTGCAGACAAGATGTAAAAACCTGCTTGAAAACGTTATAGTTTTGAATCTCACCTGTTGCACTTATAACCTTTTTCTTTCTGCGACACTTTTTCCTTCCAGTGCTGGCCTCCAAGCAGACTTACATAAGCTACAGTAACCACGCCATCTAAGACAGAGACGCACCGTGGAAGTGGAGCGAGGGCCTGCCTGAGGAGAAATCACCTGATTCTGGGGAATAGTGGAGAAACACTGGAGGACTTCAACACTTCTACAGCGGAGGGGACTGGGGTGGAAAGATGGGAATTTGTCACTCCATAAATAGAAAGGATGTCATATTTTTCTAGAGAATCAGGTAAAGGCTCGGATGCCAAAATTTACGAGATAGCGAAATGATCTGCAGGAGGGAGGTGGGAGACGTTGGGGAGATTGGACACTTAATTTTCCTCTTCCCACCCTTTCTGAGATGTGAACGAGAGTTGAACAGTGATGGTTCCAGATGCAGGCTGAGTGAACACCTGGAGCCAACAGTAAGTTTTCCTTCTGAAATGTATAGCACACAATTTCAGTTCTCTCTGAGGCTGATCCATTTTTCTCATTCCAACAAAAACAGGGAAAAAGAGAGTTCTGTTTTTGCTCTAGTCAAATGCAGTTTACAAGATGAAAGAGTAAAAACTATATTCATTATTTTTGGTTACTGGTATTATTGTGAAAGCTGCAGTACTCTCCAAACTGTACATGCCTTACTATAGTGAATTCAGTATTCCCACACAAACTGACCACATCTGAAACACCTGAAAATAAAGCCGTGGGTCATCCCAGCATTTTTTTTTTATATAAATGTTTCATAATGATGATGATGCCATCATCTTGGCAAACCTAGTGTACAGTCCCAGAGCATGCTTGTGGGAGCATCACGTGTACTGTGCTGTGTTGTCAAACGTCTATGGAATGCAACATTTGTCATGGTTGTCATTCACAGTGGAGATGTCATTTTGAACCATTACCCACTGGGTTACCCTCTGCTCAATAAAGAGTCATTCAAAACACAAGGAGCCAAACCTTTATGGTTTCCAACACACTCTATAAATGTCAGCCAGGACTTGGAGACTTGGCGATGCATACAAGATTTATTGGCCCTTATTTATCATGCGCTTGTTGAAGCCTTCTGAAAGTCAAGCAGTTAGATGATTGGAGGAACTGAAGATGCAGCATTGCTTTAACTACAACACTAAAGATGCTTTTCTTACAAATAACAAAGCAACCAAGGTTGTTTCCATACCACGCCATGTTTTTTGTATTTGTGTATTTTTGTCTGAATTTCTAGTGCAGAGGGTCTAAATTAACATGGTTGAGACATTGTGTTGTTAGTGCAGTGCTTGATAACGTGCTTGATTTTTGCAGGAATAATATACCACACCAGTCTGTTGTCATATTCATTTTAAAGCTTGAAAGTAAGGAATGGACACTATTACACTAAGACCCACTGTTATCTGTGATAGGTGCACAGATTACCTGTGCCTCTTGCAAACTTTTTCTGGATGAATATTTCCCTCCTCTGCATCATGAACTTTGATGCTGCAGTAGAGATGATTCATGAGAGGTTTAATAGTAATTTTGGTGCAAAAATTAGACTCATGTAGCTTCTCAGCAGGAAGACCCATTTGGAGAAGTTGCAATCGCAGTTTCATCAAAGAGCAAAAACATAACTAGGTGGATGACATACTGTACGCAGCGTGTGTGAGTGTATTAACTTCTAACTGACTCAGTATGGCCTGTGTTCGTTTAAATTTAAATAGTCTCCACAGTCCTTGAGAATTAGATTTTGGCAATTGAGAACTTCTCATGTACGTACATTTAACAGTCACTTCATTAAGCCTAATACTTTGGATTACATTTACCATAGACCTATATTGAGTAACAGTGTCGACCATACTGTGGATTAAGTCCGAAGCTATGCACAGCTTTCTACCTTATTAAGCTCATCATTTGTTTGTTTTTTATATGACCATGTGGTAGCGTTTTGAGGCTGTCCACAACAAAACCCCTGTAGGGCTCTTACATTATTTGAGTAGCCTACTGGCATTTCTAAATTTAAAAAAAATAGAGCTAGAAAAACAATTAGAACAATTAGGTTATTTTTTTAAGAAATTACAATAATTCATCTCTTATTGAAACATTAAACACACACACTATGCAGTGTGTTAGACAAAGGGGCAAGGTTACTTAAAAAGGAGATTACTAAAGAATTTTGGAGCAACATATAAAGCTGTCAAACATGGAAACTAGCCAATGATCTGTTTGCTGTGTGTTTCAATAATTCAAACAGGGTAGAGTCTATTAAGTAATTATTCACTAAGGTTTTATTGGAAGTAGAGTTCCGGCCTCTGCTGTGTCGCAGATGCTGTGTGTGTGTGTGTGTGTGTGTGTGTGTGTGTGTGTGTGTGTGTGTGTGTGTGTGTGTGTGTGTGTGTGTGTGTGTGTGTGTGTGTGCGTTGTCAAACACCATGCCATGGAGAGCAGAGAAACCAAACACACATAGATGAGTCAAAGTTTTGCATTGTAGAACCCTGCAGCAAACACTTGTTAAGCAAACATACTAATTCATCCACATAAACATTTTATGAAGATTTGACTTTGATATATTTTACTACGCCTCCAGTGTCCACATTGAGATCAGTTAGCGTACGTCCAAGACAACTAAAAAACTAAAAAACTTTGAAGAAGAATAGAATGGTTGATGGTTTTTATGTTTGCTAGCCGTCTGAAAACTGGTCTCATCTTAACCTCATTCCAGTGTCTTGAATCAATATGTCAATGTCCAAACCTGAGGACTGATTTGTGTATTTACTTGCTAATGGCTGCTAGCTGCTCAGCAGCTAACTTGTTCAAGCAGTACTGCTTAATTACACATTTCCACCCACACATGTGGACTGACGATTCTATTGCCTTTACACTTGTGTTCAATTTGGTCACAATGCGTTCCTACAGATGGTGATGATGGTTTGAGCGATTGGATCATAATCCATCCTAAATATGTCTTGGGTGCATTTACACCTCTTTTTTCATGTGGTTAAGGACTATCTGATCTACCTATCTGTCTACAATCTGATCAGGTGCGGGTGGGCTGCATCCATCCTTCACAACAGGAAACAGCAAAGATATGCAGCGAACCAGAGAGGGATTTAGTCAAAGAACCAGATCCAGGATTTGAATTTGTCAGGTGGTCAAAAGGATGACTAACAGGATACTAAAGTTGTTAATATGTCGATGAGTCCGTAGTGTCTCATTTTTTTGTTTGATCAAGTGGTAAAAAAACACATAATGCAGCTTAAAACTTCGACTGAGATATCATCCTCTTCTAAGACTAAGATAAATGATTTGATTTTCATGATCCTGCACCTTTTATTTACAAATAGATCAGGTGGACATATAGCTGCTTGAAAAATAAGGGCCAGTGCCTTCATTCTGTGCCTCATATACCCATTAAATTACCCTCCCATTCCTTCCCTTCATTTTGCTTTTGCATCCATTACCTTACAAACGTGTTCCGTTCAAATATAAGAAGAAAAGGATTACTTTACAGTTTCAAATTGTGTGTGTGACCTTTATTCATGTCTCTGATCTCTAAAGTACTTGTTATACACTCTGGAATTTGTCTCATTTAATGTTAGCCTCAGCGATGCAAAAATCTGTATGTTGCATGTCAAAAGTCATAACAAGTCATGTGAACACTTTAAGAGAAAGGTGTAATGTCCAAAAGGAAAACTACTGCAGAGGATTATAAATAACAAATATTTTGGTTTGATAAATTATTCTCTCAGCGCTCAGCTTCAACAAAAGTCTAAGATGTTGCCGCAAATGTTTTCTCATCATTTAATAAAAAAGTATTGTTTGTGGGATTGTTTGTGTTTGTGAATATGATCATTTCTGTTTTTTGCCACAAACCATTTAGTTTTTCTAAAAACACTTTGTCTGTGTTACAAAATAGAATATGTAAGTGCTGACTGAAATTAAATGGCAAGTTAATGTTCGTTATTAAAATGGATTGATCATGTCTGCTTTATGTACTGAATTATTTAAAAAAAAGAAAGATATAAAAATAATTACAGTGCCTGGATATTTATGAATTACCTATAGAAAAAAAATGTGTAGAGCATGTTCATTTTTATACAAGATATTTCTAATAAAAGACTGTTTTGCTAATAAAGTGTTTCTGTTTTTTCATGTGATAACATATTTCATGAGCAGCTCATTTTATTGAAGACTAACTTCATCATAAGTACCATGTAAGGAACAGAACCATCATCATCAGTGATCATTACCTCCACCAGGGAGATTATGTTTCACCCCTGCCTATTTAGATTTTTGATTTGTTTATTTTTTAGCAGGATTACATAGAAATTACAGAACAGATTTCAACAAAACTTGGAAGGACGGGACGTGGGCCAAGAAATAACCCAATAAAGTTCAGAGCAAAAGTGGCAAATCCAACATATTTTCACTGCTAGCGATTTTGTGTTTGTGTGATTCTGCTGACAGACAAACAGATTCAATCATAACCTTGGTTCAGATAAGGAAATGATTCAGACACCCAGGGTTTCATCCATCACAAACCTAAAGAACCAACCTGTCGAATTAGCAGTATTTTGCAAACTGAGCTGATCAGAAAAAAATGTCCTGAGTCTCTCTCTCTCAAGTCAGTTGTATAATATTTGCTGACAGAATGTACTGAGTACATGAAGTGTTCAGGTTACTCTACGTGAATGCACTTGGAGACTGGTGGATAATTCATCAACGTGATTCATAAAGAGTAGAAACAAACGCCCAAATCCTACATGACAGCTCCCATGGCTGGCCCACAACTAAGACATGTACTTTTGTGGTTTGTCAGGGGAGAGGTTGTGAAGGAAATGAATTTCAGCATTAGTCCAAAACATGAAATTGTAATGTGAACACAGGGAAGATCTCAAGGACTGTGTGACTTATGAATAAAGAACATTTTCAATGTGTTGAGACTTATGCAGAGACTGTAATGAAACATGAACACAAGTAAAATATAGCCTAGAATAAAATGCTGGATGCGCATTGTGAGTTTCACCAGTAATCAGGAAAGCCACAACCTCAACCTCGGTTTAATGGTGGATCAATATGGTCAGCTACACCTTCAGCACAAGCCTTGAACAAATTGAGAAAATATCATACCATCTATAAAAGCAGGCAGAGTTATGAGCCTCTGAAAATGAAAAGTAGAGCTAGTGAAACTTTACTGTGGATTTATTGCAGGGCTGGAATTGCCACCTGGGTGATCACTGATACGGCGCTATCATTAGCCTTGTGTTTGCTAAGTGAATCCCTTGCCCTGTACAATTAGCAAAACAGCAGTATGTACAAAACTGTACTGTCTTTTCCTCACTGTGATAGATAGAAGACTGTCTAAGGAGAGAGAGGACATTTTTCAAGTTCTCATAAAGTCTCTCCTCCCTGCTGCTAACTTCCCCAGCACTATACTGCAGAGCATTCCAGAAAACAAGTCTCTACCACTAACGGCCGTTGCTGTTTTCTTCAATTAATGTCTTAATTTTTCTTAGGAATACTGTCCTAACTAATAAGACAAACTTAATGAGAAAACAAAAACGCCTTGGCAAGATGTAGCCTTTTAATTTGCAGTTTACCTTTGGTTGTAGTTTCTAAATTCAAACCATCTTAGATGCACAAACAAACACATTGCACACACATTAACAGTAAACAATTAGTAATCATTTAAGTCTTCATTCAGGTACCAGCTGTAAACCACAACTCAAACAATGGCTTTCAGATTCCGAACAGACTAATAAATATCAGAGCCTTTTCTGTCTTTTTTTAGCTTATTGAAGGTAACTCTAACAATGCATTACAATTAAGATCTGTGTGATTGTTGTTTAATAGATCAAGTAATAAATGATAAGTAAAACTACTGGATCCAACCTGGAGTGGAAATGTTCATACAAGACACAGCAAGAAACGTAGACTCTACAGTGAGTGAGCCTTTAAATGCCCAGTGTTGCCCATTGCAACCCTGCCTCCTAGATTTTTTTCCAATTACACACTACACCATATTTTATTAACGCTAAAGACATGGATGAAACGCATAATTGTCACAACAGACACCAGGGTTCCAGGGTCAGTGGTTATGCACCGGTTCTTCCAGGTCATTGACATGTCCAGTTAAACACACACAATCCCAAAATATCACTGTTGTGATATGTCGAAGGTCAGAACTACAGTAAACCTGCTTGCAGTGTGACTTCCCAAAACCCTGACTGTTACTGAATTCTATTATCAGACATATTTCACAGACGTGTCATTTACACTTCCAGAGTAGAAAACTGTGTTGCAATTTCACATCTGACCACTGGGGCAATTTATCGGCGAGACTAAATTTGCTTCACCATATATGAACCCTTCATAATTCTCAGATTCACAGGCAGGGGAAATATTTTTGTCATGGATGAGGATGAACAGTTCTGCCATAGAAAATTCCCACCGCAGAAAACTGATTAACTTGTCAAGCATGTGTAGTGTCACTGTGACAGCAGGACAGCCCCTGAGGGCTGATGATGTCAGACTATTTCGGAGAAACGTAGCCCATATTGTAAATACTACTCTTACCTTTTTCTCCACGCTGTCTGCTGGCTGTCTGATAACCACATACCCCACGTGTTCCTGCTCGGCACGGTTGTGAAATAATTTGTCACCAGTCATAATAATCAAAGCCAGCTGCCAACACATGTTCGGCATGGTCTTGTGTGTTTTGAAGGCACAGAAGTGTTAGTGCAGAGACAATTATTAAAACAGATGTAAATGGCAGCAGAAAATGATTAAAGTTCAGCCCCTGACAAACCGGAGAGAGCTGCTCACTGACTCCTGTGTTCAAACACCATCCCAACTCTCCCACTTTATTCTCATGCTTTATATTCATAGTATTTGTTCTGTGAAATTAGTACTTTGGGAGGCATTGAGGAATTAGTTAAGAGGCTTCTTTAATCTCTATTATTACCATTTTTAATGTACTTCCTTCTGTATTTAAACCATTTGTTTACTGTTGTGCAGTACTTTGTACTATGTGTTGAAAAGTGCTCTCATAGATAAAGTTATCAATCACTAACAGTAACAGGAAAAGTTGGGATCGAGAGAGAGAGAAGCAGTTTCCTCAATTTGTTCAGAACCCAAGACATAAGTTTTCATTTTCACATAAAAAAACAATTAATGACAAGCTTATACTCTGCATGTGATGACATGATTTGGCAAACCACCAAATATACCATCGTCTCATTGACCTTCCTGGCTTACTTATATGTACTAGAGAAGCATGTACGAGAATCTTGGGGTGGTGAAGAAAAACAGGCCTGTTGTCAGGTATGAATGTCAAAAGTCTTTGGTTAGACATCCAGAGTAAAAGAAATGGTAACTCTTACAGGGATGGAATGGAAGTCGAACACATACCGTCTATGCTAAAAGCTTTATATAGGAAGTTGCTTTACCGGTGATGTGTTAATTCCCTTTCTAGCCTGGAAGGTTCCCCCATCTTCACACAGGAAAAGCATTTACACTTAAATCATTTGCCTTTCTATCCACATTTCCTCAGAGATAGATTTTGCACTTCTGTTTGACAGAGAGGGTAAAATGATTTAGAGAAGAAGGTGAGGGGTGGTATTACAAAGTAATATAACTGTTTAAAAGCCGTCACCAATGCATAGAGCAATGCAGGATAAAACATGGTCTGAGGATAAATGGTACAAGTCAAAGGACGGTGATATGTCTTCAGGCTTTTTACACTCAATTAATAACCACACTATTAATGTTTTCAAACCTGTATCTCGTCAATGCAAGCTTTCACATTAGAGACAGAATTTCGCTGAGTACTATTGCAGCTTTTTGCCCAGGTTTCACTTCTGACATGAACACATTAAACCATTTCTGAATTGACTAGGTGACATTTTTACGAGAAAAATCTTTTTATTACAGTCAATTATTCAGTGTGATAGAAAGTTAATTAATCGATTTATTCTAAACATTTGTCTTTAGTTACTTGCTCATAGTTATTTTTGCCTTTAAAAAGATATGATGTAGCCTACTTGAAGCTACGATCAAGCAATTCAAGAAAATGAAAGAACGTAATGCACACAGCTTGGACTACGAACACGTGACCTTTGTCCAATTAAATACTTGAATCAAAGAAAACTATGAACTTGGTTCCAGCTGTTGCAGCAATTCTTCACTTTCCGACAGACACCATTAAATATGTCCTAAAGCTGCTGTGGTAGAGTTTAAGCTCCTGAACCAAGCACGGAAACTCACTAAGTTCTCCTCTCTGTTTTACCAATACTGTAATTTTTGAGTCAAATCCCTGGATCCTCATCACTTGTTATAGATTCCAGCTTTCTTTTCTTGAGGTGCATTTTTTTCTATCTTTATAATCAATTGGCTAAATCAAGTCAAGCTCTTGTTGACCCCAGCCATGCACTCTCTGTGCAACTCACAGTGGGAAGCTCGGGGTGGAGATTCAGACAACACAACAGTAATAGTCTGAAGAAGATTTTCCTGTTAAATTTTTCATACATGGTTTATAAGACCAGAATGCACTGATCCCCATGTCACTTCCCGCAAATCACCAAGAAAACACCACACCTTCCGAATATTCTCCCATTAAATCTAATGCTATCACAATGACATTCCCATTGTGCGAATGAATAAGAACATGTCCATGAGATCATCTAGGAAATACATACTGGAAATATAAAGATTTCTCATTTGAAATATCACTTTAATATTTTCACTCTGCTGCTCTAGTCAGGGAGTGGGTATTACATTTCTTCAGACAGGACCAAAGCATTAAAATGCATCCGAGGCATTTGTTTCCCTCTCAGTGTGTCGGAGACACATAACCAGATACCGTGGATGTGGTAAGCGCAGATTGAATTTAACCCTGCTGGAATCTGGTTCATCATAAAATACAGGGAGTTGAAGGAATGGGGTCAAAAACATTCTGAGGCCGTCCCTTTGTGGTCAACCACTGTGCTTGTCCTGTTTTATCTCAAACATATTGTCGTGTTCTTCCAGCAGCTGTATGCAACATACCATTGATCTTAACTTCATGCACATGCATCTTACTTTGTGTGATTGATGCAGCTCCTGTCAACTAATGCTGGCACCAGACAGGGTTTACTGTGAGTGATGGAGCTAGAAGGTTGTAAGGCTCTAATGACAAAGGGAATGAAACCAGGCCAGTGGGAAATAGCTCTTTGCATGTGTGGCTGTATTCTCTTATAATATAAACGATATTCAGTATAATGTAGGTATTTTGCAGCGTAGACATAATAACTTCAATAGCCAAAAATACCATCCAATGATCTGTTAAGAAATTAAAGTTTATAATCTTTTAATTTATTAAAATGTCTTTGAAATCCCTCTAAAGATGCATGTATCCTACTTTAACTTGTGTTCACAAACTTCCTACAAGAAGTAAAAATAAAACACAAAGGACCAGAAGGGGGAACATTTCCTGGGCAGAACAATAAATCACAATGACATCCCATACACTGTTTGGTGGCCCATTACAGCAAGCCTGTAGCAGGAATTTCATTTGGACCTCCCTTGACTAGTCACAAAAATGTTGTAATTGCTGTGAAATAATCAGAATCTAGTTTCTTCCCGACAAATTGTCTGCTGTCTTGACTGTGTCCTGTGTCTCTGACAAATTTCTGATGGGAAAGTAACACTGAACTTAACAGATGCAACAAGATTTAAACCGTCAAAGGAGCATTTCAACTATAGGTGGTAAACATCACCATAAAGCCAGCAGAGTGAAGGATTCTGGTAGTTCAGCACTGTCAAACTGCATGTGTTAAAATATCCATTAGGAAATATATCTACACACCCATCCAGTAGCTATACTGCTTCTCCTTTGAGGGTCATGGAGAGGCTGGAGCCAATCCCAGCTGACACTGGGCAAGAGGCGGGGAACACCCTGGACAGGTGGGCAGTTTAACACTGGGCAGAAAGCAATCTTTTCATCCCCAAAAGAACAACTAAGCACCAAACAGCAGTCTGAACGATTATCAGTGGGACAAAGTGCAGTAAAAGTGTTCACAAAACAGTACACAGCAAAGATGGGGCCCTATACTGAGTTTGTGGAGATGGAACCTGGCATGTGAAATATATAGTATAAAGTTAAAAATATTAAAGACAGATGAGCAAACAGTAATTTATGACAGCTGGTTTGTGTAGCAAGTGTTGTATCACTCAGGCTGATCATTTCAATTCTGCTTTTGTTTTTGACTAAATGATTTCTTAGTTTTTGTCAGCACCTGAGGATACATAACCAGGTACGTGTCATTCAGCTGTTCCTGTGCATCTGAGATTTCACTCCTGAGTGAAATTCCCAACTGTCAGTTATTTGGAGATGCAAAAAGATGAAAGTTTAATTTCAATGAGATGGGGCAAAGAGATGTTTCCGTAAAAATGTTTTCTTCGCCAAAGGGCAAACAACACAGCCCGACTACAACATCTGTATCTAGCACATCACTCGTGTGACCATGACTCAGCATTTAGTGATTCTGGCAACAAGCCCACACTGAATACCTTGTGAAAATAAGAATGGCTCTCAGTACAGTGGATAGCTCTGTCAAGACAGACATGATGTTAATCATCAACTATTCAGATTGAACACCTGACTCAGGGACAAATCTAGATGAGTATTAAAGTACATGTTTAAATGTTATTATAACAGTCACATCAATACTACCATATTGAGCTGAAGCTTAATGGTAATCGTGTCATCCACATTCTCTGAGGTTTTCTCTGTACAGTTAATCAAATCCTCAGCATCAGGAAAGATGGTTGCAACAGATCAATTTACTCTGATTACTCTTCAATTAAAATGTAACATGAACAACGCAACAAGGAGGTTAAACAGTTCTGTGAGCCTACAGCCGCCACTGTTTTAACAGCAACAGCTGAGGGCGAAGCATCCACACCCTGAGCACAAAGAATGAGTTGGTAAAGCAGTTAATCTAGAAGGAAATCCATTAATAGTTTATGCATGTCCCAAACGCCTCCCCTCGCCCTCCCCGCTAAGAAGTACTTGTTCAATTTGTTTGAACAACAGCATCAGCCTGCTTCTTTATGAATGTTTAAAGGGCTCGTGTATCTTAAGATGACATGTGGTATTTTAGCTGATACGTGTGCAGCAACTTTACGATGATTATTACCAACAAGTTGAAGAGTTTATGGACATGCTCCATCAAACAATCAGATGGCAGAGGTCTCTACACTAGAATCTGATAATTGAAATTTAAATGAGCACGTATCCACTACAAACATTTAAATCAGACGGTAAGATACTCATTATGCATAATAGCAGCCTTTTCATGGACCTAGAATAATCTTAACAAACTGCATGACAGCATAATGGAGCCCAGCTGAGGAAAGATAAATATTCCATCAGCAAATATTCCATCATATTTCATTAGCTTCCCCATCCGCACACTTGGCCTCCTCTTTAAACTTGTAGACACACTCTGTGAACAAGTTTGTTCAAGCAGCAAACGAGCACTCCTAACCTGTCATCTATTAAGCTCATAAAAAATGATGAATCAGTGACCTTGAAATAATACAGGAATTTGTTGCTAAAAATCCTCGAAATCACAAAGTTTCAAAATACAATCTGAAGAGGTATCCAAACTGAAATACTTAGAAATGGATCAATGCAAGGATACAGATTTTACATGAAATAGTATCTCAACTGTATTCCAAAGATGAAAAACAAATTAACATTTCAGCTTATTCATGAGATGTAAAATCAAAAATATCTTCCCCTGAATAGTTTTCTATACAAATCAGATTCCAACACAGTATCATTTCACATTGTCGGATGAAAATGCTCAGATACTCAACAGACAAATAATCCTTTGTCACAACAATCACTCATGATTCTCATAAATGAGGGCGTGGCTGTAATACCTGGTCGATTACAGTCTTTGTTAGTTGGTGTTGATACCAGACAGATAAATCTGTGTGATAGGTAAATATTTGAATCATAAGTCTTCAGATCCTGGGTCTGCCACTTTAAAGGTTTTTTATATTTGTTTGTGATATTGGCAACAGATGAGATCACTTATTCACTTATTTTTAACCATTTTGTATAATATAAAGGATCTCATCAAATCTCTCCTCCTGTGTAACTACATTGACATCAATGGTTGTTTTGATAAAACACAGGGCAGGTGGCATCTCATGTGGTCTGCAGGGTTTTTATCACCAGAAATCCAACAGTTTCAGAGCAGTCTTTCAGTTGTAAGGTTTATACTCAGCCAAACCTGAGTAATTTCAAACAATATTCAAGTGGTTTTCTAGTTTTTGCAGAAATTAGTCTCTGGAGAATTAGGAAAAGCCTGGTTACATGTGCAGACTGCTGTTCAAGTACTTATTTCATCCCAAACTATGGTCTTTCCTTAAACCTGACCAAGCAGTTTTTGTGCTTACGTATTGAAGAACTAGTTGTAATGAAGTGCATCGTGCATGCAAATAAATCAGGTATTTATTTAGTTTCTATTGGACTGTGAGGTAGAATTAATATTGTTTCCCCAGTGTATTTTTTTTTTTAGGTTTAACTTCAGCAGCTTTTGTAGCTTCTGCAGCAGTAGCATAGCCCTGCAGTGAGAATTGTTTCACACACAGGAAAAGGAAAACTGACTCTGGACAGGGTTAATGAACGTCCCAGAGCAGGAATAAAATATGTGGTGCAAATCCTACACCCTTTTATCACAGCAGAATATCTGCATTTTTAGAGGCTTAGCTACGATACAGAGGGAGATCAAAACAGCACATAATTTTTTTAACTAAGATCTCTTCATATATTCCTTCGATAAAGGATTCACATTCAAGGAAATTCAATCCAGCCCATCCTTATTCACATCACAGTAAAAGGGGGAGATTCATGTGAACATTACCAACACTCCTCACACAATAATGACAGCATGCCCACACGGACAGGATAACTTAATGGACCTGATCGCAGAGACCTCCCGTTTATCCGCATACACGCGAGCGTGTGACTAATGTGTGTATAAGCTACCAGTTGGATAAAAAGACCGGTTACTACCACACTCTGTGCAGTCCGTGTTTTGCAGAGGTCCATCACATGTGAGGACATGTCAATCAAATGTGTACATGCTCTGACAGGAATTCGATCATATTCTCTCTGCTATTTTTAAACCACCCTCCACAGCTGCTTGTGCTGTCTTTTTCTGTCGTGCCTCACTGCCTGGTTCACACATGGATCTTCCACACAAACTAACAACACAAAAATATGCTGCATGACTATCCTTAACATTAATTATGTGCATCACATCTACACATATCTGTCACATGCATGATACACATCTTTTTCAAATATGGCAACCCTGTAGAGTGTGTGTGTGTGTGTGTGTGTGTGTGTGTGTGTGTGTGTGTGTGTGTGTGTGTGTGTGTGTGTGTGTGTGTGTGTGTGTGTGTGTGTGTGTGCGCGTTGCCACCTTGGCGACACTATTACAGCTCATGATTTAGGACTGTCAAACCGCCGAGCCATTACTCTTCACATACACACCACATTCTCTGCTTGTTCCTCTGCTTTACCTGGCCCGCAGTAGGTATTTACGTGTTCAGTTAGCTGTGCTACTGAAGAAGCCGGCCCATATGTCTTCCTGAACTCTCTGAATAATTTAGCTCAACAGCCATTCCTATAAAAACCCCATCTATATTAATGAGCAGCCTCCAACCATTTGGATCAGCGAATGCAGGTTGTGGTCCCTCCATCATGCTTGAGTTGTCGTAGAAGGCCTGACTTCGCCAGACGATCTCAGGCAGTGTATGCGAGGGGTAGATACAGTGTGAAAAACTGCCAGGTTCAAATTTAAAATCACACCTCCCCCTATTCATCAACAAGCTTCTGCTTTCACTTGGTGTCACAGACACACAGATCATCCCCCCTGTTCGAGCCAAGCCATTGTGAAGCATCTATTTAATATCATTCATGTAAAGGGTTTGGTTCATTGCCCTTTCTGAAGAGCTTGAATAAAAATTCACCCATGTGGAAATTAGGTTTACTGCCACAGCTGACTTGCAATTTCTGTAGCAAGAAACCCAAAAATGTAATATGACAAAAAGAAAAAAGCTAAAAGGGCCAGACTGACCGTTAATTAGTCTTATGATAACTGATAAATACTTTTTTGTGCTCCACTTTAACAATAAAAGATGATTTTGAATCATAATTAATTGTTTTGGGATTTTGGACAAGAAGGAGAATATCTACATTTGATGGTCTTCCACACAATTTAAGTTGCCAACCGCCAGTAGATGTTAGTAGATGTAAGCAAACACCAGCAAATGTTTTGGACATATTTTCAGTTTTGTACTTTTAGTGTCAACAATGTGTTTCAGCATTTAAGTCACAAGAGAGCCACTTTTAAAGCAGGCCCACCACAGGCGTCCCTGAGCCCAGTTGTGATCTTTCCTCTTGATTCAGAGCCAGATGATTTAGTCTGGGCCTGTCTGTGGGTTCCTAGATATCTGAGCAACCTGATGGTGGTGTAATGAAACTGTAGTATTGTACAGTTTGTAATAACAGCACTGGCAAATATAGTCTCCAAATTTTTGTCTTTACATTCTACAACTTCAGACTAGTCAAAATTATTAATATTATTGCAATTTCATTCAATAGCAATAGAATTTTTGTTTTTATATATTGATGTATGAATTGTGAAAGCACAGGGAGGAGGTGTAAATCATAATTGATCACCTCAGATTTGTAAAATGTTTTGTTGTTTGACAAGTGTTATAGTCATAAAGAAGAGTTTAAACCCACAGCCTTTAAATATTAATGACACTTATTGTGATAGTTATTGATATTAAAGGTACAGTGTGTAGAATTTTGTGATATCTAGTGTTGAAATTGCATGTTGCAGCTGAACACCCCTCATCTCACCCTCTCCTTCCAAACATAAAAAAGAAACTGTGGTAGCCTTTAATTGTCATAAAAACTCAAAATGTTTTAAGTTTGTCCAGTCTGGACTAATGTAAAAAACATGGCGGCCTCCATAGAGAGGGCCCCCTCGATGTAAATATAAAGTATTTAAATATAAAGGACCTTTTCTGGTGTAAAGAAAACTGCTATTCATACAATTTAGATTAAACAAACTAGTGATAACATCATGAGGATTATTCTACATTAAATAGTTCCCTTTCACCTAAATCTTACACACTGGACCTTGAACTGTTCCGAACATTTTTATAATGATATTATTTTTGGCTATATTGCCAGCCTTACTCTACTTACTACTTTTTAGAGCAGGGAGTAGATTATGCATTTTTGGAGACATAAAACCTTGATAGAATTTAGTTTAAACCACTGTTCACCATTAATTATGGAAAATACTAGTTTTTCATATGTTTTCAGCGTATTCAGCGTCCTTATGTGTTGATTAGAATTCAAAATGTGGCACTTCCTCTGAAATATTCATAACACGTCAAACATTTTAAGTCGAAAAAAGCCCCTCAGCTTGCTGGACTGTTTGGTCATGGTCCAGTGGCAGGAAGTTAACTGTACTCAGGGATCAATTTACTCTCCATCAGAACTCAGTTTGAATTGTTTATGAGAGTTGGGACATCTCCTCTGTTTTGTCTACTGAGCAGAAATGAGCTGAATTTCATTTGTGCAACTAATATGCATGTCCGACACCATCAATCCCATAACACTCTAGGAACACTCCAAATACAGAAATCCATAAATGCGGAGGCTGTTTTGTTCAAGAAGACTAAGACCCAAGTAATTACTTTAGGAAAGTGGATGATATTTTTCATCAAGTGAGACATGGGTGGAATTAACTTCCTCTCTCATCTGTCTAATGAAATAACTTTGCTGCCTCAATTCATCACCTTTTGTTCTTGGAATGTTAGGAAAAATAAATCACAGAGCTTTAACATTGTATTTACAGTAACAATTAGTAGAGCAAAGCAGTTTCATTCTATTATTCCACATTTACCCTAAAAACCTGGTTCCTGACATCACTTGAGAGAATGTAGGGGGAAAAAAACAATACTGCAAAAACACCACACCTGTACGCTCGCAATTCTTCAGATCCGTATTCTAAGCCATCATCTTCCCCCCTCAGCGCAACACACAAAATGTAACTGTCATGACATTGAGGATGTAAGTTGTTATAAATTTAAAACTAATCCTATTAAATTGCTTTTATTGTTGGCTATGAAAATGCTGAAGGAACAGAGTTTGCCCGTTGATGCCTTTATGATGTGTCAGGTTCAAACACTTGCTTTGCTATGAAGCCACTATAGCGGGAAATCAGCTATTGATCACCACCAGTTGGTGAATTGTCTTGAAATGAAGATTAAAGAGCAGTACTGTGCAGAATTACTCCGACTGCCCGATCCTTTCAATCTCTCGTGCTTTCTCGTGTTCTAATAAGCATCCAATAACACTATGCCATTCCTCAGTGGAGCATCTGCTGCCACGGCCGGCCATTCGTCTTTATAGTTAGTAATTCACTTAGAGAGAGAACAGTGTATTGCCCATACTTTCATCAGAAGAAATGTGGTTGTTATATTTGAGAGCAAATGAAATGAGTGAAGGAAATGAATAAGCCAGGAAATAAAAATGGAACCTAAAGAAAAATGAAAAACTCCACATGGCCAACCACAAAAACTCCTCCAGGAGTGCTGCAGTACACTGCAATAATGGTTTTGTGTATATGGAGCACTTATTCACTGTCAGCATCCAACAGCTTGCATGTATGTTGCGTGGCCACCATCCAGTGAAACAGTTTGCATTCCTGTCTGCCACCTGTCCTGTCTGAGCCCTGCCGACATATCTATGAGAAGAATATGAGCTCGCCCTAGAGATTATTCCTCAACGCCTTCTGGCACCTGCAGTAAAACTGCTGTAATCACTGTGCTCTTTTAAACCAAGAACGCACTGGCCTTTCTGCTGCCAATTCCATCACGACAAAGAATCTCATCTGCTGATACAGACGTATTAGTCTTTTTTTCTGAAGTCATATTTTGTCTAAATGGCACAAAGCAGCATGTCTAATTGTAGATTTAGGAGGTAATAAATGGAGCCTGACCGATTTATTGGTTTGTTGATAATATTGGCTGATATGAGCCATGTTGTCAAATGTGCCGATATGAAAACATTGATTTTAACAAATAAACAATGCAGAAAAGATCTGCATTTATGTTTACATTTAACATTATAAAATTCTGTTTATCCTCTTAATACAAGTTCTATATATCTGGTTGTATTTGTGTTATTTATATTTTAAGTTGTTTGTAGTAAAGTTAAAATATCAGAAATTATATTTCTGTCATGTTTGATAATGACATGTTAGGGATTATTGCCTTTTGTTTATATACACATCAGCCACTAAATTGGTAGCTTATATTGGTATCAGCCGACCAAAATACATAATGGTTAGGCTCTAATTATGAATAAAAGTCAAGAGTAGGTCTATTCAACAGTTTAAGATAAAAACATTAAAGATTAAGATTAAAAGATTTAAGAATAAAATGATAGCTTCTTTTTGCTCAGGGTATTTTGGCTCAGCACCAACATGATCACTGGGTGGTTATGACTTAAAATAAGTGTTATACAAGTTATATAATCATCATATAGTATGCTGCAGCTTTAATGGCTATATAAGGAAAGTTTTCTTGCTCCTGCAAATCAGGTGCTTCATTAAAATTACATCTCAGAAGAATTGAAATGATGCAGCCTTCTCTTTCAATAAATGCGAATCATTACCACACACCAAGTACCTGCTGTAGCCTCCAGCAAACCCAGACACAATCCTAAAACTACAAACAGAAGAAATACAACACATACCGCTCCTTCACTTTATCACCAGTGTCTTAGCTTAATCCTTTTGCTCTCTGAAGGATAAGGTATAACTACATAATTTCTTCAGCATAATTAAAAGCATTTATAAGAATTAAAAAGCACACTGGGTTGAAATGCAAAAGACATTGAAGCAGTGCAAGGTTGCTTTTAGTTGAGAAAACACCACTGGAGAATCTCTGGGTTCATGAAATCTGTGTGAATGTGTTCTTTAAATCAGGCACCGTCTATTGACAAACCAACGTGATGAATTTATTCTTAGTGCGTTTAAAAGAGGTACTTGAGAAAAAGTAACCTTCTCCACAGGCTACACGAGCAGGAGGGAGGGAAGAAGTGACAGTATTCTGAGGTTTCCCAGCAGGACGCAATCTGAGTAAATGTGTGGTAACTTTGTAAATTGAAATTACACCATGATAAAAGTAAACCTTGAGAAACTGATCTGATTCCAGGAACCAATTTCATGGTGACAAGCCGTCTCCTAATCCTTTTAAAACAATTATTAAAACCAAGACTATCTTAACGAATAATTTGTTCCCAATGCTATGGGCATTTTCTGGGGACCCTTCTCCACCCAAAATCACCTCCGGTCTTCATATCCAAGATCCTGGTCGAGCCCAGCAGAGTCCCCTCATCTCCAACATATTTCTGATCCAACCCTTTTAATAATGATGATACCGCGAAAGACTTCCATTAATTTCACATCACTTTGTCATCAGTCCTGCTGGTAATTGAAGTGTGCCAATGTATGTCTTGCTATAAAAGCTTATGTTGAAATCTAAATCTTCATGTCTGCTGAGTTGGTTTAGAATACAGGGACGCAAAATCAATAAATCAACAAACTGAAGCACGTCTCTGTGAAAAAGTGATGCGAAAAGGTGCTGATTAATATTAGACTCCAGTTTTTCATTGTTCCTTGCAGTTTGAAAATATGTTAATTAGCACTGAATTACTTAAAGCTAAATAGAAAGTAAAGTGAATGAGGCCCCCAGTCTTTTCCAGCAGGCCTGGAAGTTTGGACTGGAAAGGAGAAGTCATACTTATCGTTATTTAAAAGGATATATGAAGAATCAGGAAGCTTTGGAGTCTGTTGTGTGGAGCTGCTGGTGGATTAGAGTGTGTTTGCAAAGCCAGTCTTTGCCCCAGAACTCAGGATGAGAAGATGAAATGTCTCACCACATGTTGCAAAATCAAACAAAACCCACAATGGAACAAGAGCCCCCAAGCTCCGAGCCCACCTGGGGCTTAAGACAGCACAGCAAAGAAATGAAGGCACATAATGCTGTGCACAGAGGAGCAAAGAAACCTAGTGTAGATTCAGCAGAAAATGCAAGTATGCCTTGCTAAACATAGCTAGTTTGAACAATCACAGTCTGGCACGCTTCTGTTATATAATATCAATTTCTCATCGTCGGTGGCCTATTTAAAATGTTTGTTATTTCAAATTCATCTCAAAACACAGACAGTGTTCATTAACACAGTGACAACTGCTCTATTCATCCTATGGCCATGAAGAGATCCCTACCTAATGTGTGTCCAATGTAAGTGAATGACGTCTTTTCAATGTAAACTTCAAGCTAAAATTTTGCAGTCTCAGGAAGTCTTTTAACTACAAAATTAGTGATATTGACCATTCAACCATTAACCCGCGATAAGAATTTTGACCAATCAATAAACATGTAACATGCCACATGCTTCCCCCGTGATACGATTTCCTTTTAAGCATGATGACATCACAGATATGGCCACTCAGCACCTCTAACCCATCATCGCAGAGCACAGTGCATCCTTTTTTCATTATGCAGTATATACAAGAAGGGCAAAGTGAATTGAGTTTCTTGCCTCTATTTTCATATACATGGTCACGTTCTTCTGTCCACACAGATGCGATGCATTAGGGCTTGTTTGGAGCCAGGGATTCTTTTATAATGAATAATGGTTTTCTACACAAGGAAAGAATCCAAGTCCTGCCAATAAAGTGGTGGAGGTATATCATAGCCCTCATTAAGCAGAGCTATTATAAACCTGCTGGTGCACGGTGCCACAAGGCAGGATGAAAAACTGGCTCTCTGGACTTCTATTCGTCTGGCCCGGGTAAACAATGCAGCTTTCCTCTCCTCCCTTGATATCATTTCAGCAGCCCCAATAAAAATGGTTGTATATTCATGCTGTGACATTTCTGTTTAGCTATAAAAACCACCTGCTCATAGTCTCTATAGATTTAAAAACACATGGGAGGACTTCCTGCAAGTGATGCGAGATTGATCATCACATTTCAATGGAGGCACTTTATTTTACAAATAGACAATGATTTTGCATACCATACCGTGCCATTTTTCAAAACCAACAGCAGCATATTAAATGTGTCAAATACACCAAATACCATTGGATTTCATTTTGATGTTTTCAGAACAGATGCACATTATATTTTTCGTGCAAAAGGAAATCAAAGTCAAAGGAGCCAAGTGCAACGACTTGATAAAAAATAAACAGTCAATAAATAACCCTAACCCTGACATTGTTCCTACAAACATGTAAACATAGCTGCCTCAGTGGGTCAGTGTGTTGCAGTGTTAAACTAATCTTATTGACCAGCAAAAACAATGTAGAGGCAAATGACAGCTCTTGACATACTCACATGTACTGATACAACAGAGGGTGTAGTTTGGGATGAACAACCATTTACCGTCCGCTGAGGACAGGTGGAAATCTCAAAAACATCACTGTCATGAGTGCCACAGAGCCCCTTATCATTCAGCGAGGGACAACACAACCTGAAGTTCTAATGTCGCCACATAGCAGCAAGGCTAGCACACTGATGATGTGCCACATTAATATTCATATATTTGCTATTATATGCTATTGTTGTTCTTTTCGTATGGGGGACAAAACCACAAAAACTAAATAACCTGTGTTCTCATGAGAAATCTGAATCATGCTGTCGATTGAGAAATTTGATCCAATGCATAAAAACAGGCAGAGGTCTTATGACTTCGCTGTAGTTGAAATGAAAGACAAGAGCGGCATCTTAATTGAATTGGCATCTCATGGTCCCTTATGACATGATATCGGATAGGGCTCTCCTCCAATTTGACCTTACTTCCCCACAATGGCACTTGTTTCTTGTATTATTCAACAGCGTGGTCTGATTTTGAGAGAATTTTTTTTTCACCTCATGTTCAGTTTGAGGATCTTAAAAGGCCCAACTTGTTTGACGCTACTGAGATCTTACTACACAATCATTCTGTGTTTCAGTCTGAGTCCTTCCTCTTACACTTAGGCTGCTTCTGTGCACTTGTGAAACCGCACTTGCTCTTGGATTTTTGACCCTGTTGAAATTCCCTGAACAATAGAATGTGAGATATGAGGTTGACCACTGAAATCGTCATCAGCCTTATGGCAGGCACATTTGTTTCACAGTGTCTCTTACAGGCTGTTACTACATAACCAGGATAAGTGTCAGCATTGGTTGCCCAAGACAAGGCTCTGAAATTAGTATTTTATCATTTTCAATGCTGGTATTACTTTCTTCAATTTAATTCAAATTTGCAGCATGGGATTACACCCAAGTATTCTTGGCTTTCAAGTGTTTCGTTTTTCATGCTGATGTAAGACAAGGCAGAATGGTATTGAATTTAAGTAATAAGATGCTTCAAAAATTTAAAACGTACAGATACAGACTGTAAAGCTTATTCAGTTAATCAGAGGTGGTATGTTTGCTCAGATGGAAGGACCCTGCCAAACACAAACCTGAACACCTCATTAAGTCTTCATTTTTTAACAGGTTTACAAAGGTTGATTTACAACTACAAATTCTGAAGATTAACAAGCTTAAAATCTTTTTGACCCTGATTTGAGCCCATAACAACCATGATTGTTATTGATCTCTCACTCAATAATTGTCAGTGTTGGTATACTGGACAATTGAGTCTGAGAAGTTACACTGATTATTAAGGAAACCACAGGGGACTCATCTGGAAAGGAAAGTAAATTAAAACCACCCCAGAGACAATATCAACTGAAAACACAATGAATTAGTGGATGGCCACTACTGCCACATTTCTAATGAGCATTCTGAGACTATAATCATGGAAGCACAGTTAATTGATCCCCTTTGTCTTATGGTATCGAGGTGGAGAATGTAATTGTTTTGAGGTGTTCTGATGTTGTTGGTATTATTGTAACCTTGAATTGAAAGCAGATAAAGACACTGTGAGTTAATTTTCCAACCAAGGACACATCATCATAACATCAAGTCTGCCAGCACAAATATGACTCAGCATTGAAATCCAGCACACATACCTATAGGTTAGTATTCAAACCCATAGATGAGAGGTAACTGGGCTGCAGAGGGGGATCTGATCTCCTCCACCGACATGTTTGCCAAAATGGCTCCACCAAAACATCTGATGCCAGAGCCAAAATTATCATTTGATAAAACATGGATGAAAACAGTAGTAATGACATGCTTTCTGAAACCCCCATCAAAGCTGCACCCCCAAAGCACACGGCCTGACAACTGCTAGAAGTCAAGTTTGCAGTGACTCGCTCACCCTCTTCTGGTTATTTTCTATCCTACTACTTGAGCTCTGCATGCCACTGTTTCAGCAGCACATCTTGTCCTATTTATTGATGCCTATTAGGACCTGAAGAGGATTACAACAATTAAAATAAAAAGAACTTACCAACTCTTCCTGTATGTAGAAGTAAAATTAACTTCTTTTTTTTTTTTTTTTTTTAAACGCACTCAGATTACTTGAAAACTACTCAAAGTGATGAGGCATTATTTGCTCAGCGGTCTAACCTGTTCCTTCTTTACTACTGTCATATTTACTACAGCCAGAAGAGTCACATTAACTTTAAACATTTTGAGGCAGAGCACAGATACAGTATTTAATTTACCCTGGGTTGAATAAAAAATTAAAAAAAAACTGCTGTCAATCTATCTTTTGCCAATACACATAAAAGTTACAATAAGAGCAGTGGAGGTAACCTTGTTCCAATTCTTGCTGTATGTTGTTGTTTTGAAAGTTCTGATATTAGGTGTGAAAGAGTTTTTCAGAGATTCCTGGAAAAGTTATAGCCGTTATATTACACTCCGCTCTTGACAAGATATTGAAGATTAGAGTTCACTCGCTCAGCTTATCAAGTGTCATTTACTCCCAAACTTCTCTACCTGTCAGTCCAGTTAGAAAAGCATTTCACACAGGATGGATCAAAAGCAAAGCTACCAGGGGGGGTAGAGGAAACAAAGCCAGACAATATGTACTGTGTTGTTCTCTTGTTCAGAGTAATCTGTATGCAGCAGCATGCTACAAACACAGAACCAGTGATTAACTACTCTGGAGTACATGTGTGAAGGTGACACCTGTAAGTTCCATTAAGACCCAATTACTTTCAATTATTCATCATTAACTCCACACTTGAAATGTTTAAATCAACAGTACATTTATTTCTAATTAGCCGCAGGTTTAAAACACTTTCTCAAACAGGTCTTTGAGTTCAGAGAAACCCACAGAAACCTGCACCTTGTGGGCACGTTCCTCTTTAACTGTGTTCAGCGGTGCATACCGAACAAGGTGTTTCATGGGGCTCAGACCTGGGCACCCATCCACTTCATAAATCGCTTTTCAACAGGAGGCGATCTCGTCATGTTGTCTGGAATGATTGCCACTTTCATGTGAGATCCCCATGCCTCAGGATATTTATATTTAAAAATGAACCCTTTTAGTCTGATGGAGTATTGGTATCATACAGATACTCTGATTTTAATGTAAGGTATCTCAGACTTATCAAAAGTTCTTACCATATATATATATAAGATATCATTTGAGTTTACTGATCTTACACTGCTATGGCTTGAGCTTGATTAGGTAGAAGTATTTGCTGAAACAACTAATGCTCTTGTTTTCTATTAGAGCACATTTACAAAGGGTAAAACTAGGTTAAAAAACTACAGCTGGACTGTGACTGATCAGTGTGTAAGAGTGCTGTGGGCTCATTATATGCTAATATCATTGTGTTGTATTTGCATTCTGCCTGATGTCAGCTGGATTTGACTTTTGCCTTTATCGGTTTGCTCTTCATGAGTTACTCTGCGCTCACACATGCAGTATTTTAATACAACAAAATACAGCTGTTCTTATTAAGTATTGCTTACAAGTTTTTTTTCAATCTTATTGATGGTATTTTATTGCAAGTTTGTTTTAATTCACTATTATTTATTAAACGCTGAAATATTTTAAATGTTATTTAAATGTACTAAAAAAAAATAAAAAATTCAAATTTAATTATGAACATGAACGAAACAAAAATGGAGACATTAGCTGAGAACCGTCCACCATGGTATTAAACTGTTGGTGTTTGTGCAGACCTAAAGATTAAAGAGGATTTTCTGTGGCTAAGTAGTCGTATTTATAATGAGAAGAGATGTAAATGTGGGGTTGTGAAAGGTATCAGGTTGGTTGTGAATTAAGTGATATTTTTAGTAAATAAATGGAGGCAGTGTCAGCAGCTATGGGTTATATTTTAGCATGAATGTTTTTCTACACTAAAACGTAAATAAATTATTTAAAATACACTCATATTCATTCACACTGGACAGCAATAGAGCAGATGAAATATAGCTATACTATTGTCACCCAGTCTACCTGCACAGCTCTTTCCTAAAAGTGGATGAATTGCCCGATTGACAATATGCTCACGTTGGTTCACAGCTCCCTTCTCTTTTTTTTTTTAGCTGCCTCACAGAACACTGACCAATGTAGGACCAACAGTGTGGCAGGCTGGAGACTTTACAAACTGAGTCTTGTCTTAAAATAACTGAACCACAAAACTAACTGTGACAGAAATAGAGACAGGTGATGGAAACCGGACATAGCAAGTCAGGTCAGCGTTACTTGTTGGTGTTGGCGACTACAATACTCTCAGCTGTGGTGTCTGGCAGACAGCGCTGTCAGCTGACTGGCAGGAGAGACGTTCTGCTGGGTAATGAAATCCTACCCCTCACTACAGTTACTATGATGCCATCTTTCTCTGACTGATTGGAGACCATGTGTTGTCACATTACAGTTGATAAACAAAGTCATAACAACATGACTTTTCAGGTAAAACAGAAGCGTTGTGTACAGGCGTGTGGTTTAGGGCAGTTAAAAAGGCACTACATGTGCAGGGGAGTGAATAATAACATTCATGAAAATGATAAGAGAAAGATGAGCTCAGCAGTCAATAGTTATAATCTTAACTGTGATTTTGAAACACAATATTTGAGAAACGGCAAAGCTCCACAAAAAGTAATTCCTTTTTTTGTGGAGTGTGGAGGTGTCTTTAATCCCAGACTCCCTCACAGATGACGTGTAAGGTGGGTCGGTCTATAAAGTATGCGTCACACAGATAACGAATGATAATGATAATCAAAAGAATAGTGCAAACGATGGTCCACCAATGGATCTAAATATGTTCACAAATCAAATGTAAATTACTTCAGTGAAGCCCATTCTGTCATGCATTACTGGGGAAGAACAAAATTTGGTGCAAAGTCTTTTGTTGCTGCTGGATGTTTGAAGTAGGGATGTGCTTGGTGGTTTGTGTTTTTTTTAATAATATGGCAATTACCCCCCTGAGTATGAAACCTTGAAACCAGAAAAGTAATGAAAGGGGAACCTGTAGTCATAAGACATTTCTGCAGAACGGTAGAGGGTGACATTAAATGTAATCAAATCTTTTTTCCTAGCAGGCTGGAAATTTTCTCTCAACAAGCCACCACAATTTAAATTCTGCGATGCTAATGGAGGCTCTGGTGTTTAATAAAATGAAAGCTTAAAAAGGTATTTTCATGACGGGTTTCTTTCATCATCGTTGAGGAGCAGAGGCCCATTATTATCACAGGATTATTTGTTGCAGTCATTCCCCAGCATTGCCTACTTAAGGCAGGAGCTGTAAAGAAGAGCTATGGTCTCTAACGGGGGAGATATACAGCGAGCAGGACCTCACATGACAAATGAGTAGTTCGGCCCACGCTTATTTATGGCTACTTAAAGCTGTCAGTTGGAGATGATAAAGGGTGACCTCTTGATTAGAAAAGTGTTAGATTGGTCTGGTCCCTGTGACCCGCGACAGGAGCAGATGAGCAGCGGGAAGGTGGCAGGTGAAACTGTGTTTTTATTGACAGGTTCAGTGGTTCGAGACGTTGGCAGACGAAACAGATGAGTGAAGAGGATGTGGGTGTCAGGGTGTCTTGAGAGGCGGGCCTCAATCTAACCTAAATCTGTAATGACTGACATCAGGAGAGACACTCAGTTGGGTGTCACATTCCCAAAGTCATTGTCAAGTTAAATGATTCTGTGGTAAAAACATAAATTACAAGATGAGAGATGATAGAATATAATGAGAAGGTGCCAGCGGCTCTCCTGGGTGATAGGTGAAGAAATTGATTTTTCTTTTCTTTCTTTTTTTAATCAATTTGCAATCACCTTCATTATTATATTTTTGACCATTACTTGGAAATTTCCAATGTGGTCTCTAAAGTGTAGAGTGGATGGGCGTGATGCACTTTCCCTTATCTTTTTCAATCCATTTCAATCAGAAATAGATAAATGAAAACAATCTCGCAATTAATCAAATGAGCTAAATGCACAATTGGTGATTTATATTATATAGCTTTATGTAATCTTATTGTAAATCTACAAAATACTGAAACTGATAGGCCAGCGATAAATAATCCTTGTCAATAATTCCGATGTGAAAATAAATGCATTGCACATTGTTGTATAACTTCGACATAGATTCTCCAATAGCAGAGCTTTTTAGATTTTCAACTTGTGGCCTCAGAATTTTCAGATTGCTTATCTGCTATCTTCTGTATTAAGTGGGTCTTCTGCAGAGATGCGGTTAAGCCGTATAGTTCAAAGACTGATAGGCACTCTCCCAGCTCTTTTTTTCCCTAAATTGCTGCTGCTGTGCCGTCTTGTTAAGTGGATGGTTAAGTATCATGATCTCACTGAAGCGTGTTCTGTTGGCTTATGGACCAGGATTTGCTGAGCGATAGGGAGCCACTGACACCCACACATCACCAGCAACAATCTCAACAGTTTGATCACAAATCAAACTGCCATGTGAACACTCACTCAGAGCCATTTAATAAAAATAAAAAAAGTCGGGGCCCTCCTGTTTTTTGGTTAGGTAGAGAAACCAGCCAAATATTTGAGTTCCAGAGAAGGACTTAGCACATGGATGACACAATAACCTTGTGTTCTGGCTTCAGTTAATTAGTAGCTAAAAACAGACAAATCCTTTGCTACATTTGTACGATTACTAGAAGCATGAGAATGACTTTATTGCTGTTAATTCATTAATTCATCATTTCAACTTCACAGCGTCCTCCTTGATGAGTTTGTGATAAACGGGTAATGTGCCTTAATAGGTCATGCTACAATGTCTGTTTATCTGTGGACCCGAGGAAATGTGCCGACAGTTGTAGAGGCCATAAAACTTCATATATTTTAAATTGCAATTGCTGTGTGTGGCAATTGACAATGCCACTGGGGTCTCCCCACAGCAGCCAGAGACAAACCATTCACTTTAACATTATTTACTTCTCTCAAACACATGAAATCAAGCTTAACATAAACTAAAAGTGGCCAGCAGCTCAGTCCCTGTCTCTGCCTCTCTTTGTGTCTTATGAGTTCCTCTCTTGTGTCTCCCTGTGGCAGCTCTGTTGCTGCCTCTTATACCTGAGAAGTCATCAGCTAACAGCCCTTAGCTGCACTGATTACTCCCCTGGTTCAGGTGGAGGTGCTCTCTGAGCCACCTCTGTGCCCACATCCCCCCATCACTTAACTCATGCAGACACTTGATAGATGCTACAATTTACTGATGTTCCGGGAAGGCCTCTCATGCAGGCTATTGGCAGACTCTATAGGCGGCTGTCCTGGAACCAGAGGCCATTTTATTTCTTAGAAAATGAACTTACATCAACAACGTTACATTACAGCCACAATACAAATGTTGACAGTTTTTTTTTTCGCCTGTTAAAAATGCACCTGTTGGTGCATGGCATTACAAATAAAAGGAAAACAGGGCAGTGCACATTCTCTGCTTGGTCTGGTTGCAGCTGTCTTTCTGAAAATATAAAAGTGGCCTGCAGTCCTTGAGCTATGGCAAGTGAAGACCAGTTGCAGGACTCAGTACAAAGAGCCCTGAAACTGCACCCTTGCTGTTCAGAACATAGAACCCTGAACTGGAGAATCAGTTGCCGTTGTCATGAACCCACTGTAATGATCAACGTCACTTACTTGATGAGTCCCGCCCGCCACAGCTACAGAGCATTGGTCATCTCTCTTTAGATTGTATTAATATTGAACGTATCACGTGTACGAATCTTAACATATCTCAAACACATGTGTTTATCTCTATCTTTTGTAAAGAGATTATACTTAATCTTCAAAAACATTCTTATATACAGATACATTTTGTATTTACCATTGTCCCAGTACAACATTTTTGTTCTCTCAAGTATTAGGTTAAGTTGTTTACATGTTTGTTGATACGAATGATGGGTTAATGACACTCAGCTGTCAGCTAAACTGACGGATTCAAAATAATTGTGTTATTTCCTGAAACTGCACAGGAAGAAAAAGTTTAAGAGTCTGTGCAAACCAGCCAGGTGAAAAGTTTTTTTCAAAAGAAGCCACAACAAAAGTAGCCTCCATCAATCATATGATTATTGTTGGAGACCTTAACAGTGAGTGCTAATAAAATACAGCAATAACTATATGGTTCTGTTATTAAACATAGTTATGTGATAATTCTGCATGTCAGAGGTGGTCTTAAGGTTTTTACAAAGCTATGTGCAGTTGCTGTGTCACAGTAAAAAGAATAGCTGTCTCACATTTCATCCGAGAGATTTTTTATTTCATCTCACCGAGACAGCCCTGACACATCCTCACTATGCCTTTCTCATCTCCAGTAAAATGAGAGGTATTCACTGCATGGTAAATAGTCTGCAATTCAATGAAGAAAATGACTGAACCAAATCTGGATATTATCTAATGTAAAAATCCATTGATCCAACTTTAAAATGAAAATAGGTTTTGCCTTAACACATGGATCGAAAAGCCAAATGTTACAATAATATGGTATATTCCAAATTGCTGGACACCTACAAGATAACAAAGAGAAGGCTTCTTATGATTTCATGTCTCAGGAGGTTGATTTACATATGCACTGGTTCCAGGACAGTGGTTTTAAATGTCACAATGAGGATTAAGGAAGGAAATCTACTGCCATCTTGTGGAATCTATAGGAAAAGAAGTCCAACCTGATTATAAATGTAAAATGAGTCCAAACATCAGGGTGAGTCACTAGTAGCAGGTACAACTTTAAATTCAGCATATGAGCTATGAGCCAACAGAATCTGCATTTTACCTCACTTAGTATAACAATAATACTCAAACACAAAATGTACATAAAGGTGACCGCACAAGATTGTATCAGATTATTTTTGTTGCATGCTCTACATGTATAATGTAACTTGTGCAGCTGCAATCAATGCAAAATGAATGTCTAATGATATTTTGTCAATCCAGAACAAACAGATGTGGAGGACTACGCCGTGTCTGTGTCCATCTCTGGCTCTTTGATATCACTGTGACATGGTGTTGATCCTATTGGATGAAGAGCAAGGACACACCTTTATAAATCCTCAAATTTTTGCAGAGGGAAATTACACTGAATGCCATTCAGCCCAATAAGCGCCAAGTTATGTACTGCTTTTTCTGGTGATTGGTCAGCTCTTAAGTACATGATTCAAATGAGATTATTTGTGAGAGAGTAGAATTAATCAAGCTTGGAGCCTTTAGAGCTGTGAGTAATGAGGATGGAGATGGGCCACCAGGAAGATGTGATGAGGATTAAGAGAGTAATCCATGGCAGGGAAGCAACCACATTAAACTATCCCTAAAAGATAGGGACCAACTTTTGCTTCTTTTTTGCTTTGGATGTTTTCAGTGCAGAACATGACAGAAATTCAATCAGGAGAAAATACTATTCTATTAAGTCATTTTACTAAATGTTATTTATCAGCTCTTTAGCACATTCTTTAGATGATTTATATACAGTTAAGTGCAACAGTATGCAAGAACGTTTCTATGATCTGCCTGTAATTAACAATGACAAGAGGCCATAACTATATAAAGCTATAGATGTCAAAAGTAACTGCCATGTTAATTCATTAAAATGATATACTGTCTACACTGACAGATGCTCAAGGCTAACAATGGAGGAACCATGATATATCCTGTACCACAACCTTGGAATTGGTGCTGTCAGAGAAGGATCTCATTTCTCATCTAACATTACCTTTGGTTCACAATAGAAAAAGTACAATACACAACTAACGATCATCACGTTTGTATTAGGTGAGACACTACAAAAACAATGAGACTTCAAAGTCAAAGGAGAACTTTTATCTCACTGTGATACAAATAAAGAGCATCTAATTTACACCTGAAATACAATTTGTTTTAATGTTCTGACTAATCACTATTATTATTTTGATCATCTAGGGGAAAGTAGAAGAGTTTTTCTTAACATTTGAAAGATAAACCATTAATATTATTCTAAATATGTTGAGATGAGCATCCAGCAGGGATTTACTAAGAACTTGATTTTGCACCTCTAAAGCCCAGAGCAGAGACTTCCAATCTTGTCACCACAGTTATGTTGCCAAGCTGTCCAACACCACTCACATGTCACCACCGCCATTAAACAGCAGACCCTCCCCCATCAGAGCTGCAGGTATTTTTTTTATTAGCATTGGGCATAGCCAAGCTAGCAGTTCTGCCTGATTTCACTCTTTAAGTTATGCTGCCTTGGATTCTTATGTAATGTACAGACAGCAGCTGTTTGCTAAGTGGTATTGATCTTCTCGCAAGTAGTATGATAACCAAGTTCTCCATAATGTCAATCCATCGATTTAAATACCACATGAAATCATAGACAATCATAAGCGACACGATGAAACAACATCACATTTGGGCAGCAATAATCAAATACAGTATCTTGGGGTATTTGAAATGTCAAATGTGTTGCTCATAGACGATGTTACTGTTGTTAACATTTGTTATTCAGTTTTTGATGTTCAGAGAATACATGAAATGCAGCCCAATTTTTTTACAATTAAGAAATTACATGCAGTGTCTCAGATGAAAATCAACATGAAAACTTGAAACTTCATGACTAAGTAAACTGCAGCCACCTTGTGGCAGGAAGGATATAGTTGCTATTTACAGCTCACAGTCATGAAATGTGGTTTTCAATAAACTGTTAATCGTATACTGCAGAAAAACTTGACATAAGTTTAACTGTATTAAAAACTAGATTCCACCCATCCCTCCTATGTCTGTTAAAAACTTAGACCAGGATAAAAATGTGTTGCAAGACTTTACTAAGCCACAACAACGCACTGCTTAAATCAGTGTCCCAATTTGAGTTGCATAAGCCCCATCAAATCAAAGCTGCATATGTTCGGCTTTTTCTGTTGTGGACATCAGATCACCACTAGTTGTTGGTAATCTCATCAAAATAGCTTTTAATTACTGAGCAAAGATGCTTTGGATGCGCTGGTAGGACGCCCAGAAATGATGGACCCGGACCCCTCCGTGGTGATTTCACTGACCACGTCTCTTGGCAAAAGCCTAGAAATGTCAATATGCACCATCCATACAGAAATGACTATCTTGAGTAGAAGAAATCACAATCACAGTTTTATGCCATGAGTTCACTTTGATTAATGGCATCAGCACTGCAGTGGCATTGAGAGGTGCCTTCAGTATCAAAACAATCACAGCTCTTTGAGTGTGACATACTCTATGGCAAGAGTGATAGTATCTAAGTATAAAACACTATGAAATGTCAAGCAGCTGTGAGAAAATCTGTTTAGCCAAACAATGGTGAGGTAGTGGGTAAATGTCGGGTCCAACCATTTCTATTTACAGATGTGGTGTTGATAGCAAATGTGAAATTATACAATAATAAAGACAATATCAAAACCTAAACGATGAGGTCACACCATAACATCTTTAGATAAACAATTGTGTGAAGTTTTGTGAAACACAAGAGCCACTGAAAACATAAAGAGTCCTAACCCCTTAAATCCACCTCAATAAAATAATAATAATAATGATGTTCATTATAATGTGAAATACAATGATCAACAAAAAGGGGACCAATAGACACTGAAGTTGCTGAACCTGTTTTAAAAACCCTGGACTGCAACTCTACTAAACCTCATGCAGGATAAATGAAGCATAGCATGCAGTACTATTTATTTGAGAGTCAAATGTGCCGCACTCTGTGTGAGCTTCCGAAAATGCTGGCTGCAAGTCACTTTTTAATGAGAGATACAGCCTGGCCCTGCATGGTACCAGGAGCATTACAGAGGAAATAAAGGGTTAATGAGCCTCATGATGCTCTATTAGGAATAGAAATAAAAGGGAACATCTCAGGCTCATGTGGAAAACAAGCACAAATGTGCCCTGCTTTCATTACGTTACCTTCAAGACATGCTGTAAGAATCGATTTATGAAGCATTATTTGTACCCAAAAAATAAATAAAGCATTTGTTATATACCAGTCAAGGGCACTTAATGCCGAAGTTGCATGATGTCTCTTTAAAAACAGTGATTTAAACTTTACATAGTGTTCACTCATCCTTTTTTCAGGATACAAAATCAAGCATTTCAGATTTAATGCCTGATCTTTAGAATTGTATTACATCCTGATCAGCTCACGTTCACGTTCAGTCATCTGAAATGTGTGGAAAAACAAAAAATAGATAATTTTAGAGTCACCAAGCATTGCCTACAATTACATGAAGATATCCAAAGAGAGCCTAAACAAAAAATAAGTGTAGTGTAGTAATCGTGTAGTGGTGAGTTTTCTTGACAATTGATAAACCTGTGCACTTTTACTTTAAACTATTAGCTTTGTTTATAACCTACACCAAGGAGGTGAGGGTTTTGGTGAGGTTTGGTTTATTGTTTTGATTGTCAACAGGATTACAAAAAAAATATCCTGAGTGGATTTCTTGGAAGAACTTGGAAGGATGGTAAATGCTCAAAGAACGAACCAATAAAATGTTGAAGCAGATCCAGGAGCTTTATAATTTTAAGAAATAATTTAGGGCACAGAAATGTGAGTGTGTCCAAATTGGTGCAGCTTGATTGACTTTAGGAGGGCTGTTGGGCCTTAGAGGAGGTATGCGCTTCATTGTGTGCCATTCTAGTCTAATCATTTAGCGTGACCAGTGCTCAAAAAGCCTCATGGCTTGTTGGGATTTGCCATTTTTGATTATTTACAGGCCAGAATGCACCAGAGAGGCCCAATTGCGAACATTCCTCATTGAAGAGTGACAGACAAGGCCTCAGCTGATGCACTGTTGAGGTTTCCCTCAGAATAGCAACTTACACCTCAGAGTCAAGCCAGGCTGTCTAGTTAGCACTTCGGCGGCAGCTCTCTGTGGTTCCTCATGACTGGAATGAAAGCTATGCAGCATGACATTTCATCAATATAAGCAGGGTATGCTGAGGGGATTTAATTCATAATCCAGCTGGTTTATATGGGCTCAGGCCTACTCAAGAGCCTATTCAGATGCATTAGAGGTTCTGCATGTGGAAGGACAAGCATGACAGGACATTGGCACCTTTTGGATCTTGTGCTGGTCGATGCTATGCCGGTCCTTTTGAGACAGACACCTCCGACATGTTGTGTTTCAACGTATTATTCTATCCACTGCAGTTTCCACGGTGTGCCATTTTACCGAGGCAGATTTTGTTCACAATCAGAAAACGAAACACTGATCTTTACTTTAGTAGGCATTGTGTTGAAGTGTTGAACAAGTGTAAATTTTGACCTATTGGTGGAGCTAAACAAAAAAATCAGGGGATCCATTTCAAGAGCCATGCTGCTAATGTGGTAAAAAAACAAACAGGTTTCCATGGAGAGAACATAACAGGAATAAATATAGTCAGCTCCCATAAGGAAATTAGACCAGCAACTGCAAAAACAAAGCGTGTTAAAGTCAGCCATGGATGTTTATCATCATAGCTGGTGCACGTTACACATTTTACAGGCAGAAAGTCTACATAGTTTGAATAGTTAAGCGATGAGTGCAAGGAACAATCTGGTGCTTGACCTTGAGAGCATTATTGCCTCATACTTCATTTGATCTTATCCGTCCAAAGTCGCACACTCTTTCGAGCAATGACAACTTATACCAAATAAATGCCATAACCTTGATTACATAATATAATTAGTAATAAGAGACTTGTTCACAACATGTGATACTCATTATTATCCAAGCAAGGATGAAGTTCAACATGGAGTTTCAACAGCGTACCACAGCGAAGACCAATAGGGTATGACTTCTGGCCACATTCCTGTATTAGAGTACAGATTAATAACAATACCTATTACCTACCAACCAAGGTCATCATTAAATTACCTTTATTAGAAATTACAGCCTAGGGTGACAGCTCAAAATGTAATGTGTATCTTTTAATTAGAATCCAACCAACATGCATTTTTGAAGGTTAATGTTGTCACCGATTTCAGGTAGTAAAAAATTCCAATACCAGTATGTCCGGCAATAATATTGGCAATAATTCTTAATATATTCTGATTGAGGCATGATAATATATAGATCACACTTTATTATGAATGAAACAAATACAACCAAATATATAGAAATTTACAGAATTTACAAAATAAACATATAAACACTTTTCTGAATTGCTGATACATCAACCCATCTGGGACTGAATGTATTACTTTACAAATTGCTCCCTAATTCTTTCCTGACAGTTATATGTGCATGGTATCTGTGATGTCAACCAGAAGACTTAGATACCACAAACAAAATGAACCCACAGTCATTTTCTTGTCAGCAACTGTTCTGTGAAAGATGAGCACACTGTCATCAGTAATTACTGCACTGAGAGATAAACTTCACCACTAACTTGTCATTGGTAGCCCTTCCCCTCTCCTTCTGGCTATATTCATCCCTCCTTACCTCATGCAGGGCCCCCCCCCAGCACCCCCACACCACTCCCCCTTAATAATAACCCACCCGCTTTGAGCATCCATCTGGCTGCAAGGAAGAAACCTCTCCTTCAAAGTCCACTGTCGAGGCACAAGCTTGCAGGCGGCAAAAGTGAATGTGTTTTCCCCAAAGGATTGAATATCCAGTAAAACCCAGGAGGCAGCAAGTATATATCGAACCCATAAACCAGTTTCACAGTCTCAGTGGGTGTGAGGACAGAGCTGGAGACAGGTAAACCACTCTTCCTCTCTATTTGTTTGTGTCTTTGTGTGAACAAAGGGCACATCGTGACTGTAGGTCAGACCTCACTTTCATTATGATATCGAGGTGGATTTGAGTTAAGATAAAGAAAGATAGAAAAAGAAACACTAGGGATTTTATTTGGTACGGGGGAGAGGAGTCACAGATTCCTACTTGCGAAAACAAGATCAAAGTTCACTCTAGGTTTGTTGTGCACTGTACTGGACTGGTGGTGTGTAAAAGGTTGATACTGTCTTTCAGTATTCTCTCCTATATTTACCTTTGATTCTCAATCTATAGTAAAATACACACTAATATTGAACAAAATTATCATTTGAAAATGGAGTGAGACAAAATTACTCTCCCTGATTTCACTCTCCCTCATTTTGTCAAATTATCCTGTTGTGTATCACTGCTGTGCATTTACAGTACACTGGTGGATTGACAACATCTAATACTGAGCATCTGACCTCTGACAGAGGAGATCTCAGAGCGGCAATAGTGTGCGGTCAGACGGTGATGATGTTATTACAGGATCTCAGCTAACTATAGCTTTGAAGCTGTGCACCATCAGTGTTTATCTTGCATTCAGTATGATTTGACCTCTAAGTGACCACAGTCTGAAGTTCGTAAGCCTGAGATCCATCCTGAGAATGACAATAAGTGCATAATCTTTCTTTTGGTGTTGTCTAGATTGTTCTTGTTTTAAATGAAGTAAACTAAAGCAATGTATTACATTGTCAATTACCTTATTCTTTGTTGTAATACTATTTTCCATGATTTGAAAAATCGGACTAATAACTTTTTGGCAAAATGACTGCAAGCCATGTAGAGCATTGACACACAACTTGAGTCAGTAAATAAACGCAGATTCTGGTTTTGTTATTGTACTAATGGTTCACTTTCTTTTCACAGGTCACGCTTTTGACAATTAACTTGCCAAAATGTGGAAAAGGGCGAAGAACTCAGGTCCCGGTGTGAGACAAAGTAAACCCTGATTCCAATTAAAAAAGATTCAGCTCATTCCTTTTCAATCTGCACTGATGTACTCAACAATGGTGTCCAGATATTGTAAACTGAGTGGTGTTTTTAACAAGTTCAAAACACATCTTAGTGCATTTTTTAAAGGCTCAGAGCACAGAATTTGTGTGTGCCCCAACTACGTACACAAGAAACATAAAATCCACGAGAGCAATGCAAGTTCACATTTGGCACAAATGTTAGAAGGTGCTCAGTAATAAACTGAGGATCATCATCCCTGGATTAAGACTTCCTGTCTGCTCCCCTTTACTCTGACCCTCTCTATGCTTATGGGTTTATTCAGGCCTTGATTAGTTTTTCCTTTCAACATTAAATCTAGAATCAATTCTTCTCCTACAACATTTCCATCAATATAAGGAAATACCTGCAGGACATAGCCTGCAATTTCAATGAGGCAACAAATTAACTGCTTGTGTTAGGCTTGTATTTTATATAAACATACATATGCCTATAAATTATATGTATAGCACAGTAGTGACCTTGTGCTTCTTACTGATCTTGTGCGACTTCTTTTCACACAGATTTCTCCCTGGTCCATCGATATATTCAACATTTTAATGAGGTGTCTGGCAACAAGTCAGGTGATATGAATGGGCCATTTTATTTTCTATAATACAAATATAAAATGTTTGAGGTTTCCATGCATGACGGCACTCTATCAACACAAAGCTGAGCTGAATCCATTATTATGAACCATGGAATAAATATTGAAAAATTCATTAGGATTATTGAATACCGTGTTTGTTGTTGCCTGTCTTTGTGTTGATAACCTGAACTATCTGTTTACTACCTTGTAACATCAGTCGCCCTCAGTCATGTCTCATAGGGTGATGCTTCTCCCATTTCTGCCCTTGTAGTAATAATCATTAATCCCTGGATTACTGTTTTTCTTCATTGATTTGTCTGTGATCTTCCATCTCTGTGTGTCAAAAGCCTGATAACAAAATGGCCAACGGCAAAGCAGGTATATGCCGGGGATCATAGAGTGGATTTATTGCACTGCCGTTTGAAAACACTGAGTAACTATGTAGCCTGCCCATGTTTTGAATTTGTAGAAAGCTGAAAAGATTAGTAGATTCATTAATAGGTTGGCATCCATGTCATATTTCAAGCTTCTACAATGAGAACATTCTGCTGTGCTTAATTGCTTTTAATTAGATTGGATTAGATCAATTAAATTCAATTAGATTTTTGTTTTACAATTTTAAGTTATAAAGTGCTTTGTTTGCTGGCTTTATTTAGCCCTCATCCGCAGGAGATCCAAGACTCCTGGCGTGATGATCACACAATATGAGGTGAGCTTGCCAGAGGGTAAGAGCACCCCAGATTTCCAGTCTGCACCAGTTCCTGTGACCATCAAGGAAGGTGAGTTTCATTTTATCACAACAGAGCAATACAAATGACATATTTATGCAAACCTCTTAGTTTGGCATGTGAACAAATAATTTGAATTAATGAAGTTCAATTTTATAGACTTTACAGTTAGCAACTGTGAAAATAATCCTGCAATATTTCCACATACATCACAGGGAAATTAGCGGTTTTTAAGGCCATGGTGAGGGGGGACCCAAAACCAGAGGTGTCATGGAGAAGAGCTAAAGGAAATATTTCTGACAAGGACAAATATCAGACTAAATATGAAAAATCAACTGGGGAGTATATATTAGAGGTAAGTGAAGAAATGATTTCACATGCAGTAAATATCCTGTGAATACAGCTCTTTTAGTTTTTAACAGCAAAGTAAAACATCCTTGTATATTACTACATATGTTGTATTCGTTGTGTAAATTCAAACATTTGTTTACTGCATCTGTTATTTATTTTTCCAGATTCACAAAGTGTCTGCTGCTGACACTGATACATACAAATGCTGTGCTGTAAACGAGTATGGCAAAGCCGTCTGCACAGCTACATTAAGTGTAGCTGATGGTAAGAGTTGCTAAAGCAATGCATTTCTAACTGGATACCGAATATTTGTTTTCATTGTGCATGTGAATATGTAATTTCTTCTCATTTGAGGTATTTTTTAAATGGCAAATAAAAATGTATCATTGCAACTAACTCTTACCAATGTATAGATCATCATCCAGAGTCTAATTTATAGTATAACTGAAAAACACAAATCTGAACTGAATTTGCCATTTTCAGCTTCTACAAATCCATCAGATTTCAGAAAACTGTTAAGGAAAAGGTAAGAAAAACAGATATTATGATTATATAATTATAAAACACCCACCTTTATGTGTATATATATATATATATATTATCATTGGTCCTTCTTGGGCCATAAACAATAAGAGCTGTATGAGCGTTGTGTGTTTTGAACATTATCTCTAGTAAAGCAGAGCAAGCAGATGGAGAAACTGATGAAACATTCTGGGATGCAATGCTGGATGCTGACACAAGAGACTATGAGCGCATCTGTAGTGAGTTTGGTGTCACAGATTTGTATATGGTTCTCAAGAAACTAGAAGAGAAGAAGAGGCAGAGGATGGAAAATAAGTGCAAGGTATGAAAACTCTCACACACAATATATCATCTCCAGGTAAATCATCAGTACAGACCCTAAGAACAATCTGTCTTTCCTCTAAAGATATGGCACAGATCACCAAACCAGCCATTTTGTGTGTTGAAACAACAATGTGATGAATACAAGTCATAGTTTAAAAGCAAATTAAATTGCATTTTAAATATTTCTAAGTGATTAAGAAACAACTTTTAAACCCTCATTTCGGGTCATTACATCATTTGCTTAAAGGAATTTAAGCTCTATTTTGTGCCCGCAAACACAACTTAATGAACAGTAAATCACAGTATCCATGGTAATCCCACTGCTTTCATCAAAGTTATCATATTTTATTCAGTGCTACAAAAACTAACAATACACAGTATATTCATATTTTTCCCATAGTCAGAATTTGACTGTTAATTTTGTCTGTAACCTCTGTGTATCTGGCAGGATGGTGCGATTCCCTCTGATGAAAATTCAACAGAGAAGCACAATGTTAATGGTGTTGCAAGGACAAAAGATTTCAGTATAAAGAGCGTGTTACAAGAGAACACAGGGCTGACTCAGCTGGATGTTGAAAAGCTTGACCTCCTCCAAACAGCCCTGAATCAGGCAGATTCTGAAGAAATCAAGCTTCTGCTTACAGAGTTTAAACGTAGGTTCAAGAGGGAGAAAGTGGCATTGAAAGTTAAAAAAAAAAAAACCAATAAGAATCCAATGGTCCAAGTGTCCAATCTCTCACTGTCTTGTCAGTTCCTTAAAACAATGTAATTTTTAAATGGAAAGATTACATGTTTTACTCTTTAAACATATACTATAGGAAGTGCAGTCTTTTTCCCCCCAACAGATAGAAATGTTGAACATGGTTATATTTAGTTTGGTTGATTACTTGAAGATTTTTCTGGACCAGGGTAATGGATACACTACATAACACTTTCCTTTTTTCCCCAGTTTCAAATGTGGACTTTGTTGTCAAAATCCAGGAGATTAAAGCACAGGAAAGAGAGGATGCCCTCTTTGAGTGTCTCCTGACACACCCACTGCCCAGTATTACATGGATGGGAAAGGGCAGCACTCTGGAGGATGGAGAAAAATACAGCATAACAGTGTCAGACCATAAACTGATCCACAGGCTGTTGATCAAGGACTGCATGCAGCTGGACAAAGGCATCTATTCAGCTGTGGCTGGCATTACTTCCTGCAACGCCTGGCTCGTCGTGGAAGGTAACACTTTACAGAACAGTGCTGCAACAATAAATTTATGTGATAACTGTGACTTTCACAAATAAATGAGAGTTATGTGTCGTCATGTTTTAGCTGACAGTGACCCCACACCTGCCTGTAAGAAGAAACCTCGTAGAACAGCCGTGGCGGGTGGGGCACAGATCGACCTTGACAAAGTGGCCAAAGAGCAACAAATGAAAAACCAAGAGGAGATGGAGAAGATTTTAGCAGCTGTTAAGGAAAAGTACGACGAAGGACAACTCAAAGGACAAAGTAGATCAACCAATGGTGGAAGAGATGCTGGAAGAGATATTGGAAGAGATGCTGAAATAAATGCGGTCACTGGTCTGGGTAAAAACGCAGGAGCAGTAAAGGACAAGGTTGACGCAGCAAAAGCCATTGCCCTGTCTGAGCAAACAGGAAGCAAAGGGAGCAAAGGGAAAGCAAAGAAAAACAACTCAAGAAGAGATGGCAAAGCATCAAAATCGAATGTTCCCGGGAGCGTAACAAAAACAGGAGCGATGGTAGATGGCCCAGAGAACGAGAAATCTGATCAAGTGGATTTTGACAAGGTAACAGGTAAAGTCGATCTATGCCCAACAATGCATTTCCTCCATCAGCACTTCAGTGAGTAATCGGTGCAGCTTAATACTTGTGTGTATGTTCGAAACATGCTATTTTAATTATTTCAAAATCAGAAGACTGGACTGCACGAGTGTGAGGCAGAACGAGTCAACATTAAAAAAAATACATTCATATTATTAGTATAGTAGAGGGGATCCAAGCCACCAAAAATAATACAATTTATGTCAGCTTTGGATATCATTGAGAATGGCTGGCTCGCAGAAAGAAGGATGTGGGAGTTTGTATGTTCTCCTCATGCCTGCGTCGGTTTTCTCTGGATTCTCCATGTTCCTCCCATAGTCCAAAGACATTTTATTTGGAGAATCTTAATTGCCCACAGTTGTAAATGTGAGCATGAATGGTTATTAATCTTTGTACATTTGCCGTGAGGTGACCTTTCCACGATGTACCCCACTTCTCGCCCAATGGGAACTAGGATAGAATAAGTGGTATAGATAATGGATGGATGGATATCATTGGGAATTCCAAGCTTGAACTATTTTATTATAACTGACATACCACAGATGCAGATGAAGGAGAATATTCTGAGGAGAGCGGGGACGTCAGTGAATCCAACGATAATTCGAGATTAAAGAATGGTCAAGAGAGTGAAGGTAATGTATTAGGAAAAACCCAACCTGATAAAATGGTACTTCTTTTACTTCTGAAGTATTTATTCTTTTGATTAAATTTTGTGTGTGTTGAGCTAAATTGCAAAAGCACAGATGTAACCCAGATTCAAATATTTGCCACAGGTCGAATTGAGGTGACAGATCCCGATGGAAACATAGTGAAGTCTAGCAGACGCTCAGAGCAAACAAAGAAGGTCCATTGGAAACATCAAACCTCTGGTGAGACACAACAGGGATTATATTGTATTTGGAAGAGAGAACAGTAATACAACTGACCAAAGATTAGTCATACCTGTCTGAGATATACTGTATAGTACCGAGAAAAAGGAAAAGTGAAACAACAGGCTGAGACTCAAGCCAAGAAAATAATAGATATAGTTCCTGAAATCAAGTGCAATTAGCAGAGTGAGCATCTGGAACAGCACTAATGACACCACTTTCTCTTTCATTAGCATAAGGTAGTTTTAAATGATGAAAAAAAAGGAATCACCAGACTGGTAAGGAAAGTCTGTTTTGTTCCAAAAATGAATAAATTAAATAAAATGTTCTAAAGAAAAACTCTACATGATTCTGATCAGTTTTTGTCGTAGGTTGGATGAGAACTAAGCAAGGTGTCTTTTAGTCTTTGTTGCTGTGCTGCTGGTTTAATTTTAAAGATGTGTCCTCACACCTCCAATGTGTTAAGTGAAATGTGTACAACCCAACCTCTGTGTCTCCAGAGAGAGAGAGAGATCAAAACGAACAAGCAAGTGACTATGAAGAAAGTGACAGTGATGACAACGAGGAGCCGACTGATGAAGTCAAGAATCCAGATCTTGCAAAGCAAAGACAACAGCAAGCCAAAGCAGACAATGGTAAGAGATGGAAAGTGGTACATTAAAGCGTGGAGGCGTCAGACAATAACATGGATCTTTTATGAAACAGATGGTTCCACAACATGTTCTTTTATCTGCGGAACACAAACTTGTCAGCACTAAACCTGTATGATCTTGTTGTGTATTGGCAGAGATTGCTTTCTGTATGTTTTCCAGTACGATTATATCATGTTATGGTTAGGTGATATGATTTTACAAAAACTATATGACCATTGATACGGCTTCTATTAATTTGGAAGCAAAATTTTAAAAAACTGTGTGTAAAGCCATGGCTTGAATATGTCTTAAAGAACTCAGTGAGTGTGAGGAGATGGACGATGCCACTGATTCTGTCAAAAGTAAAAGGCGTAAAAGACAAGGTCCACTGATAGAAGACCTGGTGATTGGTGAGTAAAGTGTCATGACTCAATGACAGTAATCTATTACTCGATTATACTGCATTAACATAGTGACCTTAACTGTGTATTTAAAGGTCAGGATTTTTTATAACATGAATTCATAAGATGTTTCTATATCTTATTAACAGGGCTGATCAGTCACAATCCCTTCCCTCTACAATTCTTATGATGTACTTTGTGAATAGTAATAATAATTTTATATTAATTCAAAAAGTGTTTTGTATTGGGATTATAGATTGAAAAAGTGAAACGAACCATCAGGATATAATAAAATTTCCAAAGGTTCCCACACCTACTTATTATGACTGGGAAGGTGGGGAGTACTGTTGTACAACCTTGTATGAGGGTTTATCTTCTTATAAATATATTGCCTGACAGTTATCAACTGTTTATGATAGATCCAGGGGTCCATTTCATCTGTGGATTGTCTGATGTCAGTGCTATCATCAGTGAGAATGCTGAATTAACATGTAAGCTCAGCAGTGGAGACTGTGACGGAGCCTGGTTCAGAGACGGAAAAAAGGTTAGTCCTGCAGGTAAAACTCATCATTTTCTTACAGTGTTGGTGTCCATCAGGAAAATATGGCCTGGGGAGCTAAAGCTGCTACGATTCATTTGATCCTAGAAAATATCACCAATCAAATGATCTGATGTGAAATGGGGAGACACACCAGTGTTAGTTTGAAACATAGACTGTGTGTAAAGATTGACAAGATGACTGCTCCCCAAAAGTGAAGCAAAAGCATCTTTATCGCCCCTTAGTGGCTGGCAGCAATATAGGGCATAAACCTATTGTTTCCCACTGCTCCTCCCACTGCTCCTCCTCCTCACATTTGCTGTTCACTTCTCACATGTGGACTTTCAGGAAAAGTTAAATAAAAATATTTAAAAGAAAAAAGTACATATGTCATTATTTTCTTTAGAGATAATCAGTTGCCACTGTAAGTGAATCACAACAGGCTTCATACAGTATGTCATCTGAGATTTAACTCAAATACCAGGCAGATGTTTAGTCACTGGGTGAGACACACCACAGCTGGACATGAAGTCCTTTGGAGTATGCACTGTTTCTGATCTGAATGACTAATTAACTCGCAATTGTTTCTCCTCGATTCTCATCTGTCATCTGCCCGCTTTCCTATCAGATATCCCCAGATGACAATTTCATTATCACTAAAGATGGTGCGATCCATAAATTAATGATAATCAGGTGCACGGAGGAGCACTCTGGGAAATATCGCTTTGAAGCAGATGGTCGTAAAACAGAGGCGATGATCAACGTCAAAGGTTTGAGAATTCATCACGATAACATTTTTGATAATATGCGGTATAATAAGTTTAAAGTTATATTTATAGACATAGGTTAGAAGTTGTTGGTATGAAATCAGATAACAACTAAATACCATCTCAACGCTAAACAACCCTGTGTCCCCCTTTTTTTAGATCCTCCAAGGTTTGACTGTGAGGACCTCAGTGCCTTCACTGAGCCTGTTATCGTCAAAGTGGGGCACAACGCCATCTTCAAACTGCATTTTGTTGGCCATGAGCCCATCAAGATTCAGTGGTACAGGGAGGGGGATGAGCTCCACGATGACAGCAACACAAAGATAGAGAGATTTGCGAGTCACAGCCGCTTGCTCCTCAGCAGGTGCCAGAGGAAGGAAACAGGAGAGATCAAGATCAAGCTCAAGAACGAACACGGCTTTACTGAGGCTATTTCACAGCTAATTGTGCTTGGTGAGTGGATGAAGGACGTTGCAAAATTTAACCAGAAAATATTGGATATTTTTCTTAAGCTCAACACAGGTAAAATATATGACTGTAAACATTATAAGACAAATTCCTACTAAATGAGGGAATGATTAACTCTGCATCCAACTCCTTCAAGAAAGTATTATCTTTAGAATTATAAGATTTGTGCAGTAAACCTCATCGTCATATGTACTTTGGTGCTGTTACAAAAACAGCAAGCACCAGTATGCTGCAATGTTTCAGAGCTCATCACCATAACTGTTACAACCTGGACATATTATGTGCTTAATTTAAAACTGCTGCTCTCCAACTATCCATCAAGATTGCATCTTGTTCTACTTTAAGCAGAATCTCAGAAGCCAGCGAGAATGTGACAGGTTAAAGATGCTTTTAGGAAATGCAAGTCAGAGCTTGACAAAAGCAATTATGATCTAACTACACCTGTCATTGCTGCCAGCATCCCAAATGTCAAATATGACTATGATTATCTTTCAATGAAAATAATGTTTCCCTCATATGAATGTGGTATTTGTGTTCTCAAGCTTTGTCAAATGTAAAAATTTCTATACGTTTCAGACAAACCCTCGTCACCTCTGGGTCCTGCAGAGGTAGTGGAGAGCTCACCTACGTGTATTGAATTTAGGTGGCGGCCTCCCAAGGATGACGGAGGCTCACCGGTGATTAACTACATAATCGAGCGTCAGCAAGTGGGTCGAAACACCTGGAAGAAAAGAGGCGAGATCCCAGGTGTGCCCAGCTTCCGTGATATAGACGTAGAACATGGCCGGAAGTATTGTTACCGCATCCGAGCGGTGACTGCGGAGGGAACAAGTGAAGTTATGGAAACTGACGACATGCAAGCTGGCACTCTGGGTGAGCAAAACTGATGTCACATCATCTGAGATTTCACTAAAAGTTAAATGTGAGATAAATATGTTGATTTTAATGGCACAGAAGCCTGAAACTGTGCAAAACTTAGGCCGGACACACAAACAGGACAATCTTGCTGTGAGTCAGTTCAAACCACGGAGCCACCTTGTTGAACACTATGTGATGTGCAGTAATACGAGGACACTAAAGGCTAAATGCACCTCGACTTTCAAACGATAAAACATGATGATAAATGAAACCACTTTCTCACAAGCAATACCAAACTCTGATTGCCATTGAATGAGCCAAGAAAGTCGCACTGAAAAAGAAGCAAAAGCTACACTTCACATCCCACAAAGAATGCAACCACTGTCCCTGGGCGGACCAAAACCTGTCTGAGGTACAATTTAAAAATGTCCTCTTCCCTAACCCTATGAATCAGTCACAGAGAGAAACAATTTACACCTTTTGATGGCACAACAGCCAACTAATAAAAAGCCAGCTGAAAAGGCATAAGCTTAAATCAACACTGCACAATAACACAGGTCCAGTACGGCACAGCGGCCAATCACAAAACAAGCATAAGACAAATGAGAATGGCTTGAGCTTACGGTTTGAAGGTCTGCTTGAATAAGAGGTCCATGTCGCACTCTTTCTTGGAGGAGTTGGTGTGTTGTATTAGTTTTCCATGGGGACCTTCCTCAGAAACAGGGGAAATAAGTCCTCTCCAAGTCATGATCCACTTTTTCTCCACAAGCTGTTGGAAATGCAAGATAGCATTGAGCACTGGAGAGGCCTAGCAGCCTTCACTGTCTAAATGTCAGATTTACTACCAGAGGTTTAGGCCTCATCTCTGTAGCTTCTTGTTTTCCTCTAAAATCTGGTTCTGACAAGACCTCAGCTTTTATTTATTTATTATAAGGAGTTTTTGTGAGTAATTTGTTAATAACTCATCATGATTTAAGTCAATAATTCGTCTGAACAGTCCCCATACAACCCAGTTTGCTATGGTAGCATTTGGCACCATTTTAAGCATGCTAATATCTAACATTAGCTTAGCTCACAAACACTATAGGCTCATAATTTTTAGGCTAACATAAAACCAAACGCTAAAAAACTGGCGTGGTGAAGACTTTATAACGTTTTTAACGGTCGTTAAAAGAGAATAGGGGTTTAGGGGTTCATTTGGGGCTTTTAGCATTAGCCTAAGTTGATGAGCAAGGGAAAAACAACCTGGTTCGCCGCCTGTCTTCGTCGACACTCTGACACCTTTGAAGGACGTTTGAAAACACTCACCTCTGCTCTGAAGACGTTTTATAGCCACATACACTGGGAAGTATTCGTGTGTTAACTCTGAGAGCCTGAAACACAGCGACCACGAGGCTGAGGACGAGTGACTGGATCTGTGCACACGACACAGGTGCTCCCCACCTGTCCAGGGGGGCGTACACTACTTCTAGCGCAATGGCAGCTGGGATTTACTTCAGCCCCGCCCCTTGACCCTCGACCCTGGATAGAGGATGGATAAGAGGATGGATGGACAGATGGTTAGGTGCATGGATGGGCAAGAGGATGAATGGATAGATGGATGAATGAGAGGATGGATAGATGGTTAGGTGGATGGATGGACAAGAGGATGAATGGATAGATGGATGGATGGACAGATGGTTAGATGGATGGATTGATCGATCAATGGATAAATTGATGGATGGATGAGAGGATGGCAAGCATGGACTCATGGACTGTAAGGGGACAGAAGAAATACCAGCAGAGACTTTCAGAGAGAATTTATAAAAAAAAACCTTTATGTTAAACAAAAAACAACATAGATAATGTATATTTCACTGCATCTTCCATCTGAACTGCACCTGACTATAGGGGGAGTGACATAGACTGCTTTAAGGATCTATGTTGATCTAAAAACACACTCAAAAATGTCTTAACAACTACATTTACATCAAGTTGAACTCACTCAGACTTATAAAAATATGGACTAAGTTAATCAGGATTGACTTTTCGTGAAAACACAAAAAAATGTCACTTTCACGGCCATCAATCATTTCTTTTAACACCACCTGTGTTTTTCCTTCAGTGTCATATCAAAAATCTGTTGCATAAATAAAAAAGACCCATTTAATCATCAGCTGATTGAGTCACTGCTGCCCCCTGCTGTGCAGCATTAGCCATCAGCCTGGTCTGTACTGTGTGTCCTCTCCAATGCATTGTACATCTCCAATGAAAGAGACATAAGTAAATACCAATCATGTCATTCATTTGAACTGAGCAAGAGTAATATGGACAATAACAACATTAAGAATAACAATAAAAAAGAAGATTTCAACTTCAACTATTGGAAAGACCTGTTTTTTTACTCTTCAGCGTTTCCCGGGCCTCCTGCACCCCCAAAGGTGGTCAGTGCCTACGACGACTGCATCAACCTTTGCTGGACTTCACCAATCAACACAGGAGGTTCCCGTATCCTGGGTTACATTCTGGAGAAACGCAAAAAGGGGAGTAATCTCTGGACAGTGGTCAACGCCGTGGATGGGCTGATAAAAGGTTGGCCTCTTTTTGTTTTTAAATTTCACCCTGATTCAAGCTGCCAGTGTTTCAGTCCGTGACGGTGAGTTTTTGTTGTTGCTCTTTCTGTAAATGTAACCACAGAGAAGAAATATGGCGTGAAGGATGTTGTAGCAGGTATGGAATATGAATTCAGAGTTACTGCCATAAACCTCTCAGGACCTGGTGAATCTAGCAACCCCTCGGAGTTTGTTTTTGCACGGGATCCCAAGCGTAAGTGTTGCAATTGTTTCTCATGCAACAATAAACCACAAATACCAAATAAAGAAGGATATGAAACAATAGAAATGTTTGAAGATATTCATTAGTGGACAATGAAAGAACCATATATTTACATGTCATATTCTTTATGTGTATCCCAGAGCCTCCCGGTAAAGTTACAGGCCTGAAGGTGACAGAAACATCTTACACCCACCTGGTCCTGACTTGGACTAAACCTGAGGAGAAACCAGGGATACAGGATGAAGCCAAAGGATATTTTGTAGAAATTCGACAGGCCGACTGTATTGAATGGTCCCGCTGTATCAGCATCCCGATCATCATGACTTCCTTTAGTGTGAAAGGCCTCAAGTCCATGGAGATGTACTGGGTGAGGGTGATTGCGATTAATGATGGAGGAGAGAGTGCACCCGAGGAGCTGGCCAACTACGTGCTTGCTATGCCCTCACCAGGTACAAAAACTCTTCTTGCTGGTTGCATTTTGAAGAAAATCCATTCTGTCTTTGTGCAAGATCTCGCTGCTCTTGTCCTCTCTCTCTCTCTCTCTGTATTTTAGATTATCACACTTTCGAAATCTCCTGAAGTTTAATATTGTCCAAAGCCATTTTTATTGATTTTTTTCATTTCAGTGAGGCCAAAGTTCACAAACCACAAGATGAAGAGTTTTGTGGTCGTCAGGGCAGGAAACTCTGTCAGGATCACAGTTCACTTTGAGGTGAGATTCACATATCAACTTTATTACCGTCACATTCTTTTTCAAACCATAATACTCAACAGGGGGAGAAACCCAAAGGACACTGTATACTAAGATATCATTAATGTACTTTCTACCAGGCCTCCCCACGGCCAACTATCGTGTGGCTAAAGGACAACGTGCCAGTGGCAAAGCGAGCTACAATAAGCAACTCTGACGGCTCATCTCAGTTGCTGATCCCCTCCTCTGAACGCTCTGATTCTGGCATCTACTCGATCCTGGTGAAAAATCTCGCAGGACAAGAGACATTCAGTACAGAAGTCAGAGTCACAGGTAAGATTTAGAAGATTTAGCCACATACATTTCAAATTTCCATTTACAAATGGACCAGCAGCCAGTTAAAATGATTGTATTTACAGATGATCCGAAGCCTCCTGGTCTGGTGGAACTGGAGGAAAACGTGCCCGGCACAGTGACGGTGATGTGGGAACCATCTCCTGATGAGAAGCGCGATGACCGCCTCCACTACACAGTGTCCAAACTGGACTCCACCAAAAACACCTGGACCACAGTGGCTGACAGACTCTTCAATAACAAGGTCACAGTCTGCAATATCATGCACGGGAGGGAATATCATTTCCGGGTCTATGCCAAAAATGACATTGGCATATCTGCACATTCGGAATCACCGACGTGGGGGATGGAGAAGAAGAAACGTGAGTTGTTACATCGCAGCCTCCAAGAGAAAATATTCACCTCTGAGATAAAATATAATTTCACTGTGACTCCTCTCTTATAGAAAAGTTTGTGGTGAACATAGCGACCATGAAGGACTGTGATCTGCGATGTGCTCCAACTTTCATCGTCCCCTTGAAGCTTCGCACGGCACCCAAAGGCTACGAGTGCTACATGAGCTGCGCAGTGAAGGGAGATCCCACACCTCGTATCACGTGGTATCGAAATCACATCAGTCTGAACACTAACACCAACTATTACATCTCCAACACGTGTGGGGTTTGCTCCATGTTGATCCTCCGCGTGGGCCCCAAAGACGTGGGAGAGTACACCATCACTGCAGAGAACAACCTGGGCCGGGCTGAGAGCTCCACCATCCTCAGTGTCAGAGGTGAGACTGCGACACAACTTTAATCTAAAGAATAGGTGAGAAAGAAAAGCATACAGCATGATGTTAAGTCATTTTCCTCTATTCCTTACAGAGTGAAGAAACTAAGGACGCCACAATCTAAGCATGATTTATTTTAAAGTTTATATATCTCATACAAAATATTTGAATTGAAGTAGTTGTGGTGCTTGGATTGAATTCACCAACTGTGATAAGAAGAAATGAGGTATTTGAGTGTTTCTGAAATAAAAATAAAATGACTTCAGAAATGAAATATTGCTTTCCTGCATGGTTCAGTGTGTTCGAAGATGAAAATCAAACAATCACTGCAGAACAGGGTGATTGTTGTAAATTGATGTGAACAGATATGTTCCAGTAATGATACTGTGGGGAAATACATTTTATCAAAGGGTCTGTTTGTTCATGGGTTTTGTTGAGCTCATCATCCAACCAATCCACACTGTATCTACAGCATATAATCAACTGGTGAGTCGTTTTGACAAATTGCATTAAAAATATTGTAATAAAATGTCCATATAAAAGCAATTTTCATCAGGATATGATTGAAATTATAGCTGAATATTAAAGTAGATTCACCAGGTTCAATGTATAGTTTTTACATTTGAACTTAATTCTTTATTTCTTTATTCTTATTTGTTTCTTTATTCTACCGGTTTTGATAATGACATACATAGAAAACTGTAAAGACAATTTATACAGTTTCAGTATGATTTCAACACACACACTCACATCCAGACTTCACTTTTGTCCAGTTTAACAATGAAGTAGACATATTTAGCACATTTTATCACCATGGTTACATCACCAAATAACAACTTGCAGCAGTGCTTTCTCAGCCTTTACAGCTTGTGACCGCTCTGATCAACATTTACCTATTTCCCACACTGTAACTCTTATATCGTCTCATTATTTGTGACCCAGACAGAGCAAAAGACTGAAGTGATTTTACCTTTTGGATGATCCAGCTGTTAAGTTCTCCTGTCCTGAACAAAACAAGATGCAAGAAGAAGGGAGGTGAAGGAGGTGGACCATAGACTATAGACTGTTATGCCAGAAACTATTAATAAAGTAATTCTCAATATTAGATCATAGATATATTTGCATTGACAGTGATGGAATCAATACAATCTGGCGAAAGAAAGAAAGAGTTATCTACAGTTCAATAGATTTGTTGCCACTGTATACAGTTTCCCTCTGGATCTATGAAGTATCTATCTATCTAAGAAAACCTATATATAAAAGGAAAATCCCAGGTGTTAACATTAATGGTAGAAAGAAAGAAAGAAATGTATAGATTGTTATAAAGTCAGTTTGACATCTGAAGCTGAAGGTAACCTTTCAGGGAAATGTGGCCTTTCTCATATCTGTGTGAATCCACTGAATTAGTTTTACAGCCGAGCACTCAAAGAACAGTCGGAACCAAACCAGGGAAAGACAGTGCTCCTTCTTTGACAGCCATTAGCTTCTCTCACAGCTGAGTCATATTCTTGTGTGGCACATGTAGCAGGGCCTCAGTAAAAATAGCACAGTGGCTCAGCACCGGACAAACGTGTAGTGTTCTCATTAGATGACAGCAGCGCACATGGTGGTGGAGGCTCAGCCACTCCCCGTGTGGGCCCGGCCCCCTGCTCCTCCTGCTCCCACTGAACACGCTGCTCACTGCGCACGCCTCCCTCTCTCCTCCTCTCTCCGGCTGCTGCTGCTCCTCACCATCAAGAAGTCTCTCTCTTCTTTATTGTGCCGTATTAACGCGAGGCTGTATTTTTTTGCAGCGACGCGAGGTTTATTGCGTAAAATCTTGTGCCTCTCTCCACGATTCTTTTGTTTCTGACCCTGCGCTCTCCTTGACTATCACCTCTCCGTCCGGCTGGAACACGGTGTCCTCTGGGGGTGGAAATGACGGCCAAGCATCGCAAACCGAAAAACAACCACAAACACGAAGATAACTTTTTCAAAAATGAAGTGGTTGAGTCCGAAGCCCGCGCCGGGGGCAATAATTACGCAGCGCTGCTGGTTTTATTCCTGATGATCGTGATTGGCGGTGCCGCTGGCGCATGGCTGTGTCTCCAGCAGCACCAAACTTTAACCCACCTGACAGACAACCTCACGGCCATGCAGATGAAGGTTGTGAAACTCCAGTCATCCCATGAAGAAATGCGACAGTCCAGTAATAAGGTAAGGACCAGAAATCAGCATCTTATCAGAATAAGCTCACCTGAGTTTGAGCAGCACCACACGCCTCCTCCTCCTCCTCCTCTGATCGCCTGCTGAAGACAGCACGACTCTTATTCAAGTGATTATATGCACCAACACTCATAGAGAAGGAGCAGGCCTCAGGACATACCAGCAGTGCATGTCGCCACTTTCAAGCATGGAAAGTTAAGAAGAGCAGGCCTCTATCAGATTTCTAAATGCCAAGAGCCTCACTATTTCTAACATCCACACAGCTGCTCACGCTTGTACTGAAGATTATACCTGACCTACAACTGCAGGGACTTTATCACCTACTCAGATATATTAGATCTAATAAGGAAAGTGTGTGTTGTACCAGTAGAGTGCAAAATAATAAAACACAAGACCACAGTGTGCCATGGCTAAATTTAGCCTGTTATTTTACACTGAACACCAGTTCAGAGGCTGTGTACAGACCGTCAGATCAGGCAGGGGTGATTGTTTCATTTGTATTCCTGAAATCACACTGGTGCAGGCATCCATGCATTTTCAATGTTCTAGTTTTTACGGTGACCCAACCTGTTAAGTGACTACTCTGTGTTTTCTGAGGCTATGTTATGAAACTTTAAGTTGCTTCAGGCATCTCTCAAGTGAACTAATTTTTTTTTCTCAAGCACTTCAATTAAAACAAATGCACTCCTTTCTTTTTCTTCTCTTATGCAACTCCACCTTTGTTGCAGCCGAAGCAGTGTGGCAATCATGACAGCAGCTCTGCCAGCTCAGTCTTGTTAGGGAAATATTTCCTGTGTGAGCGGTTAATAGTTTTTTAATTTCGTGACGCACACATTTGCCAGTTCAGTTGCAAAGTTTGAGTGATTTTTACTGACTTGAGTTTAGGTCCTGATAAGCATGAGTGAGGAAAAACATTTTCCCCAACTACTTCTACTGCAGTACTTACAATAGTTTGTTTCATATGAAGATTAGTTTTATTTTTCTCCCTGTTTGCCATGTTTTACTGAGCTGTACATACATGCAAAGCTCATCTTGATTGGTTTTCAAGGTTCAGAGTTTGGGTTCAAACATCTCCTTCCTCGGAGCATTGAATTTATTGACAGCAGATGTTATGTGATGCAACGAGAATTTAAACTAAACTAAAATGATAAAATTGTTTGCCGCTACAGCCCATGCATACAGCAGTAGACTTAGGGCTGGGCTTAGGACAATACTCCATTTACTTTATGCACTCAGGCACTGCTCGATGTGGAGGGAGCAATATAAAATTTGAGTTAATTTCAATAAAGGCCATAAAACCTGAACATAAAACCTCCCTTAGCATCCCAGAACTTATGAAACACAATTTCTATATGATTTTTTAAAGATTTATAATTTGATTTTATAGTTTGTACTCAACATCCCTCCTGTGTGTCTCCTTTCAGCAGCACATGTCAGAGAGTGTGGAGAACCGTCTGATTGCACTGGAGGAGTCTTATGCACTGGCCCAGAAACAGGTCGGCATGGCCCTGGCTACGGCTGAGCAGCTCAAGATGACAGACCTCCCCTCTCAGGTGCTTTCCCTCCACACAGAGATGAAAACCCGCCTGGCCGAGATGCAGCAAGCCACAGTTTCCCAGGAGCAACTGGGCCAGCTGCAGACCATGATGAAGGAAAAGAGCGAGGAGTTTGAGGACGTCAGGGTTCAGGTGGAGGGTCTGACCTCTCTGAGCGCGGAGCTGTCTCAGACGGTGGAGGCCTTAATGGAGAGCCTGGGAGACGCAGAATCCAAGCTGGAGGAGAAAGGTGGGCTGCTCACCACACTGAGCACGGCCCTCATCGAACAGGCTGCCGAGGTGCTCAAACTGAAGGAGCATGTGGACGCCCAGCAGGCTCAGCTGATGGCCGGCACACAGGAGGTGGCGACTGTCAGGTAAAAGAAAAACAGCAGAGAAAATATCTCGCCTCCTCTGACCCTTGACTTTATGTTGACTTTGTTAAATCCTGTGGACGGCCTCTGTCACAGTCTGGGCCAGAGTTGGGAGGCCTCACGATCACACTGTGATCTGTGTCAACATTGATAGTGTATTGCTGATTTTGGAGTTGAATGTTGAATGCATAATTTTCCATCTCTCTGAAGCTTGAGTAAACATCATTGTTACACATGTCAGGCAATGTTATGCTGCCTTTTCCCCCACTTGGTTAATATATATATAATAAATATCATGCTTAGCTTCTGTCCACACATATAGTCATAGACTGACAGTGCATGTTTTCTGTGTTTCAGAGAGTTGCTGGAGAATGAGCAGTCCCAGCAGGCCAGTGTGGAGGAGCAGCTCAGCACGGTGCATCAGAGTCTGCAGGAACAGAACTCAGCGGCCCAGAGTCTGCACTCTGAACTCAGGGCTCAGCTGGAGAACATTCAGGAACAAGTTACCCAGGTAACCAACACAAAAGCCAATCAGATCTAGACAAGACATTACACACAGAGGTCATTCAATGACATGATAGACGTGTACAACTATTTAAAAAGAAACAAAAGAAACAGTATAAAAGCACAAATATTAAGCCTGATTAAAAATTGCAGTTTCATGTTGAGGGTTATTTTTATTTTAACTTTTTCTTTTCTCTTTTCCCGTAACCATATGCATCCGTCATACCAGCATGATTTTCAAGCTGCGGTTGCCAGGAGCAGTTAGGCGCCATTAGCTTGATGTTTCTCACATCAATTGCTGTCAAATTAAGAATTATTGTCCCTGCGTGTGATTTAAAACATCTCACACAACTGTGTCTGTATTCGCTTTTTCTGTCCCCTGATTTTTATTAATAGATCAAGGTAGCTAGCGAGCTACGAAAACCGAGGACGTTTATCTGCTCTGCCTGCTCCATTCTTTATCCATCTGGCTCAAATAGCTATCCATGCTGAATACTGAGAATACATGTGTCGATTTTAAGGTCTGAACAGAGATTGGATTCCATTCCGTGAAAAACTTCATGCCAAAATAGGTCACGTATTTAAAAGACTGAGCAGGTATAAAACAAGTTCTCAAAATAGACAGTTGGAGGCTATTTTGATTCAGTACATTATGTACAATGTAGTACAGTACAATGTGGAATGTATGGCAGATGTCGTAGCACACACACTGTCAGCACACATGGTCTCTTTACTATTCCTGTTCGCTTTGTGCCCAGAGGGAACAAAAATGAGATTTCCATCTCATCAACTTGAAATTAATTGCCTGGCCGTGGATTCTCTGATGATTCAACACATGCATTCATACAGAATGGATCATTGTTGTGTGTGTGCACCTCATTGAGACACCTACACACTCAGACCAGTAAAGTGTCCACACTCTATCTAATGCATTTTTATTGCTTTCTTTGACGTAGCTGGCGCTTGATGTGCATCCTGCTGAAGAGCCTGTGCAACAGACAGTCGAAGAAGAAGCAGCTGCTACAGATGAAGCGCCTGTTGAGCAGGAGGTCCCTGTCGCTCCTGCAGAGGAGGTGAAGGAGGAGGAGGAAGTGGAGATGACACAGGAGAGCCAGGAAATAGCAGAAGGAGAGAAAGTTCTAGAGGAGTCGCCCGTCGCGGAGGAGAGTGAAAAGGCAGAAGAGGAGGTAGAGAAGGAAGAGCCGCTGCTGGAGGAGGCAGATGAGGGAGAGGAGCCGTTAGAAAATGATGCTTTACCGCAGAATGAATGTAAGTGATAAATAATGGATTTTTACACTGCAAATGATAAATCACAAACTCTTACATCTCCTGACATTTTCCTTTTCATGTTTTACAGAGGTTTTTCTGGACACACTCAACCAAGGAGGATGGGGAACTTTCTCAGTCTAAAGACACTGTCTACAATAAGACGAATTCTCTAGGCAGGCTTTATAGATCGCTGCTGTTTAGGTGCTGTCTTCACTGTGTGGTTGCTCTTTGAAAGGCAGACAAAACCAGAAGAGCTCATTCACTGTGCTGGAGCTGGAACATGAAATACGACATGGCTGTTTATGTTTGAAAACAACTAATTCAGGATTTTTTTACTTGCAAATAACGATCTCAGAAGCCTTAATTCATACAAAGTGACTGTCTTTCTATAGAGCATTTTCCACTCTTCATAACTTGCACTTTTTTTTTGTCAGGGTTAGGTCTGTACTAAACTGGAAAACTGCAAACCAATGACACAACAAGAACTGTTTATCAGTGCACTTGAAGCCATGAGAAAAGCCTGTCTCTGTGACATGAAATATGTGTCTTGTTGTCACTGCCTGAAATGTTTTTTATTAAAGATAAATGCAGAATAACAGTTATTGAATCCCAGGTGTTTACACAGGAAAGCTTAAGAGCAAGCAGAAAAGAAAAGGAGATACAGAAGTCTTGGATGTGTTTAAAGTATATACTAGCTGTAGTTAATAGTTTTTTTTACTTTATAAAGTACATATCTGTGGTTCAGTACTTAATATGAAAGGATTTCTTGATATAGTTTGGCCTTTTTTTTTGCACTTTTTTAATCGGTTACACTTCGAGCCACACAGAACAACGCTGCAGTATTATAAGTTACAAACGGGTCTAAAAGCTTGAACCTCCCGAAACTGGTTTCATCAACATTGTCCTACGGCTTTAATTTATAAGAAAATGCATTTTATAGGTAGTTCAGACCTTTTAGTGTCATTGTGCGTCTTTAATAAATAACCACAGGTATTCAATGCGTTAACTATGGAAAAAGTGTTGGTAACTAGAAGAGCTTAGCAAGGCACCTCAGGGACAAACTGTTGTCTACATGTGTGATTTTTACCGAAAATGAGCCCAACAACAATCAGACCTAAACCGACCAACTAAAGCTCACTATACTGCACCAAGTTAACATGTTCAGTCAGAAGATGGCTGACAAGTTGCAGCTAATGAAGGAGATTCAAGACCACGTCTTTGACATCACTCTTTTTGTTTCAAAATGTTGAAAACCAGAAAAATCAAATACTTGACTTCAGATAAATCCAGGTTTAACCTTTCCAGTTTGTAAATGCAGAGTTATATGAGAGGCGAGTGCATCAACCAAACAGACTGTTCCTTCTGACCTCATGGCTTCAGTTTCTAAGTAATAAGAGAGTCTGAAGTCTGAGAGAGGAGCTGCTGGACTTCTCCTACACTGATCTCATGTGTGAAACAGGAGAAACACAACAACATACAATGACTACGCAACAGGACTTTTTCTGTGATGTTTGGAAGACAACTAGAATAATGTGAAAGAAAAATCACTGCAGGAATACGAGCTGTGTCTCGAGCAAATAGACATATCAAATATTAACATCACATGTAGTGTTATGACAAATGTTTGTGGAGTTCATTTCAGATAAGGGATTAAACTGTTCTCTGTAATACAGTAAAATATTTGGACATTACTGTAGGTTTTTTGTTTTTATTAAAACTAATATTCACATTTACGCAATGTATGGTTTTGCTGAGGCATCGGTTATTGTCAGTATGATACTTCTCTCACTGTTATGTTTTGAAAATAAACGCTGGTTCTTTCACTTGTTGATTCTGTGCTGTTGTGTCACATTCAATATTTATGGAATCCTGAATCCTCATGTTGTAATTTCAGTCTGACATGTTCATTCATTAACAACCCCACATACTCCATCCTGCTGGTATTAATACTCACTCAAGTAACTCCATTACTGTAAAAAGTCCCAAAAAATAGTTTACTCCTGTTTAAATGTTAAAGTATCAGATAAATCCTACAGGTTATGATGGAAAAACATTGAACAGGTGAATTGAGTAGTTACTTGTGCAGTTTGAAGTATTGGATTGATTGTCACAATTAAAAATTGCATCACATGGAAGGAAACAATCTTTGAGCCATTGGGATTTTGTGATTTGAACTTGTTATGTATTAAAAAGAACAACTTTGTGAGCACATTGATGCAATAAGTTCATTCTGCCCTATTGTACTTATTGGATATATTATATAATAAGACACTGGTTCTTTACATTAATATTTATAATCCTACTCAACAGCAAGTCAGAGGGAAATAGTCGATAACTTGATTCCACTTCATTATATGATTAATAGCAACTAGTTACTTTGCATAGTAAGATTTTATATGTTATTGATTACCCAACAGAATTAAGTGTAAGCCTACCTCAATCAGCTACACAAGTAAAATGCAGTCATTTACTACTTTGATGTAAATTTTACCAAATGCATAATACCATATTTGTGCTCATGAAAAAGTATTCAAGATAGTTGCAACACCCAGCTAGCAGTACAAACTGTATCTGCAGTCACGACGCTTCCTGAGCAGCATCGATCAGTTAGCATTGTAACAGCAGCAGTTAGCAGCATGGAAAGCACAGTCAAATAATGTTTACCGACATCAACTGACTCATTATGTGAGTATCTATGCAAATTATGTTGTAAAATATCATTTAACTTCTCTTAATGAAATAAAATAGAACTGACGTGTGTAGACTTGCAGCAGACCACAGAAAACAATGAGTCTAACCTGATTGTGAGTGTGTGTGCATCATCATGACAGACAGGAAGTCTCTCTCTCTCCCTCTCTCTCCCCCTCAGCCTCTCCCACTCATCACTGCTGCAGTGTCTCAGAGCCTCAGTCACTGACCTTCCTCGGGGACCATGCAAGCGCTTGTTGCCAGGTAAGATTCAGAGATACTGAGTCACTCTGTTCTCCTCCTGGACTCTTGTTTCACCAGATTTATTCTCTAAATGTTCAGTCTGACTTGCTGCAGAGCTCAAAGTTCTCGCGTTTGTCATGTTGTGGAGCGGCTCTGCTCAGTTCAGGTGCTGCAGGCCTCGTTGAACTGATATAACTGATGAAGATAAGATCCCCATTAGCTTCTTTGTGTATGTTAGTAATTGTTGGCTGTGGGGTATTATTCTTAACTATTTTAGCTCATTAGTTATCATCATTTTTGGTCATGTGGCTTAAGAGGAGTATTTTGCCGTGTATGGCTCGCAGGTTTTGTTGTAATTAAAGTGTGGGTGGATAATTCATCTGCAGCTTGGTCTAACTTGTTTAGTGTTTCATTGTTTTACTGAATCCTTCTTTCTGTCACTCTGTAGAACCACCCACAGCCATGAATGCCATATGATGCTGTTTGCTTTTCACTGAAGAGCAGAGTGTGCAGCTCACCAGCCAACTGACTCTCAGTCAGGGTGACTTCACAGTGAGGGATCGATACCAGTAAAAGCGTAGCAGAGGAGGGGTGGGTAACTCTGGGTTAAACATGAGCCTCCCCTCTGGTGCTTGCTCAGCTCTTTTTGTGTGTGGAGCCACTGGCAGAAATTGCACTCGGGTCTTAAAGTCACAATGAAGATGCATTTTCAGTGCATCCTTCATTTGACACCCTTCTTGTTGTTGCTGCAGGGAGAAATTATTCTAGAGGCTGAATTAATGGGATGAAAGGATGCAGCAAAGGAAATTTGTCTTTTAGACATTTTTATACAATTATCCAACGACAGTGAAAGTCTTTGTCTTTATTAGCAACTGCCAAGTATTATAATTGGTGTGTGGTTGGATAGAATGTCTTGTCTTGTCCTCTCATCCATCCATCCATTAATCTATCCATGCATCCATCCATCCATCCATAATCACTGAATGGACTTTCTCATGAAAATAATCATAACCACAAACAATCAAACAAACAATTTTAATGATAAAATCTATATTCGGATCAGATCATATTGGTTTGCACATCAGAGGACCTTTTTGAAAAGCACACAGTATCATAGAGAGAACTGTTATGATTACCTGAATACTCTGTTAGTCTGTCTGATCAGAAAGGTGCTGCCCTCTTGAACTTCCCAGGCCTCTGTGCGTGACTCTTGACTTGTTCCTGTTTTCTTACAGACCCAGGTTGTATCTGACCCCAGTCAGGGATGAAGAAGCGGAGTCTCAGAGGAAAGCAAAGTCTCGTCATGCCAGACAGACCCGCAGGTCAACACAGGTAGACAACAAATGGCTCAGAGAAGTTCAAGTCTGGTTGTATTCTGTGTTAGTGTTGACATGAAGTTGTATGAATGTCCTGCAGGGTGTGACTCTGACAGACCTGAAAGAGGCTCAGCAGATCAACAGCCTGTCTCCTCGGGACAGTAGGCAGACAGAGGATGCTCTGAATGACAGGTCCTGCCTGAGGAAAGGTTTTACAGATGAGAGGAGAGTCAAACTCAGCCTGACAGAGTCCACGGAAACAACAGAGACCAGTGCAAGATGGGGAAAACTGGACGAGGTGAGCAAGAGAGAGATATATTCAGAAATGAATTCAGGCTTTCTGCAGCAGAAGTAACTAGATGTGTTCTTTTCTCCTATGCATCTTCAGCAGGGAAACATTGAACCCAGGTTAGAAACCCTCACTGAGACTCCAACAGCAAACTTTTTATATTCAGCTAACTCTGGATCCTGTGGCCTGCCCGTCTGCAACACTTCCTTCAGAGGTCAGAGAGTAAAACGTTTTAACTCTTGTGTTTACTCGAGGTTGGCTTTACTTTCTCACTTTATTTTTTTCCATCATGAATGTACTTTTATTATTATTGAGTGGAACCCAACATATAGAGAAGTGTTGAAGTAGTTTTCTTTACATGTGCCACAAACATCACATACAACAAAGACATTTAACACCAAGTAAGGAAATATGTTTTAAAGTCATAATACTAATACTTATAATACTAACAACAGCAGTAATAAAGAAATAAAAGCAGAAAGTTAGATAATGTTAAAAAAGCTATGAAACATGGGCAGTGAAAACCAAACAGTAAATAAATAAAATCACGTAAATATAAGTAATTAGCGACATTTTTGTATAGTTTGGTTCAGTTAGATCTATACCCCAAACTGTTATAAACTTAATTAAGACACATTTGTATTTAAACTTGTTCGACAGCTTTTGAGACCCCAAAACAGACATAATGTGTCCCAGACGTTCTTCAGTTTAAAATCAAGTTTATAAGCAATTATCAAAAAACCAGGAAAAGTTTTGGAATATCAGGCAGATGAAATAACTAAACATGTTGAGCTGTCAAGGAGTTCAGGGTCTCCAGGGCCCCAAGTTTGAATATTAGCTTCAGGTGTGTTGTGTGTACAGTAGGACTACTTAGAGTATACTGTGTGTTCAGGTGGTGAAAGATGGTGGAAAGATGAAAATCAGAACCCTTTTGACGATTCAGCACAGATGAGCTTTGCCCCGAGACAGCAACAGAGACAACGCTGCCGTGATGGTGACTGTTCAGACTTCAACCCTGCAGAGGTACGTGGAAAATGTTTTTATCGGCTTTTAGTTATTGTCTGTCATGCAAATTGAAAACGACAACGGAAATGTTTCCAGGGGACACAAAAAGAACCTGGCTGCAGCTCAATGCTTTGTGAAGTTCCATCACAAACTTCAGGCTGCTCTTTTGGGGTCCCCCTGGAAACATTTCTGTTGTCGTTTTCACAATTTCCATGTGTTGTGACTTTTTGCAGCGCATGTGTCTTCAAAAAGTTGTTTTCTTATTTTCTTATTTTTTTCTATTTGCATGTGTTTTCTTAATTTTCATAAATGTCAGCTGGGATTGGCTCCAGCGCCCCCTGCAAACTTAAAAAGGTCAAGCAGTGAAGATAATATGGATGGAAAGATGGATTTTCTCTTAGCACCACTAGATGGAGCCAAAAGCTTTTACAATGTATTTTCCATGCCCTTAGTTTGACCAAGGAGAACTGAGTATTTACACTTCACCTGATAAAGACTTCTGTTTACTACACAATGTGTTTTTAACTGGAGCAAAGTCAAAAGTGTGAAATATGCATTTGAAACACTAAATACTTCAGACTGATAATCTCACACCACAACAATCGCATTGTTCTGTGTGAATCAACATTCATGAGCAGCATTGTCTCATGTTTCACCTCCTGATTATCACCATGAAAGCTGAGGAGGCTTCAAAGAAAACTCTGCATTAATCTCTGATGCAACATTTTAAAGTGTCGTGCAATCGCAGATGTGAAGCACGTTGTCAGAGATTGTCTTAACCAGAAGTGCTGGTTAATGTCTACCAGACCCCCTCCCCCCCTCCACACACACACACACACACACACACATACGCACACACACACACGCACACACACACACACACCCTCTCCCCCTCCCTCACCCGCTCCCTCTAAGTCGCTTTGCTTCTTCACATCACATGGCTGAGGTGTCTCGGCATTCCATCCCATATTGGGCAAAACTGAGACGCTCTGTGTGTGTGGACTTGGACTCAGAGGGATTGACTTTCGTTTCTCTTTGGCCCTCTGAACCGAGAGTGTGTTCCCTGCACCTGTGTGTGCCGCATGTGAGCGTCGCCCCATCACCAAATCCTCCTTCTGGGTGCAACCTGTCAATGCACTTCAGTATCAATGAGGATTTTCACTTTAATCTCCTGAGAAATGTGTATTTTTTAAAAATCTATTTTCAAATGCAAACCCCACAGAGTGGACGGCCAGGCAGTCAGGGTGACTTTTACAAGCTCATACATGAAAATGGTTTCCCTGTGTGAACTGATTCCAGCTCAGCGGTCCAGCTGTCCCCCCCCCCCGGTGGAATATGTTGGTAACATGAGTCTCCTTGCGTTACCGAGTGGACTATATCTGTCTGTGATAATCATACCGAGCAGCGAGGCTTCATCAGAAGCACAGGCCGCCCATCTCCAGAGCCGACCTCTGCGTGACTCCATGATGATCTGAGCAGACTTTCCACGTTTCTTTTCAGCAACAGAGAGAGAGAGACAGGTGCAGAGCGAGTCAGCTGAGAGATTCTGATACAAGAAAGGAGCAGGGGAATTTAGATTTCTTTGCAAGTCACATTTTCTACTAAAGAACCACTTTCTAATGGAGCAGTTTCTGTTATAAGATCCTGTTGGAAGTGCAGCCTGCTCCTCCTCATGTACACCCTGAGAGTAATGTCTCTCATGGAAAGTCCTGAAACTAAGGCCAACAATCAGGCTGGTGGGGGAACTACAGCTCGGATCAGCACCCCTTAATGAAAGTCTCCGACACCAGTGCCAGTGTAGTTCACTACCACTGAGTCATTTTCTCTACAAACATACAAGATAAAAACTATGTGTAGTTTCATTCTGATGTCAAACCAGAACTAAAGCCACTAATATCTGCCTTTTTAGATACTTGTCGTTTGTTGGTTTGTCAGCATGGATCATGCAAAACCTACCAGCTGGACTTTCATGGAACTTGGTGGAAGGAAAAACGGGTCAGAACCCATTTATTTTCGGTGTTGGTCCAGATCCTGATTTCTTCACTTTCTGTAGCTTTGAAAGAGTTGTCTGAGAATTCCTCCAAGAATAATTCATGGAAGTAGATAAGAAAATAGAAATCAGGCATTTTTAGGTGACATATTTATGAATGTGTATAATTGGTGTAGATCCAAATAAAAATCCTGACCTAGTGAATTTGTGGTTTCAGAGGGGACTGTTGGGCCTGGGTGGAGGAGTGTAGTTGTGAAGGTAATGTGCCTCTATATTAAAAAGTCAAGCCTTTCTTTTCCTTTCTCTTTCTATTTTCTTCACTCCTCCTCCTCGGTTTCTTTGTTTGTATCTCGTTCTCTCATCTGTTTGCCCTGAGCAGGGGTGAGGGAGTAGAGGAACAGCGAAGTGCAAACCTCACTATAAAAGGAAGGTAGCGCTAAGCCGGCTGGTGCGGACTATACTGGAAGAAAGTGAGGGGAGGTGCAGGCTTCTTGGAAGTGATAGCTCGGCATTTGGGAAATATGCTTGTTAAGCTTCCCTGCAGGGGGTTAAATGAGAAGATTGATATCGCTCTGTATGGTTAACATGAAGATACAGTCAGTGCTGTACTCAGCAGAAAGACCGGAAACGGGAGGAAACGGCTCGTCTGGCACTGCTGACACATTCAGCCATTTCAGCCAACACCAGGAAATATTCATGTCCAAGATACAAAGCCCTCGAGTGGCTGTAGCAAATACGACTCTCGCTCATTGCCAGAAACAGAAGAAGACGTCAAACAGTAACAGCATCTGCAGAGGGGGGAGGTCACAGTGGAGTCAACAGCGCAATCACAGTCAAATCTCATCAGCTCAACAGCTCCATCTCTCCGTCCGTCTCTCCATCCATCTATCCATCATCCATCATCCATCATCCACCATCCATCATCCATCATCCATCATCCATCTATCCATCTCTCGATCCATCTATCCATCCCTCTATCCATCATCCATCAGCCATCATTCATCATCCATCTATCCATCATCCATCCATCCATCCCTTCATTAAAACTGTGGAACATACAGCGAGTACAATCTTCACACAGAGAGGTTCTGTTCGAACCCTTCTTATTGCTGTGACTGTTAACCACTGGACTTCTCCAAATGTGAAACAGAATAAATATATTTCAGTCAAAGGAAAACCCAGTGACGGACTGTCCAGCCTGTCTGGGATGTATATCACCTTCTGTCCAATGTCAGCAGGGATCGGCTCCAGCGCCACTCTCAACCCGTAGATATAGCTAATGGATGGATGGATGAACGATAAGAGGAAATGTGGCACAAGAGCTCTCTGTTAACACCATGTAACACTCACACACACACACACACACACACACACACACACTATCATCCTCTCCATCGCACTATAGGGTGCATACAGAATGACTCGACACCTCACGGTTGTTGATGGCATCTCAGGAAATACTGTCTGTTGACCTTCCAGGACACAGACTGCTGCTGTCCCCAACCCCAACCCCCCCCCACCTCTTATCCCCGTCCACATCACTGGACAATTTTAGCCTTCAGTGCCGAGTCTGGCCATCGCAGAGCCTCTGGCAGGCCGCCACAGAAAGCTGCCAAAGCTGAGGAGAGCAGGGAGCAGCAAGGGGGGAGTTGGCGGGGGACTGGGAGAGAGAGAGAGACCAAGCACAGAAAGGAGAAGGAGATAGAGAAAGCAAGAGAGGGAGGGAGATGGAGAGAGAGAGAGAGAGAGTGTATAACTTTGGTGAACATGGGAAGAGGCAGCACAGGGAAAAAACGTTTCTATGTTGACTGCTCTCTTTTGGACTTTTTCTACCTTTCATCAAAGACCTCGGTGTCGACGGAGCGGAGACAAAGGGAGGATCGTTAGTTTGCTTTCGTAGCTTTAGAGTTACTTCTTTGTTTTTTGTGTTCACCAGGTATATTATCTTGTTTTTGTTGCATTTTTAAAAAAATTTCATCACCACCGTCTGAGCTTTGAAGAAGGGATCATCACACACACACACACACACACACACACACACACACACACACACACACACACCTGTTGCTGAGGATTCCCCAGGAGCGCAGTCATGTGCATCTGCGTCACTGTTGTTGCTTGAGGGGATCTGTGCGTCCGTGCAGCTGTTCTCTGGAGGTGGGCTCCTCGGTGAACGCTGCAGCAGAACCTGCCTGCTCAGGGTCAAGGAGGGGAGATGTCATCCTATTACCCACGCACCAAGGACCTGACCCGCACCAGAAAGTCACTGACAGAGTCACCACCGTCCTCTCCATCCCCTACAGACAAAAACTACAGAGTAAGAACAGAATGTCTTTCACCCTCTTTTCATTTTGAACTGGTGTCACCAATTTATCAGATTAGATGTTTCTAATTAATTTTCCTGAAGTTAAACCGGATTAAAATGATTGATATTAGAATCCATAGTCAAGTGACTTTGCCATATGTTCATCCAAACTTAAAAAAACTAGAAGAAAGAATTCCACTTTCTGTAGGTCTTGGTGACTGATCTTCTAAGACATGACAGCACAAGCCAAGTGAAGTCAAGTTAAAGTTTATTTACACAGTTTAAAACAACCACAGTGGACCTAAGTGCTGAACAGGATTAAAATACAAAAAATAAAACAAGAGAATGAATAGAAAATACAAAAGCAATAAAACATTAAACATCAGCTCAGTGTAAAGTAGCGCTGATACAATTAGTTGATAAAATGCTTCGTCCATGGATAAAAAAATAATTTGGCAGCAATTTGAAATCTTTTATTTACAGTCTATGTTTGAAATATATTAATATGATTTTAAAAGTCCTGTGATTTCAACCTCTACAAGTTCTGTATCCTGCACAGCATCATAGTAAACAGGCCAATCATTTGATGTATTTTAATAGATAAAGACAAAATGACTTGCAGATTAAGTGATAACAGAAAGTTTGGTAAATTATTCATGTGTTTGGACATGTGCAGTTATGTGTGGATTTAGTTAAACAAACACTTTCAGCATCTCATAACAAGATTATTATCTGATCAAGGTATTTCCTGTTTTTCTTATTTTCTGTGATTACAGTAATTGTCTCTAAAATAAGTTGATTGAAAGTGAACAAGTAGTTGTCAGTCTCTCATCAATTCCATTTATATGATGATCCATGAAACTTATTTGCTCCGAAGAATCCAACCAAACCTTCTGGAAGAGACTTTTGGATAAAAACTGTAATTTCCTGTTATTTTTCTCTCTGTGTCTAAGTGGCTTATTCTCATGGGCGTTGTTTGACTGTGGTGTTTATGTCGGTGCATCATACTGAGCTGGCCTTAGTCACAAACTCTTAAAGCGACAGACAGATGCTGAAATGTGGAGCGGTGACAGTCATTGAGTCTGTGCTGGGACATGTACAGTAAATGTCATGCAACTCTGCAGACACTGGCGTTACAGTTCAGGCGCTGAATGCCGCCAGTCTTCTGCTCTTTTCAAGACATGTCAGTGTCTTTGTGTCTTTGGTGAAACTCTGGCATTAATTTGCCATGATGTCAGCCCAGTTTGAACTGGCAAAGTGTTCATGGGAGAGACAAAGCAGTACTGGAGGGAGGGGAGTCTGATTGATGCAGTATTTTTAGCACATGTCACAATGTTTTGATGAGAACCTGATCGTCTTTAGCAAAATACAATGTGTGCTACAGCTGTGAGCAGCAGGAAGCGGTGGAAACATTAACACTGGAGCGGTGGTGGAGAGTCACTTAGTACATTTACTCAATAATGATTTGAGGTATTTGTACTTTACTCAAGTATTTTTATGTTATTTTATAACTCTACTCCTACTCTACTTCAGAGGGAAATATTCTGCTTTTTTGTCCACTACATGTATGTGACAGCTTTAGCTACTTTACATAATAACACACGTTCATATAAAAATGATAATTTTACAAAACTCAAAAATGTTTTTCTCTGAGTTCAGATGTCTGTAAGTTGTTCACAGTTCCATCAAACATCTCAGCAATTCAGTTAAAAAACAATTGAAGCTGAAATAAATGCAGTTTTGTAATACTTCATGATGAAAAGCAGGATTTAGAAATTAGTTGGCAACAGAATATACATTTTTATGCCAGAATTGAAGTTTTTCTTTCATTTGTACATCATCAATCTTGTCCTGATCATCCACATTTATCTCATTACCCAGCTGTGGCGCAGGAAGTAGAGCCTCCACTAACAAGGAAGTCGGTAGTTTGATCCCTGAGTCCTCCATTCAGCATGCTGAAGTGTCCTTTGGCAAGAAACTGAAACACAAATTGCCCTGATGGCTGTCAGTCTATGAGTGCTGCACATAGATGCACTGTATGAATGTGTGTGAGTGGGTGATGGGCAGAACTGTACTCGAACGAGTTTTGAGTGGAAGAAGAAGTAGAAAAGTTCCATATACAGATCAGATGGGACTCAGCTAACTGCAAAAAATAACTAAACTATAGAGCTCCAGAGATTTACTTGTAATGGAGTATTTGTACACTGAGTACTACCTTCATCACTGGATCTGAAGCATTTTGAGGACAGTGCTGTCGAAAAAGCAAAGAGAGGGAGGGTGTTTTCTCAGCGGCCATGAAGGTCTCAGATGAGCCGCAAAGAGACTGAAGTGAGGAAAGGTGAGGGCATGTGGAAGAAAGGTCTTTTATGGAGAGAGAGAGAGAGAGAGAGAGAGAGAGGCTCAGAGTTTCCTACTGCAGTCGACCTGTCAGCTTTGAGGTGGAGATGCTGTGACAGTAGAGGGGGGACACAAACAGACAGAAGTGAGATGAGGGGTAATTGGCTTTTGAAAACTGCTGTGAACAATTTCATTTTTACCTCCAAGCAGTGAGCTCATGCAGGCGGCCTCCGTGTGAGTGTGTGTACCCCTGACCCTCTGTGCCCTCCCCTGCTGGTGTATATTGTTGGTCCTGGCAAACCATAAAAACTGGAGGCAGTTGTGCTTACAGAGCGCCCGTGGTCATGGCGTGCACCCGTCCGTCTGATACAGTCTGACACCCTGTTGTCCCCCCCCCCCCCCCCTCCCTCTTCCTCTCCTCCTGCATACATGTGCCACTTCTGACTCCCTCTGTTTTTCCCAAACAAGGGAATCCGATTGGTGCGGCCGCCATCAGAAATAGAATTTAAAGTATGATTCAGCTTCTGGCTCTGGTTCAACGTGAACAGAAAACATTTCATGATGCGGGAATACATGTATGACTGTAAAAGGCTCGAATTCCACAGGGCTCACTGAAAATGTTACTGGAATTAAGTCAGTTAAGAAAATAATTTCACCAATTTCCCTAATCCTTTAGTGTGAAATAGAGTTCTGCACAGGAACCAGTAATCTTGAAACGGTGCTTCATATCCTTATGAGTGGGAGGATTTATTCATAAAGCCAGAGGTCCAATCATCCCGGCTGATGAGTGAATTTCCACTGAATCTGATTGAGGCGCTGTGAGATCAGAGTGAAGAGAGCTCCATCCTTGGCCCTTTCTTCGTCTGAGGTCACGGAGGTCTGTTTTTTCCTGGATAGCTCTGCTTAAGCACATGACCACATAAGGACAGGCAGCGCTGGCTCAGTTATGTAAACACTTGCTGAGGAATAGCTCCTTTGACGCTGTGTGAAACATCCCCTAACTCACAGGAATAACTGTTCCTTTCCACATAAATTGTCCTCATGCTTCTAACGCGTTCTACATCTGCTTCTTGTCTCCGACGGCGGCACAAGACGTTCACTGCAACGTGTTTCCAAACAGAGAGTTGTTTCTCAAGGCGTCTTTCCCAACGAGAGAGCAGCTCCACAGCTCTGAATGTTTTGGGGGTAACGTTAAAGAGACAACAGCAGATACAGAGAGATCATGGATCCTCCTCCCATGTGACACGTTCATCAGCTGCAGGATATCATTATATTTACATATTCTGTGTGTACATTGTGTACATGAGCACAAGGAGGCAGTAGACGCATTAACTACGCCTACATCAGGTTTGTGCTCATTAACTTCAGGCCCATCTGCTTACTGCTCCCTAAAAGTGAAGCCCAATCACCTGGATTGCCCCCTGGTGGCTGGTTGCAGCATGGTTCATAAACCCAGCCTCCTCTTCCTGGGACGTGGACCAAACAAAAAACAAACAATTCTCAAAGATACACTTAAAATATTTAATCCAAAATGTTGACTTTATGTATTTCAATCACACATCAAATTTCCATTTCACTTTATTAAATTAATTCTATTCAAAGTGTCACATTTAGGAATAGTTTTCAATCATGTTGATTTATTGGGAATAAATCAAATACCTTGAGAGTGATTTAAATAAATATAGTAATAATAAACACAATATATTGAATTGTATATTTTAAGTTTAGTTTCTGTTATTTCAGGACGTTCTTATCACACGTTTGTTCCAGTTCACATTTTTCAGGTATATTGTTTTGAATTAGTTATTTGATGCTGTAAAAAGTTGGTGAAACGTCATGACTGACTCACAATTAGTCGACAGCATCTCAATACAGCAGCTCTGCCCCCGGGACACCACTGCAGCAGAATCAATGGTGGCTGAGAAAGCTCACTGCAAATGAAGAAAACACTTGCAAATAGTGAAAATGACACCAGAGATGTTTCCAGGGAACCCAAAAAAAATGATGAATCTGGCTGTAGTTCAATAATTTGTGAAGTTATTGGAGTCTGCTACTCGTCACTGGTGATGGAACTTCACAAAGCAGTATATATATATACTGTATATATATATATATATATATATATATAGTAAGACACTGTATGTGGTGATTTGCTGCTATACAAATACAATTTAATTGAATTAAATTAGCAGCAAGTTCAGTTGGCTATGTGAGCGCCACAGGACCCTGTAGACTGGACCTGCCACAGTTTAAACCTGCCTGCTATCAGTTTGCAGTCTGATGTTAGCGGCCGACCCGTCACACCAGAGATACTTAGCTCCTGATGTCATGATGTCATCTTGATGCTGCAGGCATTTGTGCTGCAGCCTCCTATTCTAAAAGATTAACTGGGCTCACCGGGAAGTTTGACCTGCGTGAACTCTGCCACCGCGCTGACGGGGTGAGTTGTGTCTCACTGCTGCGCTCGCTCTCTCCCCGCAGGGCCTTCGGCTTTGAACACGCTGCGATAATTCACTTGGAAGTTTTGTTTTTCCTCTTTGTTGTCTCAAGATGGAAAAATATTTCTCTGCCAAGCCTCTGTTTGTTCTTATCAAACAAATAAATCTGGATCTATCCACAGCAGAGTGTTTTTTTCAGACAGCGTTCCCATGCTGTGATCAAGCTAACGTGGCTTTTTTTCTCTTTGTCTTTCAGCATGACAGACTGTCGAGGTGAGGATCAGGCGCTGCTTTTTTATCCTGAATTCCCTGAAATAAATAAATCATTAATGAATGTCCTGGATAAAGTAGCACGGTGCACTGAGTATGATGTGTGTTGCCTCCAGGTACGACTCCAGTGGAGAAAGTGCGACGGACAGACCACTGGGCCGCACCAGCTCTTATACGCGCAGAGAGACGAGACTGGCCTCTCTGAGTAAAGATCAAGACTCCACCGCCAAAGACTATAAGAAGGTGGTAACTGTTAGATCCACAGGGTCACTGTGCAGAGATGATGATATAATAAACTGCATTGTTTTATTGGCTTCTTTATAATGTGATTGTTGGGCGCTTCTAGTTCATTAATTTATTATTACTCTTTGTTGACTCTTTTCCTCCATCTTCATTTTCTTCTGTATTCAGATGTATGCAGAAGCTTTGCATGAGAACGAGCGGCTCAAGTCCAGGTTGCACGACAGCAAACAAGAACTGGTCAAGATTCGCTCCCAGCTGGAAAAAGTCACTCAGGTACACAAACTGTCAAGTTCAGTCGTCTTCTGTCACCGCTGCACCATCATGGTTTTTTCCCACGGGCGTGCTGCAGGAAGGTCACGTCTGAATACTTCATGACTCCAAAATATGTACAATCCTTCTGAGATTCTCACAATAACAGCACCGTTCTGACTTCCAGAGGCACGACAGGATATCAGAGAAGTCTTCGGCACTTGAATCAGAGAAAAGGGTGAGTTGCCTCAGCGACCTTTTGGCATCTATCAAGAGGGATCTGACTTTTCTTCTTGTTCTTTAGAATTTAGTTTTGTTTTTAATTATAGAGAAACGACCTTTTACTGAAGATTATTTACTTCAGTTGTTTTGTCTTCGTTCACAGGAAAAACAAGCACTTGAGAGGAGAGTGTCAGACATGGAGGGGGAGATAAAGGTCAGTCCATGCAAAAACAAAATTGTGTATATTCACCTCGGGTTATGATGGCGTCTACATCTCTGTGTTGTTTTTTTTGCCCAACAACACTAACAGTCCTTGAGAGCAAACACCTCCAGCCAAGCCCCTCTCACTCATGCTAAATGTAGCACATGAAGTGATTCTACAAAGCAAAACACACATACACACACACACACACACACATATATATATAAATACTCTCTGGGGTTGTGCTTAGACAGGTGGGTTTGGAGTCAAGGAGAAGGAAGGTTAATGCTTTAGGCTCATTACCCACAGTGCTCTGCTGGGCCACTTCCTGCCAGGCTAAGGAGGAGCCTGTGCTGCTGCTCCCCTGCTCCACTTATCCCACTGTTGGGGTGAACATTGTGACCTAGTTCCAGCTGAATACCAAAACCCTGTCCAAGAGCAAAAGACCTGCTTTTGTGAGACATTCCTGCACCGCACTGTGTGTATTCTGCTTCACAAAGCAACACAGGACATCGCAGCAGAGGGATTTCAGGCCTCAGCGCTCTGCACTTCATTCTGTGCAGAGGCAGCAGAGAGGAAAATTACACAACAGGGTTAAAGTTGGATTTCTATGTCAAATCATTGCAACATTGTTATGTTCCTCAAGAGGAAGGAAATAATGGCTGTGGTCCGTGGAAATATAAATTGCCGGCGCTGAAGAGAACACACGTGCAGCAGTGTGTCCGCCAGCAACCGATGTTTGACACCCATGTTGTCGTGGTTCCCTTCAGCAGGACGCCCCACTGCGGTTCCGCTGTGGGTACCAGCCCTGAGGGCGGGCTGTTCTCAGGGGAGGGGGGATGGTGAGTGGTCGCTATGACGCTGAGGTGTGATTGACACCTGCCTGTCACCTCACTTGATTCTGTTTACACGTGTGGACATTATAAACTCAAACATACCAGAGCTGTACACTTCACACCTCAGGGAGCTGGAATGTCACGCACCCACAAAGTCACTTGTTCCTGTTTGGCACGAAAAACAGATTCTCCACAGGGGGGAGCTGTTGATGTTAGATTAGTCCTACACGAGTAAACCCCCGCCACCTGGTGGAAAGGAAAAATAGCAGCAGCACCTCACACCTGCAGATACGGACATGCTGTCTTCAATTAGCAAAACCAAATCACAGATTCTGTCATTTTAACACTTACACTGCAGTGAGTGTAACAAGTAGTGAGTGTTCAAATGCAAAGTGAATTTCTCGCTCAATGGAAATACGCTAATAGATGTGAATTCACTCAGACTTAGCGACACGAACAATTCGAATGACACAACGTGATCGACGTAAAGATGCTTAATTCGCTTCACTTGCTCGGGTTCAAATATTTGAACTTGAGCAAAAAATTTGCATGACGTGAGAAACATAACGTGGCAGTATTTGCTTCATATCTGGTGTGAACACAGCATTGCTATCTTTGAGACGGCACGCAAGCTGGTTTACTGCTGTTACTTTTCCTGCCCATAGGGGGAGCAGGTGTGAAACAGCTGGTGCTGTGGCTCTTTCCCTTCCACTGGGTCTGGTTCCAGATGTTTCACATCGACGGCACCGTGTGTCCTTGTTTTCCCTTTAAATTTGTGTCCAGGGTCTTTGCAGGGTTTTAAAGCTAAATTAGCACAAACAGCTTCTGAAACTTAATCAATAGCGAGTGTGTAGAACAGAGAGCTCCAATTTAAGAGAGTGTAATAAAACGATAGTGGTCTCACCTCACTCTGTCCTCTCCTCTCCTCTTGCAGAGGGCACCTCTGCAGAAACTGTTTTATTCTAGAGGACATTATATGCATGGACATCTGGGTCTCAAACATTCTGCTTCTTCTTTTAGAAATGTGTTCCGGTGTTGTGTGAAGGAGCTGGATTTCGTCCTCTGTCATATTTGTGTCTCGTGTGTGTGTTTGTGTTTGTGTGTGTCCTGTGGTTTCCGCTCAGGAATGGTGTCAAACCACAAACTTTCCTGTTGAGCCACATTGGGGTTTACCTCAAAGTCAGGACAAGAGGAGTGTGGGTTTAGAGGGAGGGGGGAGAGGGAGGAATAGTTTCCATCCCTTTGACTAAGAACCAAAATCGTAGAGTTTTAGTTTCTATGTATTTGAATTCCCTCTCCTTTTTGAATCCATGCGTATAACAACACTTCAGCACTTCGCCACTCTCCTCACACCGATTTTTTATTGCATTAAATAACTAAATAAAATGAGCACAAACATACAACAGTGATAAGTACTGAGATTTGTTATGGTTGGACCACGTCTCAAGGAGAGGAGGCTGGGTTTATAACCTATATTGGAATTAGCCACCAGGGGGCAATTCACATATTTTGTGATCAGTGATTTGATATAAGAACCACCTAAAATCACAATTCATTTAACATGTGCTTTGACTTTTTAGTTTTTATCCATGTCCCATCCGTTAACATGCAGGAGGCAGGATTGAGACGTATACTGCGACCATCCACCAGGTGGCGACTGAGATGTTTTGGCTTCACTTTTGGAGTTGCATTCATGTCGTCCATCTTTATATTCAGTCTCTGGGTGAAATCAAAGGAGACAAGGAGGCTTTATACTTTGCTTTGCTTGTGGCAGCTTCCTCTATTCTCCTCAAATCTTCCTGGTTGGGTAAATATTTGTTTCTGTAAGTGCTCTGGTACGTGTCTCAGATCCAGATCCCCCCCCTCCCCTTCTTCCCTGTAAACAGTTTCTATGTGAGCCTCTCTCTTTGCACACGGCCTGCCTCCCTGCACGCTCTCTCTGTCCTCCCCCTCTCTGTATCTCTCTCCTCCTCTGTGCAGACTTTCCCTGCTCTGGCTCAGGTCCACACCTTGCGGAGGGTGAACGAGTGTCTCCTGGCGGAGAACAGAGCCATGCTGCGTGTCCTCGCCCGCCTCTCTGAGACGGCCTCCATGCCGGAGACGGAGGACCTCTGATCCCCCGACACCACCTGTCCTCCTTTCCTCCCTTCCTCTCCCTTCCTCAGACACATTACTTCTGCACTCCTCTGTCCTTCTGGTGCCTCTACAGCCCCCTCGTCCTCTGCTGTGTTCCTCTCAGGCAGGTCCTGCACCCTCCTGATGCTCACACACCTCCAACACTGTCATGCATCTTCGCCTGCACTCTTTTCTTTTAAAACCCATTCTCCTTTACGACCCTGCTGATCCCTCCCCCCCCACAACAGCTCTCATAAGCCCTTTGAAGTTTATTTTTACCCACATTCGTTTTGCACGGAGCTTCACATGACATGATCACCGCATTATTTTTGTAAAGTACACATCAACAGTAGCTCTGCTGCAAAAAGAAGAAATGCACGTTATAGTGGTTGTTGATCTGGAAACAGGAATAAATAAATACAGGCTGGTCCTGTGTAATGTTCTGTGTAATCAATGCAAAGTTGTTTGCCAAGAAAATAGCCTCTGTGGTCAATCTTCCATAGGAAATGAAATGTGTGAGATCATTAGACTCACAATGAAGTCGTGTTTAACACAGACACAGGAATGTGACTCATGTTGTTTCTCTGTGGATTTATAATTTTTGTTTGTATTTTACCTTCAGAGAAACAACAAAATATGTTAATAAAAGTAAAATTACAATCTATCTGTCTATCTATATATCTATATATCTATATATCTATCCATCCATCCATCTTTAGAGGGACTGTATAGTGCTGGAAAGAAAGAAAGAAAGAAAGAAAGTGGAAAAGTGCATTTCCAAAATGTCAAATCATTCCTTTAACTGGATTTAGAAAACAGCATCAGGACGTTTTCTGAGCTGAGTGTTTGGATCATTATTCCTCACATGGTAAAGATGTGATTTCCCACAGGTTATGAACGTGTCGGTGGAGGAGCCTTCACTCGTTTACTCGTTTTTTTGGAATCATATCAGAGCAGCGGGTTAAAACTTTGACAAATACGATGGTTATCTTTAGTCGTTGCTCTTCTTGAGAGACGAGACCCAGATTTGGGAAGTTTGACCCTTTCTCAGTTTCTCTCTTTTTGACTTCATTCTCTTTCACTTCTCATCTGTCAAAGTCATGTCTCACTCGCATGATCAACTGCTGCAGAGCATGTCCTCATTGGCCGGCCTCCAACTTCACTTAGAAAACGTGTTTTTAGTAGTTTAGTCGATTTGGTTAAAAGCCTTGTTGTACCTGAGGCTTCAAATCGTAAAAATTTTGATCCTCAAACAACTCAAACCAGGATTGAGCAGTGTGTCTACGATGTTTTAATGATCTCACTTCTCTCCCTCTGCTCTCCCAGATCTTAACAGAGCTCAAGTCAGACAACCAGAGGCTAAAGGATGAGAACGGGGCGCTCATTCGAGTCATCAGCAAACTGTCTAAATGAAAAGATATGTGAAGCTCCATGTTCTCTGTCTGTGGACGCTCCAACCCTGAAACAGCAGTTTCATTTCCCCACACATCCCAAGCCGTGACTCCTCTCTGAGCTATGGTGTTGATGGTGATGGGCCATCTCGGCTGCAGAAATAAATTCCCACTGCCCACGTTTCACAGTGTAATGATGGAGTTACAATAATTGTTTCTTCTTGATTAGTTAGTGTCATTTTGTCATATATAAATATTTCACATTAATCGAATAGGGACCAGTCGTACTGTTTGAGTTGAAACAAATCCAGGGGTTTGCATGAAGGAACTGCATCTAATATAACGTCACGTTTGTTGCCACATCCTGCACTGCAGAGGTTTTTTAATGATGTCTTATCTATGAACGAGAAACCAGTTATATCATTGATTATTTTTTAATTACTGCAGCAATCAGCTATGGAACGTGTATTGATCAGCATCAAATTATTAAGATGTTATCACGAAATTATGAAAATGTATCACATGATTATTGTCATAACAAATATATATTTACTGCATCAAATGTCTAGCATTGAAACACAGTGATTTGTAAATAATCTTCAAATGAGGAAACATTCAGAGAAAATATTTGGTTAAGTTCTACTTCACTGCTTCACTTCTACAAAAAAAATCTGTATTTCAATCAGAATATTTCAACAAACGGGTAAAATGAAGCCATACGAACAACAAACTGACCAAGAAGCTTCTGTTCCGGAGAGAATGTGAGTCTCTGTGCTGCAAGATGCAATTTCTGCGATAAAAATCAGATTCTCTCTCAGAACTCGAAACTTTGAGGATAAAATCTTTAATCTCTGAGAAACCGTGTCAGAAATACAAACAGCTGAAATCTTTGGAATCAGCCCAGGTTAAGGTTTGTCACTCAGCTGTTTTCACTTCTTACTGAGGTGTGAAAACTGTAAAACTTTCCTTTAGAAAACTATAAATGCATCATCAGCCATCGAAGCAACAGCAGCTCTGCAGATCATTTTGTGACCTTTCAATCTAATCTGTTATTTAAAAAAAAAACTTGTTTTAAAGAAACGTGCCTGAACTGCACAGAAATGACAGAGGCATCACCTGCAGCAAAGTTTTACCTTCAGAATATTATATATGTTTCTATAACATAATCGATTAGTTTCCAACCTCTGTTATTTGTGGTTCCAGTAGCTGTTTGTCATTTTCCTTGTTTTTACGTGTTCTTCATAGAGGATCTTTTTATTTTTTAATTTTGATCCCTAATGATCATTAAATCATCAGAAGAAACAGTGTGAGTGTGTGGGACAGACAATGTCCTATATTATGTTTTGTAACAGAGATATATTTATTTATTTATGTGTCTCTTAGTTTTGATCGTCACATGTTGTTTCTGTCAAAGGAATACACATCATCCACCAGTAGATGAATCACTGCCGACATTTTAGATTCCACAACACTGTCTAATATTCAACATCGAGCACAATCCCAAGATTTAGGAATAATATTTGAAAAATCACTCTTTTAGCAAAACTGTGTTGAGCTTCTGAAATTAAGACAAAACTGAAGTTAAATTGATTTAATGGTATTTTTCAATATCTGGGCTCCTTCAATGAGTTTGTTTACATGGACAGCAATTTAATATCAATCTGAAAACAATATATATAAATTAAAGTCTGAATGAGACACTGCATTACTTTCACCTGAATAAAATTAAACTCAAAATGAGCAATAATCAAATTAAGAGATGTGGAGTATTTTAATCTCAAGCCCTTCGACGTGTTCTGGGACATTATGTAGATCTGAGTAATAATCAGTAATAATCAGTCTATGCTCTGCACCATGTAAATGAACAATGTGAATGAAATACTCTATTAGTATCTCACGTCAACGTCATAATTAAAATGTTTACTCTGAATAAAGCCAATAGTCAGAATATTGCTGTCAATGTTAACACAGTCATTTAAAATCTGAAATCTGAAAAATAATAAAATTATTCCTCCTGGAGCAAATAAAATCTCCCTCATTTCACATCATCATTTAATATATTTAAGTGCCAGACTTCATTTGAATCACTCACATGAATGATTTCTGTGTCCGTCCTCTGGAACCAGAGTCTCCAGTGTTTGATGTTTCCCTTTAACAGTGTTGATGGAGTCAAACACCACTCATTTGTTTGGTCACATCCAGTAAACTCAAAGTAAGATACAGTACGTGTCAGCTGCTCCTACGTGTGCTGTGTTGAACTATGCAGAGTGTCGCTCTGAGAAGTTTGAAATGTGCTGATGACAGATTAATATGCACACGTTGGTTAACTCACTTTGCTTAATAAACTGTAAAGGGATGGGAAGGTGTCTCTGTGTCACATTAAGCCCAACACACTGCATACTAAACACAAAGCAGTCATGGTAATTAAAAGGCCTTTATTTCCTATTTGTTTTTTTACAGAACTGGTAACACATATGATAAATTTGTAATAAGTTATTTGGTTCCCTTGATGACTTTATAAGGATCCCCAACGTTTGTCCACACAAGGGTCAAGAGGAGTTTGTGAGCAACGTTTGTGTCCAGTCAAGGGCTAAAGCATGCGATCCACAGTAGGCACAAGTACTGACATGAACACGCGCACCACGACACTAGACACGAAGAAACACAGCTAGAGGACACGACCTGGCTGCCCTCCGATGCTTGAAAAGATGACGAAGAAGAGAAAGAGGTGGGAAAATAGAAGTCAAACCAAAAGAGTCTTGAGAATACAGCTGCATCAGGGATGAGGTGGAGGACTAAGCGCTCAAGAGGGGGAGTTTGGTTCGGTCCTGCATGTTTGGCAGTATACAGTATGTCCATGTTGTAAACATGAAGGCCGGCATTCTTTACGCTCAGCGAAAGCAGATTCACCGGAGACCCCGATGAGTCCGCTTCCTATTCAGCATCACAACACTGATGGGACATCGCTGGTAACACATAAACAGGACAAAGACACCAACGGAAAGCAAAACCTGGAAACGTCGTGGTGACGCATCTCCGGCATCGATTCAAACACAGTCCTGCATTCTACATTAGACGTACACATCACAAGATTCAAAGTAAAGAAAGAAAAGACAGAAGGAGTGATTACACATGTGCACAAGAATACAAAGAAGAAATACAGAGAGTAATAGAGGAGACAAGACGGCGTGTTTCAGAGCCGTGTCTTTACCTGCTGACAGGCGTCTCGACACATTTTGACAAGGTGGCGGATGATTTCCCTTTTTTGAATCCCAGCGTTTGTTTAAAACAAAAACAGGAGAGGAAACACAAATGGCTGCTGCGTGACGGGTGCTCTAAAACCGTCCTGGCACAGCTGGAACGCCACAGTTTCAGATGCATTTGTGCAGAACGTCATATACGTCTACGCAGCTGTCAACAGAACACGTTAACCCTCGCATTTAAAACGGTTACACGCAGAGAGATTCACGTTAAACAATGAGTAATGTGACCAATGCATGCAGACCTGTACTGTATATTGTAATCATTATATTCCAGTGTTGTGTTTTTGCACCGTGTCTGCTAAAGGGCCTACATCTATTTAAACACACACACACACACACACACACGCACACACTCTCACACAGCTCCCAGTCCCCCATAGAACTTCATGGTCATGTGACTGCGGTGACACGAGCGGAGAAGGGAAACAAGAAATGAATCTCTAAAGTGTGCTGTAAATTTACCCGGGATCACATTCGCCTCGTCGTGTGACGCGTTCAAGTCAAACAGACGCAGGCGAATGTCACCAGGTAGTGGCAGTATTTCTGAAATCTTGAATTACACTCATCAGTGCATCATTTGGTCACAGTCAGTATTGATGGGACATTATAATATTGCATTAAATATTAGTGCGGCAGCGTCGCACGGCAGAGCTGAAGATTGTTGCCGGGGGCGAGAGAGGAGGCAGTTTACTTCAGAGGAGAAACTCAAGAGACTGAGGTAAACTGGTGGAAATGGAGATTTGGGGAAAACACACTCATTCGCTCTCTTGACAAGTTAGATGAGAAGATTGATTGAGTCGTTTGTGTGGAGCCAGGACACAGTTAGCTGAGCTTTACACGTACAACAAGGAAAAGAGAGAAAACAGCAGGTCCGGCTCTGAAAAAGTGAAAATATCAGCTCATTTAAATGCTATGTCTCATTTTTAAAATAAACGGAAAAAAACTCAAATAAATATTTTATCCTATTTCTAAAAAAATAAGCAAATAATAAAAAAAACAACCCTAGAATCTAAAAGTGAAGCTACTTCCTGTCCCAGTGTAATAACTTCCTCGAGTCTTCCTGATAGTTGTATTTTATCTTTCCACATCGTCAGGCTAATCGTTTCCCTCCGTTTCCAGTGTTTTTGCTAAGCTAAGCTAACATCTCCTGGCTCCATCTTCATATTAAGCACATGGGACTCGTATCAATCTTCTAATCTAATTCTTTGCAAGAGAGGAAATTTCTCTAAATTTAGAAACTCTTCCTTGTATCCCACATAGTGTGGGTGACATCAGTTAAAACTTCTATATTGTCATATACTTTTATATTATTTTGAAACTATGCCACATGTTCTTGTGAAAATCATAACTTAATGCATAGTTCTATGGGAGGGATTCAGACCGAAAACTCGGGCGACGCTCAACTGAGTTTCTCTCTCGTTGCTTTAATGTTGTCGGGACTCGAACTCAATCGTTTGAGACGTTTGCAAAGTGAAACCAACAAAAAGCTTCGCGTCAGCAGCAGATTGTTTTTCACTGCACGCACTCGGCTGCTGAAGCGGCAGAAGAGAAACTCAAAGAGCGACCCAGTCCGGTTCATAAATTGCACTCGGCCCAAGAATAGAGCACACTCTCGTATTTATATATATATATATATACATATATATAAATATATATATATAATATCATTTTCGCAGTATTAGTGAGGAGAGATACTGTATCTATTATTCATACTATCAAAACGAGGCATATACATTACTAATCACAATACTGTAAAATCAGCTACCTCTATGAAACAAGGACATCAACAGCTCTGAAAGTAGAAAAACACACAGTCACTCTACTAAAGTCACAACTGTTCCCGACGCTCACGTATGTACAGTGACATGGAGTTTGCCCCCTCGATGAACAAAGACCTCTGAGCGGAATGTAAAAGAGAAACACTGGCCAAGGAAAAAAAAACCAAAGACGTCACATGTTCTTTTTTCTTTTTCTTCATTATTAAATAAACTCTAGCGACTCAGCTGAGCTCTAAAGAGTTAGTGCTTGAGTTCTATGGCTTTAGTTTTATCTTATTCATTTATCTTGTATAATACACGTACACGTTATCGTATAATCAACACAGTAAAAGAGACACAGTCGTGAAGGGTTTCAGGTCGTTTAAATAGACACGGAAAAGAAAAAAAGAAAAAGGAAAGATGGAGAGAAGAAGGGATTCCAAGTCGTTTGTGTTCATCTTATTCATCTTTTTGGCCCCTGGAAATGAATTGTACATAAAGATGTGATCCAACAGACTTCGTTCTGGGTCTGTACTGGCACAAATAATAACGCCTACAATCCACCTACAGATTGCAGAATTATTCAACCTTCTTCTCTTTAGTTATTTCAGAAGAAAAAACAACACCATGCCAAATCTGCTGTTAGAAAATCTTATGGACTTGGACAACCCCAGATTCCACACATTAAAAACCAAAAACATATTATTTAAAAAAGCAATAACAGTATTTAAAAACAAGTCAAACATTGGCCTTCAGATAAGAGCTGAAACGAAATGCATGGCAGATAAATGGCATCAAATTAAAAAACTGTTTTGATCACAAGGAATTAGATAGCAAGCATGCGGCTACATTTTCATCCTACATGAACTCACACACGGTACTGGACGACACACTTGCTTTTTTCAGGCGTGGAAAGGTTCTTATTAGTAATAGTCCTGTAATATTTGTACTGTATGACATTCTCTCCAATGACCCTCATGGAAAATAAATACACATTTGTTTCATTTAGAAAATATACAGTGCATCTTTTTTTTCTTTTAATCCCTTCGTCGTGTTATTAAAATGACAAATGACACCCATTTACGTACACGAGATATTTTTGCTTCGTCTCTAAAACATGCTCTTATGTACAGTATTTTGTATAAACATGCAGTATCAACGTGTATGAACTATGTATATAGGCAAAACTACACACCGATGGGTTGCTTGATTGCTTCCATGTTGCCTTTTCTTTAGTGTTGCTTCATCAACAGAAGGAAAGAAGGAAGATGGTGGAAAACAGAAACGTGAACATGGTCTGTGTTTGGTTATAAAAACAGAACGACTTGACATGTTTCCAACAGAGAGAAAGATACAAGAGCAAACAACAAAAAGAAACCGTGGTGTTGTTTAAAATGTTGACTGCTTATGATTTACATTTATTTTTACAGTCAACAGGAAGTTTTCGCTGCACACAGATATTTCATTTTAGGTTTTCTGGATTCCTAGCAGCTTGTCAATGGCAGGATTTTAATTCCTAATTAGGTTTTTTTGTCAATTTGGATTTTGTCACGGGACGTTGGAATATTAATTTCCAAATGAATCGATGACATTCTGTGGACGAGCAGCATTAGATCCAGTCTATGTCTTGACACTTGTCTGTTGTGCCACAGAAAAATTCAACCTCACAACATTTCACCACAAAAAAAAAAATTAATTACACAATCACAGAACAGAATTAATACCCAGTAGTGCAATTAAATTCGACAGTTTGGTAAGCTGTGTATTCAAATACACACGGATCAGTGCCTTCTTCCAGACCGTTTCCTTTCAATCAAGTGAGGAACGTAATATGCAAACACATAAAAAGCTGAGGCAAAAACAAAAAGCAAATATAACGCACTCCCTCGCTCTTTTTTTTTATTTTTTAAACCCAGCTAATCTTAACATAAACAATTAAAGCTCTGGTTTCTGAGGGTACTTAAACGCAACATTTGGATTTAAAGTGCTTGAGGAATAAAAGTGTTTGAAGTAAAATAAAATGAAGAAGTACAGCTGGATCAATAAAAGAGAGAAACAAACAGGAGAAGAGAGAAATGAAGAGAACAACACCGCTGACTGGAAGGCGTCCCTGGTAGTTGAAAATTGCTTATTTTGTTACTTGGAAGGCTTGTCTCCTTTATGACTGTAAGACGGTTATAGGGATTTCTTTGAAGTAAAACCCTTGTGTCAAGTCCATGACTAATGGCAGTAGCACTGAACAAGTGAGATACAGAATCGGAGGCGTCGGGGAGGGGGGGTGGTGGTGGACTGCGGGCAGTAATCGACACTCTGTAAATATCATGTCGTTTGGTGGTTGGAATCAGTCTCTGTTGTACCCGCTCTGATATTTCTTCGCTTTTTGTTGTTCGCACGACAGACGCGCACACACTCGCACACACATGCACGCACACACACACACACACACACGCTTATTTTCTTTTAAACTGAAAATCCATCCTTCCCTCCCTCTCCCCTGATTTATTCCATTTCATGGATAAACTAGCACTATAGTCACGAGCCTTACGTCACCGAAAAGAGAAGTTTTTGAATCCGACATTTCTTTCTCGTCAAGTGGAGGATTAGAATAATAACAATAAGAGGAATAATAAGAAGAAGAAATAACGACCCGTTTAGAAAAAAAGGCATGGAGCTTCAGTTTCCTCTCAGTTTTCCTGAGACGAAGGGTGGCGTGTTAACTAATCAAAAACGGCAGTGTGTTTGTGGGTAACCGGATATGTGCTTATCCCTACTGGCTACCCAGCTCTAGGAATGTACTTCAAACTAACAGAATCATCTAGTATGATCACTGGCAGGTGTAAAACATGGTGCACGATACACCGAAGGAATGGACCTGCTTGTGTTATCTCTCTGTACTATGGCAGTATAAAGCATTTTATTATTAAGCGCTATTCTAAGCAAACTGTGTCACTAAAGGGAAGGGGTGAGAAGTACACTATGAGTGAACATTATGTTTTATCCCCTCTATCATTAGATTCCCATATAGCACTCTACCTGTTCTTTATAGTCTCCTCTGTATTCTTATTAATGGAACCACAACCCCAATACAAAAATAGATTTAAAGGAAATCAACGGAGTCTCTGTCCATCCTGTAACTTGTCTTCTTTTGTCACGACTTAATATAACATGATGCTTTTTTTTAAACTATATTTCCCCATCATGTCGAATGGTATCTATGGATCTTTTCAAAGGTGGGAGAGGAGGAGGGTGGGAGTTGGGGAGTGGATGCAAAGTCGGAGAGGGGAGGGGGGTGATCTTCTGGAATATACACTGATATGTGGGGCCTGATGGGAGGATGTATGGGTAAGAGAGGTGCGGGTGGGGACGATGTGGTCTCGGGGGTGTGGGGTTTACTTCTTGGCCGTCAGGGCTGCGAGGGAAGCATCCACCTCCTCCTCCGGCTGCAGCGGATGCCACTGGGCGATTGGACGACGGGGGTTGGCCAGCATGTCGGACCAGTGTTTGAGCCCGGCCCCCGTGGACTTGCTTCCCACCCAGATCTTCCCGATGGCATCGTTCTTGCCAATCTTGTCGTAGTCCAGCACGGTGATCACGGCTTGGATTTTCTGGGGGAACGAGAAGGAAAAGGATTAAAACAGGGTTGAGAACGTCATAATTATCACATGGATACAACAATCATCCAAAGTATAGACACAGAAACTGGGAACCCATGTTTTAACAAGGCAGTAATTGTAGTGATTGGTGGAAAGTGTCCAGATGCTGGTGTCAGTGGTAGTTAAACAGCATCCAGCAGAGTTTAGTCTCCTGCTTTCTAATAATTCAATGTAGATGTAGATGTGACCACTCTGATGAATTACTTACATGTGTTTTGTATTTTTGCCGATTATTAGTCCAATGTTTCTCATATGAATATTTTATAAATTTACATTTGCAGCCTGAAGAGTTTTTGCAGAATTGCTTATGTGACATTTGTGGGATGATTAAATAAAATATCAAAAATCAGTGTCAAGTTTATTAAGTACACTCTGATTAAAATCACCCTGTAGATACACAGTCCTCCATTCTCTGTGACAGATGCAGTATATTCGTGGTAATTGTTGAATTCACGACTGGCGGTGTTGTCCTCACATGCATTTATCAATAAGTTTGATAATTTCCATTTCCTTACCTGCATTTGCTCAAGAGGGATCTCAAAGCTGAAGGACTCGTTGTAGTACGGGTTCAAAGTGTTCTTTTTCACCGTCGTCTTCTTCTTCTTCAGCCTCTTTCCGTTCTGCAGCAGGTTGATTTTCACATAGGGATCTGAAAACAGAGAGAAGGCAAAGAGCATGATGAGCATGATTAAAATGAAAGAAAAACCCTGTGACGTGCATGTTTAGGCTGCAGTGCTGTAATGCACCAACAGATGGGGCCAGCTCTGAAGCCTGGAGGGGGAGGGGTGGGGGGGGTGCTGCATGGTGAGTACTGCAGCGTCAGCACGTGAGCAGAGCTGCAGTCACGCCGTGAGCATCCGCGCTCCACGCTAAGGTGACCAAAGTGCCTGGTTGTGTTAGACTGTGATACTGAAATAATGTCCAGTGTGATGATGTGATAATGAAGTGTAATATCTGATGTGATGGTTTCAGCACCTGACAGTCCACCCACGTCCATTTTCTTCAGGTTCTTAGCCTCCAGAATACAGATGGTGAGTTTTCCAGCAGTGGGGACGTAACGCAGGGAGATGCAAATGTCACCCAGCTTCTCCGGCTGTGGGGATGAGGGAAGGAGAGAGGAAGTTAGAGGACGTCTGACACAGAACAGATGTCTTTTCTCTGATGTACGATCAGAGATTCACAAACTTGCATTTATTACCTCTAGCTTGTTTTCATCCCTGTCTGTCTGTGTGTCAACAGGATTATGCAAAATATACAGAATGGATTTCCACAAAACTTGGAAGGGTGCGACATGAGCCAAGAAAGAACCCATTAAATACTGGCACTGATGCTGAGGTTTTTTTTTTTTTTTTTTTTTGACATTTTCACGAATTTCCCAGGGAATCGTTCCTGGATCCTGAAGGATAAACAATGTTTTTCTTACTTTTGAATAAGCAGCAGGGATTATTTACTAAGCACATCCAGTTGTGTCTGTGACTGCAAGGTAAAAAACTAGAAAGTGAGTGATTTCTTTTTTAAGGTGACCATGGGGAGGCAGCGGTTGCATCGATTAAAATCTGTTTTTCATGTCCTGATGCAGTGTGATGGTGAAAGCATCCAACTACAGACTGCCTGACTGCAGAGGAAGTTCGAATTACAAACCAACAAATCATGACCTTCATCCTCACTGTTGAACAAAGTCGACACCTTGCGCTCGTGGTTATTTTTGTGCTTTGTAAAGCGAGGCTGATTCAATGTACTTTAATGGGGCTGGTATTTCTAAACCATCTCACACTCCCCTTATGTGTGTGACGTTCGGCTTTTCTCTCCGCCCTCTGCCGCGTGCGTCTGGAGCAACAATATCACATTTGATTTCTAAAGTGAGACAACAGACCCGACGGCGCCTCACCTCTTCTTGATCTGCGCTGTCCAGGTCTCGCCACTCCTCAATTGGCTTAGCCAGGTCAAGGGTGTTCATGGGTATTTTAATCTCTCCGATGACATCATGTTTGGAGAAGCGATCAAAGTCATAGACGGACATTACCAGAGTCTTCCCGCCCATCTCTTGGAACGGGATCTGTAAGACAGCAACCAGGGAGCCTTTAGATTCACGCGTTTCTGATCATATGAATAAAAAGTCACCCAGATTAGAACCATAAAACAATATGGGTTGTGACTTTGGCCTGGAGCTCAAATGGCCTGACTTAATAACATGCAGCTTCAGCAGAACTGGCCTGACTTTGACAAGGTAAAGCCATTTGAATTGTTTCTTTTTCTTTTTATAAAGCTGTGTCAGCAGGCCGGGTGCACCGCAGGTGGCCCTCTCCTTTAATTTGATTCTCCACCACACTCTCCTTGTCGGACACCTTCACTACGTCTGCTGCTTTTTATCACTGCCGGCCAGAAGCGTTGCAGCGAAAAAGAAATCAGAATCTCAGCAGCTGCTCAGAGAGGAGGAGCCGTTCCCCTTTTACAAGACCCGTCTGCCCATTACACAGAAAGAAGAACATGTTGTTTTAATAAGTCATAAGTGATGGATGACCACACGGCACCTCGGCTTACCTTGAAGACGAAAGTCTCATTGAAGACGGGGTTGAGTGTTTTCTTGTGGACCTTAGTGTCGTACTTCTTCTTCTTATCAGGGAGGACGAAGACCTTGACGTAGGGGTCAGAGGTGCCGCCGCTGTCCATGGAGAGGAGGTCGGCAGCTTGCAGGATTCCCACAGTCAGCTGAGGAGGGAGCGAGGAGGAAGTATGTGATTAAATCTCACTTCACTGTGAACCCTTCCCGAGCTCACACTAAAACAAAATCTGAAATGAAGTCAGAGGAAATGTTGCACCAAGGAAAGAGGTACAGAAATGCATTTCATTCTTAGAAGAAAATGATAAACTGAGCAGTTAGACCGCTGCATGAAGGATAAGAGGAATAGATAATGCTTGGGTGAACATCCTTATATATGTGTACTTTTACTATAGTAAAATGTGTGAGTACTTCCTCCACCACCAAGTATTCAAGTCCTTACCTTGTTCTCCTGGAAATCGTAATCAATGGAGTACTGCAGCTTCCCCAGCTTCTCCTTCTCCTTCACCTCCTCCTCTTTCTCGTCCCCAGTCAGCCCCGGTTCGACGTCATCTTCCTCATCGTCGTCGTCCTGTAGTTTCTGCACAGACAGAAGGGGAGGGGGGGGGGAGGCAGGTGGCAGAGGGAGGAGTGAGAGGACGGTTCTGAGGCGGCGGCCGTGCTGAACACCAAACGTCAGGGCATCAGCAGTCGGGTTAGTCACAGCACCTACCTGCCACTTACCCCCGCTCCCCCCGGTGTTACTAGTGCAATCTGTTCATCAATGACCACAGTTGCAACCTGACTTGATTTCACTATTTCTTGGGTGACACCATTTGCTGTTTTCTTTTTTGTTCATTTTTTTATTTTTTCACCATGATCATTACATGTATGTTGAAATCTGGTAAAATCAGAGGCAGGGGAATTTTCTCCTGGACGACAAAATGTTGTATAACTGTGATTTAAATAGATGTAATGTCTGTTATTGTGCAAAGAGTGAGAGAGACAGACTGAGAGAAAGAGAGAGAACACAGAAAACAGTCATTATACAGGAGGAGGGCAGAAAAAACCAGGAACACCTTCCAATAAAATGCAATCTAATAGGATCCAATTATAAAAATGCTGATACTAAGCCTTTCTGACTGGGAATTGGTTTTTCACATTAATGCGACTCACTCGTGTGGCTGCCATTAATTGTGAAATTACAGCATGTGGTCAAACTAACAGTAACATGGGATTGAAACAGAAAACTGAAATAATTCAATGTTGCAAATACAGCAACACAAATCCCAAATATGACTCAGCCCTAATGAGTCATGTTAAGTTGCCTGCAAAGTCTTAAAAGATTTGTGAGGACGTGTCCCACACAGAGGCAAGATGAGCCAAAGTCACACGTAAACAGGCTGGAGGATATGACTATTATGGGATATTGTTCCCAAAAGCCCCACAAAGCTAAACCCTCATCTGTTGCAGAGCTGCAGTAACTCGTTGCACTATAGTGAAAGGTGTTCTTGTTATTTTGTCCTCCCCGTGCAAAGCACATTTCCAGTACAGGCCGTCCCAGGATGTCCTCACTGAGAGGGACTGAAGGACGGAGTGCTGACGACGTGATTCAATCAAACCGCTGACGCAGTTGATTCTTGACACTTTTTCTTGAAACGCTCTCAAACTTTGCTAAAGCGACACGTAAAGATTCCTGCAGCAACAGAAGCTGTTTAACTTCAAGTCAGGCAACATGACTGTGTGCTGTTTCTCTCCTCCTGACAAACCAAACACTCATTAGTGTATTTACTCTGCTGCTTATTGACACTCTAATATCTGTGTTGTGATGCTTTTACTTGTTGTCCTTGCTGAATGTCTCCTATTCTCATGTATCTCTGGAAAGAGATTCAAAATCTCGATGATTAAATGATAAAATATAAAAGAGCAAATTAAAAAATATGTATTATCTTGATGCTAGAACGAAGTTAAGCAGTGCACTGACTGAGTTAACTGGGGTGTGATGAGGAAGGTGAATCGTGTCTTCTCTCATCGTCCATCTTGCTTTTTACGTTACACCCAGCGACCTCTTTAGAGGCGGTCATGACTAATCGAGCGCGGGCGATTTCGCTCAAATGAAAATATCAAAGTAAACCTTCATTTCGGACACTGTGTGAAGCTGCATGATATCTCAGTATGGCCTACTTTCCTATGGCTGTCTTCTTGAAAAAACACTGATGTCCTCGTAAGACTGGAGGGTCCAGCTACTCACTGATGAGCTGGAAGAGGAACAGGGCACACACACACACACACACACAGATAATACACACACCATCACACACACCATACTGTACCATACACGCCCAATATACACACACACACTCTCATCTGCTTACATGCAAGCTCTCGTGCATGCTTAAAAACTCCCTCTGACACACACTCATTCTCACACAATATTCCTTACACGTGGCATTCTCCATCTTTATTGTGGTAAATGCTTTTCATTCTAGCATGCCAGGCCACACAATGCAGGATCCACGTTTCTTTCTGATGGCGAATGTAAATGAATTACTTCATCGTCATTTATGATATATATATATATATATATTTTTTTTTTACCTCTGTGTTATAGTTTTGTCAGTCCCAAAATGTCTGCGCATGTGTACTGAGTGAAATGTTCACATCCATGGAGGGATCATGCCACATTGAGAATTTCCAGTTGTTGTCAAGCGTCCAGTGGGGGTTCAAAGACAAAGACGTGGTGCGTCTGAATGGATGCCCGATGGTCAACTCAGTGGGGTGAGTTGCAAGCTCAGCACTGAGGTTTTATATGAATTGAAATATGCCGGTTGATCGTAGCTTTAACGTTCAAATCGACTGAAATCAGCAGATGACTGCAAATGTGGGCAAACATCCCGGCCCACCATTTCTCCTCAGTGAGGCCCACAGTGCTTCAGGGAGAGAGGGGGTGTCAATGACTGTCACCTCGTATGTCAGCAGTATGGGTCATCCAGGAAAGTTACTCTCAAGTCAAGTTGTGGCCATTCAATGGTACCTACTGCAAGGGCATATGCTGGTCTTTGTCAATCGATTCAAACAGCTTTAACTGTCGTGGAACTCGTGTTTGCACAGCGTGTGAATTTCAGACACGAGTCAATGTAATTATCAGGAGAGGATTCATTCCATAGATATCAGCTTTTTGTCTTTGGGAACATGCTCAAAGCTCTGTTAGATTACGTTTCAGCTATTTTATTTTTTGACAAATATCCAGCTTACCCCTTGCACATGCATGTTAGTGATCTCTAGTGAGTTGCTGAGTGCACTCGTCATTCAGAGGCTCAACCATAGGATGAGTTTCATGTTCATTTCAAACCATAGACACTTAAACAGGTCGCTGTCTGTTTAAAACATTTGCAATCTCTGGATAATCAAGACATAGCAGTTGGTGCGGCATATCAGTTCAGTGGGTTTTGCGAAGCAGCTTAAACGCTCCCATAAGATTCCTCAAGCACCCGCAGCACCTAAGCTTGCAAAAAACTAAGGAAGCCATAGCACTCATTGTCATCATCATCATCATCATCATTGCAATCAAACCCTCCAAGCCCAGCCCAGCCCGCCCCCACCACCGCTCCCCCCCTGCCCTGGTCTGCGCTTACACAGAGCGGCCAGAGAGGGGTGCCGCGTGCCATCAGACCTACCGTAGGCAGAGAAGTCCACCACAGTCAAGATACACGGAGCACACATAAGACACAAAGCAGGAAGGAGGAGAGCAGAGACAAAGGAAGAGATTGAACTCACAGCAGACACCAAAGAAGGGTAATCACAGCAAATGCAGTCAGCTACACTGTAGGGAGCGTGGAAAATGACAGACAGCGGCGCCTCCTCATTAACACAATCGTATCTTGTGCAGCAGGGCCGACGTTTTTTAAAAAATAACTCCAGTTTTAGATGAAGTATCATTGTACTTTGTCAAATCATCAATCACACATGTGAAAAAATAATAATTACGGGCACAAAACAACACTATTGTGCTAACTATTAATTTTCATTACTACTCTTTAATGACTGCGAGGGATAAATAAAAGTCATGGTTGGGCTAAACTGATACGAGTCCTGTCATTTTCCACTCAAATCCCAAAAAGCACAAGTGACAGAAAGAGCAACAATAACATTCATAACAAATACATCACATAACAAAAAAAAAAAAACAGAAGAAAAAGAAGAAGAGAGAGAGAGATATAAAAAAAATAATCATGGTGGGTAAAGAATGTAATTAATACCTGTGGGGAATAGACTTGATTAAAGGGTTAAACAGTTTGTGCTAGTGATATGAAAATCATCATTTTTCTATGTGACTTGACTGAAACGTGGAGAATATGACGGTCCTCCACAGTTTAGATAATTAATGGGAAACACGGATTTGACATGGCAAGATTATAAATTAGCCTTGGCGGAGGTATATGCACTCAGAGCGCCCGGCTAGTTATATCTGAGTCAAATCTAACTCTACATTCATGTTTTCTTTCAATGCTGTTGAAAAGCTATACGCTTGTAAGACCCACAGCTGTTACATAATGGGCTCATATACAGGCTAATGTTGCTTTGCTTTGTTTACTGTGTGGGCGTCGATTCTCTCGGCCGTGACAGAACCTCCTGCTGAGAAACATACCTCTCCGCCTTTCAGGTTCTTCATTCCCATGTCACCCTTCCCCTTCTTGCCCTTCTTGTTCTTCTTCTTCTTGCAACAGCATTTCTTGATGATGCAGAAGCAGCACGTGAGAATGAGTAAAGCAGCAACCACGGCGATGGCAATGATGGCCCAGGATGGCACTGTGGGGGTGGGGGGAGGGGGGGGGGGGGGGGACATACAGATCAATGTATAAGAAGCTAAATATTTTGACATTTGACCAACCAATCATTTAGCCTGCTCCATGTCATGTTCTGGGACAATACATTTAGTAAGAGAGGTGCTGTGTTAGCAATTAGATTGGGTGAAAATTAGATTTCTCTGCCATTAGGAAGGGCAGCCAGTGATCAATACTGAATAAAGACATTATGAGGCCGCCAATGCCTGCAGCAAAGGAGAAAATCTAATTCCCAAATCGTTGCTCAGGAGCGACATCGATAAAGAGTTGGTTGATCGGGACAGGTTTGGCGTTTCGGTCCGGCACTCACGTGGGATCTTGTCGATTTCATTCAGGAACTTGTTTTTGATCTCGTCGAAGGCATCGTTCTTGTTGACTGGTTCGGTGGAGTTGTCAGCAGAGACTAATGCGACAGGGGCTGGGGTCACAGTCAAGGCACTGTCCCCTGTTGGCTTAGCAGCGACCATGGGTGTTGTCTGATACCTGAACAAGTTTAACTTCATCGTTTAGGCTGCACGCACGGTCCCTGAAAAACAGCACAGAAAAACAAGACACTGCTCAATAAACCTGCTGTCATCAGCCCATTAGTGCCACTTCTTCTCCATTTGCACATTATACTCCGCTTGTGTGGAAGATATTGACGGTAACTCATTACAGGCTTGATTCATTCAGCCAATTTCAATGTTTCCAGACTCATTTGAAAAAGAAAAATGACACACAGGCCAAAACATGTCATGAACAAATGCAGCACCACGCGAGACTGACATTCATAATGAGGCATAAGAAAACAATCCAATGAGAGAGTGATTTGTGGCGCACTCGCAAAACGCCACCTGTTGAGATTCGTAGTAGTTTTAAGGCTGAGATCTGAATCAAACCCTGATCACAGACACTCAACTCCACATCATTTAACTCTTGTGTAGGTTATGAAAGGGATCAAACGGTGGCAGTAGCTCAGGTGGTGGAGAGAGACAGCTGTTGGACCACTGGTGGTTTGATCACAGGCTCCTACGTCATTGAGGAAAACACTGAACCCCACATGGCTCTTTGAAAGTGTATGAATGGGACAAAAATGGATGTCGCTCTGGGCGAAAGCATCTGACAAATAAATGTAATTAGGAGCACCGGCATGACACGTGTCAGCCTTCTGCATGGTGAACAAATTTGTGAATATATTTCCTGCCTCTGGTGACACTGTTGAGAAAGTAGCCACTATTGTTTTCTTCAACATCTGCCACAAGAGCAAACACAGTCAGACAAACTGGTTTTCACACATTTGCCCCTGAGGTGTTTTGAGCCCAGTGCCAGTGACTGGGAAAGTGATGGCTTTATGATTCAAGGGAATTAACATCAGCTGAAGAAATCTTGATCAATTTATTCTACAGAGATTAAAGAGACTAATTAAAACATAAAAAAATGCAATTACAGGAGAGTATAGAATTTTGAATTCCCCCCAGATTATTGAGTGTCTCTAATCTAGTTTGTTCCGCTGTTCGTTTGCAGTAGTGAGGTACACAGTATTGGAAATAAGTACGTGATGACATAAAAAAATGACATGACACATTTTTCGCATTTACTTCTAAATATAAAATATTTTCTTGACTGTGTGAATGGACTTGATGAATATTTGAACAGTTCACTGATACAAAAACAGTAAACTGTTGAACAAACTAGATCATAGTCAAATAATGTCTCCATATTACATTGAATTACAAATAATAAGTAATACAAATATGTTACGGCGATATCACCTTAAACTTGTGAGATAAGGATTGATATGGATCCACAGTTACAGTAAAAGGCCAATGAACTGATCAACTAATCAACTAAAAGAGAATCAGAAAATATTTTAAATAATTTTCAAGCATTAGTGCTGATGTGATAATGAACTGAAGTTCTTTGTTGTGTTTGTCAAGTGGAAGAAGAAGCGTATTCCAACCCGGAAGAAATCGGTTCGGAACTTAAAAGGTTGGTTCCTCGCTAGAACCGAAAACCCCCCAAAAGAAAACAGAGCAGGTTTTCAACATTGAATCATGACATCACCACTAGGTGAGTCACAGGTAAATTAGGTTGATTGATACTTTGGACTCTTTATCTAATAAACCAACTCTTGACATGCGACACTTTAGAGAGGCCAAAACCACTGTGATGGATTTTCTTAAACTTATGATAAAGCTCTTTTTTCTATGACTCAGGCAAGGTCGGAACCCTCGGTAACATCCAATCCATTTCCACTGAGGAAGTGCACACGGAATTCATTTTAGAAGATGATTGATTGGGGCAAACCACAGTCTCCTCTGCAGCCTGCCATTTTACTGTGTTTCAAACATATTTCACAGGGTTGTGAGGTCAGCGGACAATGAATTGAGATGAGTTACCTACAGTGATTATGAAAAACCACCATCAGTCATCAATTCATCACACCTTTGTTTTGTCTGGACGTTGCTCGATCCGTAGCTGAGACAACGCCGCCCGTCCGGGGGGGCGGGTGTTTAAGCGGAGAAATAAACACAACAAACGACTAACAGCCTTTCCCCAGTGAACTGTGTTTCTTCCACGGGCCAAACAAACGTTCAATCAGATCTCCTATCGGCTCCAGAAATCACAGCCTAACAAGTGGAGCCTGCCAACAGAAGGATGAGTGATCGGTGAGAGCTCGATTCAGAGAAGTAGAAAAGCACGACAAGCATAACAACAAGAGACTTCTACTGCCACAGATTTTATTAAAGTCAGGGGTAAAAGTAAAAATAGAGACATTTCCCCAAATCCAATCCTCCAAGTTGGTGCCACAGGTTTTGTCCTTAATTAGTGTCATATATTAATTATCTAAATTAAAACTAACAGTGAGAGGGAGGGACGTTTATTATTCAGGGGGCAGGACCAGTTCAAAATATCTTGAAATATATGCATATTGAAATATCTTGTTCCAAATGACCAACACCCTTGTGATCATATTCTGAGGTGTGAACTGAGCTAATGTACATGCATTGTTCAGGTTATTGAGAAAATGACTCACACTCAATAAAAGAGCGATCACAGGCGTCAGCGTCTCTGCTCTGTGAGAGACATTACTGTAGATGTTGTGACAGTGTCGAAAGCCTCCGCGTACATTTGAGGTTTATGTGCGTTTCACCCTGATTGTCCCTCACATCAGGACAAGCCAGACCAATTAAATTAACATTCACGGATATGTGCTCCAACATTTTTATCTCCTCCACTCTGAGGGTGAGGACGGACAGAGAGGACACAGACCTGCAGTATTGTTTTATTACAGACATTAGTCCTGCTTCCCGGTAAGCTCTCAGTGCTCACTGCAGACAAATCAACTGTATTAACCACTTTTGCTTTTTTTTAAATGTAGTTTTACACCTTCAGAGCACATTAACAAGGTACTTAACACAATTTTAGCAGCTAGCCGTCAATGGAAGCCATATTAACCATATTTAACTCTGTTTCCTGGGACAGTAGGTGTTTAGTTTAAAAAGGCACAGAGGAAATGATTTCATTGATGTAGACTGACTTCCATCTCTAGAGTCTGAATGCTTGTAAAGCTAAAATCAGAGGGACATACATATGCATATTAAGAAAATAACTTGATGTACAAACTATATAAACACCGGACTTTTCACTCTCAGAGCCCGTAAAACACAATTCAAAGAACTTGTAATAAAGGTGAAAACTTGAATCTGTTGGTTCAGGTACCAGGGATTTTAACTGGGAGGTTGGTGATTCAGTACCTGAACAGATTCAATCTGGGAGAGGAAGTAATAGAGCTTGGCCATTGCTCATTACCACCACTCAGATGCCCTTGAGCAAGGCTCTTAACCTCCATCTGCTCCAGTGGAGCTGCGCAGCGGCTAATATGTCAAACTGTGGTTGTGTTGAATCTGTAATCGTGCAAAAGTTGGACATTTGCTGAAATAAGAATTGATGGAAACCTTCCTAGAATGAATAAAGAGTTTAAAATAGAATTATTATACAATATTCATTTCATATAATAGTTGATTGACTGAGATCTGTGGGAGTTTTGAACTCCCAACTCCCAATGTGCGTCTCATTTTGTTAGTGTTTGACTCATCATAATTTGCTAAAACAAAATGGCTCAGCTCCATTGCCCAGAGCGGAGCGACGACGGCCGCCGCTTATCACTAGACACACTGCTCCGAGTTGGATGAGGATCAAGAACTTTTATCTTTGCACAAAAAAAATGGGAATAGAAACCCCTCGTACTAACACATTTACTAAAAATCTACTGTCCTTAAATATGTCTCTTAAACTCTGACGGCCGAGACACATGAAGGAAGAAACAATATTTGTTAAAAAATGAAAAATCTGTTTAAACAGAGAGGATATTGAATGCTGGATGAATTTAATAAACACGTGCAGTGTTCAGACTGATTTAACAACTACAGAATCAGAAAAACGTGTTCATTGCAATGCAAAGCAGTGGTTAGCACTGTCATCTCAATTAAGAAGGTTCTGAGTTCAAACCTGATGACCGTTAACCTGGAGTTTACATGTTCTCTACGTGTCTGCGTGGTTCACTCTGGATACTCTGGCTTCCTTCCACAGTCCAAACACGTGCGTGTTAACTGGAGGCTCTAAATTTCATGTTTGTGTGAATGTAACAGTGAAATGTTGTTCGTCCATATGTGAGCCCTGTGATAGACTTGTCCTGGCGGTGCCCTGCCTATCACCCAGTGTCAGCTGGGATCGGCTCCAGCTCACCCTCAAAGGAAAAGCCATGTAGATAAGGGATGGATGCGATGCAACAGAAGTGAAAATATTACATCAGGTCATTTTAGGGACCCCCCCCCGAACAGCTATTTCTTATCTTCACCTTCTCCTTTATGATTTGTATAAAGATTTCAGTAGCATCAGTACGTGATAACTTTTAACGTGGTTCTTGCATGAAGCGTATTTTTATGGATTTCATATGACTTTTTTTTGGTGATATTTTTGTGCTTTTATTCCAGACAATGGAGAACTGAAGGGGAAGAGCTCCAACAAAGGTCTCCAGCTGGGCTCCACGTTACCTTTCATCCCCCCCCCCCCCCCATTGCCCCTTAGCTATGGGGGTGCTCTTTGCTGCACAGTCACGGTGCTGAACTACATTTATTTAATACAATGCAGAGATTTATTTCTATAAATACAAAAAGAAAAGAAGAAGAACACTTTAAAATACACATGCACACCCACGGATTATCACATCATATGTTGTCTTGATCATCGTTATAGAAACATTTAAATATGCCCATGGGCTACGTGCTTTTAATTAATTACCCAGCTCCTGTCAAACCCTAATGATAATAATCATCGCTCTCACATGTAAACACACGTCTGAGAAATGTCCTTTCCTCATTTGACGTCACGCGTGTGTCGGCTCACTGACCACAGAGTGTGACATTCATCCCCAGCGAGGGAAACCCCGGCCTGCAGAGGAGCAGTCGCCATTTGTGGTGGGATTGTGTTTATTAAGGGCTTATTAGCAGTCGGTTCGGATCCAAGAGAAAACAACCTAAGGAGAGTGAGCTGAAGTCATGCAGCTGTTTCATTACACAACAACAAGTACCCTGAACAGCAATTCATTAGCAAACAACAGCCAGACGGCCAAGTCCTTTATTTCCTCCACCAGCCCTGACAACTTGCCTCGTACGCTAGTTCACACAGCTGTCTGCCAGTGGACGATCTATACGCGTTTGCGTGTTTAAACATGTGTGTGTTTAAAGTGGAACGTAACATTATTATTAAATGCAGCACACGGTTGAGGGCTCGCAAACGTCTTGACAAAAAAGATTCAAAATGGCCTCTGTAAATGCAGAGAAAACGGGCTATGGGGAGGGGGGGTCACGTGACCGCAGCTCGGGGGCAACAGTCAGAAGCACTGGGGCGGCAAATTAAGTATTGAATATTAGGCACAGTGAAAAGGTTGTTGTATTCAATGCGTGACAACAGCAACGGCAACTCAGCGGTCACAGGCCACCAGACGACCAGAGCCCTTAAAGACACAAAGCAATCTGAGCAACGTAGAATACTGTGACCCCAGTGAAGTCACCCAGCCCCCACCGAGACCCCTACCATCTGTGACATAACGGGTGAAGCGTGGGTGGCAGGAGCGTTTGGCCTCCAGCTGAAGTAGCTGCGCAGCTTCATTTCCTCCCAAGTCCTACTAATGTGATTGCTACAACACAGTGGGATGGATGTTTTTTTTAAATGTACAAGAAGTACTAGAGGGAGTCTTGATTGGAAAATTTCAGATTTAGACTGAAAAGCAACCTTGATGTGAGAGAGTATTTCTTTCACAGCGAGGCAGATGATCTCTCTCTGAGAAGTTACATATGCATGTGTGCTCTAATTTTGTATTTCTACTTCTCACGCGGACTCTTTCATTTCATCCGAATCCCATTGAGCTATTTAAAGGCACGAGCCAAGTTGCATAAGCTGCCGAGGACATGATTTACAGGCTAATTGTTTGAAAGCATCACATGCATCTTGAATTTATGATGAACACACTGGAACATGGGGGAGAATATTGGCTCGGCTTATGTCTGAGTCACAGCTGACCTCTGACCCGTCTGGACTCGATTTCAGCTAGAAAAACGCATCCTGGAACATTAAGAGGACGAGGGACATAGTATTTCATTCGATCCATCAGACAGAGCATTACCAGAGTCAGAAAGCTGCGCTGAGATGGTGGAGCTGTTTCAATTAGAGATAATGTGCAGCTTTGTCCCTGAACTCATGCTACTCTATGGTAATTCACCCCTGCTGAAATGGACTCGGGGCCACCCACAGTCATAATAGTCTCATTTTGGCCAAGTCTTAATAGGATTACATGTGGGATAGTGATGGCTGCATTGCTTGTTATTTACCACTGAAGTACAAGATACTGTGTGGGACTAGGTTTGATCGGAACCTAAGAGTACACTCAGTTGTGGAATCAGAATAATACAATGTTATGATAGAACTGCAGCAATTATGATTCCTAGTAATATTCAACAAATGAGCTCATAACTGATAAAACTCTCAAAAATGCTCTGCGTTCTTTATCTGAATGTATCAGAATATTCAGCAGAGACACTCTTCATTCTCATTGCAGTTGTTGTCGCTGCCTCTAGTTGCATCTTTCTGTTGCTGTCTTTGAGCCAAGCTGCTCGAAGAGATCCCGTACAGCTGCGTATCCCTCATTCATCACTTCCACCCAGGGTCAGAGTATAGTCCTGCAGAAGAAAAGACTTCAGGCGGCATCATGCACAGCCGGATAAATGCTAAGTGTGTCAGAGATGGATTTCTGCAAAGGTGGCCTAACGTAGCTGAAAACACTCCCATCTTTTGTCATTTCGTGGTCCAGAGCCAGGAGACTGACAAAAGCTCTGGCAAACACAGAAACACAGAAAACACTGCAGAGTGTTGCGGCGCCAGAGCCAGATTCTGAAGCTCTTGACCAAGAGGCTTCGAGTCTCCTGCCACAATACATCAGAGGGAGTGTGCCAGGCATCTGAAAGCTGGAGCCAGTTTACTTAACAGTGATTAAAACGTTAAACTTGAGTAACGAGCCACTGACTTCAGTGTTACAGGTTCTAGAGTTCGCACTTTATAAAGTTATAATTAGATGTGTTTGTACCAAATCCATCTCAAAACAGTTTTTCGTCTCCTCTCTCATTCTTCTCTCTGCAGCTCGAGCAAAAATGGGGCATTTTGTGTGTGTCTCATTATTAATGAGCTCCTTTTGTTTTTTCAGTGATGCATATCCAGGCCAACCACAGGTAACAGAGTGTAGCCTGCTACTGCGGCACGGTAACACTTAAAGAATGTTAGAATCGGAGCCCAAACCAACAACCAACCACATCCTCAAAAATGTAATTATGTGCACAGCTTTAATCGTAACTTGGATGAATCATTCTTTTTTTTTGCTGCCTGTACACGAATAAATTAACTCGCTGACATTCAATTATTGTGCAGAGTTCCCTCAACAATCTTCTGTTTTGACACTTTCTCAAATAACAAACAAAAAACTTTGAGACAGTAGATAGGAGTGGCCCATGTTGAGGTGCACTGACAACGGAGTCAGCCCTAATCGTCTTTGTTAGTGTCTTCTACATGAATTACACCCATTTTTCATCCTGATATACAGTAATTGTATTCATCCAGTTTCTGGAAATGTTCCCGCTGTATTCTCACATGAGCTCACCCAGACATTCTGTTTGGGGTTGGCATGGCAGACGTCCATGCATGTCGGAAAACAGCTGCACTTAATGGCGGCTTTGGACAGTGCGTCTACCTTTAAAGTTGACTTCCTCTGATTTCCCTCAAAAGCAAACCACAGATTCTTTCTACCTTAGGTGAACTGATGACACCTGTATTTTCTCCCAGTCATCACCTTTGCGATAAACTTTACTCTGCACCACTAAGACAACAGCCTGACATTTACACATTCACTCGACAACCGATTTGCAAAACAGTCAGCAGGGCTGCTCATGCAACAGTCCAGGGCCAGACATTTACAGACCTGTGTGTTTAACATCAGGTCAGCGTGCTCTGAATGCAAACATAAACAATAGGAGAATCCATGAGCATCAGTCAGAGATGTCAACATGGCAATTACACTTTTACGTCAACAAAATGCAAAGTGCATCAGGAAATCCTGCTGGTGTCACTGCTGATGTGAGGGCAGCAGTCGAGATAAGGATGTCAAGAAGATGCCTCGCACATCATCTCACTGAGGACAATTAGAGAAAAGCCTCTCCCTCATATATCTCATTGTGTGCTGACCCGAAGGTTGTTCTGGAGAGGCTCATTTACAAACCTGCTGGTGTAGATAAAAGAATGCTTATTCTCACCTGCAGCTGAATGTGACTCAGCTATTATCAGCAGGGATCCTTGAGAAAGGAGGTGGGAGGCAGAGAGGTTTGAATGCTGAACGAGCAGCTGCAGGATCGTTTACAGCCAGTTGCCATACATCCTCCCTCTCCCCCCTCTGCTGAAGCTCTTTCCCTGTCCCCTGATAGGTCGATTAATCATTCTGTCACGGAGATAGTGACCCAATCTGCATGTAAGGCTGTGAGGAGAAAATGTAAAAGGGTGGAGGGCTTCTGCAGCAATGCAGATAGGCCACGGACATTCTTATTTCAAAAAGAAAATTATATGGAGAGTGGGGCTATTAAATCTCTTTTCAAGTTAGAAAATCACCAGTTTCCTTCCATCATAACTGTCTTAAAGGAATGGTATGAAATTACAGGGAATGCTTGTGTCAGATGAGAAGATCAACACTGATCTCTTTTCTGTATATTTTTTATATTAAGCTTTAACCAGCAGCTGATTAGCTTAGCTTTGAAACCTGACCTGACTATTTGCTGGGAAGTTGTGATGGGTATTTTACACTCCTTTTTTTAACATTTCAAAGACTAATCAGTTCATCGAGAAAATAATCAACATCTCAGCACAAACACTGGATGCAGGAAGCTGAAGTTAAAGCTCCTCTATAGATCGCTAGTTAACAAGATTACTATTATTTCTGTGATCTTTACATGAGCCTATATGTGAAAACTACATTTCAGGCTTGTGAAAACAGAAGTAGCAAACAGAAAATGGTAATTGTTTTAAGCTTATTTTTTTGTATGGATTAAACAAACAGAAAGATGTGTTGTTATATCTTGTGTTATATTGTTGTGTAACAATTGGACACAGTCAGGCTAGTTGCTCCCTCCTGTTTCATGCTAAGCTATGCTAACTGGCTGCAGATTGTGCCTTCATATTTACTGAACAGACCATAGACTCTGGCTCTTGGTCATAAACTCCTCCTCCTCCATGTTAGTGGAGGAGAGAATTACATTTTGCGTAAAAAGTCAGTTTAGGTTATGATGTTTGTTAAAGTGTTAATATTTTTAAATTAATTATTTGATGCTATAAAAAAGGGGTGAAACATGATTGACAGCTGAGAGTGACTTGCGATTGGTCGAGCACGTGCTGCGATGGGATCTTGATACCTCGGTTCCATCCCTAAAACTGCGCAGACTCTGGCTCGAAATGGAAAAGATGGTGGCGTTTGAATCAGGGGTAGTTTGGCTTCGTTTCTGAAAAGTGCGGCACTGGAGACATGTTGTCCATCTTCTATCAATCTGTCACAAGCGTATTTCCCAAACTATCCTTTTCAATTAACAACTCACTTTAAGTGTAACTCTGGATACAGAAAATCTCATTGTGGAATCGCAGCCATTACACAAAACAGCCCCAGTATGATGAAACACGCTGAAAATCATATCACTCATTCTCCACAGTGTTACCCTGCTGCGTGTTGTGCTCTCTATGACCATCACCACTCCTCCTCCAGGGTGATGCAAAAAGGTGAGAGGAGAAAATCCTCTGAAAATCTCACAACAAAAACATGGCACGATTTTCTCCCTCTGCAGATTTCAGAGTGAAGAAAATGCCCAATCAGCACGGCAGGATGCTGAGGGTGACAGCGTCTAACTGTTTAACACTTAAGCTCTCTGCCATCACCTGCCAACAACACGCCGTCACATGGGCTGCAGCCGTGAGTGGCTCTCACCTGCAGTGAGGAGCTGACAAGCAATCACAATAATAGTTGTTCTAATGTGTCAGAGGGAAAATCACTGACTCACCCTCAGGATCCAGTGTGAGTATACTTCTGCTGGTGGAATACTTTCTACTTTAAGCTGAGAGGAAATGTTTCAAGCTAATGAAGCAGCAGGAGGTAGGAAAACAAGAGTGATATAGGTACATAAAGACACACCCACTCTACAAGACACTTAGAATAAGCCTCTTTTCTTTTTCTTATTTGAGCAGCTCCCACATCCAGGCACCAGCCGCCCTCCTAGAGGGAGCCGAGAAGAAAAAAGAGAAATGAGATTGGTGAACTTCAAAGCTTCCTCTCATTTTTCTGGTTAAATATGAGAAACCAGGAGAGTATTTCTCAGTGTGAGATCCACTGGGAGTGGCAGCCTGAGGTACAGACTTAATGAGCCTGTCTGAATGTTTCAGAGGCTGACAAAAAAGAAGCTTCAGAGCATGCTCAGTATCAAATAAGTCTCCTGCACTCACTGGATGTTGGAGAAGTAAACATGCATGCTGCCACGGTACACACCCGGCTTATATACATCTCAGATGATCCCTCACATCCTCCACACTGTTTACTACACATCTAAAAGCTGAGTGATCACATTACCTCTCCAAATACGAGCCATCGACTGTCTCTGATAATTACAACAGCACCGAGACTGAGACTCTGGGGAAAAAAGAAACCTGGTTTATATTTCAAGATGCGACTTCAGGACACAAAGCTGCATAAAGACCGAAAAAGAAAATAAATCTCTTTGTGCATGATGTACTGACTTGTTTTAAAGTCGGGGGTTAAAATTCTCACATCCCTACGAAGCCCATCAGGAATAATACTGCTGCTATTTATAGTTAGTTTGTTCTAATGAATTGGAATTAAATCTCGTTTCATGAAAAGTCTGTTGTACAAGTGACAGGCCTGATGCAGGACTGCAGGAGTCAGCATTAGGCAGTAATAGGTACAAGCAGCCCAGGATAGGGTTTGTCCTTGGCAGTGTTACCTCAGTGCTGCCTGAGCTATATGTCCCACGAGAGGCAGCAGGGAAAAAAAGAGCATCCTGCAGCACTTTATAAACCCCCCACCCCTCTACTCTCTCTGCTCCTCAGCACAACTGTCAGCCTCCTCTCCCGTCTGCCTGTTTGGTCTCTAAAGATAAATTGCACCGTGCCTTGTGTCTGTTTTTACAATATAATACAGTAGAGCTGAAGTGCTTCAGTGTCATTCATTCGTCTCCACATGGCTGTTTCTCTGAGCTCACATGAGGTTGTGAGAGATGTTGCTGTAGCTAAAGGGGTAAGCAGAGCATCTGTCAGCTAGGCAGCCTTCTGGACACTCTCCAGGAAAGAAAGATGTACTACACCCACCAGGCAAGCTAAATGAGGCATGATCAATGAGAATAATCTAGATACAGGGCTGCAGTCCCCCTTTGCTAAAAATTCACACAACACTCCCTGATGTGAGAGCGTAATAGATTGGACACACACTGCGAGAAGGCAAGGTCCTCAGCTTGATGCTGGGGCAGATCAGGACCCGGAAGACGCTCAGTATTTCCTTTCCTGAAGCTTATGAATTAGTAAAGTTTGGAGCACGTTCACACAGAACTCACATTTACACAGCTCCTACAGTACATTCAGGCAAAACCAATAACAAGTCAGACGCAACATTTGACGACAACTGTATTCTGAAGTCCTTTAAGAGGAAGTGTTGAAGCGATGCTGAGAGCAGAGTTGAAACACACCCTTACCGGTACTTCTGTAAATCCGTAATCCTGTTGTCCACAACAGCCCAACCCATTCACCGAAGAGGCACTTTAGGGTTAAGGTTACAATGCCTGAATAACGTCCCTCAGCCGCTCTCCCATCAGCAACAGAAACTGCAGTCCTCTTCACACTGTTTCCACTGCAGCACTACTTGATCTCCCACACATACATACACACACACACACACACACACACGCACACACACACTCATTCTCTCTGTGACTACCCCCACCTCTTTTTCTCTCAATCCCCTCCTCCTCTCCCTGTCTCCACTATTTCTGTCCCTTTCACTGAAAGGATCCCCCTCCCCTCCTTTCCTTCCCCCTCTCCCATCCCCTCGCTTTCTCTTCCATCTTCCATCCTGCACTCCGGCACTCGCAGCTCGGCCCAGCTGATTTGCGATGCTGCTCACAAGGTGCCGTATGCAGCAATCTGTGTCCCAGTCAAACACACATGGGGGCAACCAAAAAGCATCCATATGCTCTAGTGTGCGACCGGCACCCATACCCTCCCTCTCGCAGTGCTGCCGCCCGGGGACTCCGCACAGCTCGGATGTGTTCCTCAGCTCACAAGGCTGCAGAGTGGATGTAAATAAGTGAAAAGAAGAAGAAAAAAAAAATGACACATTGTAGATGAGACCTTGAGATAATAGGATGAGCACAAGAAGAAGCATGTGTGCTTACTGCAGCATGGAGCCTGACTCTCTTTCTCTCCATCCATTTATCTGAATTAGGTGTTTGCATTTGCATCACTGCCACTGTCATCAAGGAAGATTTAAATACTCGGAAGAATGACGCAAATATTTGCATAGCATAAGGTGCACGTATGTGTAGAGGGCTTTACACACTGCTGCATGTGATCTTCTAAAGCTTAAAGGGATAGCTCACCCGAGGATGAAAATGAAATTGAAGTAAATGGTGATCAAACAAAAAAAAACTAAACAGAAAATGCCAACATACTGCTCCTTTGGTCTCATCCAAGTGTCTGTAAACCCCCGACATTCAAACACTTCACCCACCCTTCATAGCATAGTGATGAGTAGATAATGAGTGAATTTTCATTTTTGGGTGAACTATCCCTTTACTAAAAAGGGTATCGTAGATAATCCTTTGACTAAAATAATCAAAAACACTTAAAATATAAAAATCATACTAAATACTCCAAAATGGTCGGCAATGCCCTAAGACCCCTTTGGCTCACACTGCTGTTTTCCCCCTTACTGCATATTGCTCCGTAAATCTGCCTGTTTAATGACATTAGGTGACACACTCTTTCGTTTTACACCAACGCTGAAGCAGACAGTTTGGAGCCCTGCAGGTATCACTGCACGTCACAGAGAATTATCATCGTCCCCCTAAGTGAATCACTCTCCTTATTGGCCAGCAATGAGCACTTGAACCAGAAATCAATAAAGTCTCAATCAGTAAAGATGGGGAGTGAGAAGGGGAGATGGAGAGAGAGGGAACAGGGGGGAGAGGAAGAAAGAGAGGGGGGTGGCTTTTTGTGATTTCTAAACATACAAGTGAAGGGAGGAATTTAATTTGTTCCCCCGTCTTTGCCCAAAAAACATTTCTCAGCATAAGGTCCAGAGAGTCATGTGGATGCTGCTTTTGAATTAGAAGGGATCCCATAATCAAGGGGAGGGGCAGCAGCGCTCACATAAAGAGAAATGACACAAGCTCGGCAATTTACAACTATTCTTATCTTCACCTAGCGTTTGCAGGGCAGTTAAATGAGGTGCGGAGGCAGGGTGTTATTCAGTATTTTCTCTTAATGGAACAAATCACTGTGTTAGTCCATCTCACAAAACACAGTGTTTTCATAGTTTGAGGCTGTGGACCTCCTCTCTGACAGTCTCTCTGTGAAGATAGTCACACATTGAGTCCATTGTCCATTTTGTTTGTAAGACTCCTGGACTTGGCGAGAAACAGACTCTGGAGCTCTGCTCTGTACGGGTTAGCCTTTAGCCGAGTGTCCGTCTCGCTTCCCCCAACTGCCGGTGTTGTTTGGGATGGTCATGGTGGTGGTCTCTGTGGTACGTAGGATCTCCAGGGGATTAAAGATGTTGAAACTGAACCCCATGCCAGCGGAAATGTAAACATATAGGCTTTTTCCGGCCTGACTAACGTAAATCATTGGGGTCTGACTTTGCAGGGAATCCGATCTGATCAGACATTGAGAGTAGTTCATAGAAAAAGCCAACGCTCTCCCTGATTGTATAATTTGTTGTTGTAGGTCATAGGCAACAATAATAAAATGAAAGTGTTTCATAACCAGTTAAAAACTCCTTGTGGGGGATTTAAAACGGCAAAGTAATGTAATAAAAACTGTGAGTTGTAGTTTATAAGACGTATTATTCAGTAGGAGGAAATTTTGTTGGACTCGGTGCAGGCTAAGTTTTTGCAGCTGCAGGACAGTGTGTGTGGTGCTGTAAAATATATATCTGAATAAAGTGCAGTATCCATGTTCGCTCCAAAGAAGAACATGGTACAGAAAGTGCACCGGTGCTCAGTGAGAAAACCTCACTGATGCGTGACACAGAGGAACAAGCTCGGCAAAGGCTTTGGTTTTTATCAGGATAAATTCATTGTTGGTTTCGGTCTTTTCACAGGATTCGTTGACATTAAGAAAAAATACAGAGCTTCACCTTTAACATCATCAAAGCTGCTCCCTGCAGCTGCCTCCATATTGTTTTGTGTAGGGTGAAAATAAAATGGCAGCCCTCCACTGCAGTTTAAGCCACATACACCACATGTTTTTCAATTCCCTCTTCATCGACGTGTTATGACATTTAGGCCTCGCTATTGAATCTATGGGAGATAGTCCACCCTGTGTTCCCGTGTGCACCCTGTTCCACATTGTAAGAGATATCTTACAGCCCAGTGCCCTGAAACCCAGGCAGGAACTGATTCACTGCCTGGATGGGAACAGGATATTGATCCAACCAAGATTCATAGCATGCTGGGTAAACTCATGTTGAGCAACACTGGCGCCCGTCCCAGGAGAGGTGAGCCGCGGCGTGAATGCTCTGGATGTGGCTCTGCACTGCTGACTGTTGCTGCCACGGCACACACACAAACACACTCTTCATCAAGTAATCATCAGCGTAAAGTAAGAAGTAAGGAAAGAATAAACTCCATCAGACCTCACTTTGAACTAAACAGGCCAAGTCTCTGGAGAGATTCAGAGCATCTTAGAATACATATTTAATAAGGCGGGTGTGTCGTGGAGACTAACTGCGTGGAGCTTACAGCCACGTATTAAAACCGTTCAGTCAATGACTACAGGAAGCCATTAGAATGCATTCCCTTTTCTGCAAAAATCACATGCGCCGCCATGTGTTTCTCCGTGCAATGATTAAAGTGACACAGCAGCCTTTAACAGCGACGACTTCTGAAACAGTAGTGATGTTCAACAGAACCTCAGCAGTAAAAGAGGATAAATAGGAACACAGAAAGGATGACGAAGAAAAAAATACACTGCAGCACAGAAAACATACACACAAACAGAATAAAGATACAGGATATGTGCACAAACATAAAACAGCTTCAGTGCCGTGGGATTAGATCTGGGTCTATATCTGCCCAAGAACGTGCTGCTGCAGATGTGAGGGTGTGCAGCAGTGCAAGACTTTGTGTCTGTTGTCTCATTTTTATGTCGGAGTGTGAGGAAAACCTCTCTGCTGCGACCGTGTTTCCATCATTTGACTCCGAACGGCTGCATTCTGCTTCAAATTGTGTTGCTGCAACTGAAGATTGAAAAGATACGGCCAGTGAAAATTCCAATTTAGACTCACTGGCAGATTTTGAGCCTAAATTCAATAAAAAGTTTGCATCACAAGAAGCAAATGTAAAATAAATCATTTTAGTTTAAAAGGAAGGCCAATTTTAAGCAAATTTAATGATTTGAGAATTTATGTGATTGGCGATTAATCCCATCAGTTATCTTTTAAGCACGAATGTCCAACATATGAAAATAAAGTTCTAAAAAATAAAATCCCACTGTACTTTGGACAGTGGATAAGCGATGTTAGCAGTCAGGTAGTGAACATAGACGTGAAGAGATCAGGACCGAGCTGGAAGGAGAGTGAATATTGGGTCGGGTGGACAAAAATACATATACATAATAGTTGGCTGACATTTTTCCCATATGAAGTAATAATAACAATAGTAAGCCAGTTTACAGCAAGTTTCTCAAACCTAAAAATCTGTTAATGATTTAAAATGGTCCAATTAGAACATCCTTGGGCCTGAATGTACCTTTATTCTGCTGCTTTTTTCTATATAAGCGTATAGTAGATATGAATCACTCTACATTTAGTAAAAGCTTCAACCTCCGACAGTGCTGCATATTCAAAAGCCTAATTGTGCACCACTCGTCCCTGGGGTATGAATTTTCATTCAGTATGAATCGAGCTGATCAATGTTAATAACAGTGAGGCTGACACAGGGCAGTGAGGGCTGAATAATGGCAGATGGCCGTTTGAACAGAGCCGGTACAAAAAGCAGCAGCCAGTAACCGTCCTTCCAGGCGTGGCTGTTGTCCGCTGGGGTTTATTAGCTTTCTGTACCCCCCCCCCCCCCCCCCCCCCCGAGGTACTGAAGCTTCCATCACTCATGGAAATGACTCTGATTAATCAGCTGAGTGCTGGAGTGTGCAGGGGTGGGCAGGAGACTGGTGCACAAAGAGCCAATCGTACAGTAAATCATGCTTGCTTACAGTGGGCTGCACCTTCATCTTCACCACGCCTTCACTACACACTGCAGTGGGCTACCTCCTCCCTGGCACATGCAAAGCTTTTCTAAGAACAGATGGGGGGAGCGGGGAAAACCCAGCACACTATGTTTCATGCTGACATCTAGTGGAGTCCAAAACATGTGATTACATAAATGCCCAGATCTATTTACTTCTACTGTACTGCTGCACGGATTTCATTTTATCACGTGTTCTGCAATAAATAACGAATCAAATCTTTAAGAATTAACATATCAGCTTCTCCTTTCAGGTCAATTGAGTGCTTCCGCCTGCAGCTCATCAGAAAGATTATGGGACGGTCTGAGAAAGCATCCAGCCATGGACAGTCTGCCATCTGTGCCGTGCCTTCAGTGGACAGTGAGGGAACAGAGGCGAGCTGGATTCCTGAAACGACGAGGAATGGGTGATATTTCTGAGAGGGAAGCAGCAGAGAACGGAGGCATGTAACATTGTGCAGTGATCTGTCTCCTTCTAAAAAGGAAGGTCGCTGCGATGACGCTGGACCGCTCTGAGTGAAGATTCTCCCCCCTTCCCCCCCCCCTCTCTCTCTCTGTATCGCAGCCTTTAAGTTCACAGTTTCAGCTCAGAGCCTCAAAAACATACTTACAGCCAAACTCTCGAAGCTTGAAAAGTGGCTGGAGGCAATCACAGTGAGATGTTGTCAGTCTGGAATCCTGAAGGAGAGAAAGAGACATAATGTGAACTCAGAGAGGCCTTTTCACTCGTTCACTCGTCTGCATCTCGTCTCTTGGAGATGTGTATCATCATCACTGTTTCAATTAAAAACCAAGATAGAAAATTGATCAATTTAAAACTGATTTCATACTTTTACTGAAGCTCACTCCGTTTAGATTATGTTAACAGGGTTTGAAAGTTATTAAACTGGTGTGCGCGTTTCATTTCAAGATAATCCACGGCTTTAAATCAAACTCCACCAACATCTAGTGTGATTAGCATTCCTGAATTTAAACTATTAAACACGGATAAAAACAAAAGGAAACTTTGGACGAAACAAATCTGTGTTACAGTGAAAATCATTTTGAGCCACAGGGAGGAATATTGATAGCTGTCTCCCTCACATAAACAAGCTGATATATGCCTGAAGCCAACTGCTTTGATCCGCAAAGCTGCAGGATGAATGAATTATCGCTGGCGGCTATCCAGTGCACAGGATGGCCTCACCAGTTATTGAATTAATCATTGTCACTACCTCAGTGGCACCCTCATGAGTGTCGCTTGGGAAAATAGGTGTGAATCAACATTCAATACCTGAGACACATTTTTTTAAACCGCCGCGTAAAAAAACAGAGTCAAGTGAGCTTTGAGTTCTGAAGACGAGTTTATGAGCCTTTTACAAATACTTGAGTTTATTGAGGTGGTTTGTTGACAAAAATGAGAGAGAAGTTTTCATCAATGGAAAAAAATAAATAAATAACAGCAACTCAGAATTTCAGAACAACTAAATCACCACAATAAAGAACTATTCAGAACTACGGGGCGGCTGAGCAATTGCTCAGACGTGTACAAGTAAGAAAGTCGGCAAAATCTCCTGATGCGGATGAACAACACAGCAGAGATATATATTCATTTCGGGCATCGACCCCTGATGCACTTACACTGGGTTTTCTTTTTTGTTACTTCTGGGCAGAGCTAGGATCAATTCCCTGTGCTTCTAATCTTTGTGTCAAGATAAGGTAAGTGGATTTATATTTAGAGTCTTCTCATCCAACACTCAACAAGAAAGCAAATACGTGTGTTTCCCTAAATGTCAACAGGTTCTTTAAGCTACAGCCGTCAGATCTCAGTCACTTCTTAAGTTGGCACATTTCCAGGAACAATCTGCTGATGAGTGAATTAAAGAACTTCAACGATCAGTCAAATTCAATCCATGTTCTCCGTTGGACCTTTGAGAATATTCTATTTGTGGCCTAATTTCTTTCTCCTATTTTGGCAAAACAATCAATTTCATGACTCACTGGACTTAATTGCTTTATTGTAATTGTATCATGAGCGACATCCACAGGGAGAGATAACCAACTTCAATTTCTGCACTTCAGTGAAGGAAAACAATTCTCACAATTTAAAGCTGCCATCACCAGAACAGACTTTCTTCTGTTTTATACATGGATTTCTTTTTCTCTGAACATAGTCAAAGAGTTGATTTTCCATTTCTATAGCTTTTTAAAACAGTAACACCCCAGGATCCATCCAGCCCGCTGGCACCATAACATTTATGCTAAAACACACATCGTTAAAGCACTTTCCGAAATCGTCTATGTTTCTATCATTTCTAGACAACAAGATGGCAGAGGAAAAATCTCAGCACCACACCACAGAATAATTTCACGGTTCACAGAAGAGAATAGACTGAGGAATTCTGTAGGTTCCTGCACAGTGAAATACCTGCAGTCCTCATAGAGACACTATGAAACTGTCAAAGTGAGTTGTTTGCAGCGAGCTGAGGGGTCGCAGTGACGGGGAGGAGAAAAGCTTCAGCACTGCTTCACGATGCAGCACTCCAACAATGTACGTGGCATTTTCTTTGTTTCAGAGAGAAAAGGTCAAACGACAAGGACTGAAAACATACACACTCAATCACCCTGATGCGTGACCTCAAACCTTAACGTGAAAGGTCGTGTCTGCTCACATAATAACATAATCTCAAAGCAGAAATAAATGTTATTCCATGAGGACAGATACAAGGTCAAATTCCCCCCCCCCAAAAAAATCTTCAAAGATCACAAATTGGCTTACTGACAGTGGCGACGGGCCCTGATTTGCAGATTCTCAGATACAATCACGTTGAAGGGAATCGCCTCTTGGTGAACATAATTGGATCTTTCTTTCACACCTATTTATGTCCTCAAGGGACCAAACAGTGCAAAGGAAAAATGAAAGAGGATTTAATGAAGACTCTGTTCTTTGATTTCCATGACAAGTCGGCATCGGTGAACCGGTGGAGTCGAATCAAAATGAACACTGATAAGCTGGAATCACCTGAGGTCAGGTTGAGGGTGTTACTGCAGGTGAAAGAATTCTTCTCACATTACGAATATTTTCACAGTAAACGCAGGATTAAACAAGAAGTTCACTCAGAGGAGCACATTCTGCTGCCACGGCAAACCGTCCTCTTAGGAAACAACACGGACTTTCATTAAATCCTGTTTTTTTATTTGGATCGGCAACAAAAATCACACACTTACATCTGATTTTTTTCTTTGAGATCCATGAATTATTGTCAGAAAAATTCAGCCCCCTGATCCAGATCTGCACAAACATGTATTGGGATATTTCCTAACCCAAACCTCATCCTTTCACCAATTGTTATGGTTATACGTCCAGCAGCTTTTACATAATCCTGCTAACGAACTTACATAAACATAACTTCCTCTGCGTATTGGGGTAATAAGGTTTTAGTTACACTACAACATTCCTATAAAAACACCAACACGTAATCAGCTCCACAGGCCTGAACCCTAAATGTGTTGGAGGCAGTGGCAGAGCAACAACCAGCCAATCAAATCATGTTTGAGCAAATATGCCAAGAGAGCGGAATGGGTGCAGGTCCTGCCTCAACATCAAAATGGAGGAGAGGTTGATTATTGAGGTAAACTGTTTTATTCATGGCATTCTACAGCTAGCACAGCACATTAGCATGTCTCACCATGTCTCACCATGTCTCACAATACCCTTGCTACTGAATCGGCCATGACAGACAATGCTCTGGTGACCTTACTTTACTTTTGTGTGTGTCCTAGAGCAAGAAAATCCTGGCAGCACTATGTGTCACACACGTCCAGCATTGATGTAACATGTACACGTGAAGGCTCAGTTATTGTTGGGCCTGTTTCAAGCATCAGCTACATTACTTAATCCATCGAACAGGTTTTCCAGCATTTTAAGTGAAAAGAATAATTCTGAGGCTCTTTTTCATCTCTCTGTTTTTATTGACTCTTTCCTTGATGGAGTTTGTCTCATTGATCCAACGAGAGACTTGAAGTGAAGCTTTCCTCTAATGTTCCGAACTGTTTCAGAAGAAAATCACACTGCTGTCCGAGAGAAAGATTATTCTCTGATTTATGTTGCTTCTTACTCCCCAAACGATCTCTGTTTGATGAAGAGCACCGTGTGGTACACACAAAAGTCACACAGCACCAAACTAGTCGTTTCGTTCTTTAACAAGATTACTGCGCAGCCTCTCAGACAGCAGTTGAATTGGCGAACCCCAGAGGATTCCATGTTTTCTCTTTCTCTCTTCCCCTCTCTCGTTCTCTGTCTGTGTCTGTCTCCAAGACACGTGGCTCTACACGACTGTTGCTCCCACTCAGACAGGGGGGAGGGTGGAGGATTTGTGTGGGGCAGAAGGAGCCTACAGGAGACTTTTGGGAGCTCTCAGCTGCCCTATGGTCTCCGGAGTGTGGCGTATGAACACTGGAAGATGTGCATGTGTGAGCGAGGAGCTTTCCACGCAGGAGGAATCTGGCCCAAATTTAATCTCTCTATTGTGAGGATGGAGGGTTAGAGGAAAAAAAAGGGCCGTGCCTGCTGAAATCCCACTGGCAGTGCTGCAATGCAGGGGTTTAACATGGAGCCAGAAGGCAGCGAACACGCTAAAGAACTGTCCCTCTGACGACACACGTTCTACACACACACACACGCACTGATGACCTCATGCACGATGCACAAAAGCCTGATTGATCTGAGATGGCTGCTTAAAGACAGGAAAGGTTTGACAGGCAGGAGAGAGACTGACTGCTCGTGAATAAATATAATTTATATGAGCAAACAGACAAAGCAGGTTTTATGTTGCTTCTCTTTCCCCAACAAGCTGGGTCATAACACAGCAAAGAAGATTTAGAGATTTATAAAGAGGCTCCTCTCAAAGCTCTGCCATGTGTCATATCTCTGCGCTCAGGTGGGTTCATGTTGCACTGTAAGGGACAGTCAAGCCATATCAAGCCTTATACAGCAACGACAACACGTCACACCATTTGTCTAAGCAAAAATGGAGGTGCAGAACGCCGTGGGCTTCACTATCATTCCACACAGTTTCTCAGAGTGTGAGAGGAGAAGAGCATGATGGGTAGTTGCTAACATGACAGATTGCTGACTGCGGGAGTCTTTTACAGTCAGCAGAAACAGGCAACTGATGACACTTTGGCCCTGCTCCGATAGTCAGTACAGAGAGAGAGGCACAGTCGTCGTTGCCCATCAAACAGCGTCAAACTCATAATTCTATGACTTCTAAGCTGATATTCTACCATTATATTATTACCTTAGCCTGAAATGTGCTGGAGGGGTTGTGCATGACTCAAGGAAGAATACATTACATGATGCAGTTAATCAGGATAAATGGGTGGATCGAGGAGTGTTTGTGTCGTGACAGGTCGTTAGCAGTCGTGCTCTCCGTGTGCCCATCTAGGTGTGATTAGCTTTCCATCATTTCACTTCACTCGGGAATACTTGAGTTTTCAGAGTTAGCTACTCAACATTAAAAACCTTGGTCCTAGTACCAAGCTTGAAAGCAAGTTTCACACTGATCCACTCATTATTTTCTTGTCCGGAGGCCACATTGTTTGAATAGAAAATGCACTCTCATACGAACACCCATGGGCGTATTGGTCTTAAAATGAGGTGCATTGTTGATGCATTGAATGTGCTTTTGACTAACAAAAAACTCAGTGACACAGATTTTTACAGATTATTTTAAGGGAGGATTGTACGACTTCATAGTTCAGGTGAACACCATAAATACACACAGATGATCTGAAGCAAAGCAAAATCATTTCCTCTGCAAAGAATCATTTCCTCTCACCACCACTCTAATAATGGAAGTCCACCAGGGTTCAATGTCCTGCTTGGCAGCAGTTAAGACGTATTGCCCCATCAGCCTCATGACACAGCATAAACACCAGCAAGAAAGATTTGGTTTTTGCACAATGTTTTTTTTCAGTCTTAACAGCTTTTGGAAAACGATGATCTTTGCTCACTTATTTGAGGCAAATGCCATTTTTCACAAAGCTACCGTCCATAAATCCCGTTGCAGAGTGGCCCCTCTCTCCGGCTACCTGCTTCACTGGGAGAAGAGACCTGTGTTTATGTGCAGAAATAAGGCAATTCATCATCGAGTCGCGCAGAAATGGTCAACGGCGGAGACGAAACAGCGCACCATTCCAGATTAATTGCTTCCCTCCTCGCCTGCCCAGTGAGTGAAATATAACACTACAAACCACAGCAGACAGAAAGAGAGATTAAATATCATTAAGGAAATAATAAAATGGATCAATTTACTTTATTCTTTTGAGCATTTACATTGGTTACAATTCAAAGATATGTTGACGCATGTAACTGTACGATGCAGGTGATTAGTTGGCCATTATGGATGAGTACAATCTGTGCAGGGACAAATGTAAAAGTGGAAAGAGACACAAAAGTCTCCTCAGACCTCAGTGTCTCTGAATTACATTCTTCCTGAGAGGAGTGTGGTGCAGGAAAAACAACAAATTCCCCAGGGGACCAACAAACTCTTATAGATGTCAATAGGTTTTAGTAATGTGCTCTGAAAGCAGGTTTTTCTTTCGGACAGGGCCTCTCAGCATAATAAACCATATTACCCACCAAGGTCTGTCTGTGGCTGGAGGAATAATCAGTGGCACATTTCTGTTCAAACCCAAAACAACAATCCATCTGCGTGTTACACATCCGGATATATTTTATGATTCTTACTTCCGAGAAGGTCGAGATTAAAAGTGCATGTTCCTCTTTCTGCTCCCTGAGGTGCTGCAGGACAAAACAATCGACAAACCACAACTGTAACTCCATCTCAACGACAAGACCAAATCATTAGTCAGTGCAGTTTAAGGCGGTGCCATGATCTCGTGGCACCACGTTAAACTGATCATGTTGTAATCATGTTGTTGCCACTATTCAGCTGCTGCTTATAGCACAAAACAGATGCTATTTTGTAATGATGATATCTTTTATACAGTAATAACATTTAAACCATCTAATAAACTGAGAAAACAGTAAAGTCAATGAAAAACAGACCATCTGTCGTGTGGGACAAGGAACTACTCCTCATGCATACAGCTGAGCGATAACGTGCTGAACTTAATTACAAATATTAGATCTTTAATGGTGATTAATGCAGGTTGTTGCCAACCGACACGATGATCTCTCATTTAAAGCCTTAAAAGGCGCCTCCCTTTAATCTACAGCTCCTCCGTGGGTGAGAAATGCTGCTGCTTCAACAGCTGATAACATTCTCGCCCTCCACTGACGATTTATTAGTCAGAGTAGTGTTACTTCACAAAATGAATGCCATTACCTTTCGCCTCATCTCTGGTGTATTTATGAAGTCACCGTCTCCAGCTGAGGAAGATTTGACCTAAGAACATTGCGATATTTAACTGAGATCATCTGTAAAGCAGACGGAGAGTTTTCTTTCAATTAAGCACTCATTAAAAACTAAATTAGGTACTGACCTTTGAAACATAGCAGCACAGGGAAGAGGAGAGAGAGGTAGACATGTACTTGAACACGCCCATCTCTGATTAAAATGAGAACTCTCAATGGTGTGTTTCTCCTATATTTTATTCTGCTTAAAAAAACGTCCATACAAACTTAATTATAGCAGCATCAGATTCTTCTCATAGATATAATTTGTCCCCAGCTGTTTGCTGCAGAAGTGTTTACACAATTTTCCTCTTTTGAAATGTGCTGCACAGATGTCTCTTGGTTATCAAATCAAAAGTGATGCTTTCATCTGAAAGATGAGCTTCTGTTAAATGATTCCAAACAAATGTATGGCAGCTCATACTCATGTATTTATTTCTATGAATGAATGTGTGCATTTAGTATTTCTGAAGAAACGTGTGACTTTCATAAACACCACCAGAGAGATGGAGGACGTGCATTAGGGAGGTTCCTGCAGCCCAGACAGCACTATATTATCACTTGTCCTCACATTGCCTCGTAATCTGAGAGCGGCATCACGCAATCAATGGCAGAAGGTAAAGAGAAGACAAGACCAATCGATGCCTGTTAGAAACACTGTGTTAATTGTTAACTTATCAGTTTGGGGAAACTAGCAGCTGTGAACTTAAAGGACTCTTGGTTGACCACAGATAACATTTGAGGTTTTTTTAAGATAACCAAAGATTTCATAACATTTTTGTGAAATCCCAACATTTTTCTCACTTTGTTGTGTATGGACCCGATATTTATTTCATCTTCAAGCTGAAAGTGATTATTTTGAAGCCCCAGAATTCTTTAAAACACCGATTACTTGATTATTTAAAACCAGGTGCAGCTTTCAGTGCAACTCGAGCGGTTAACAGAATAAGATAATTAAAAAGATAATTTTCTCAGGGTCGGCTGAATCAATATCCACGTAAATGTATATATGGACAGTTGACCTCGTAACCAGCCCCACTGAATGCTGTTTACTACATATACAGCATGAGAGCCTGCTGAGCTCAGGTTTCATAGACGCACAGGGAAGCTTGTTATCAGGTGAACATTTTAATTACAGCACTGCCAGATGTATCACCTGGTGTGAGAGAATAAAACACAATGGCAACTCTGAATAAAAACGTTTTGTTCCCAAGGCAACAAGAAACAAGAGGAAAGGACTACAGCCTTGCTCGTGGCTCCCTGAGGCTGTATTTACTGTAGCTAAATACTCACATCAGCATGCTAACTTATTTACAATGACAATGCTAACATGAATATGATATTTAGTGAGCATAATGTGTAACGTGTCCAACATTATTCTATTATAGTCACTGGATCGCTAAATTGACGCCAAAAAGCCAATGTCAACGTGCTGGTGGCACCACAGGAAAAATCATCTGGGGACTATGAATGTCTGTAATGTAGATTTAAGACCTTTCAGTCTGGAACAATCTGGCTACTTTAACCAGAATATGTAGAGATATAATCTTGTGCATATTGTGGCAAAATACACCTGACAGAGCTAAGAGCTGATTTTTGATTTCAGGAAAGAGGAGATCGCCCACTCACTTACTATTCCCTATTTCATATATAGTGATTACAATATAAAAGACTATATTGGAAGACAGAATCCTTAGTGGAAAGATCCGGACAGGGAGGCTCTGCAGTATGAGTTTAAAACATAGAAAAGAACTCACCTGTACCATCATCAGTGAGGTGAGGAGCCTGCACCAAGCCCAAAGTAAACCAGCTAGGAAATACCCAGTGCTGCAGTGGAACCGTCTCACATGACAGTGAGAGTCAGCTGCTGGCTAGAAAACACAAACAGTGTCTGGACTTGGCTGGAAAACGTTACTGCAGTTTGCCTTTGTTCTTGGAAAGAACGCTTGATGAATTCTCCAAAAGAGCCAAACTCTTTACCCTGGGTCTTTTGTATCAGCCCATGAAATTGCACAGCTAACAAGGGAAGCAAAACAATTTGGAAAGGTGGGCTATTGAGTGTCACTTCTAAAACTGCAGCCACTGCAGCGCCCAATCATGTAGTTGCTTCGTAAGAACCAGGAACAAAACAACAGTTCCAACACATCTGATGTCTTTACTACGACAGATAACTGAGGTATGACCATGTCAACGGTTGTATAAACTTTTAAGTGATTTACAATGTCACTCCAAAAGTTAAATCCCTCCTTTGTCTGTCCTTTTTATTGCAGCTAAACAATCATAGGTTTATAGGGAGCAGTCTGACTGCTACATTGCATTAAATCAGGTTTTTACCATAAAAATAACAATAATCTCTACCTCTGACTGCACCCGACAGATGTGCGATAAGGCCCCAACAATTAAAAACCAGAAACCCTTGAAGAAACGCATAACAGTCGCCAAATCTTTCCACTCAATTGACAATATGTGAAATCCTACACAGCCAAGTGACAGTATTCTATCAATTATTCAGGAGGAGAGAGGCTCACAAAAAGTACTGCACCCCCGGCTATGCAGCAGTAAATCACTGTATAGCACACCATCTGGTGCTTGTCAGCAGCGTCAGTTGCGGCGTGCAGGGGAGTGCAGAAACACATTGATCCTTGAATCTGGGTTGATTTCCATTGTGGATCAGGGAGTACAAAGTGCAGGTTCAATGTGTTTCGGTCTATATGAACCCGTGTCACATTTTTATGAACCGTAAGCGAGAGACAAATATCACAAGGTGCAGAAATATCACACCAGCTCACACTAGCTGTGTGATATTTCTGTATCCATCTTGTGAGTTTCACCTGGGCTAAAGGATGTGAAAAGAGTCTAAAAAAAATCTCTCATTAAAAATTGAACACCCATATGAGGGGGGATGTTGGAAAGGGGTTCTCACTCCCGTCTTTGGCTCCTTCACCCTGGTCGGGTTTTCAAAGCTGAACTTCCACCGGAGACAAAATGTCCCGTTGTCTGACTTCAATAATGCAACGTCTTCGTATTTTAGGGCTAAGGGCGGGCATGTCTGACAACTGAGTAGTCGCTGATAAAGCCATGGATTCTGTTTGCAGACCAACAATGTAACTGACAATTTCTGGACAAATAAACAACAGAAATCCCCACGATATCTGATTGAAACATCTGGAAACCATTTTCTAAAAACAGAAAAGAATATAATGTGTGAGAAACTGAATAATTCAAATCAAACTCGGCTTCTTTTAGTTCATGTTTGTGTGGTAGGTTTGATTAACTGTCTTTATAGTTCGGTTTCTTGCAAAGAGCTACTGATCCAATAGAAAATCAAGAAACATATAATCACCACAGTTTTCAGGAAAACTGCATTTTGTCCCCGACTGCAGATATTTGACAGGAACCAAGTCACTGTGAATTCTCATTATGCTGTTAATTATCAGTTATTCTGTGCGTCACACTCAATATTGTGGTTTGTCATTCACTCAGTCAAAGAATGACCAGTCTAATTATTTGTGTTCACATTTCCCAGTGTCACTGTGTGAGTGCTCCATTTCTCCTCACAGTCTCCCTGCAGTTACCTGAAGCAAAACCACTCTCATATGTATCATATATCTTATGAATACAAATGTATATGATTAAACAAAGATGTGACAGGAGCACACAACAGTGTCCTATTGTTTTTACCTATTTCACTTGCATTTTCCTTCTATATAAAAAATGAACTGATGATTCTTTATTATTCAGTCGCTCAGACCAAATAAGAAAAATTGTCAATTTTATTTTATTTATTTCCTTTTAACCTCACAGTGATTTTCTCTCTGTTTTTCATCCTGTGTCTAAAACCAAAGGGGAAACAAAAAACAAACAAATTGCCAAGCCTGCATTTTTCATTTTATAAATGCTACAGAAATCATGGGCTAAGTTTTGCACCTACTGATTGTCCGAAAAAAAACAACACAAAGAGTGGCAGCTTAACTGGCAGCACAAGCTGTTTTAAATGTGCACCAACACATAACGCTCAGTTTATTTAACCTCTATTGAAGCTTAACTTTTCCAATTTGGATTAATTTCTTCTGAATCTGAAAATGGTGAGGCTGCAAAAATGAAGCAAACGTTTGTAAAGAGATTCTTAAACTTTTCAGCCGCATGCCGGCGACTAGATAAGGAGGAAATTTCAATTTCAATGTATGTATGAATCACTCTATAATGGCCCTGTACACGTCCATTCTGCTGTCACACTGAGAGCAACACAATCAGCAATAAGTCCCGAGTCATTTCTCACTGAGCTGATGCGCTGAGGAAACCCAGCCTAAGTGGGGTCAGAAGACGAGCTTCTCAGCTGGGATGGAGCCCGGCTGAGAAAAGACCCTTTCTGGTTCTGCTAATTTACATTCAAGAATTTTTATTTTAGATCTAACAACATACGTCAGCTCATAATTCAAGGGTTGTGTCAGTACGCTCAAATACATTTCAGGGGTCTCTCAATCAAAACAATAACAAAAGACCAATTGATGACGTTGTGAAGCAGTGAGGGATCATGGGAGTTGTTGTCTTCACCACCACTACTGATGAAAATCTACCTGACGGGACTCAGGTGCAAATTACGTCGATGTTGATATTGATGAGGTCATGTTTGAAAGCGTCATTAAACGGCCGTGAATATTTATGATTGGCTAGAAGTTTTTTCTTTGTCTCACGCCTCAGAAGGTTCAGCAGAGACAGGCAGAGTCAGTGGATATGATGCAATTAAAAGGCGACCATACTTATAATTTGACACACAATGCATTGGGTGTAGATCCGACTACACTTAACTGACCAGTAGAAGTCGCTGGTGCCATGACGAGTTAATGCTTCCCGCCCACCTCCAGAGTCAGTTGTGTTTGCTGGAACACACGGTCAAACCGGAGCTGATCTATGCAGTAGAAGTGGGTGACTGCTTTGACCCTGCGCCACCAGTCTACTTCTCGAGGCGGGACATCGAACTGAATTATTGCCCACTGTGTCAAGGACAGTTTTGTGAGAAAGTAAATGAGAGAGGAAAGAAAAAGCTAAACATCAAATTGGCTTTCACAGCTCTTTGATGCACTTCAATGAGGGGGCACAAACCAGCCATGTCCTAGATAAACGGTGCCCAGCACTGCATTGAAAGACTCTCTACAGCAGTCGGGTTTACATAACAGCAGAGAATACATAGGGATGCACACTCACAGGGTTCCATAAGGAAAAATACAGGCTAGAGTGCTGCCAGTCTGTCAGTTTGAAAGCCACAGAGGCTCTTCTCTGCAAAGGATCTGCAGATGACTCACAGAAACACATTGAGAATCTTTTTGTGCTATAGGCGGATAGGTTGGTGTAGCTTACTTTGGTGCATTGAGTTATTTGGTGAAGGAAATGATGAAGCATGTAGTCTCTGGATGGCATTGTTTATTAGTTTCTGTCTCCATGACTTTTAAACAGGATATGCAAACTTTTTAATGTTTCATTAAACTTCATCATGAGTAAATCAGCGATAGTTTGTAGGTTTGGATAAGAGCACGACCACAACTGGATTTTAGGGGCGATGGCGAATACAGGTTTTAGGGATTAAAAAATCCTCATATATCCCCTGATATTCTTCTATATACTGTAAATATATTTAATATCCAGCAATGTATTTGAAAAGTTAGTTAGCACCTTACCCTGTAGATACTGTTAGATGAAGACCACCGCTCTGCTGCGATGGGTTGGACAAACAATTTGATGACACTATTTCTACCAGTGGTGAACAAAAAGGCCAACTGATATTTCATTCTAATTTGGACATAAAAGCGTATTTATTCAACGAAGTGCTGGTTTCCTGTCATGAACACTGTCATGTTTGGACAATTGGCTTGTGTGTCCAGCGTTGGCTGTTGAGAATTCAAGTGTGACGGACACATATGATGAATGTGAGGCTTAAAATCCTGAAGACCAGTGACAGCAGATAATAAGAGCGAACACTGCGCTGGCCTTTCAGAGATAGACAAAGATCCCTGAGTGACACAAAGGTTTGTGTGTTTCCTGTTTGGCCAATGGAATTTCATTAATCACTGTGACAGCGATGTCTAAAAATGAGAGACGAAGTAATGCAGAGAGCAAAATGTAAAGAATTCCTGTTGCTGACTCACTAAAGTAACATCGAGAGAAAAATGAGACTCTCTGACCGTCACGATTCACTAATGCTTCCAATTAGTGCACAGTCCCCTCCAGCAGAGAGCAGGATACAAGGCCAATGCAGTGGCTTCTTGATACCTCTACTTTTGTTTACCTATTTCTCCTCCTGAGCTCTCAGATATTATTCAACCACTCTCATGCAAGCTTTTGGCGATTAACACAGCCATGCTAACACTCACAGAGCATCCTTATTTGACCAGCACAAAGTTGTTCAGACAGTATCCGATGTGGATCTCTGCATCATGAGGCTTTGAGTGATCATTGAGGAAAACTCTCCAGATGCGAATGAAGATTGCAAAAATAATAATTTGCAAACTGCTCTTCAGATAGCACTGCTGTGAGGGGGTTTATAGAGCTAGACAAAAGGAAGCAAGTCATTATTTTGATCAATACAGTACAATAAATATCGTGTCCTTTCTCCAAAGTCCAACTATTTCAGAAATCAATTCTGCAACTCTCCATCCTGCTCTTGGAGTTGCCAACCAACGTCAAGTCAATACTCTCTTTTGGGAGAGATCGAATCTACGAGATTTCTCCAACTTGGCTGGCACACACCGTGAAAACACAATTATCCCTCACTCTTTTTAACACCCAAAGAAGTTGGATTAGTTTACGATGGTTTCTCTTTGTTACTGATACGACTTTGCGATGCAAAACAGGTTTGATGGAACCCTTTATTCTGGGACTGGCAGCAGCACAATGACCTGAGCAGAGAACGAGTGAAGTGGATGGCTCAACACTCTGCGGACCCTCTGCTTTACAAAGCACCGTAAGTAACCTGCCACTCACAGGACGTACCTTGGAGTATAGACTCGTACAAAAGTAACCCCACTCAAACTTCACTTATGCCTCACTGGTGTATTTATCTGGAGAGACCCTGCACTGTATTTTCTTTGTTTTGTCGTGTTTTTTAGGTGCAACCTTTGGACAGCAGGTGGGTAACATCCACAGACTGTAAATAAGATGGACGACGTGTCTCTATTTCCTCCCACAGAAGCCAAAATACCCAGGAAATGGGTGCTTCCATCTTGCAACCAATCACGAGTCATTCTGAGCTGTGGCACTGGGATGACACCACACGAGCAGCACGGAGACATTTTATGTTCAATTCTGTTGGTTTTTTAACATTTGATGAAACGGTCCCCAGTTTCTTCAATTATATTGGATTTGGCTGCAACGCTGTTTACCCCTGAAAGTGTTTCTTGGACTCAAACACTTCACCCCCCCCCCCCCCCTCCACCCAGAGAGTGGTGTGTAAATAATGAGTGAATTTACATTTTTGGGTGAACTACCCATTTAAGAACGTGGGCACAGTGAAACAATAAGAAAACATCGTATTGTTTTGTTTCCTTGACGCACTTATTTGTCCTCATCACTTCCTCTCTTCATTCACTCTCTAGCTTGCTCGACCACCTCTCTCTCTTTCTCGTTGAGGCAGGGAGGAGGGGCCAACCTTGAATGGTGTGTTATCAAACAGCAACTGACAAATCGTGCACAGTTTACCTTGAAGTCATAAAAGAAAGTGTAGAATCCTGCTGGAGGTCAGAGCTGTGTGAAGAAACTGCACAACAACAATCCAAACTAAATTATCTTCATGTTATTTTACTTACTCCTGAATATTCTTCATCCAAAAGTCAAGTTTACATTTACTTTGTTGTTCACAAAATTCTTCATGTCAGAAGCACAAAAGCCTTTTTGTCCACCATGTAAAAAGCACATATAACCGTACTTCTCCTTTGATTCTGTTCTTCTTTGTCGTCCCTCAGTCATAGCAGAAGAAATGTCACAGCACTGCTGTTAGAACCCACAGAGATGTTTTAAAATTCTGTATGCTGTGTCCTTCGTCTGCACACTGGCCTCAAAAAACTCAAAGAGAAAAGCAGCAGCCTTCATGTTGAGCACCTACTCACACAGCTTAAGTATTCCGCTTCCTCCTCTCTCTGCCTTCTCCTTATTTCTGGTTCTTGGCTGATATTTCATTGCACAATGTTGCTCTAATGAAAATCATAAGTCCTTGTATTCCTCTGATTTATAAACAAACAAACGGCACAGATCACAGAAGCTTGCAGGTTGCATGGAACGACAAAATTATAAAATTCCCCTCGACATCAGAGTGCAGTTTGTTCTCATTTCAAGACGTTTCACTCAGAAGGATTTCAAAGCAGAAGTTTATTTTAAAGCAGGAGAAAGGATTTTTTTTTTTTTTTCAAGGTTTCTGTTGATGTTTGCACCGCTCCAAGCGTTCTGAATGTCAGATGGGCAGATTCTCACTTGGCAACACAAAGAAATGGCAACTTAGCTCTCCCACTGCAAAACCCCCTGGGAACAGAGAGGGGAGGAAAAGAGAAAACGTCTCATCATTTCCAAGATTTCAGGGGACAAAAAAAAATATATTTAATGAGGCTCTGTGTTGTTTTTCTGAGCTTTTTGCTGTCTGATGCCTTTTAGGCTCGGAAGAGGAAAAAATACAATCAAAACCATTGAACTACATTTTAAACACACAAAGATCCTGAAGATATGTTTTTAAGACATCAGTTGGCAGGCTATCATAAAGTCCACCGTGATTATTTAGACAGATTAAATCCCTGCATCCAAACACGTCACAGCTACACGATGCTCCTTGTATCTTTCTGTGGCTTCCACCTTCAAGGTTAAATTGCATCAGCCTTTACTTGCAGCAGATAATGTTGAGGTTGTAATTTAAGTGTGATTTTGTTGCTGTGGGGGGACTGAAATGAAACTGCAGTCATTATCTGCTTCCTCACTGTGTATAGAGAAGCTTGGAGCCGACACGGGGTGCATCTCAAATGCCTCTGCGTGCTCCCTCAGCCTTTTTGACAAGGACAGATCCCAAAAGTATCTTCTGGCAAACACATCCAAATAAAACCTCCTTTTCACACAAGACGAAATACCCAGTAACACCCACTAACTTTTGTCTTCAGGAGGACATTGGTCGAATGACTCCGCAGTGGTCACAGGAATTAATCGGCTCCAGCTCCCGACAGCAGTGACGGAAACATGACACCAGAGTGGATGGATTCATTTCCGCCCCTTCACTTTCAACAATAGCTATCATGGAGGCAATGATGGCTCCATCCGTAACTTCTGCAAATCTCTGCCTCTAAATGCATCCTTCTCCGTTCAAGCAGCTTTCCACCATTGTTCAGGTGGAATAGAGGCTGAAGAGACTGAAGTAAAAGATATTTTCTTTTAAAACGTCACCGCATAGTCATACATATATTCACTAGCCTCCATGCCTCTTTCTGCTGTTTACTAATCTTGTTTTCCGGTGTGTTTGTGAGGTCAAATGTGACACACCAGAAATGTTGTGCACTCGCAAGGTGGAAGGAGTCAATCGCCTTTTCACAGCAGGTTTTAGCTGCATATTCTTAAAGATTTTCTTGTAAAAGGTTAAAAGAGCGACACAGCTTTTAGTATAATGCACAAAAATAAAAAACTAAATATGAAAAACACTTTGCAGAGCTTTACTGTAAAGCAGTCACATGAAGGCTGGCCATGTTGCAGCAGAATACATGTCGGGACCTCAGAACAGCCACAGTGATGATGAGGTTAGGTGACAGGGGTGCTAGCAGAGCAGTGCGATGGAGATGTGGTCACCGGCCAGGCATTAGCGCCCTGGAGACAGAGGAGCGACACAGGTTCCTGAGCTCTGACAGCACTGGAGACTAACAGGAACATACAAAAGCCTGAATACGTGCTTCCATGAACATGTACTCACATCCAAGAGAGACTGTGACTGCAGCTTTGTCAAATGCACGTGCATGCATGTGCACATTGCTGTGTACGTGTGACCTGAATTGAAGGCTGAATAGGCAGATGTCTCTGATGCAGCAGTTTAAAAATAAAACAGGTGAGAACCAGAAGATTTTCTTCAAAAGCAGCAGGTCTCATGTAAGATTGTGTTTCCTCTTATAAGCCGTCAACACAAACTGCACAATAACATGAAATCTGTGGAGAAGATATAACTATAAATATAACAGCATCCCACAGATTAAAGCCACTCCTCCTCCCTCCTCATGGTCCAGCACAGACAGACCAGATGAGAGTTACACCAGATGTGTCATATAGGAGGAGGCTCTGCTACAAATTGGATGATTAACAGAGCTGGGGAGACAGCAGTGAGGCATTTGGCTGTGGTACGCAGCTCAGTGGAGAGTGATTGGCTTTGAGGGCCGAGGGAACAGATGGGACAGAGACACCGAGCTGGACCAAGAAAAAAAAAAAAATGAAGCGAACCTCCCTGGTCCTGCACGAAAATATCATTTCCATTTACTGCTCTTTGCTCCTTCTGCCTCCTGAGCAGCGATTCCACATTTTAAATAAAAAAGAGGTGGCCCTGCTTCTGGCAGTGTTGCAGCGGCTCGCTCCTCATAGCAAGTTATCTCCGCCTTTAGCTCCACCCTCTTAACATTAATTATGCAGCTCAATGCAGCACTCCAAATCCCTACTGCAGCTCACCCACACTACAATACTCTGCCGCTTTCTCCCACTCTCTCCATCTCTGTCACACACACAAACCTGAGTCTCTCTCGTTTTCTCTTCACGGCTCCGTTCTCAACCATCCACTATGTATTTACCCTGCAAATGCATGGACTGAGGATGGGACTGCAGCTGTTGTTTATGAGATGTTGCAAGGTTAAATGTTCACTTCAAACACCACACATGCGAAATGCAGGTTAATGAAATGAAAACAATTTATATTTCAGTATAATGAAGCTGATGCCTGAAAGAGAAGATACAAATTGGTTTATGATTATGAGTCTTACGTTACAGTATGATCCAATTTCAGCATATTTTTTTTAAATCATTTTCAAAGCCTGGTGATAATTTCAGTACAAATCAGAATCAAATTCAGTCTGATGTGCGGAGGAAAACACCCTTTACGACTCGGACACGTCTCTGGCAAGGTGTAACTGACTCCACTCCCTCCGAACATGACGAGAGACGCGATCAGACCTTGTCACAGGAAGCAGGGAGAGTCCACGCTTTGCAATCTGAATCAGCCACATCAGCAAAGTGGAGGGAAACCAGGGAACACACAACGAGGGAAGCTCTCACGCTTCAGCCGTCCACACCCCCAGGCGGGCAGTGGGATAGAAACGCAACAACTGTTTATGGAAGCAGAAACAAGCTTCTCCTTCGTTTCCTGGAGCTTTTTTTATATGATTAAGATTTATTTCACATCTGCATGCGTGTGTGTGTGTTTGCGTGGGATGGGAGAGATAGTATGGCTTGGCTGTATAATTAATCTAACACAATTTAAGTGTGAGGCTCCCCTGTGTGAGTCATTCAGGCACACTGTAACACTGCCTGACTTTGAGCTGCATAAATTGTGGGCTTTCTTTCACGTGTGCCTGCATCAGATGAAGTTATACCGCGGGATCATTATTTCTTATTCGCCACACAGGGCATCATCAACAAAATGTCAAAGCACGGGGACACAAACACACAAGCTATTTAAGAGCACATGCTGTTTGCCTCCCTATTGTTCTCATTAAGTTCAATAGAGTGTCCGTCCGTGTTTGCAAAGGCGCTACCTCTGGAACAAAGCAAACAGCATGGCAGATGTTCCCAATGAGGAAAACACAGGAAGGTGGGATCATCAGCTGGTATTGAGCAAAGTGAATGTGTTATACGCTTACATAATCCAGGGGGAGTGTGAAGTGAATACTCCCTCTCTCTACATGACAATGCGTTGGCAGGCGCAGGTCGGCTGTTTTTTGTCCTGAGCACCGTGTCGCCATCGCTGCTTCAAAATCTGTGCCATCATGAGACGTCCAGAATGCACGACGGCAGGTCAGGCGCTCTTTGAAAGGTTGCTGTTGATCAGCAGGCAGCCCTCTGCGCTGCTGCAGGGGTCTTTTCAGTGCATGGAACCGGATGGCAAGCAGAGAACACAGCGGGGGCTGGGCACTGCAATGTACTGCAGTGCTCGTAGCTCTGCGATGCACACCCACTCTCTTCCATTCTTGCTCTGCCTCTGACAATCTCTCAATCTCTCGCTCCATCTCTCGCCCATTCCTGTATCACTCCTCTTGCCTTCCTCTCCTCACTTTCTCCTCATTGCTTTTGTCTTTTTCGTGCCAATTCTTCCTCCACGCTCGGAACGTGTCAAACACTGTCTCTTCATTTCAACCACCCTTCCCTTTGCTGCTCACATTCACGATTAGAAAACACATTTAATGAAATATGTACATGTACAAAAATCCTGTAACCTTTTCCTGGAGTGTATGTTAAAATGCCCTTTTCCTTCCTGGCACAAACACCGTCCTTCCCACACTTCACTGTATTTATCAAGGTGTCATTCTAAGATCGACAAGAGGGTCTGCTTACCTCAAACATCTGCAATGTCCTCTATTTTTATCTCTACAACCTACTCAACTCAGAAGCAACACTTTTTCTTTCGGGTTTGATGAGTTTTCACAGTATCTCCTCCTCTCATCATGATCGTTTTGAGTTTTTGGGATTGTTGCTGACTGTAAATGTCACGGTGAAAGCCATTGCTGCTGTGCAATGTTGCCTACAGCATCATTTACAGGGGCACACGTGTCGCACAGCCTGGGACAGAGGGTGTTGTACACCAGGGAGGATGAGCAATGACGAGCCCAACAGCTGCTCACTTCCTCAAAAAAAGGCAAAAATCCTTAGAAAGAGTTTCAGTATAAAACCTACACATTTAAAAACATCGAAAGGGAAATATGCATGTAGCACCACCAATGCTTTCCCAGCATTTAGAAGCAAAATATCAAACTGTACATGCAATGCTAGATCACAGAATAAAGCTTAAATCAAAGGTCTGACTGTTTAAATCAGCTTTAAGATCTAATGAGTTAAACCCCCTCCATGCCTTACATTCTGTTTCTATCATAAAGAGGGATACTGGATAATTCTTGGCAACAGCAAGGGGTCTCATTTAGGTTTCCCATTAGAGCTGCGACTTCTGATGATCGCTGTCTGAACGAGTCTCCCAGTATGCTGGCTGCTTCCTGCAGAGACACTTTGGCTGATCACTCTCAACCATGTCATGAAACAAAGCTTTGTGTCACAGCAGGTGTCTGAAATGTATGGACCGCAGCCATTACATATCTTTTTTTACATTTCACCGATTTAACCGATCCAACACTGCTGTCTTTTGCAACACCTCCTTGGTGGTTTTAAAAATGATTAATGAGGAACATAATGAATTACTTGCATACATAAAGCTATTTTAATGATATTATCAAATGGGTGTGAAAAAGGCAGGTGTCGAACTTGGATGTTTGTGTGGCTACAGTCAGTTTCATCCCCCAGCCTGGCGTTTTGAAGTGAAAAGGAAAGTAGAACAAAAGCACAGTGCTGACGCTTCCACCTGGAGCATAAAGTCATGTTACTGAGAGACAAGGACAGTGCAGAGCTTTTTAAAAGACAACCGCTACAAGCTAAGTTTTCAGCATTTCTGCAGAAACATGGCTCTCTTTAAGATGGACAGTGTTCTAGAAAAGGAGAGACACATGAATAATGAAAAGTATTTTCTTCACGTCATCAGCTGGAAGCCAAAGAACAGATGTGCACAGGCAACTGCAATATCAGATGAGGAGTTGGAAATGTGAAAAGCCAGGTGGTTTATTAGGTCACCTGCCAAGACATAGCTAGAAGAATTAGCTTTGCCTTAAACTCAAACCTCTAACCTTCATTTCTTAAACTGATTTGCATGAAACGATTTGAGGGAAGCTCATGTTAGCAGTCTGTGCTCTGTCCATGGTGCTGAAACAGTTAACGTTTCCTCAGCGGCCCTCCCCTCATCCCTGCATGTAACTCAGTGTTAAATAATTGAAACACTATTTAAAACCAGTTACCGGGTTCATCAGAGCTGGATAGGTTCATTTAATTTCATCTACTAGGTGAGGATGAGGATTATTAACCTTAAGTCCATGTAATATGAATACACCGGTACATACTGTACTCTTTATCCTGTCTGGCCCATCGCTATTCAGTGTGCCCACACAAAACACACACACACACCAGGTCCATCCGTTCTTTCCTCCCATTCTGCAGCAGGCCAGTGTTTGCAGGCTTCTTCCAGCAGAGAAAACACACAGTGCCCACTGCTGGACAGTATGAAATCTTCATTCACAAATGATGAAGGTCAGACTTCCAAAAAAAGACAGTGGGATGTAACAAATAAACTGTGAACGCGCCTGAAGAAAGGCGATAATTAATGCACAGTGGAAAAAACACATATGTTATCACCAGACCTTTGCTGTAATCAAACAAAGCTTCACTTTATTTTAGCCGTGCTGTTTGAGCTCGTATCAAAATTATGAAAAGTGTATAAATACCCCAGTAATTGCTCACAGACATGATAGCATTATTTCTTCTCTTTCTTTGCTACACTGTCATCAGTAATCCTTGATCAGCCAATCAGAGAGCCCACTATCGGTGCAGGTTTAGACTGAAGGAAGTCCCAGAACACCGGATAAACAAAACAAAAACTCATCACCAGGCTCAAAACGCTATCGGGGCCAATTCAATCTGTTATCTAACCACACCGATACGCGGAATACACAATGAGAGCATGCACAACAAAACTAAAATGGGCTCCAGTAGTCTCTTAGTCACTCAGAGCTTATTGGAGCGCACGGGATTCAGTGTGTGAAGGATAAAACTTTACTCTTCTCCCCAAACCAGAGATAAATACACAAGTTTAAGCTGTGATCTTCATCTCAGAGAGGTGGTAGCTGGTTTGGGTTGCTCTGCCTGGATGCTGAGGCAGCTACGCTCAGGGATGTAATGGGATACTGCAGCACTAGAGAACCGTGTGCACAGAAACTTGCCTGGAAGCATCAGGGAGTCCCGCACTAACCTTCCCCCTTCTCTCATCTCCCTCTGCTCTTTTTGACAAGTATAACATAAGAGATCATTATAAGTACCAATCCACATGTATATCTAAAAATTATAACATGTGAGAGACTAAAAGAGCCAAACACCAACTAAAAAAAGCAAATAACTTCTTAAGTGTTAAAACCCATCATGCCTGAATAGTAGGAGGAGAATGTTGCTGCTTACCTTCTAAGCAGGTCGCTCTTTCCTGGACAGCACGCTCTTCCCTTTCTCCACAGGCTCGGAGACACTTTGAGATAGAGAGAAAAATAATCAATCTCCTCTTACTTTCTCTTATTTCCAGTTTCAGAATGAATAAGTCAGGAGTCTAACACAGCCCCATGGACACACCTTTACTCTGTCCTCCTGTAAACTCTGCCACATACACACACACAGACACCCATTCAAATGTACCCCAGGACCGGAGTACCCAAATTGATAAAGATCTGTTCAGGGGAGGGATAAAAACTACACACACTCACACACTGCAGTTTTTTTTCTTCCCTTTCCTCTTGCCCACTCGCTCTGCTGCGTTCCCCTCCTGTCTTTGCCTAGCACTGCCTCCTGATTGGCTAAACTGCTCTTCAATAACATAAGCTCTCTTCTTTAATTGGAAGAGGGCCAGTTATGTGGTGCACCAGAAACCGTCCTCCCCAGCTCATCTCTCTCTCTCTCTCTCTTTTTTCCCCTAAGTGCCTGTGGAAAAGAATGCTGAGCTCTGCAATTTCATACGCATCGAGCAAAGAAAAGAAAAAAAAAAAAAAAGGAATGGAGGACAGAGGGAGGAGGGAAGCAGGGGAGGTGGGGGAGGACTATGTGGGAGAGAGAATGGCAATGAGTGGGGGAAAGCATCGGAGGCGAATCAGTGGACCGCAGTGGGACAAGCAGAAGAAGCTGCATTGGGAACAAAGAGACAAGGGGGCGGCTATTAGGTGGAGTGAGGGCAGATTTGGATGCATTTTGTGCACCAGCCGCAGCATGTTGAGGTGTGACTGCAGGTCAGATGAAAGGCGATTTCCCCTGCACTCACTGCAGCGTAGCTCGGTGGCTCTGCTGCAGTGAGGAGTCTAATTGCCAGGCATGAAGGGGGATGGGAAGGATGGAGGAGGAGGAGGAAGAGGAGGAGGAGAGAGGGGGGTTGGTTGCAGTGATGCTGAAGTACAGTCTTCCAGCCAGCCTGGATATACAGGGAAGAAAATGGGCAGGCAGCCGCAGTGGTTAATGCCTTTTCCTCATGAATTATTCAAAGTGCCCCAAAGGAGAGTGGGAGGGTCACAGACAGCAAACTGCTGAGCCTGTTCACTGTCTCGATGCTGCTGAGGTTTATGATAATTACACATTATACAAGAGCTGAAGTGCACACTTTAACATGGTCACATGAAGTCCCCCCCCCCCCCCTTTAACTCAGATTATTTAATCCTACTATTTTAATAAATCACCTGGATTGGAGATGGTGCGGTATCCCCTCCCTGGCATCCACTTTAGTTTGGTGACATGTTAAAAGGATTTCTGGTCCTGGAGAAAATGGATGAGAGGGATTGACTTTGTGGTGTCAGTCTCCCTGCCACTCCGTCTTTTAACTCACATCTGGTCCATCCACCATGTCCCGGCTGCATTAAAGTACAATACCCAATTAGATAGATCAATAATGGACCATTCAATACCCGCAACCATCTGCAGATGCTTCAATGAGCACTCTAAAAGTTATATGACGCCCAGACAGAAATGCAAATACACCGTTTGCTAAGTCAACAACATAATTGCCTGGTGGCTGAATGGGCAGACAAAGAGATATTTTAAGATCCTGCTGTGAAAGACAATTTGTAATAATAAACCAGAAAAGACGTTGATAAAACTGTGTGAACAAGTTTTTAAATAGCTGGAAACTTGTATTTTGGTGTACAGGGGAATATTTATTTCAATATAAAAGTGCTTGATCTAAATAATTACAATAAACATTTCCATCAATCATCTGCACATGTTTTCCTTCATCACTGTGGTCTCTGCTTTCACTGGGAGGCTGTAGACTGTGATGGAGATGTTTGTGTGTTTGAACACCTGCTCCAGGATCTCTGACACTCTCCTCCACTCCAGTCGATCCAGGCCACAGCCAATACTGTGGATCAGAGGTGAAAAACACAGTTTAACTGGAACAGTCACAGAAACAACACTTATTCAAATAAATTAATTGAGAAAATTGACAAATTACAAATGAATGACAAACCGAGGCATTGATATTCTCGTCACTCTGTTCTTCACACAGTGTGACTTCATGTCCTCCAGGCTCAGGGTCAGGCTGTCATAGGTGGGTTTTTGGTTGAACTTTTTCTTTGTGATCTGCAATAAAATAACAGGGATTACAATATATACACAATAATGTATTTTCAACAAGCCTTAATTTTTCCAGGGGTGTATCAGTAACCACAGAAATAGCATTAACTCTTTACCAAGTAGTAGACGAAACGTCTGTCTCTCTTCAGCACAGCACATTGTCCTGTCACCTTCTCTGTTTGGATAAATACAATAAAAAACATAAAAAACAAATCACAAACATAAGTGGCTCTAAATCTTCGACACCAATGCCTTGGTGAGGGGGAAACATTATAAACTAACACAGCGCAGGAGAAAACTGTTTCAACCCACAGATGTTTGTTATAAAATCTAATGGAGATTTTGTCAGCATGAGTTTCACATAAATGTGAACTTAATGAAGCATAAGACATCAAGAAAATTTTTCCTGTTGTCACGGCTGGTGGTAGAAGCAAACAGAGCCAAGTGCAAACACAAAGGAAAACTGAAGTTACGATGAACGCTGAAAAAGACAGAAGGGAAGCAAAACACTACTAAGACGTAACACGATAAAAGTCCACAGAATAAAGAGCACAAAGGGACACGAACTGACAACTGGTCTGAAAGCACGGCGACAAATTATGAAAATTATGGAAGTGATGTCAGAGAAGCAGATTGGAAACACAACCAGGGCTGAGACAGGAATAATTATAAGTGTGATGTGATGGTGAAACATCCAGCTCCTGCACTCAGAACACAGAACTGTGCAAACGTTTTAGGAGCTCACTACTACAAATCATTAATGTGATTTCTATATTACTTTTTTTATCTAGTAACAATGTTACAAAGTGCTTAACAAGAACTATTACCAAAGATATAAAAACCCAGACAAGACAGATGAGTAAAAGAACCTTTAAAAATTGCTAAATTAACTAATAAAATGTGGCATAACCAAATATATATATAGGCTGGATCGAGCACCTGAGGTGGTAATACGTAATGAGAGTGTGTTTTCTTCTCTCGTCTATCCAGGTTCCACCCTTCTCCTCCCTGCTCTGCTCCAAGCGGTGGTTCATGCTTGTGCCAGAATTGTTATCAAGTACTGGAGCTTGAAAGCTTTTGGAGAACCTACAATTTGTCTGCGTGTGCTGAGTGACTGTGATCAACAGGTTACTCCCTTTGTTGGGAGGGTGAATATTGTTCTCTAACTTTGGTTTAACTTGAGCTATGTTACATTGAATTTATTTGTCATGTCAGTTGCCCTTTTCACTTTTTGTTTTTGTTCTGCGATATTGTTAATAAATTCTGTTTTGTGGGGAAAAAAATGTTTCCCCTTTCTTCCTTCCCCTTGGACATATTTCCGGTGTTACTCCCTTTATCCCCTGGGCATATTTTGGTGATGTGATGTAAGATAAGATAAGATAAGATAAAGTAAGATAAGATAATACTTTATTAGTCCCACAGTGGGGAATTCACAACATTACAACAGCAAGAGGGTATCAAACATAGACATTGGTAAAGTAATAAGTAGCATGCAAAACCTATAAATGTGGGAAATATATGAAATACACACAATTATTAACAGAATATGTATTGTGTGAACATATGAACAGTGAAAGAGATTGCACATGAGACATGTGTTCACAGATTTTCACAGACAAAGATGTATATTGCACAATTTAAAGGTGAAAAACCTGAGTCCTTCAGAGACCGACTGATCTAAGCTGCCCAGTGATGATGGTGTCCTGCAGGGGGTGGGACTGACTGTCCATTAGACAGCTTTGTCACCATCCTCCTCAGCCCCACCACCTCCACTGGGTCAAGCAGGTATCCCAGGACCGAGCTGGCCCTCCGGAATCAATTTATCCAGTCTCTGCCTGCAGCTGAAATGCTGCTGCCCCAGGAAACTATTACTAAGATAGTCCAGAACAATTTATTATTGTTTTATTTATTTTTATTATTTTCATTCATTCATTCTTATTTATATCGACAAATTAGACAAACAAGTGAAAAAAATATAAACAGGAAAAAGTTACATTTATACAATGATATTTGTTATATGTATTATTTATTGTTATTTATTATATTGTAATTTATTTAATCTCACCCCTTCTCCATAAGTCATTAATTAATAATTATCTTATATTAAACCAGCTTCCTATATATCTATAAATATATTGATTTCCTGTGCTCTATATTGTCTATAATAAAAACAATATAAATAATAGAAATAATGTAATTTACACATATATACAAACTCTTACACCTGCATACCCAAATATAAAATCAAATATAAACACAATTTGCAGTGATATTTATAGAAAAAAATGCAGGAAGACCAACTAAGGAACAATAAATATTATGTGACCGAATACTAATAATCCCCTCTTCATCCCTGGTGATCAACTAATCTTTGTACTTTAGGTAAACTGGGGTTTTCCAGCTAAAGCAGCAGGAAGCCAGTCAGTGTCCTGGTCTGAGGATGTCAACAGTGTTTGTGCAGATGAAGGTTTGATAAAAGTCTGACTCATTCTGCTGCTTTAACTCTGCTTCTCCTCTGAACCTGCGCTTGAACAGGACAGATATCCCAGCTCCCATGTGACAGTCCTCGCTGACGCAGTGAACCAGAGCCTCGTCCTCACAGCTGGAGAACAGGTTCCCCGTCACATAGCGGAGGCTGCAGCCGGCTGCCGCACACTGACCGACAGGGGGCAGCACCGCACCCTGAGATTAAAGCCCGTTAACAACACACACACGTGTAACACCTGCACCGGAAGTTAGCTGTTCTCTATGAGCTCTGATCTTGTACCTTCATTTCCAAGGTGGCAGCTGGTTCCTGAGGCGCAGACCACATCGTCCCCGGTGAGAATGAACTTGTTGTGAGGCGAGACGTTTATTTACGAGCGGCGACAATTCAACGTCTGATAGGAAACTTCAAAACTAGCTTAACATGCGTCAGTAACGAGCCTCGGTATCAACACAGACTGGATGATAAGAAATGTCTGACAGAATAAAACTGATATAAAGATACGAAATGAGACTTACGATGTTTTGTCGCTTCTCCTGCTTCATCTAGTTCTTCTTCTAGTGCTTCATCTGCTGCTGCTGCTTCTTCTGTCGCTTTTAAGGCGCATTACCGCCACCTTCAGCTCCGGATCATTAAATAAACTCACAATCGAAATCCCTTCAAATATAATAATTATATCATATAATTATACTTTATCCTCAATCCTACTTTACACCCTACTCTTACTATAAACATCTGTCACCCTACCTTCTGTTCCTATTGACTGTGACAGGAATAGATGTGGAAAAAACCCTGTATCCCTTAAACACCTTACTATTACCCTCACCTGTTCTCTGTCGTCCATACTCACTCTTCCTGAAACCTTTTGGACCAAATGTAATATCTAAAGAAAGTAACCGTACGGTGTGAATTTGGTATTTATTTAGATACTGAAACGTTTTTAAAGCTGCATTTGTTTAATTGTCTATTAGATTTCCATTGAGGTAAATGTTGTGCTGGGCTATGATGGAAATAAGGATGAGATCCTCAAACTCAGTGTAGCAGTGACACATGAAGGTATAAATAGTTTTGCCCTGACAGGTTCAACAAAACTGAAATAAATGACAGAGTTTACATCCGACAAAGTCCTGACAAGATATATAATCATCCTTTAAAAATGACAACAACTGTGTAGAGTGTGTCGAGGGGTTCAGAATATTTATTGAACTTGTGACAGAAAACAAAAAAAGACAATAGTGTGTATCTTATGAATGCAACATCTAACACAGACGCAGATCTACACCATTGATAAATGAATTTGAGACTGCTGCTTAGTTGTATCTTCACTAAATGTGAAACCAAAATGATGAAGCAGGTTAAGCACAGGCCAGGTACAGCAGTCCTTGCTGCAGCCTCAGAAGTTCGCACTGCGTCTCCTCTCGTTCATCCAGTCCCCAGGGTTGACGTCCATTTGCAGCATCTTCATCACCCACTTGTCCCTTCGTGCTCCATCGATGAACTCATCCAGTGAGAGCTCCCCTAAGTGATGAGGGATGGTTAGTCTCTGGGTTTATTTCACCACACAATTCTCCTTTCATCAAACAACAGACATTAACACCCCACAAAGCCATTACAGCAGCCCAACTCTGCCCTTTTAAATCATCCATGCAGCGTTTTAAGCTGTCAGAAAACTAGGGAAAACACTCACCATCTCCATTTTCATCAACCAGCTCAAATATCCGGTCAACCACTTGGTCCGGGCTCAGCAGATTGCATTCTTCATCCAGCTGACCATGGCAAGCTTTCTTCAGTCGATAGATAGACTGAGAGTGACATGAGAAGGATGTTAGTAATACTCTTGCATGCTCGCTGATCTTGAAATATTAATTTCAATGTCTTGGACACCTTAAATATCAAAAGGTGCATATAGTGAGGATAAATAGTAAATATTACCTCCACAATTTCAAGAAGCTCTGTTTTGTCAATGCATCCGCTTCCATCTTTATCGTACATTTTGAATGTCCATTTAAGCTTATGTTCCAGTTTACCCCTCAGGACCAAGTTCAAGGCTGCAACATACTCCAGGAAATCAATGGTGTTGTCCTGCAGTGGACATGAAGGAAAAACATTCAACTGCTGTGAAGAGACACCTGGACACGATCTCTGAGTTTCACTTTGACAGACAAAATGTTTGTATTGTAAAGTACTTAATGGAATATACTCAGTAAAAAACACAAAATAAATGGGGCTGCAACTAAAATGTATTTTCATGATCGATTAATATTTATAATACAATAATTGATCATTTTTGTCTCCGTGAATTGTTTAGTGTATCATCTGTCAGAAATATGTAATTGTTCTAATATATTATTTAACAGGACCCAGATTTATTTTTATAATAGACTGCCAAGAAAAACTGTTAATATTTCAAAAGCTTTTTGCTTAAAAAGAAATACTCGACCCATCAACTATCAAAACTGATGCTTATTTTTGTCTATTAGAAATAAATAATCAATAAACTGCTGTTATGACAAATGCTTCCAATCATTGAATCTTGACTATTACCATGATAAGTGTGTCACATACTGAAGTGAAGAGTCCTTTACTTCCACACAGCAGAAGCTTGTACTTACTCCGTTCTTGTCAAAGGCTCGAAACATGTTTTCGATGTAATCTGCAGCCTCCTTGTTCTCAGTGACGCCAAAAAAGCTCTTGAACTCGTGCCTGAAGAGAGTCCCACTCGGACACTCCACAACAAACTTCTTGTACCATTCCTGCAGCTCTGCCACGTCAATTTCCTTGTCGGGGTCACTTTCCTCACTCAGGCGCTGACCCATAGTGGAGATGATATTTCTCAGGCACCTCTACAGACTGAAATGATTTCTCACATTACATGAAACTATAAGACTTGTTGAAACTCTTTGTTAGCTTCTCTCTCTACATTACAAAATCTATAAATCTCAGTCCTCCGTTACTGAGACAGGTGCTGCAACTAAATGTGTTGCAAATCGGCAAAAACCAAAGTGATCAAAATGGCATGAAAGTCCATACAGGCTGAATAATTATTAGGCTGTCTCTTCATATCCTCTCAGAGAGTGAGGATGACACACAGGATCACATGATAAGGGATTAGAAATGGAAATAGAAACGTGTCTTAATCAATTAGTTGGCAGACAGATAATGACTGGATTTCCCTGTGCCCCTCCCTCTATCTCTACTAAATAGTGAATGTCCTGTATTTTTCCTTTATAAAAAACAATCTCTTCTGTATTTTATACAGCATCACAGTGCATCCACCAAGGCTCAACAGTCCTCTTAGACTCAATTAAGCTGCACCAAATTTCCCACACTTAAACATATCAGTCCCCTATAATATGCCTGATTTATATATGCCTGATTTGTCCTCATTCATCAGATCCATGGATTACTTCCTGGGAAAACAGTGAAAATGTAAAATGCCTCAATGTTAAAGAAAGAGAAAAAAAATGTTGACGGGTGAAAACATAACCTTGTTGGCAGAGGTAGCTAAAGATTAAAATGTGTATAAGTCAAACTTAATGTCAGATGGGTTCATGTGTGACTGTGTAAGCAGCATAAAAACACAGACTTGAGTCTATGTGGTGGAAACTACATGAATTTACTCAGGATTGAGTCAGATATGAGGGGAAGCTCACTGTGATCAGGCTTTCTTAATTCACACAAGACCAGGTAACCACGGTTACTTGTTATCTGATGAACTCAATATGTTGTTGAAACCCAAATGTAGGATCAAAGTTTTTTTTTTTTTTTAAGTGTTTCACAAAAACTAACCCAATGTCAGGTGCTGCTGCTTAGATTTTTTAAAAATCTTTTCAAAAATTGCATGAAACTTGAAACTGTATAATCGTTCAGTGGACGTGACGTTTCTGAGCAGGATGATGAATCACACAGACCTGGTGTATAGTTATGTCTGAAAGCTTTGACCTTTAGGCTCCAGGCTATTTAAGGATAACCTGATTACTGTTTACATGGCGGCTCCAGTCTCACCCAAGTCTCTAATGAATGGTGCTGTTGTTAAATGCACTGATGATGGACGTTCAGTTACAACCAACACACACAGACATTTTTCTACAGCAAGCCGGGGGCCATCATCTGTTTTTAAATAGAACAGCAGTGTCACTGTTCAAGGTAACAAACAGAAGCCATTGTTTACAGATGAAAGCTTGGCCTGGCCCAGGATATCTGCTGACAACAGGGACAATGATAATCTTAGCTTAGAGGTGTCAAGGCCATGTTATCCTCGCATGATTAAAATGATTCACATCTTCTATTCTTACACAAGATGCAGCCATCACTGTTACTTCCTCTACTTTTTTTTTAGCTCCATAAAAGAAAAATGTTCAAAAGCAAGCCTGCTTACATACCCAAGAGGTTATTTACTGTCCCTACATTGTTCTGCAGTTTTTTTAGATGGATTTGCAACTCAGTATTTCCATAACCTTTCAGCATAACTTAAAACGAGATCTGGGACAAATCTAGATTCCTGCAGTTGCTCCAGTGCCTTGTTTGCAGCCTTGGGGAATTCTGGCCTTGACCAATCACAGGGCAGTTCAGAGAGAGGGCGCTCGTGTTGGCTGTTCTAAGCAGCTGCGTGTACACATCCCTTCAGTGAAAAGCCTGACCTGAATCAATGGCGGAAAATCCTACAAGAACGGTCACTAATCCAGAAGAAGCAACACCTGCCAAAACAACCTTAAAACAGAAAACCTGAATTGGTCCAAAAGAAAGTCCCACAATAAACGCAGTGAAACGTGCAGGGTTCCTCTGTGCTCGTATAAAGCCTGTGTATCTTCTCCTGTTTGTCTGGTGGGAGATTCTCAGGACAGGGAGCCTCCTTCCCAAAACCTTAGTATTGAAGGTCCTGAGGTGGAGACTCAACAATCAACTCTTTTTCTAACAGTCCCACCTACTGCAGCTTTAATATGAACTGAGCAAACTTCACTTCAATTTTTTTAGCATTTATTGCTTTCCATGAATACTATGATACAAGCTCAAGCATTCAACTTCCAGCCATTATCAGTTTGACGAAGGCAGTGGACACAAGTATTACAAGTCTACAAAATTGATTTACAGATATGTACTGTAGAAATCCTTGCTATCAAAAGGGAACAGCTGTACAACAGAGTTATGACAGAAAGTGTAAACGTACCGTGTGTTCTGGTGTTTGATGCGGAGATGGCTACACTTGAGCCAAACCTTGAAGCTATCTAACCAAACTGGTGACGACTGGCAATATGGTGTGTTAACTTTGGCTTCATGAAGGAACAAAGCCAAACTGTGATATTTTCAAAAGGTTAATGTTAACTAATGTAACGTACTTTTAAAAAGTCAATTATCTTATGGTATGTGCTTCATTTTTTGCTTTGCATTCTTAATGGCAGTTTCCTCGTTCACCTGGAGAGAGAGACATGTTGATTGAATACAACTCAAACTGTCAGACACACCCTCTTGGAAATACATGATGAATAATGAATAATGGAATTAGGGGAACACATTAGTTATCAAGATTAAATTAAAATGCTCAGATATATAAAAAAAAAAAAAAAAAAATCAGGAAAAAAAGATTAGAAAAACTTGTAATCAACAGTTAAAAAGCAGTCTCCATATTCTTTGAATCAATTCCTTCTAGTCTAATGACCGGGCGATGTTTAGCTCTGAGCAGGCAAAACTGAAGAGGACAAAAGATCCTTCAGTGAGGAATCTCCAGGTCACACCGCTCCTGGTCCTGAAGAATAAAGGTCCACAGTGCTACAGATATACCATTGGTGTGGTATCATACAGTGTAAAATAACAAGTCAGTTGGCAGACTGGGTTTCAGACTAGTCGTGCTGTTCCCCCGGCTCTATTGCAGTGTCTTTGCTGTATGAATTGTCAGCATCGCCCTCTGTTGACAAGTCAGGTGAACTACTAGCAGAAGAAGGGACCTCCTTGTTGCTGGCCGAGTCCTCTCCATCACAGACGCCGCTGCTACTCTCCGCATTGTCCTGTTCAAAGCTTGTGCTCTCCTCTGATGGAGCAGGCGGCTCAGGTTCGTCCACAGTGCTTTCATCCTCCTTAGTGTGAACATCTCCTGTCTCAGATGAGCTTCCTTCCCTTTCAGAGGATTCTGTCCTTGTGCTTACAGGCTCTGAAGAACAAAGTGGAAGAATTGCGCTGTTAGATTCTGAGAAAATGTTGATCTGTGGGTTTTAATAGTCATTTTAAGGATTTTTTTAATTTGAAGCAGAATGTATGAGTTGAAACATCAGTGTTAGGTGATGAGGGTAACATTTAATTCTGATAAAGCTGCTTATTATGCTGTGGTAGGAAAATATCACTGTAAGAGATAAGAAGCAATTAAAGAGATAAACTTAAATATCACAGTTGGTGTAAAGCTGGATTTACTGTTGACTAAAGGACGTTTTAAGAGTCCCACAGTTTTTGTCAGGTTTTAATTTATACACCACTTAAGTTCATGTTGTCATTAGTCTACACGTGATGATACTGAAGATACAATTAACCTTGAACTCCACTGAAAAGGAGACCACCATTGTTCTAATTACATTCAGATGTGCATACAAATTGGGACAATTTCAGTGAGCAGATGCTCTGTGGTGTAAAGCCTTTGTAACAATGAAAAGGAGAAGGCCTGGGAGGTGCTTTGCTCTTTAAAATCTTGATTCAGCTTCCTTTGCATTGTCTCATGCAAACTGCAGAAACTTGAAGTCCCCATGTGATGTCTCCATGTCTGCTGTAGCCCCAATATGAAGTTAAATGTTTTAATATGTAGCCTCTGTCATAACCTAAGAGCCAACGGCTTTGGTATGACCCCTTAATAGCACTTAGTGACCTCCTTCACTTCTGGTTGCACGTCATGAATACCCTTAAGCAGAAAGTCCAGAATAAGCCCCTTGATCTAAATTTATACAATTAACAGCGACAAGACCGCAAAGACACTCAAGTTCTTCAGTTCTTGGAGAGTGATAAAGAACACAACCTGCAGAAGACTTCGCCACAGGGCTTATCAGAATGAGAATAAACACTAGTTTGTTTCATGCAAACTAAAATCATAAGCCTGAGTCTGACTTGTTTTATTACATAAGTGTAAAACTGCTATAAAACTGTACAACAGTGTTGTGCGTGTATGCAGAGGGTTAGGTTAGCTTAGAGATTTGCCCAGGGAAAGAGCTAGGGTGACTGTTTGGCATCTGGGCAGCAGCAGCCCCCCCCCCCCCCCCCCGGTCTTTACACTTTTGTAAGGGTGCAACTAAACTACTAGATGTTAATGGATAGACAACTACCCATTAACACTCAGCACATATCCACAGTTTTGCTGCTGTTAAGTTTTAATACTTAAACCAAAGTGTGCATGAGTTCACACTTACTGTGATCACAAGTTGTGTCACAAGACGTTCCACTTTGGTTATCTTGACCACAGGACACTTCTAAAGATTCTGGCATCTCTGACAAGCTCTCCGACTCTTGACGACAAGAGGACTCTTTTTTTCCATCTTCTGTTTCCTCCTCTTCCTTTTCATCAAACTTGAGCCTCTTGACCTCTTGCCTGTCAGCATCAGAATCCTCCTCCTCCTCGAGGTGTTTGTTTTTTGTCCCACTGTTTGGTGTTATTTCAGCCTCTGATAGCGAGGGATCACTGCAGCAATGACAGAAATGCAAGAAATCGGTTCATCGACATTTGAACCAATGTGACGGAAACAGTGCCACGTCTGTTCTCGTTACTTTCAATTACCTCATGTGTTGCTCCTCCACCTCCTCTGTGGTTGGCTCTGGCTCTTTGCCCACTGGACAGTCAGGAAGCCCATTGGTGGAGAGCGAAGTTGACAATGACAACTTTGGTCTGTTGAGTGGTTTTGGTGTGGCTGGTCCATTTACATTTCGACTGCAAGAAAAGAAAAAGACAATTTTTCATAAACATCATAGGAGCTGATCGGCAACACTACTAAGAGTCAAATTAACAAGGAAGACTGATCTGTCGTCAATATGGTGTGATTGTCTGTTGGTTATCTGCTCTAAATTAAAATAATGATGTGAATGAGGCAAGTTTCAATTTGTGGAAGTCAATCCCTCACAAGTATGTTGCTCCTACCTGTCTGAATATAGAGTCGAGTTACCAGGAAACATTACTCCATTCATTCTGTTTACACTGGACGCACCGTTTTTCCTTCAAAGAAGCACAAAGGCACAAAAACAACAGCTCAGTTTAACTTTGTGTGACAACATAAGCAAGTTCAAGGTAGCTGTAAATGTGCATGAGTAGCAGGAATACTGTGTTCATCAGTGCACTTACTCTGACGTGGGATACACACAGCTGACAACCCTTACATTCTGAAATACATAAATAACAATTTATAATTAAGAATCATTTTTTATAGCCAGTGGAGATTTGTTAAATCAGTAATCACAAGTATATCTTATCTTGAGTGAAAACACATTGTATTAATGTCTGTGGACAAAGTAGTGTGGTGTCATACTGACCTTCTCCAAACCCCTGAGAAACTTGTCTGTTCCTGTGTAGTTTCTATTGGGGTCCATCAGCAGTTCACACAGACGCTGGATGGTGAATGGGATTCTAGAATATTTAGCAAGGAATAAATTTGAGATTAGACACACACAGCCATATCACAGCCAGGTACAACACTGCTTTGAGAAATTGCCAAAGCAGGATGCATTAGAGCAAAGAGAGGGAAAAAACTGTCTGACGCATACCACTTGGTGCTATCTGGCATTGACATGCGTCTTGTGTGGTCTGATCACAAGGGGACAGCTCTAAGAAAAGGTGTGAATACACCCAAGACACTCTGGGTGGCATTGAGATCCAGTTCCCCAGGCAACATTTAGTCCTCGGCCACACTGAAGGAACGCCTACTCAAGTGGCATCCTCTGTTTAAGTCCATTTACGTATCAATTCATAGTTACCCATACTATTCAGCTGGTTGTCATATCATGTTAGCTGGCCTTGTCCACAAGGTCTGAAAATATTGACAAGTCCATAGACATATTTTACAAGTGTGTCAAACATCTTAGACAATTTGGTTTGACTGGAATACACCAAGAACAATCTACAGAAAACTAGTAGAACTAGTAGATTTTACTGCATTTAAAAATTACATTTTAAGTAGCTGTAGAAAAAAACAACTATCCCGGTCAATGATGAATAAATTACACCACAGAAAATTTCAGATGTGATTTTAATTCCATGATATATGAATTTGTTTTTTGTATATGTTTCATTCACTCCTAAATATCTCCTTGTGGCCATGTCTTAATTCAGTTGATAACAATACTAATAAGGACATGGAGAGGCGTTGCATTTGTGTAATTGAACTTCCTTATCACGTAATTTAATACATGAACTTGTGTATTTTGTTAGTAAAAGTGAGTTGTTATTATTAGATTTACTCACCCATTGTAACCATCCACTATTTTCAAGATCCTCGTCTTCATCTCTTCAAAGGGAACATACTCGACATTGGGATTATGTGAGGCTCTCTGTTCTGGTGTTGAAGCCTGGAAATCATCCATGACTTTCTCCAACTTAAACATGAAGTACTGTTTTAACTGTGACCACAGGATCCTGGAAGGTGTTGGAAAAGCAAGTAGATATGTCAGCCACACAAAAGAATAAAAAGTCTTGGAACACATTTTTGACAAGTAGATTTCAGTCAGACTCAGTCTGTCATCACTCACAGTGGCTGTCCTGTCTTGGCGACATGACACAGGAACTGCTCTAGTACAGGACAGGTCTCTTTCTTCGCTTTCTTCTCAAAATCTGCAATTACAAATACCCACGTGAAAAAAATGAAAAATCTGGTACACATAGTACACGAATCTGACATGAACCTAAACACACATGATCAACCCGTTATAGTATGAAAATACCTTTAGTACACTAGTATTTTTTTCTGTATTTACAACCGTATACATCAATAACTCTAAACTAATCAATCAGCATGATCAAGACATAGTTGAGTGGCAAAATAACTGATGTAGGAATTTAACAATTATTATAGATAGATACTTTTTTTGTAATTGTAGACAGAAGTAGTGGCAGTTATTACTTTAGGCCTGATACTATGAAACTCACAAAAAAAATCAGGCTATCAAAAAGCCTCCTGCAGGACAAGTGACAGAAAAACAATCCTGCTTTCAGTTTATAGATGAACAGTAAAACATCTCCTGACAGTCAGCTATTGACAGTGACCCTGAAGAAATGATCTTAATAGAACAGGAAATAGTCCATGTAACTGAGCATAGCAGAGAACAAAGAGATCTAAACTTATTTATTATTTGCGTTAATTTATTGACACTGACATTGCATTTCGCTCCGTGCTTTCCAGCTGAACATAACAATTCCTATTGATATAATGTATCAATGAACATGACCTGGATCCGTGTATGGGTTAGTGAACAGGTCTTAGGGCCTCAGCGTTCAGGGGGTCTCAGGACCAAAGCCTCTGTAAGAAGTGACTGGCAACACTTCTTGTTTTTAAAGTGCTCAGTTAAAAGAATACAGACATGGAATGATTTAAAAAATACACATCATTTGTTAATTCATGTTTTTTTTAACCAAAAGTCACCATTGGCCATTTGGAGCCGATGAGCAAGAATTATAACTTTTTATTATGAATTATGACAAGAATCATGCAGGAAACTCAAATTAGGTTGAAGACCGTATTAGACTTTATGAGGGAACTGAAGTCACTCCTCAATAACAATACTTCAAGCTAACGTTGCTACAACATAAGACCATTCAGGACTGTGAAATTTGAATTCAATAAAAGTGATTATCTTTGAAAACCCATTGTGGGAGACATGCAGACACTCTGTCAAACACCAATCTCAGTCTACAACATGGAAAGTTACAGTGAAAGTTAGCAAGTTAGCATGTTTACGGTGTCGTTACCCAGCAACCTGTTTACATAACCGCGTCAGTGGGAGAAAGAGGATAAACTCGTTTTTAATTTAAAATAACAATATGACCAAGTTACTTCTTGTGTAAGGTGTTATCGCTGTGCTAGCCAACATTAGGCCAGGCAGAATGACACCAGTGTGCCTCTTCTAAACGCCACTCGATGATGCTAAGCTAAGCTACGTAGTTAGCAAAAGACATTACAGAGGTTTTCACACCAAAACAAACGTGAAACACATTCGCTGACTACGAATCGCTCGCGCGGATACGCGTTAGCATCACCTTGAAACGCTTCCAGCAACGCGTCGAGGTCCATTTCTGTGTCCAGTCCCTGGCAGGAAGTACTGGCTAGCTAGCAGTAGCACCAGGTAGCTAGCTAGCTAACGAGCAGAGCTAGCGGCCGCTGCGCACGCGCACCGTTACGTATGCACACTTGCGGAAGTTGCGTTTATTCAGAAATCAACACACACACAAAAAAAAAACACCTCGTAACCAGCAGGACGGAAGTGTTGGACGTTCTCACGCTGCACAACAAGTGGTTTAGTCAAAGTGAGTGTGGAGGTCGGAGGGTCGCAGGCTGTCAGCGGGCTGCGTCGCTTTTCTCCCCCCCCCCCCCCGTTGTTGTGACGGCGCAAACCGGCGGAGCGACCAATGAGTCAGCAGCTGATCTAGGTTCACTTTACCTAACCAGCCCACTGAGAGGAAACGGTGGGACGCATCTCCATCAAGAGGTCCGCTTCGTTTTATTTCTGCAGAGCGGTTCTGGTTCCTCCAGAGGCGACGCAAACAATGGCAGTTCCCGTAGCTGCGTTACCGCTGAGCGCCTCGTCCAGCCCGGGTCTGCTGGAGCACAACATCCACATCAGCGACATGGATCTCGGGAGGATTCCAGGCGACAGTGACATCGACAACCTGCCTTTACACTCGCCGTGGACCTTCTGGCTCGACAGGTAACAACACTGCTCTCTCTTCCTCCATCTTCCAGTCAAGGGGGATGCACCTTTTTCTAATGGGAACAAAGAAAGCAGAGGATCAGGGCCCGAGGGTAAAGAAGCAGCTGTAACCCAGATCACTGGTGTTTAATGGTGTTTTAACAGAGACGCAGCTATTGTCTGTTGTAATAACACACATATAAAATGATAGAAGTGCCTGTTGTTGTATTTGATGCAGCTTTTCAGCCTGCTTGTTTTTTCCGTGACCTACATACCCAAGTCCTTCACTTAGCAGTCTCTTAAAATAAACACAAGCACGTAATTTTGACCAACTGGCTCCAACATAATAACACAACTGGATTTCACACAAGGTCGTTTAGAGTGTATCTATCTGCCTTCACTTGTATTACAGCAGCACAGGCTGTACAGTTATAAAAACCTGTTGATCCACTGCTCATGTGCCTGTTCTCAAAGATCATTATTTTAAAACCCGGCATTATTAGAAACACAGCTCCCAATTTAGCATTCCCAGCTTTGCACAAGATTGACACAGCAGAATGCAACAGACAGTTAGCATGAGCGTCATCAACCAGACGCTGCTGCGATCAAATGGGGTCAGAGTTGTTTACTGTTTACTGGCTTATTTGTCATCTGATCCCCCCCCCCCCAAAACCTGCCTGCTCATGGGCCTCTGACCTGAAAAGTGTCTGGTCAGTTTGTGAGATCTTCACAAGCTTTAGATTCAAATAATCATTAGACTCTGATTAAATGTCTGTGTTAGTCAAAGTCAACTTTATTAACATTTCTGCCATATGTACACTCGGACATAGACGGGACTGAAGTGCTGTTTCTTATAAGCAGACAGAACATTTAAGAATGCAAGTACTCAAAACAAAGTTAGCATAACATTAGTGCACACATAGTATGCAGTCATACGGCACACAGTGGACAGGATGACAATAGGTCAAACCAGAATAGTGCAAAATGGATTGAGAGTGTCTTTGTTTTCAGATCTCTACCAGGAACAACAGCTGCTGAGTGTGAATCAAACTTGAAGAAAATCTACACCGTGGAGAGTGTCCAGGTGAGATTCTTTTTAAAACACGGCTGCAGCTGGAGCGTGGTGTCACACGTTACTACTTTTCAGTAGAAAATTTCTTTATTCATGCACAAATCAAGATGTTGAGATGTTTATCTTCACACAGCTGAGTTGTTTGTTTTCCTCCCAAGTGCACTGAGGCCAAACCAACATGGTGTCGGAAGCCTTAAATAAAACAGTCTTATCAGGAGACACTGAATGCTTTGTGTTTCACTGATGACTTGACAATAAACCCAGTGTGGAGGATCTAGTGGACGCACTGATAGCACCCCTATATAGTGTGCATACAGGTCCTTCACATGTACAATATATTCAGCCTGATTCTTTTTAAGCTTGTTTTACCTCTTTTGTCTTGGTGGTTTTGTCCAATCCTCTGCCAACATGATTAGTGAATCAGCCATTGAACATGTTGGGTCAGGATTAATAAACAAGGTTACTTCTTGTGGTTAGCAATGAGGAAAGTACTCTGTGGCTTGATATGTGAAACTGCACTCCCGGTGCCAGTAAATGACTCAATATATTGCTCTGTTTCCCTGTTCACCTTCACTCTGGAGTAGAACTTCTGGAGAGTTTACAACAACATACCCGGTGTCTCCAGCTTACCACTGAGATGTAGCTATCATCTGATGAGAGGAGAAAGGAAACCACTCTGGTGAGTTTGGCTTAATGATTAATGAATGTAAATTGCATGTTCAGGCATAAAATACCTGATATTACTTGCTGGTTTGCACACAGGGAAGAAGAAAGCAATGCTAAAGGTGGTGTTTGGAAAATGAAAGTACCCAAAGAGAGCACTGTAAGTGATGTATAATATTCATTATTTGCTATTTGTGTATCAGTTCTTGCTGCTGTAATGGCTCTCTTTTGTCTTCATATTTTTAGTCTTCTGTATGGAAGGAGTTGCTGCTGGCTACCATTGGAGAACAGTTCAGTGATTATTGTCCCTCAGGTAAATTTTTTCACCGCTCAGGTTTTAGCAAATAAATCATTGCTGTTATTGTTCTGTATAATATCTGAACAATACTCTAGTTCTGAGATTCATAAAAGTCATACTCTATTGCTGTTCTTGCAGATGATGAAGTAGTCGGTGTCAGCGTCAGTGTGAGAGACAGAGAAGACATCGTTCAGGTCTGGAATGGAAACGCTTCCTGTGCTACTGATTCAAACATCTTAGGAAGGATCTACGAGCTTCTTCCACAAATACCTTTCAAAGCAGTGTTTTACAAACGTGAGTATTTTTCTTTGAACGTTAACAATTATGTCTCAGGTTTATGTAAATGGATTGATAATAACACTACATAATATGACATCATTGTTCTTGTTTTCTTATATTTCAGCACATGAGCAACACCACGCTTTTGAAGGAGGTCGATCAAGACATTAGCACATTTTCTACACCCGAACCCTCCAGACACACAATATTTTTCCTTGCTTACGAACGTGTTGCGGACTGTGATACATCGGCAAATTTTGATGCTGTTGAGTTCATAGTTGCTTAATGTATCATCTTAATTACCTCAAATGGAGCCCATGTATTATGAAGCTCAGCCGATGCAGTTTCACATCTTCTGAGCACTACTGTCATTCATACTGATTTCCCAAATAACTTTTATTTTAGCTAAAAGCAAAAACAATTTTAGTTTCATTTTATCAATAGTAGTTTTTATATGTTTTTATACTGCATAGTTTTGCAAAAAACCTTTAATGAAAACAGCAGATCATTGTTTAGATGTATTAACAACAATATCATCGACCTGCAGAGCTGGAGCGCCCCTTGTCCCTGCCCCCACCCACCGTTTTAGACCTTTTTTACTTTATACTTATTGTCTGTGTTTTTAAAGGAAACACAAACTTTAAGAGCATTTGTTTGACCTTTATTTGGGCAGACAGCCAAGGAAATCTGAGTGACGGATTTCGAGTGCTGCTTAAAGCCGTTCACGATTATGCCACCAGTGTCTCATAGAGTGGTAAAATTCAGTTTCAGCCTAGATGATGTTAATATGAATTCTCAGTTTCCTTTTCTTAGTGGGTCTGGAGCTTGTGCCTGTGTAAGTCTAAAACGGTAGCTGGCATGGCTCACACACGTGTTGGTCTAAAACAGTGGGGGACAGAGCCTCTCTGGCTGAGTATGTGTCTGAGTCTGTACTAAAGTATATTTTGAGCAGTTTTTTGAGCACAGATAAAGCCTGGCCTCCAATATAAATACTTTTTTTTATCTATAAGTAGAGAACTAGTTCCACAAAGCAAAGCTTTACCTTAACAATACATTACAAGGCTTTTCTAGTCAGCTCTCTTCTCTGTTTTGTATGTCACAGCCAAAACACTGTTGCCTATACAAGAGAACATAAATATTTAGTTTGCTGTAATGCTAATATGTGAACAGAAAATTGCACATTCTTTTTTAATTGTTTTCTTCGTTAGGTAATGAGTGAGTTATTAGTAGAATATGTTTTTGTCACGTTAAAATGACCTCAGTACACAAACTATCATGAGTAGATGCTGAGAAATATATGCAATCATTTCTATTCTGTAGATCAAACTTGCAGTGTTGTGGATGTCCCAAATAAAGCACTTTGTTTCTTACTGTAACTGTATATGACATCAGAGAGTCCCTCCAAGATTATATGGAGCTGTGGCACCTGAGACCAAATACGCTTTGGCTTTGTGTCACCTTTTTCTGATGACGTGTAAAACAGTTTTTTGTTATGAGTTATGATTTGTTTGCTTTTAGTACTAATTAATATTTTTGTATTCATATGACCTGTGTTAAAACCCTACATTCGGAAAGCAGATAAAAACTAATTATCTCATGACTCAGAGAGATCTGTCACATGGGGCACAAAAATAAACCTGTTGCTCTTTTGTGGGTATTTTAATGAGTTTGTACAATTTGTTGAGGTCATGCAATCAGTGCAGCAGGGTCAAATCTGTGTGAAACATGTCATCAGATGGTTTTCCACTGCTGCTCCAAAACAATTTCAGTGTCCCTCAAATCCATAGCTTGTTTTCTGTGTTCTTACATGTAATGGGTTGTATATGTGTTAATGAAATTTAGGAAGTTAAAGCATTGTACAACTCACCAAAGGCGCCTTTCCTGTGTGTTTAGGTATTAAGTGTATGACTGATGGGGTGAGAATGTCGATTATAGGCTGCAAAGAACAGAGCATAATTTCTTTAGTGGTTGTAAAAAAAAATACTGAGACATTTTAGAGTAATCTCTACAGAGATATGGAGTATGCATTGAAATGCTGCTATGATTCATCAATAAATCAAATATTTAATTATTTAAAATGCTGGTGTCTCTGCTAAAGTCAATTCACAGAGTTAGTTTTCGCACCACTGACTTTGCCAAGCTTTCTTTTGTCGTCTCTGTATTTTCCTTTTTTCATGTAATGATTTTTTAAACAAATGCAGTACATAAATACACACAAGAGAAGAAACCACACTGTCCCCCTGCACATATACAGACCTTGTAACCGATTGTTGATCTTAGACTGTGCCTTGTGTTTACCAGCAGTTCAGAATGTTAATGTCACCTGTGTTCATGTTGGCATGTTGGACTTTTATCATGTGTCTCTGTTAAATTGTACATGTGTTTGAAAAATAAAGTCACTGAAAGCTCTACATGTTGTTGTTGTGAATAGTTGCGTAACGAGGATATCAATACTGGGGGAAAAAGCATGTTTGATTTGGACTGTCGGACCATGTTTTTCTAGAAACTATGGCCAGGTCAGATGGTGTTCATGGGGTTGTTCATTATTTCCACTTATTGTAATTATCAAGGCATTGCATGACCGTGATAATAACATTGTCCATACTGAGCCTTTGAAAAGCTTTGATTTCACATAGAATCAAGTCAGAAGGAAACCAATGCTTCATGACAACCAGCAAGAAAATACCTCCCTCGTGTGGCTGCCTACAAGTATTAACACTAAAAATAAGAATATAACCTTCCTCCAATACAAGGATTGTATCTGTCAACAATGAACTATAATTACTGATCATATGTAGGAAAGAAGCAAGGTTATTTTTTTGTCTCTTATCTTATTTTTTTGTTTTGTTTTGCATATGTTGACCTTAGTTGCTTATTATTAAAATGTATTTACACAGTAAACAAGCCTATTTTGTTCCCCACTAAAGAGAAGAGCATATGCACCCCAAGATATACGTGATAACTCCTCTTCTGCAGGCTGGACAGTTCACACTACACAATGTCACTGATACTGTCAATCTCAAATATTTATTTTTTATATCATTACAAAAAAAAGTAAAAAAAAAAAGTATTTCCACTTTATGCTGCTTCATACTTCTACTCTGATATATTTCAGAGAGAATTATTGTATCTCAATCCACTGCATTTATTTGGCAGCTTTAGTTCCTTTAAAATGCAGATTTTAAACAATAGATAATATAAAGGAAAAACTGTTAAAACACACTGTTAAAGATTTTAAAAGTGGTTTTGAACATTTTCGCTTCAGAAGAAGAAACTTTGTCATTTCAAATGTCTGAGTTGTTAAAAGCTTTTTCCTCTGAAGTTCTCAAATGCTTCAATGATCCATCTCACCACAAATCAAAGAGAGAAACCAGCTCTCACAATATATCTAATGTCCCTGTACATAAAACTGTTCTTCGTGTATTTTACCGTAGCTTCACTTGCTGCTTCAGTATAGGTGATCTAATAATGCCATGGAGCTTAATAAAACAATTCTATAATCGGTCTATAAAGTACTTTTATTTTAAAAATGTATCTACATTTTACTCGCCTGTACTCTGAGATTGAATGTGCTCTTGAAAATGTTTATCATGTGACATGTTGCGCACAAAGGGTAAACAAGAAGCAGATTGTCTACTCTGGAGTTGGTAGAATAGTAAATACTACAAACAAACAACATCAATGGTGAAGGAGCAGTTTTCACACATGACCATCAGAGAATGTGCACATGATTAAGTTGAATGCCTAAGCTATAGATATAGAGTGTACAGAGTGGATGAACTGCCTTTATATGCTCTGGGGTCTGTATGGTCAGTGATACAGAGAGACATGACACCTCTATTGCACAACTTGACACTGGACTGTGAAGCCTCACTGTGGCTGTGCACTACAAGCTCTAACTTTATGTGCAATGTCAATGTAAGCATATTATTATTATTATCTTAAAATGTGTATAAAAGTTAATAACATGACTTTCTACTCTTCCTCAAATACTAATACTAATATATATCAACAGTTCACTATAACAGAGGAGCCAATCATTTCTTTTGCCAAAGGGATAGTTCACCCCAAAATGAAAATGCACTCATTATTTACTCACCACTATGCCAATGGAGGGGTGGGTGAAGTGTTTGAGTCCACAAAACACTTTTGGAGTCTCAGGGGTAAACAGCACTGCAGCCAAATCCAGTACGATTGGGGTAAATGGTGTCCAATTCTTCAAACATAAAACAACAACAGAAAATCAATTGTATTGGATTTGGCTGCACCGCTGTTTACCCCTGAAACTCAAACACTTCACCCACCCCTCCGCTGGCATGGTGGTGATAGACAATGAGTGAATTTTCATTTCGGGGTGAACTATCCCTGATATTTGATAGGATTCACTGAGGAGAAACATATGTAATATCAGGGAATATAAAAACAACATTCAGGATTTTATGTTTTATATAAATATCAATATAAACAATGGCCTTGAGTTAATATCTTGACGTACAGGAGAAGCCGAGCAGACGATTGACGGATGAATCATAACTAACCATAAAAAACAAAACTGATCTATTAAACAACACAAACATTTTATTTTATTTTATTTTTTTAACTTAAAAACCAAAAGAAGCGAAAATCTCTCGATGATCTCAAACAGTCCCGCGTGTCGCCATGACGTCACCACTGTTTACTTTCACCTAAGCCACGCCCTCTGTTAGCAACTTGTGGCTAGCTCGGCTACAGGGAAGCAGCAGCAGCAGCAGCAGCTCCGAGGTTCCGCTCCTTCAGACGCCGACACGAGTCCAACACTGTCCGTCCGCTCCTAACTCCGGTGAGTGAACTCCAGGTCAGCGCTCTGCTTCACTGGACGATGGCGAACCGCGGCGCTGGATCCCATTTGTGTTATTTCAGCCTGTTTTTTTAATTTGTCGTTTTCTCTCCCGAGCTAGCGCAGGGACGGGGCTGCTAGCTTTTGTTGTGCTGTTGACGTTGACGCTCCCGCATCGCTCGTCGAAAACTGATTTTCAGTCTCTTCGGCGTCGGTTTCATTGAAAGATGGTGAAGCTGTGTCATGCGTGTGTGTGTGTGTGCGTGACATGTTGAACTCCTGAACATGCGGTGCACACGTCAAGCTAAAGGCTGGACGCGGACTGCGGTGGTTTTTTTAGCGGATGTCGGGTCCATTCATATCGCGTTGGGGGCGAACTCGACGTTTCTGCGGCGAGCGAAGCTAACGTTACCTCCACGTTAACGGGGATTCACGATACATTTACGACGTTTCCCCGGCGGGAGACGTGTGTGTGTGTGTGCAGGAGATATTTGAGGCTAAGCTGCTTCACAAACAACACGGAGCCAGATCCTCAGACATTATCCGAGTTTAACACGTGATCCAACTCTCGACAGTATGAACCCTGCACGAGATGATTTTATTTTTTGAATCGTCTCACTGACGCTGAAACAGTAAATCTGAAGACAGCCCCTGAAACTTGGGTCGAATAATTGCTTTGTAATTCACGACAAACTAAGTGTGTAGGGAACCAGATCGAGACAAGGAGAAAGTTACGTGATTAAAAATGTAAAATCAAAGCTAAAAGCACTATTTATTGTGATATGTGTCTACTTTTTAAAATCAAAAATAGATCCTGTAAAACACCGAAGCAAAAACTATACATACTGAGCATAGACACAAATCTCTTTGTTTATAGTTTTCAATATTCTGCTATATATATCACATAATAAACTAATTACACTCTATAACACTCTTTTATAGCTGCCTTTATACTATTTGTATTGAATTATTTGCTTTGTTGATTAATGTCACGTGAAAGAGCTGCAGATTATGCTGCTCCTTTCTTTTGAGATTTGAGATTTTGTGTTTGCATTTAAATTGTTTTGTTCGGTCGGTGAACTAAACATACCCTGTTAAAAATATTCACATATATATAGTACAATACATGTATATAGTTTATTGTGGTTACCTGTTTTTTTTTTTATTAAGTTCACAGTGCATGGTATCACTTCTCTTTCGAATGTATTTCCGTGATTTGAGACTTTTGGCCTTCACTAGACTACTTCGGAGATATTGACTTGTAGTGCAAGTGTAACATCACGCATTAGAAGATAAAGACTGCGTTTAATGGGGGGGGGTGGCAGTTGTTTGCTCTTTCGGAAAGGTCTCCTCGCAGTGTTTCCCTCATTTCCTCCCCATTCTTTATGGAGTGGTGGCCCCCGCTGCTAGAGAGTTGCCCCTGTTGTGAGAATACTTAAAAAAACAGTTTTAAAAAAATCATCATGAGCATATTATTTAGCCCATTCCTTAGACAGGTGCACTGCAACACGACTGTTCAATTATCATAATCCCACAGTAGATAATATCTGATTTCACTCGCAGTGGAACCGAGGTGGGATGATCCCCGTGTTCAGCCTGGCTCTTACAAACCAAATCACCCCCGGCATCTTCAAAAATGCCTACAGGAAACACTGCCCTTTGTCTTCACATCTAATCCCCATCCTGAAAGCAAAAGTAAACAGTGGAAAACCTCACCAACAACCGCCTGTTTTGATTAGATAGGTTGTAGTTTCAGAAAAAACAGGAGCTCAGTTTTAACAGTAGAAGTTCTAACTTGTGTTTGAATGACCTCGCTGCAGCTGCAGACATTAAACGGCACTCAGTTGTTTCTTGTCACTTTCAAACACATAAATGACTGAATGTTATGTCATCTGTATTTGGTTTGTTGCTTGGTTCGGACTTTATCAGTGTATACAGTAAAGCGTGATCTTATCATCATGTCAGATGCAGCCTAAATGTTGACGCGATTGATCGATCAACAGATTGATTTCAGTTTGTAAATCTGACAGTAAGGTAATCCTGAAAGTAATGATATTATCACTGAGTCTACGTGGTCAGTTTTATCTCAGGCTTTGTCCGTTGGTTTCCATCTGTGCACATTATTTGTTTGCCCACTTTGTTTACCTTTATTTATGCTGCTTAGCTTTCAGACTCAAACACTCTCAACCTGTATATATAATAGTCTACTTGTGCATTGTACTACCTGCCACAGCCGTTTATTGCACCACCTGGTTAATGGTAAATTGTTCCAGAAGGAAGATATGTTTGCACATAAACACAGACCCAGGGCCCCTGTGTTTACAGTAGCCATGGCAGCACTCAGTTATTCAACAAATAGACCTGTGCTTGTTCCTCTCCCACTTGTAGAAGAGAATGTTTGTCTTGGTGGGTTGGGTGATAACCGTGTAGTTCTTAACTTTTAGTGCTACGTTCTGTTCCATACAGCACAGTTACTTTCACATAGTGAATGACTGCATTGTCAGTGCATTACAGCGACTATAGAATTCTGTTAAGTTTTCCTCGGGGCATGGTACTTGTAATTACTTGTTAAGTGATAGTTTTGTCAGTGAGTAAGCAGTATTGTGTTTGTGTTCTTCCTGTATTTCCTCATATTGTTCTGCTCTCTCCAGCTGTTTTCATTTACGCACATTTCCTTTCTCTCAGGTCAGTGAAGTCCAGATGCATGAGTCTGGGTCAGAACCAACAAGCCACACAATTCCAGCAAGTCAAACAGAGAACGAGAGTCCTACTGAGAATGAGAGTCGACTGAGCAGCAGCCTGTCTCCTCCTCCAGAGGCTCCAAGGGTCAGTCTTCCCAGCTGCAGCTTTCTCACTCACTAGCATTGGTTTTAAACTTTTTTATTCACAAAAGAATTAGTGCATGTGATGCTGAGTCTTTGCATATTCCACAAAAAAATATCACCGTGGCGTGTAATGTGTAATTCAACATGAAATTAATTGGCAACTCTTTTGATGGTTGATCAAGTTTTTTGGGTCATTCTCCAAACAAGATGCCCAACATTTCCTGTTTGTAGCATTCAAATTGTGCTGATTTCCTATTTACAGTTGAACTGTTGGTCCCAAAGAGTCTTTGGCAGAATTAATCGTGTGCTCGCAAAATTATAGTGGCAGCTTTTAGTTTTTTCCTGGGACACACGTTAAGCCATCCGACACTTCTCAGTTGTGAGGATTTGCTGGTTTTCACTGTTTTCTGCTTTTCATTGGTTGTTGTTGGACAAAAGAAGCAATTATACAGTGTCACTTTGGTTTGATCTATCAGGTTTAGTGGCTCAATCACAGATTATACTTTTTTCGTGGCAGCCTTGAAATGATTCTGTTCAGAAAAGCCATTTTTACCACTGTGCAGTTTCTTCTGTACCACACCATGCTGCTTCACAGGGGCATGTGTAAATATTTGTTCACAATGCTACGTAGTGTATGTGTTGCCCCTAACACATCTGCTCTTACTGCACTTTACTGTGAATCATAATTAGATATGCTACATTTGATTTTATCCACAGCTGGTCTGGTCTCCTAACACCATATATTTTCTTGTCAGTCTTCTCAAACATAAAACGTAGAAGGTGATACTGAACCGAGGGCAGACAGCTTACCGATGTTTGAGAAGTTAAGCTATTTGTTTTTATACGTGTCAAGGTATTGCTGAACCTCTCAGTTTGTCTGTCTCGGTTTCTCTGAAGCTCAGTGTTTTCTATTTATGCTGGAGGGGACCACAGGAGTGGGGGGAGGTTATACTGAGGTTTGGAGGGGGAGACGGAGCACCGGCTCCTGCTGGGCCGAGCGATCTGCGTTTTATTCTTAAGTTTGTTTACACTCTCGTCATGTGGGTTAGAGGGGCACGGTTAGAATGCAAGGCAGCACATCATTGCTGAGAAGCCATATATATTTATGTTTTAGGAAGACTTGTGAATGTAGAGTGTCAGGTTTGTCCAAGTCAAACAGTTTATTTGTGAGATTATAGTCACAGAATATTTTGATCAGGATTTAACATTTGCTTTGACAAAATATCTGTTGTTGCCAAATGTAATATCTTTAGATCTTATCTTATTAAATCTAACAAGTATAACTGCTTCTGCAAATTGTTCCTGCTTTTGGCTCGGGCCACACCCATCAGCCCACATTAGCAAGTATTAAATCTCATAAGAAGGAACATATTGTGTTTGTTTTTCAGCCAGTTTTCAGTGTTTCTATTTGCTGTCAGTCATCTCAGAGTTCACAAGACCAGTCTTGCGGGAACAGATCAGTGTTTACACTCAGTTGCTCGCTGGTATGACTTTCAACAAAAACAACAACAGAAGATGTTTGGACTTGCTGGCTGCCATGGCAACGGGGATTAGGCAAAGGCTGTTGTTGTGTTGATGGTGTCCACAGAAAAATAGAGGGGCCAACTGGCTCTGTCTGTGGGATAGACCTATTTTCAATGCTTTGGTGGCCACCTCTGCAGCATTGAATTTCACAAGAAAGGACAAACCAGGAGGCAGTCGTCTGTTATTGTTAGCCCAGAGCCTGTGTGAAATTCACTGTCAGTTTGTTTACCCGTTTCAAAACAAGCCCCAGCCTCGGAGAGAAATGTTTGTTTGTGGATCAGGCCTTAATTAAAATACGAATCTCAAGTTCTGTTTTCGTAAACAGGCCCTGTATGCTTTTTATTCATTATTTATATCTCTGTGCAATTTTGATTACTCTGTTTATGTTTACAGTAAACATCCCTTGAGCTGTGAGGCTTGACAGTGAGGGGGGAGGGTGTGGTAATTGCTGCATTCCGAGCAGAGGATGTTGTTGTTGTTTTTGTGGCACTGGTTGTTGTTTTGGTGGAGCTCTAATTCCCCTAAGCCACCCAGAGTTGTTGTTGTTTATGTTTATTTCATTTTTAGCAGAAAAATTGCAAATTGCAATTTTTTCTAAACTGACCAGTGAAGTAGAACAGATAAATAAGCAGAACTCTGTGTTACTATCAATTTTATTCTGAACTGGGGCAAGAGAGATAGGAGTAGAGCTACAATAATTTGTTGATTAATCAATTAGTTCAACTGTATTGACAGAGGAAGAATTATATAAGTCATTCATAGACATACAAACACATTTGAAGACTATTTTACTATTTTCTGATATTTTATACACAAATCAAATCAGGAAAGTTTAAATCACGTGTTGAAAATAACCGCAAATGTATGTTTGTAGTTTTTAGTTATCTTTCATCTGCTGTTTTATATAAATACAGTGAATTAAACACCCATGTAAACCACCTTCGTACCCCACCTATTACCATATTGTGATATTTATGACGCTGAGTTTCTCTCCTCTCTATCAGAGCATATGGGCGAAAACTACAGTTCAGTGTGAGAACAGACTCTGTAGTGAGAGTCATTATTTAAAGAAAACCCCGTTAGAAAATGTGTTAAACTTACAGATATGACCGAGGAATCCGTTGATATGTGGCTGTTTTCCGTAATCCCCCCGCCATGATTGAAGAGACATGGTCTCTTGTTTACATGTAAATACACTGATTGTTTTTATGGAGATGGGATAGATTGGATGTAAGTGGCACGCACACACATGGCCACATCCATTTTGTAAATTTTTTGTCACGGGGGTTGTTTGTCATCCACAGTGTTGTCCTCCTCTTCTGTGGTATGGATGTGAATTCACTGTTCTATTCTGATATGCTTTTTCTTTGGATGATGCAGGTTCCAGTGTCATTGTCTGTGATGACCCCACCAGCAGAGGCACCACAGCAGCTTCAGCAGACCCCACAGCAACAGATCCTCAGTCCTCAGCAGCTCCAAGCTCTGCTCCAGCAGCAGAAAGCACTCATGTTACACCAGGTAATGTGTGTTTTATAAAAGCTTTGTGTGCATGTTTGCTCCCACTGGTTTTATTGTCAATAAACTTAAATATTCACCAACATTTCTGCAGCAACAAATTCAAGAGGTCTTCAAGAATCAGCAAGAGCAGCTAAATATGCAGTTGCTACAACAGAAGAATGCTGGGATTGTTAGCCAAGAGGTAACATTAATTCATTACAGCATTATTTTTATCACTTCATGAATATTTGATTATTATATCAGTATTTATTATGCAGCCATGATAATCAACTCCTACTGAGTCTTTCTCAGTTCAGTAGCACTACAGGTTAATGGATGGAATTCTTTAGACAATAACTGTAATTATTCTCATCGGGGTTAGGGTTAGTATCTTGTCCTGTCCTCGCCTGCTTTGAGTTTATTCTTCTAAGATGCTTCACATGTTTAGATCTGACACGTAACTGCACCTGTGGTCTCACATACTTTAGTGCACACTCAAGTCCCAGCTATTGTCGTAACTCACACCTCAACTTGTGTGCATGTACTTTTGTCACCTCATCTGTCTTGACTGTTGACACACTTTGAAATTCTCTATCCACTTTCAGACTTAACTTGTACTTGCTATTGTTCACTTAACTGAAATCCAGGTCACACGAGTCAGAAAGTAGCTAAATGCACACGGCAGCAGTGTGAAATGTGCTCAGTGTGGTTTTTGTCCATTTAGATGAAAACTGAATTTCTTTGAGCAGTTTGAACACAAGCAAAGTACAGAAAGATTTTATTACAATGGTCGACAGAGAATATTCAACATAAAATGAGTGAAACAGTGAGCTTGTTTTATCTAAATAGCAACGTAAGCTCATTGATTGAACCTGACAAAGGCACATTTTCAAACCTACAACACATGTCCAGTGTGATGTTTAATGGTTCAATACAGGTTCTGTTATCTCATCCAGCTATGCTTGGTATGGAAAACAGAAATGGAAATCCACTGACTGACGTTCTGTCGTTTGTTCTGTCACAGCTGACAGCTCAGCAGATCGCCATCCAGCAGCAGCTCCTTCAGATGCAGCAGCAACATCTCCTCAACCTGCAGAGGCAAGGCCTGCTGTCTGTCCTTCCCACCAGCCCCAGCACAGCTCCAGGTATTCTGTCCTAAAGTTGTCACTGCATTTTCTTTTACTTTCAGGTTCAATGGTTGTAGTTCGCTAGTGTCTTGTTTGTCTTTGGGTCACTTAAAGCAAACACTGCAAATGTGTACGTGCCATTTCAGGCTCTGAGAATGGTAGCATCCTGTCTACTAGTGGAGACACCAGAGAGTCCTCCGGTCATCAATCTACCCCCAATGGTCATCACAGTCTCCTGAAGAGGAAAGAAAGGTGCTTTAACATATACATAGAAAATGTTTCTGTCAATTTACCTTTATTTCATTTAAAAACTCATAAAGTCTAAAGAAACGTATCAGTTTCATCATGTTTCCTGAGTCTGGGATGGATCATTAATGTTGTCTTTGTTGCAGTGGGACAATGGATGAAAACACACAAACTAGCCATCCTCTGTATGGAAATGGAATGTGCAAATGGCCTGGCTGTGAGACTGTGTTTGGAGACTTTCAGGCTTTTCTCAAGTGAGTAGTCAAAGTTAACTTATTCACTTCTATCTGGACGTGCATTGAGACTATGAAGTATCTAATTATGGAAAAAATGCAAATTCGGAGGGACAAATTAAAGGAAAACCCTAAAAAGGAGAATCACCCTATTAAAAACCATTGGGAGATTTTGGACTGATGTGTCAGACAGTGCTCTGTGCAAGTTGTCCTGGCAGCTGGTGGTGGTTTAACACCCTGCTGTGACACTGCCTGTTGGTTTTCCTTTAATTTGTCACCTCTCAGTATGTTCTGTATTTTTCTCATAGGGTTTAATTATCACATCTTAAATTGGAGCTAAAAGAAATTGTGAAAATCTACTGATATGTACTTCTTACTTTTTAAATATTAAAATTATATTAATTTATTCTTCCAGCATGTTTGCTCTCTACCACACCTGTTGCCTGCACAGTAGTTTCCCTAAAGTATGTCATGATGTAAATTTGTTTCTGCAGACATTTGAACGGTGAACATATACTGGACGACAAGAGTACAGCTCAGTGTCGTGTGCAGATGCAAGTGGTTCAGCAGCTGGAATTGCAGGTATAAATTCAGTCTATTTCTCTTCAAGCTAATCCTTTAATATTTCTTTTTTATCTCAAACAAAAGGGACAGTTAACAGCAATTCACATTTATAAATATACGTATCCAGTCCTTTTCTTAAAACTACTGAAAAGTAAGTTTTCTAAAAACTCCAGGGAATGTCTGAATGTTTGCAAAATGTGTTTTCACACCAGCCCTGGAAACAGAAGTGATGTCTTCAGATAATTACACTTCTCTGGATGCCAGAAACAAACTCATTCCCACACTGAATGTCGTTTCATCATTTAACACAAGCCGTGAATTCTCTGACTCTCAACTTCTATTTCGGTCCTCTCATCTCACACAGCTGAAGAAGGACAAAGAGCGACTGCAAGCTATGATGGCTCATCTCAAGTCCTCTGAACCCAAACCCGCAGTGCAGCCTGTAAGTACCTGCCATGACTGTTTACTTCAATTAAAATAAATATTGTTTTGCTGGCACTTAAAGTGACGTTTTCCTGACTCGGCTACTTTGTGTTTTCAGGGGAATCTGGTGTCTAATGTGTCCTTCTCCCAGGCAACATTGCCCAAAGGCCTTCCTCCTATGAGCCTGTCTCAGAGTGCCACGGCACCGTCCACACCCCTGACGCCACTCTCTGAATCCCCTTCAGTCCTCACTCCCAATAGCATGTTCACTGGGACCCCTGTACGGAGGCGGTACAGCCGCTCAGTGAGCCAAGGTAACGGTGAGATCACGACAAACAACTTTCAAAAATACATTTGTATTGCTGGTTTGAACTGAAACATGATTCTGGTAAGATGCACATACATGTTATTTCACATGTACGCTCATTTCATCTCTTAGAGTGATTTAAATCCTATCATATATCAGTTTCTTTCATAATTGGAAATGGTTCTTCTATGTTTCCAGTCTGTTCTGTCTGTGGATATGTATAAATAATGCTTGTTAATGTTTTTCCACAGATATAATTGATAACAAGGAGTTCTACTTGAGCACAGAAGTTAGACCACCATTCACATATGCCTCTCTAATAAGACAGGTAACGTTTACCGTCCTTACTCAACACAGCCACAGAAATATTAAAACGCTGATGGAAACATGAATTCACAGGCAGATGTGCTCTTCATCTCTTTCAGGCGATATACGAGTCACCCCGGAATCAGCTGACATTAAATGAAATCTACAACTGGTTCACGAGAAACTTTGCATATTTCCGGCGCAATGCAGCTACTTGGAAGGTACGAACCTGTGAAATGTCCTTGGACATCAAAATGTGACACAGGAAAAGTGTTTTGTTGTGTTAAGATGTAACTAGGTTGATGCTAATTTAGTACTTCAGATGTGCACTGCTCCGGATCTAATTCTTTTCTTTCATCATCTTCTAGAACGCCGTCAGACACAATCTCAGCCTCCATAAATGCTTTGTACGTTTGGAGAACGTGAAGGGAGCCGTGTGGACGGTAGATGAAATTGAGTTCCACAGAAGACGGCCCCAGAAGACTGCTGGTAGTGGGTACGTGGACGTGTTCTCAGATAGAAAGTCTCTTCCCCGGCAGTATTTCACCTCGCAGGGACACACGTTGTGGATTCTTGGAAGAATTCGGTCGAACCAATGTGTGAAACATGATTTTGTGTGAAACAAAATAGAGCCACCTCTTGTTTGTTTGCCATTTGCTCAAACCTACAAGTCGCACTAAGACTTTGGAACAACCGTGACCTCTCCCCTTGATACACCGCTATCAGGCGATCATTGAAAATATCATGTGAGGATTTTGTTTTGTCATGCTTTGTAACTATGACTCAAAACACTGACTCGTGTGGATTTCAAACAAACAGACCTGCGATCACTGCTTCACAGTGTACAAGGCTGTTTGAGGGCTGCAGTAGACTGTGCACTGAAAGCCAGTAAACTGTATAAAGATGGATGATCACGGTTCCACCAATACACATAGTCGACCAACCATTTCAGTCTCAACCATCAATCGTGATGTTACTAGTTTTAAAAAAAATCAATTAACTAATTAACACCATTATTGGAAAAATGTCGTGAACGCACATCAGTGTGATGAGAACTGCTGAAATGACAGAAACCACCTCTGAGGAAACGGATTTGACTTTTTAGTTTGGCTAACATGGAGGAGGTGTGGTGCTGTCTATCTTTGTTTCCAGTCTACGAACCCGCCCTGAAGTATGACGTGGCTGTAATCTCAGGTGTCAACACATAGACCTAACTTGTTATAATGTATTTGTGTCCTCACAGATCCATGCTGAAGAACTCTCAGAGCCGTCAGAGCTCAGCTCATCAGGTAAGAGAACATCTGTTGTTCTCAAGTTTGTTTATACGTCAGTGTCATTTAAATGTTTATAATAAGAGGCTGTTGCAGTGAAAGGTGGCTGCAGCTACATATGAAAACTGAGGACGTTTGTTTTTTCAGAGCGGTGGTCTGGACAGCTCTCACTACAGTTCAGCCTCCATAGGCAGCATCCCGCTGCACTCCCTGCCTCATGTTCTCCAAGAGCAGATGAACGGAGCCCTTGCGAATGGATCAGGATATCACAGTGACAGCAGTGCCACACAGTCCCCTCCGCAAGCTTTGTGAGTTTCACCTCCAGCCCTCTGTTCCCTGAGCTCTGCAGTGACCTGGTATTAGCGTCCACCCTGAGTGATCACACCACAAGTGGTCGGTTAACATATGTTAACGCCACAACAACGTGACCACCTCATAATGTCTGATACTTCGCTTAAATTTGTAAAATCATTCACAGCGCAGCTGGACAAGAATTCATTCAACCCCTTCTGACTCTCTCTGCATACAGAGCAGGAGACACACGCAGGACAAATTTAAATCCGGTGTCAGGTGTGAACAGATGCTGTTCACTCAGATCTCACAGGACGGATGTTAACACCAGGCCTTTGACTCAGTTACGGTTTAATATGCAATGATGTGATTAAAAATCCTGATTGTGTGTGTTTTCTTTTAATCTGCATGGTTATGGAACCAGCATTAAAGAGGAGCAGGAGGATGAGGAGATATGTGAAAATTACCCCTACGAATCTCCGGAGAGCACGGACGAGCACGGCCACAGCCCCGAGATGAACCAGGAAGAAGACAACAGCAGCCTAAGGAGGCACAATCTCCATCTGGATCGCATGCCTTCCCTCTGACCGCGAGGTCCGAGTTCTCCGCTGCAAGTTCTCACTCACCGCCTGTGTGACTTTGTATTCCAAAAAAAAAAAAAAAACTGCTTCATCTACATAACCAAACCACTCTGTTCTTTGGGATTTTCTTCAATATCTGCCTTTCTTATTTTCGTTCACGATCTAGTTCTTAAATCTTTCTGTACAGTAGAGTGATATCACAGAAATTGTCTTTTCATGATTTTTCTTATTTTATATATATATATATACCTGTACACAAAAGGACCATGAAGAGCAAAGAAGCCAAAGCAAAGGGAACATCGATGATTAGCACTTCACAATAAAAGAAATCTCCCCTCCTTGTAGCTACTTTATGCTGAGTAGGGGACCACACTACCTGATTTTATTTTAGTAGTCACAATATTTAAAATGTAGAGGAAGTAAAGAAAATGTTCACTGCCAACGTGATCTGATATATTTGTATTTAAAGTATAATCAATTGATCAAAAGAATACGTAACTTCTCTATGCTTGTTTTTTTTTTTAACCCCTCCCACAAACATTGTTCAAATTTGCTCTACTGGAGCTTGTAAGAGTAGATACTATAGATTTACCATTATTGTAAACCGATGCATCTCTATGAATAATAAATTCCTCATGATAAATGTGAACACTCTGTGTCCTCTATCTACATTCATGGTCGTCTTCAGTAATGAAGTTATGGTCTGGTGATGTTTTGTTTTTTACCTGATAACAGCCCCACTTCTCTCCGTCAACGGTAATGACTTCTTAATGGAAGGTAATGGAACAAAGCAAATGTTCCGGGTGGCGAACTTTCCACTGTGGTATGTCTATTTTAACATCCTATAAATTCACCTCTGTACTATCAGCGGATGTGGTTTGAACAATGATCATTGTGAAAACCTCTGATTGAAGATAATACATTACTCCAGGATAATTTTCTCATTGTCCCACAGAACCCAGGTGTTTGATAAGTGGCTCTAGTTCGGCCCTCCGTCGATAAAATGCCATAATTGAGTGGATCTTCTGGGCATCGCAGATTTGTAGTTGTGCTTCGTGACTGGCAAGTATTGATCGACGTGGAGTGTGCTCACAATGCGGGCGTGTGCATGATGATGGGACGTACTTGAGCTCAACCTCAGAGGGATTACAGTGTTGCAGAGGCTTCGGTTTACGCTGTTGGATTGTTAACCAGCACAGACGGGTAATCTTCACAGCAAATTCATCTGCAGGATTATTATTATTAATGTTTTTAACCAGTTTAGTTTTTCTTGCATGATTCCTTTATATTTAACTCAAAAACAAGAGGTTGCATGAATGTTTTATTCTCTGACAAATGTTAGTCTTTAGTTGTGTTTCTCTTCTCACCACTTTGTCCTGCACAAGATGACAACTCCTTCAAAGCCTCCTGTGAATGATCAGGATTATATCAAGCTTGAGGAGCTGGGAGACCATGTTTCTGATGGTAGGTCGTTCAGTTTGTTCTGCTTCTGACTAGAATACTTCATGTGGTCCCTGACCAGTGTTTGCAGGAGAGTTTATTTTTTCCTGAGAAGCTGAAATAGACCCAAATAAATAGAATCTAATCTTATCTCTTCTTGTTGAAGTTGTATGGAGCAAATATTTTCACTTCACATCTCACCTCCCAGACTTGATGTTAATTTTACCCTGACAGATACAATGCAATGCAAAAAAAATATTCACAAATGGTTTCAGTATTTATGTTTATGAATATCAAAACTTACTCTTACATAAAAATCTGTGCTGAAAAGATCAGAATGTATGTTGACACCTTACAAAAACAATTATCTTTAGTAATTGTACTGATTGTTATAATCATATAATAATTTGTGCATCTGTTTCCTGCTTCTTCCTTTTCAAAGGGAATGACCCCAAACCAGTGACTGGCAGTCCAACCAGAGAGACCACAGGGATGTTCGGTGTTCTCCGCAGACCAAGCACCATCTCAGAGCTAGAGCTGGACATGGTAGAGGCCGAGCCCAGCTCCCATGATCCCCTGGGGGGCAGTGAATTGGGCGGCTCCAGCTGCTCCATGTGTTCTGACATGTTTAAGAGCAGCAGCAGCCATTTGTCATCAGATGATTCATACCAGCCGGGCACTGGAGGTACGGTTAACTGCTCGAAGGTAGAGCAGCTGATGCAGTTGAACAGAAAATAGCATGAGAATGTTTTTCTAATCATTAACAACACTATCAAATCTTGATTCATGCTTAGAGGTGCGCCACATGACACCTTCAGAGATTTGAACTTCTCTCTTTTGACCTTTTCCTCTGTTCCTCCACGTCACCACCACCAGATGACTGCGCAGCGCTCCTGCTCGCCTGTCTGTACTGTCGTTTCCACGAGTTAATGGCCCTGCTACCGGATACCTGCGAGAGGGCAGTGAGCCGCTGTTTTCCCTCGTACAAAAACATCATGGCGGCCAGTGAGTGGGATGAGCAGGGACAGGACTGCTGCGGTCACAAGCTGGAGCTGGACTGTAACTTCTTTGAGTCCTGTAAGGACGCAGGCGACCTCGTGGAGCTGGCCATGGAGATATCAGAGGTGTGCTATCGCTGAAACGTTCCCCTCTGACCTGCGATGAAACAAAAATCACCACGTTATACATTCATTTAAAATGATGCTGCTCAACTGACATTTACTTTACACCCTCGTGTTTCTCATGCTGCATATAACAGATAACTAGAGTCAGACTCAATAGAAATAACACCTCCGCCACGGCCCGAAGAAGAAGATTTAAATTCGCCATATCCAGGTTTTCATCTTGATCTGCACCCAATGGCACACACTCATAAAAGCCAGTTCCCTAAATACTTCTTTCATCAAGATGATTCATGGGAAAATGGTGAAAATCTTTATTACAAAAAAACGCCCTATTTTGCGATGTTAAAGAAAGTGATAAAAACAAAATCCTGGATCTGTCAGGTCACGATACCATACAAATAAAAAAAACAAAGTACAAGTATAAGACTTTACTCAATTCCACTTTTAATACCACATTAAAAAGTGAAACGGTCCAAGGTCACACAGATAAGATTGTTTTGACTTCATATTACCATAACACACAGTGCTGGTACATAAACGTATCTTAACATCAACATTATTAATACTCAATCTTAAATGGTCTCCCTACACATTCCTTATGTAGTTAATGCTTCTGGTTATTTTCTTATTATTGCTTCACTTGTGAATACGATGCATTGGCTTCATTGTAAAAAACAAATATTGTGATGGTGTCCCTTTGGACTTTGTTAATCAGTGATTAATTAATCCATAATGATAATAATCATCAGTTGCAGTCCTTTAATGCATGACTTATAATAATCTGATGTAAAAGTACAACTGTCAGGACATGTTTCTGCACGATTGAGTACTTTTACTTTTCCCATAGCCGATGCTTGCAGTGTCGTACCGGTTTTTACTTTACAGTATTTTTACAGTGTGGCATTAATACTTTTACTGACGGGTGATTTGTTGCAGGAAGTGAAGCGAGTCTGTGGGGGTGTGAGAGAACCAGCACGTTGCTGCAGTCACAGATAAGTTCATTTTATAAGGAATAAGTTACTTTAGCCGGCTTCAACATGTGACTGAACACAGACAAAGTCTTGAAAGGCACATATCACCTACAAGTTAGACCAGTACTTATGAATTAGTCCTGTCCCTCAGTTGCCAAATAAGTCAATGCAACTGTAGGATTACCTATAGGTACACTACAATATAGTATAAAAATACAATATAATATATTATTCCTCCAGTTAAATTCGCTCTGAACTTTACTTCAACTGTACTGCAGCCCCTTCCCCCTGTCACACATTCTCCACTGACATTTTACACGTATGCTATCCTTTACACGTCACACCACAGAGTAGGCTGAGAACATTTGGCAGCGCCGGGAGTTTCAGGGACCATGCTTTCACCTAACGACTGCAGCCATTCACCACAGACCAGGTTTGATCTGGTCCAAGTGAAAGGTGCATGGACCAGACAGACGGAGCAGAGGCAGGTGGCAGAGGGAAAGTTAAGTGATGCTAAAATGTAAGTACTGAATTGAAAGCGATTCATGTCACGTGTTTAAATGATTATCGTGATTTAATGTGAGAAATTATTGTATATGCTCAATGGATAATTCCTTATTATTATTAATCATAATATAATAAAACTACATTTATAATTTGTCCGTGTTAATTTTTCCACTGTCTGCTTCTTGGTTACATGTTCATGTTCCATAAAATGGGGGGGGGGGGGGGGGTGAAATACTTTTCTATTTTAGGCTGAGGTCACTTACATGTACATCATGTACAGCAGCTGTGGGAATGAAATACAGGGCAACAGCTAAAAATATTATTTCTAAATATCGAGTCTCACTATGAAAACTTTCAGGACAGGTTTGATGTTTTCAGAGATATTTGTATTTGTCTTTTTGTTTTGTTTTCCCTCTGCTCTGGTTTGAAGAGGGTTAGGGTATTTATGTGCACCTGCAGGATTCAACAAACATTTGAACTTGAAAACATTTTGACCAAATTTTATCCACAAAACAAACCGACAGATTCAAGTTTTCCTTGAGTTGATGTACTTGTGTTCAAAGTTTTGTGTGATTAACATCAAAGCACAGAATCAAACCTTCAACCAAAGTTTATAACCTTTTGTTTTTCTTTTCCTTTTGTTGCTTTATCTTAAATTATCTTCAGCCATGAGAAGAAGTCTGAGCACGGAGTCTGCTGGACAGTGATCAGCCCCATTGTGTTCACCTACAGAGTCATTCAGTGCCAAAACATTCTGGATCCCAGAAATGACACTTTGCTGTGGGGTCATTTAGGAGACGAGGAGCTTAAAGGGACCGTAGGAAACCTCAAACCTGTGAAACGTTTTATCGTCATTGATGAAACGGTCAATCGTCTGTATGGCTCTCAGGTTAAAAGTTACTTTGAGTCCAGAGACGTTGTGTATAAGATGCTCCCTCTGCCCACCACTGAGGAGAACAAGTGTATGGAGTTAGTGACCAAGATCCTGGAGGAGGTTCATGACTTTGGAATTGACAGGCGTTCTGAACCAATCATAGCCATCGGCGGTGGGGTTTGTCTGGATGTCGTGGGCCTGGTGGCGTCTCTCTATCGCCGGAGGACTCCGTACATCCGGGTGCCGACCACGGTGCTCTCTTACGTCGATGCCAGCGTGGGGGCAAAAACAGGGGTCAACTTTGCTGGCGGGAAAAACAAGCTGGGAAGTTACGTCCCGCCGGTGGCAACGTTCTTAGATCGCTCGTTTTTCCAAACTCTTCCGATGCGTCAGATCAGCAATGGGATTGCAGAGATGCTAAAGGTTGTTGTTGCATCATCATCGTTGCGGATTGAAAAGAGTGTTTTAACCTGATGGTCTTGCATGTGGAAGCCGACTGATGACCAAGTGTGTAAAAACTAACCCAGACGTTAAATCCACAGCCAGCAGCCTCTGTCACATTTGATTCATTCATTTAAACTCTGAAGCCTGTGTGTCAATAACCTTCATAAACCTGAGAAATGTACCAAAGTCAAATCAGCCCTGTGTCTTCCTGACCGGGAGGAGCTTATTCACGCCTCAATCAATCAATCAGTCAATCAATCAATCAAATCCTATTGATGTAGCTCATAATCTGGATCTGCACTGATAAAGCACAAGGGCTCCTGGGAAGAAGTCAGCAACATGTATTGGTAAAACATTTACGTGATGAAGAGGAAGAGGAGGAAAGAGAAGCTCTGTGTCATATGTCCCACGACCATGTAGAGTTAGAGCAGCAGAACTAAGAGCTGGTCCAAAGCAGACGTGAACCAGCTCCAATATAATCTCTATCAAAAAGGAAGGTTTTATTTTAAAACCATTTCAATAACTTAAAGCTCAGCACAGTTGCACACTTGCTCAAAACATGTTTTTATAGGAAAGATTTTTAATGCCTGATTTTCTAACTGGTTTGAATGGATGTTGTTTGTTTTTGAAATCTTCTTTCCTATTTTATTTTATGTTGTTTTATTCCGATGCATTTTGTGAGGCGCTTTGTTTTAGAAGCTACAGAAAGATGCTTAGTTGCTATAGAAATAAAGTTTTATATCATTATTACTAACTTGCCCATGTTTGCAGAATAACTTCTGAGGCTGATATAGTTGCAGTTGTTGCTGGTATGGTAGAAAAATAAATATGCTGATGATAAAATGTATGTTGTTGCAGAAACAACTTTCTCATTGTTTCTCTTCCACTTGTCTCCATTTAACTGCTGTCACTGGTCCATTTGACCTCAGATGGCCCTGATGAAGCACCTCGGCCTGTTTCAGCTGCTGGAGGCCGAGGGCCGGAGGCTGCTGGACACCAAGCTGCAGTCGGACGGCACCAACAGCTCTGAACGCGAAGACAGTGCCACGGCATCCACCCGAATCGCCATAGAAACCATGCTGGAGGAACTGGCCCCCAACCTGTGGGAGGATGATTTGGACAGGCTGGTGGATTTTGGTCACCTCATCAGCCCCGAATTAGAAATGGTCAAACAGAAGCTTCTGTTATGTTTCAGTTTTTTTTTAAATTCTGTGGCCTGGATTGAGAATTATACAAATCCCTGTTTTTTCTGACTGCACAGAGAGTTTTACCAGCGCTGCTTCACGGGGAGGCGGTGAACATCGACATGTCCTTCATGGTGTATGTGGCCCACCAGAGGGGGCTGCTGACAGCGGATGAGAAGGGCCGCATCATCCGGTGCATGCTGGGACTGGAGCTGCCCGTGTGGCACCAGGACTGCACCCTGGCCCTGATACAGAAATCCCTGCAGGAGCGTTTGAGGCACTCTGCTGGTTCTCTGAGGATGCCTCTTCCCACAGGTCTGGGACAAGCAGGTAGAGTAACAGACAGAAAACCTGTCCGACAACAATCTTCTGGCTCGAGTAAATAATAACGAAACAAAACGTATCTCTAATATCAAAATTGATTGATGAACACTTATCTGATCTTACAGAAATCTTCCATGACATGATGGAGGAGAATATCCTCAGCCGAGCCTACGAGGAGTGGACCGATGAGCTCGCTCCCTCTGGGAACAAATACAGTACATGTTGAAATACATTTAGCATTTCTGAGCAACACATGTTGATTAAATGGATCATTTCAAACTATAATTTAGTTGCAAGCAGATTTCATGGTTTGCAAATTGCTAATGATGCATGAGAACCCACAAGTCCTCCTGTGGAGGTTTTATACACACATTCTGCCTGGACCGTTCAGTAAAACATACATGTATTTATATGAAATACGACTCTGGAAAAAACAGAAATCATCTTTACTTTAGTTTTGTTCATGTTCCATCCACTAACAAGGAGGAGGCAGGGTTTACGAACTACACTCCAGCCAACCACTAGGTGGCGATCAAGATGTTTTTGGCTTCACTTTTTGGGAGCTGTCTTGTCGGCCATCTTTAAGAAAAGTTTCGATGGTTATAAATGCTTGGTGAGAATGATGAGATCTCAGCTGCTGTGGATGAAAAACAAGAGCTCCACCAACCTTCAAATAAAACTTTTAATATTTCTCACGACATCGTTTCCACATCGAGTACCAACGAGTTTGAGCTCACTAATCTGAAACCAGTGCGTACAGTAACAATTGCTACATTCATGTCATATAAACTGTAACATTAAGAACAGTAGCATCATCAGCAGAGTCGTATGAACCACAGAGATGAGAACGAGCACAGGTCTGAAACAAGACAACAGGATTCTTCATTAGTGGTTTACGCCATCGTAATAACTAACAGTCGGTGTATTCATGGAGAAATCAGTGATGGCTTTAAATCATTTGCCGTCACCACCGCAGCCACTGTGTGTGTGTGTGTGTGACGCTGATGTTCACTCTCATCAGTCACATTTCAGGGTTTGGATGATTTATCAGTTTCCATTAGAGTAAAAGCTGATCTGGGTTCAGTGGAAGGGGCCAAGTTACAGGTCAGGGTGTGTTGCAGCGATAAGGCTCGGGACTGGTGCGATCGTAAAGGGCCACTTATCAAATCAACATCTCTCCAGAGCTTTCAGGTCATGGTGTTCATCAGCGTCAGATGTGACAACACAAATATTGTCATCATGCGACTGAAGATTCACATTAAGGTCATGTGATGAAGACGATGCGGCTGACAGCTCAGGGATCAGTCACTAAGTGGATCTCCAGCTCAGATTATTGCTTGCTCACAATGTTTGAGCCTGGGTGCCATCATGTTGTAGGTTTTTTTTTTACTCACGAAGCAGAAACACAGAAACAAAGGTGCTTCACATCAGTGGTTTGTATCTGTTCATATCTTTATATAAACTTGGAGATTTGGCAACACATTTTTTGGCAGTTATCACCTTGAACTACATTCACACTAGTCTCAAAATTAATATTCAGTACAAACTTGGAAAAAAAACACTTTCTTCAGAGTAGAGTTTGACCTTCATAAGGAAAAAAACACAAAATGCACAAACAAAATATAAAGAGCTCCAAATGTTTCTATGCTGAATAAGGAGGATTTTGTGAAATAAATAATCAGAACGTAAAGGAGAATTCTTTTTTTTGCAGTATTTTTAAATAAATTGTTGTTTCATCATTCTTATTTTCATATCAACATTTCCCCCTGATCAAAAGTTTCATGACAATGATGATATGAAATAAAAACAGACTTTAAAAGGCACTTTAAAATAAATGTTTCTTTACTAAATAAATACAACTCTGCTGCTGCTGCTATGGGAATAAGAATGATACATTAACAATGAACAATGATCAATAGTCATAACTTAAGAATTTAGTGGTTTAATTGCATATTTTACTCTCTTTACTTTTATGATGATTGATTTCACAATGCTCCACCTATTTATTTTCTACTGAACACTTTGGTCTTGTGGTTTTTTTAGTGTGTCGTATACTGTATTGCTCTCTAAGGTATAACTCAGCGCTCCGCGGGTTCATCCATGAAGCACCAAACAACAAAATAAACATCCACACAAAGTTGCATCATCAGGGTAAAATAAATGACTGTAAGGCACTTAAATTAATTAAAAAAGATCATCACTTTGTTTTAGACTAATTCATGAGGAGATCACATTGTCGAGCCGTGACGCTGCTCTACAGGCACAACTTCAGCCATTGCATAGTTGGAGGCTGTGCTGTAACAGGGCTCTCAATGTGCGGCAGGTAGTTGTTAACGAAGGCGAATAAAAGCAACGTGTGAAAACCGCTCAAATGTACAACAACCGCACAACTTGAAGAATATACAATCTCATACAATATTGTGTTTGCATTTGAAAAAACCCAAATACAATAGTTAGTTTATGCTTAGATACAAAAAAAAAAAGAAAACAGGCAAACAAACCACGTTTCGGTTTACAGAGGTCGTTCCAGTGTTTTTGACAATGTCATGCATTTCATACAAAATCCCAAAGCTGTCTCCTTATACTCCGTTGCAATATAAATGTTCACATAATGGAAAAAAACAACAACATACTGAATGTGAAATGTCATCGCAGTGGTGTAAAAACAAAAACACAACAATAATTTAGGAAATGAATGGACCGTTATAAAAACTAAGAATCAATAGTATGACGATGTACTGTGTGTACTGAAATAGCATCAATTTCACCAGCTCTGTTCGTCTGATTCCTACAGACAAGAATATCATAAAAAACGGAACTGATTCATCTTTAATAAACACATCAAATATTTGTAGAATTATGTAAAAACTTGTGACAGGAGTGAAGATTCTATACGTTTTGAGAGGTTTTATTGTAAAAAAAACTTAACTTAAAGTATTTCAGTGGATTTGGCAGCGAGGAATGTTTTGGCGATGTATCTGGTGCACACTGCCGGGTCAATCAGCACTGGGTGGTGAGGCAGGCGTTGGTGAAACTTGACCTTTCTCTATCGTTCATCGTGCATCATCTCAACATTATAACACTGAATAAAAGGGTCAAATTAACTTTCACTGACGCTGATTTTGTTCATTTCAATTATCAAGGAGGAGACTTTGTTTTTTTAGCTTCAGATCGTTTATATTTTTGTGCTTTTATTTAATTACCTCAGGCTCTTTTAAAAGCCTTATTATAAATTAATTTTTTAGGGGAATGTGTACATAAAGGTACATAAAGTCCTGCTTACATAGATACATAAATAAGATCAAATCTACAAAGGATTAATATTTGTCAGGAAGACATTTCAACTGGAAGACTGACGAAGACTAACAGCCAAAACATGTGCATAGCAATACAACATCGATGTCTACACATCTCAATAAGGCATCAGCACATTCAAGTTCAATCTAAGACACAAGGAGTGTAAAGCACTATAGTAATAAATAGACTTTTTTTTCTTCTATTATTGCTAATGATTTAAAAAGCAGTGTTCATCTCACCACAAAATATCTACACGTCATGATTTATAACTTCCCTAGATTCTTTGGAATCAATAGAAATAAACATAATCTAGCGTCTATCCAAAGAGAAATGCATATATATATATATATATATATATTTTTAAATACAAAAAAAACGTCTACTTTTGTACCTCATTGTCATCAAAGTATTGATTAAAGCAAACAGACTTTAAAATCAGTCTTTGAAATCAAGGGCTGAAAAGACAAAGATATAACAAAAAACACAAACCCTAACAAAATGAAGAAGACTCAACGCATGTAAACAAAAAACAAAACACAAATGAGACAAAGAGGACAGCGACTCCAGCAGCTGAGAGCGAGTTAGCTGCTGAAGGGAACAGATGCAGCAGGATGTAGTTGGAGATGCAGGTGAGCAGTCTTCCAGTAGGGGGTGCTAACAGCCCTGATCATTCTCATCCATGCTCACGCTGCTCTTGCGGCTGCTGTCCTTTGACGTGTCTGGGGAGACGGACGAGAGTAAAGGGTCCCCACCTCTCACCGGCGAATGGTTGTCTTCCATGAGGATGTCGTTGAGTTTGGAGCTGGGCTTGCCGTGAGCGCTGTAGTGGCCGTCTGGGTAGTTGGAGTGACCTTCGTTCAGCTCCACGGCGCCGGGCGGCTCGGGGGTGCAGGCCGGGTGGTGTTGGTGGTGTGGGTGGAACGTGTACAGGTCCTGGTGACAGTCCTCCAGGGAGGGCTCCAGCTTGATGCCCCGGGGCCCGAGGTCGGCGGAGCAGAGGGTGGAGGACGCGATGCTGAGCCCGTGAGCTCTGGCCTGCATCTCTAACTCCTGCAAACATCCAAACACACATTTCACTCTCTGTCCCAAAAAAAAATTCATTTTCAATTGTGCTTTCAGATTTTAAACCTTCTTTCTTTTGATGGCGTCCCTGTTCAGCACATTGAATCTACCTCTACGTATGAAATGTGCTTCAGAAATAAAACTGCTGTTTGAGCCGGTCAGGATTGTTCGTTTCCACTGACGTGGCTGCGGCTCGTAAAAATCCCTTTTCTTTTCTTTCCCACTGATTTTGCAAAACGCTGCTCTAATTAATTACTGCGTAACAAATCCACGATGTGACCCATCAATCAAGGCCTGCTGAGCTGAATCACACTGATGCTGTGGTGAATCGGTTACGAGATCACGGTCTGAAATACTCTGCTGGAAAAATTTGTGCCTCTGCTCCTTTTGCCAGAAACTTGGCACATTTCCATGAAGTGTACTAAAGTTTTCTTATCGTAAGGCAGGAACTATTTATTTCAGGTGAAGTCGGCTTAAAGACGAGACCCCCTCCCTCCAACATGTCAAATACTGCATGCTTCCTTTTAATGTAATGATTTGTGTTTGATTCTGTCACAGCTCTCGGAGCCTCTTCCCTTCATTACAGCTGATATTTACCTGTATCCTCAGCATCAGATGTCTGTTGGCATGTTCAAGCTTCTTCTGACGAATCTCCAGCTCCTTTGCCCTCAGCTGCTCTCGCTGCAGCTTCCTGATGTAGTCCACCGATGCCTTCAGGATGGTTCCTTTGTTCCAGCGCATGTCCCTGCAAATCACAGAGGAGCCATTATCTTCACATCCTATAGACTCTCACAGTATCGATGTCACACATTAAGATAAGGGCACGCGGTATAAACAGTAAAGAGAGTGCACTGGGATAGCTTTGCCCTACAGTCCCCTTTGCCTTCTGTCTGTACGGTGCTAGAAACAAGAATTCGATTTGACAGTGAAACATTTTATTAAACAACGATCCCACTATACTGACGTAAAATGTTCGATGTACACAAGTACACAACTTATGTAATACAGTCATTTTAAAGTATTAAAATGAATATTTATAATTTTACGAGGACCCGTCACAGTGCAGGCTGTCTGCGTAAATGCTGAAACAGTTCAGATAATGCTGTCAAAGTGTGTGCTGCCCACATGTGGGAATCAGAGGCCTGACGTGTGACGAAACATCGTGTGCATCTGTTTGGCCACGCCGGCTCTCCTTTTTACACAGACGTCAATCCGGTTCTGTGACTAACACTTAACGGTGAACAACAACGCCCCCTCATCGCAGCTTTTGTACAGAAACTGTGCAACATTCCCTCCTAAATGGGGCTGAACACAACGAAGAGGAGGAAGAGTTGGTAAAAAGGCCAGAGCAACTTCCCTCATGAAGGATTTGAGTTAGAAAAAGTGACACAACAAACAGAAAACTATAAGATACAAATCACGACAGTGTTTTTAAGAAAGGCAAATATATCATCGCTTCAAACTATACCATGATTTAAATACTACGCCATATATGAAGCAGTCCTATCTCCTTTTCAGCCCGTTCAGTTAAAAACAAGAGGATAATGAGAACACAGATTTGAATCAGTCACTGGTTCTCTGCACGACTGATTGTATGTGCAGGTTACTGAGGTCACTCAGTCTGAAGGACTGGGACGAACTGAAGGTGACGAGGGTTCACAGGCGAAAAAAGCAATCTTACTGGACTCACTGGGGAAAATCCCAGTTTTAGACCAGTTGTTTTTTTACAAACATTGCTCGGGGGCGAGGTCAAACTGCCCCACACCCGGTCACAAGATTGTAGACAACTATTGGAATCCACGCACACTTTGCATTGTTTGTAAATCCCTGATTATTCAGTAAGTTGGATCCGGTTGGTGATCCTTCACAGTGCACGATGCAGCACAGCAATGAGGCAGAGGACACATTTCCACACGTCATCTCATAGTTACTCTAATCTTTACATTGAGGAATGACGCAGCTTGAAAACTCATGAAATGACAGAGATCATGAGGGTGAACAAGCCTGTGTAGCATATATCAATTACAAACAAACTCAGATGAAAAGAATTTCCTCGGTGGAAAATACAATTAAACTCCAGCGTTCAGTCGGCTCCTCTATCATCTGAAACACGAGTCAAGATAATGAGTCTCTGCAAAATGCATTGATCATTCATAAACACACAACAAAAGTGTTCTCTATTCCTACAGTTTCCAAGTAGAAACCACACAAATCTTTGACCTGATCACTAGAAATACGTTGACTTCTTTGTATAACTAACTGTGCCCCCCCACACAGCCAGAGACAAAGGAGTTGCTTTGCAGCGTCTTTATTAAACCAAACGAGCAAACATAAATAAAACTCAACCTAAACTTCGTGCTGGTATCTAAGCTTTGCAGCTTTTCTCTCTGCAGTCTCCTGAGGACCTGGTGTCTCTGTGTCTGTCTCAGTGTGTGTCTCTCGTGAGGCAGCTCAGCCGCTGCCTTTTGTACCAGAGGATCAGCTAACAGCTCTCACCTGTGCTGATTGATCATCTGGTCCAGGTGAAGGTGCTCTCCCAGCTCCACACTAACTCTTTCAGAAACAGTATTTTTACAGTTATAACAGACTTAAAAACAACTTCTCACGCTCCTCATACGCTCTCAGTCATTTTCGGCCTCCTGCCTCTGCACAGCTGTCACCATAACGTAGCTCAGAAACCCGTCTATAGATTCATGTAAGAGGTGGTGAAACCTTTAAACTCTTAAATGTACTTGATTCCTACATTTCTATTAATGAATTAACATTTAAAGATATTATGTAAAAAGCACATGAACTCTTTTCTTTTCTTAATGTCAAGTTATTTTAAGCCACGTGTCACTAAGTGTGTGTGTGTGTGTGTGTATGTGTGGGCGGAGCACCCAGCTGGGGTTTAACAAAACAACCATGGGTGGACACACTCACTAAATACACTTTATAATTAAATGAAATATTCATAATCTCATAGAAAACAAATAACATTCATACATTACAGTCACTCTGTGAGTTTCTTCATTTAGAAGTTCTATGACTGATTTAACGTTTCTTTAAATGATGTGAAACTGAGCTGCGGGACAAAATCCACAGAACTACATGATTAAGTTATTCTTGGTGAAACGTCCCTCAGTGGGTTTCCTTCATTAGCTGCCGCACAGGGACGGCAACACAAAGAGAGGATTTAGTGCTAAAACTCTGAGATACAGACTCGACTCACACTGCTGAAGCATCCTATTAGTTTCAGCTGAACTTTAACACTTTTGCACAGGACTGAGGATCGTGTCTCTCGTCCCTTGCGTTTTCATTAACATGGGGCGATATCGTCACAGCTATACAGAGACCACTAACTTCACAATCGTACACGTGGTACGATAGCAAATCCTTCAACATTGTTTGGTTGTATTTGAAATAAAATAAAATAAATGTTTTGCTTTTGTTGACATGACTGGAATAATCTATTTCACCACAGCCTATTTTTTCCATTTAACAGGCCACTGTTCTCGTAGCTTGAGGGTGAATTAACCATTTTCCTGCCGTGTCCATGGGAGATTTTAAAGGTCCAGTGTGTAAGATTTATGTGAATGGGAACTATTGGCAGAAATTTAATGTAGAATAATCCTCATGATGTTTTCTCTAGTTCGTTTCATCTGAATTGTATGAATTGTAGTTTTCTTTACCCCAGAAAAGGCCCTTTATATTTAAATACTTTATATTTACATCGAGGGGACCCTCTCTACAGAGGAAGCCATGTTTTTCACATTAGTCCAGACTGGACAAACTAAACACCTTCTGAGTTTTGGAAGGAGAGGGTGAGGTGACGGGGTGTTCAACACTAGATATCACTAAATTCTACACACTGTCCCTTTAAATCTTTTTTTTAAAAATAAAAAACAAATGAAACTTACGGGTCATTGGATTTTGGAATCAAAGTCCCCAATTCCTTGATCCGATCGTTTATGTTAAACCGTCTTCTTCTCTCAACTGCAAAAACAGAACAGAAATTACATACAAGTATTTTCAAATGTTCACCTTTACCTTGACATGTACAACTGAAGTAATTAAAGTGCAATTTAAACTTACTTAAATTGTGGTTATCCTTCTTCTGCCTTTCCTTTGCCATTGCTCGTACTTCAGCTACTGGAATAAAAAAAACATTTCGGTCAAGCAACAAAATAAACAAGTTACAGTGCAGGATATAGAAAATGTGCAGGAGCAGACGTACCCACGGGGAACCCTTCAGGCCTCTGGTAGTTGTCAAATTTGCTGCAGGAACCAGACTTATCCAGCATATGCATGATGGCTGGGGATTGTGACACTATGTAATAAATGAGGATGTGTTAAATGCTGGAAAACACACTGGAAAACACACATCAGTCACGGACAGTTGACCTCCCCATATGGAGAAGGACTGATCGAATTGTAAAATTCTGCATTAAGGACTGCAGAAAGGCCTGGAGAGCATTGTTAGAGCCTTCACAGTTTCCCTGCTTCGGAGAAGCTGAATGATAACGATTGATTTTCCACAGATCACAGATGTTTCTGATGCCAGAGGTGGGAGAAGCTCACCAGAGTATTCCCTTTTGATGTTTGGCAGGTTGGCAGGACAGGAGTTGCTGATGGGCAGACCTTGCTGGGACATACCCTGATTACCATACATGTCCATGAGGTTAGCCGGCATGGGGATCTGAGGGGACAAAGCAAAGACGTTAAACAGGGATCAACAAACCCCCTTCCACCCCCCCCCGCATAGATGCTAATGGGAAAGGTGGTGACACAGAACAGGCCTCTTTCACATGGTGACTACAGCTTAATAGATCTTATTGTATGCAAATATGTCACTGTTAAAGGAATAGTTCAACATTTTGGTCACATTTTTCCTGAGCGTTAAATGTATTTGGAAATCTGTGGAGACGTTTTTTGCGTAATAATGCAAACTAAGAAGCAAATGCAGACGAAAAACTTAATCTTGAAAATCTGCAGAATGGACAACTTGAGACTTTAAGGAGATTTATGTGAGGGACTATGTTATGAACAACTATGTTCATTTCCTCAAGTCCCTGGAGAGAAGCTGAGGAAGACTTCCCCCAAACGTCAAAACCACAGTTATAAAATCTAAAGCTGGAAATCAATACTTTAACATTCATTAACCTAAAGAGACTGAGGAGAGATTTCATTTAGTTTATGTTATTCTACACCACATCAGATGCTCTCGTGTGGTGACCTCTAACACTGTGGTTCTCTAATGAGGGTCAATGGATCCATGAAAAGTTTAAATATTCATCCACGAAAATGATATTTTACATTTTACTCCCAGTGACGGACATGAGGACATGAATATTTTCCTCCCTTGTACATGTCCTTGTAATCTCTGCTGTAACAGTGTAGTACTGGGTCTGTATGCAGGACTCAGAGTTGAGGACACCTACTGTGTTCGCCATCTGAAGTCCTGGGTCCATCAGGCCGAGGATGTCATCACTGTAGCTGGACTCCAGACTAATAATGTCGTCAATGACATCATCCATCTAAAACACAACGGATATAACGACAAGTATGAGTAAATGAGCAAAAGACGACCAAAAAAGTATATCCCATACGCCACAAGTTTGAATCCGGTCACCTCTTTCTCGCAGTTAGAGTTCAGGGTGAGTAAGGCCATAGGGCTGTTGGGGGCACTGTTGCCCGGCCCTGGCGGCATGCCCCCGTGGTCAGAGGACTGGTTGAGGCAGGGCAAGCTCAACGCCTGAGAGCCAAGCTTCCCCAGGTACTGCTTCACCTGCTGCTGCTGGGAGCGCTGGATGTGGTATTTGGTTGGGTTCTCCAAGTGAGTCTGAACCTGGTGAGGGGAGAGGGGGAACGGAAAGAGGAGAGGAAGTAGAAATTAGAAGAAAATACAACAAATACACAAATAAAGAAAACCAGAAGAAGGTTTTCAACTCAATAGAAATGCTGGTTGCATAACTATGCACCTCGGTCAAATTTAAAAATGAAAACACACCTAGAGGAGAAAGTTCACTAACTCTACTTCTATTAACTCTAATGTTCTTGTCATATTTTTTGTATATATATATATATATATATATATATATATATATATATATATATATATATATATAATTATATATCAAACAAGTCGTCTTTGACTGGATTATAAAAAAACTCTAAAAATAACTCAAAGTCTTTGCCTGTTCCTTGAATTTCACAGCACCGACTTAAATATTAAAATAAACTTGACATAGATTTCAAGTGCTGCGATGCATTATGCATTTTTCTTTTGAGACACTGTCAGGAGTTGTTATCTCAAAGAGGCTCACAAGTAAACATTTTCCACATATTTCTCTTCGGCTCGACGACTCGCTGCTCTTCCTCGTTCAGACTCTGCATATTTCAGCAGCAAATGAAAAGAATTACAAGCTCGTCCGTGTCTGCGCTCCCCGGTTATGGATAAATTAGATTTCTGTGGATCATTAATCCCCACGCAGCATTAATGATCCAGAAAAGCTACTGCAGGCAAATAAACATACTTCAGACAGTGTTTGTCAAAGGCTGAGAAGGCTGAGAGATTTGAAGCGGAGCAGAGCCGCAGCGTTCCAGCTCACATTTGCAGAGTGTATTTTTAAACCTTCCTGCATTTTGCCTGATTTCTCTTGATACAGCGACGAAGACGATCTGTGATTTTGTGAGAAAAAGACACGATAGATAGTTCATCACTAAATATAGAAACTATTACACACGTCAATATGATAAAATCAAGCCTGATCCACATCACAGTCACGTTATTTCTCATGTATGCTGGCAAATGAAAAACACCTATATTCTAAATAAAGATGAATCTTTAACATACCTCATAAGAGTGATATCCAAGCATGTCAAACATCATTTACTGATCCGCCAAATGTGAAAAAACGACTAAAACAAAAGTGCAGCTTCTGTGTTTAACTTCTATCTTAACTACGAAGCGCTATAGCTGCTTCCCTCTTGGTTGCACTTTAAGACGAAGCTTGTGAGTACGAGGACAGACACATCCAGCTGATCTTTTAAGAGGGACGGAAAGTAATTAGTTATGCATGTCAATGAATCTCAGGATAACACAATGAGCCTTTTCAAATTTGTGTTGTTTTATGTAAAATCTGAATTTATTCCTTTATGGTGTATCACTTGATGTCAGGATGTGGTTCTTACAGTCAACGCCTTTGTCTTGCCAGGCCACCTCCTTTACTGAGACTTGCCCCGGGGCTCTTACTTATAGGCCCTTCCACTTTTTTTTTTTTCTTTTCAAACCCTGAGGATGCTTGGCATGTGCTCCCAGCTCCACACAGCACAAAGAATAAAGTCTCATCCTTGTTTGTCTGCAGCTCGCCTCCCCTCGTGCCTCTAATTGACATTTGTAATCGGAGACAACAGGCGTACTGCGTCTCAAAGCCAATGAATATCTGAACTGCATGATTTTGGAAACTGATATGTTTTTTCAGTTGAGGCCCAGAAAATATGGGTTGGTCTACTGAGCTGATGGGGTCATTTCCTCCACTTGGGGAAACAAGACAGAGGAAATGATATAATTGGATGAACCCACTTATGCAGCTATTGGTTTTTAAACTGAAACTCCTACAGCAGTTTATAATACATTAGCAAAGGTGGAGCAAAGAAAAAATAAAATAAAAAAACTTTGACTGCTGAGCACAAACATTCTTATGGATCATCACTCATTCATTGTGTTGTCTTGCTATCTGCATGTTGTTGTCATTTACTCCTTCTGTTGCTTTTATGTTTGTGTTTCTCGCTGCTTTAATAGTTGCTAAAGGAAGAAAGGCGTGCGGACGTGAACTTGGCTCCAGGCAGGAGGATGACATTTAGGCTGAGAACACTGACGCTGTTTCGAGTTGAATATGAATGTCAGGGCTTGCGGACACTTGGATGACACCACAGGAGCAGTATGGAGGCATTATTTCTTTTTTTACATTCTTTTTACCGTCACCATTTACTTCAATTATATTAGACTTGGCTGCAACACTGATCCTGAAACACCAGAAGTGTTTTCTGGACTTAAAGACTTCACCCACCCCTCCATCGCCATAGTGATGAGTAGATAATGAGTGAATTTTCATTTTTGGGTGAACTATCCCTTTAATATTTTTAATGCTTTTATTGCACACCGGATGAAAACGACCCTCTGTGGCATATTTTCATAAATGTTATAAATATACACTGTCCCTGTCAAGTAAAGTACACTCCGTGAGCACGTTATTAAAGACACCTGTATAGTCTGTAACAGTCAACATGCACCTTAAAGACAAACTGCGTTGCCTAGATACGAGAGATGCTTTGGTTTTACCTGTGGTGTCGGTTAGTGCTCAAGATCAGTCGTAAACTTTGGGTTTTTATTTTCAGTGTAATGTTTTGCATTATGTGATCGTTACTCTATTTTATTCATGTGTTATAAGATTCGCTGTCCACAGCTGATGAAGGAGTTAATGATAAACAAGTAGCTTTATGGAAACCTCGGTGCCAGTGAGGCTGTGTGTGTGTGCGCCTGGGCAGAGCGTGCAGGAGGACATGACGTCTGCTGCGGAGATCACGTGTTTTCATTTACATTGACACGAGCGTCAGCCTTCATCGCCAGAAGCTCAGGAATCTCGTGGTCTGAATTCTTAGTCAGCATCTTCTGCGTGTATGTGGCTTCTATTTTTCATCTTGGTATTTGTAATATGTGGTGTCTGAAATGCTTTGTGTAGTCCTCCCCATAAAAGAAATGTATCTTTAGGTTTGAGATCCACAGGTCCTGAGGAATTTGGAGAAAGCCTGAACGTATGGTAGGGCATTAGGTCACAGTTCTAAGGGGTACACTAAATTTGAGCTAGTGCCTTCTCTTTTCCTGTCACCGGACAAATGAGAAGAGCTGGATGGAAACCAGATGTGTTTTCTTTAAATTAACGAAAACAACACTCCTATATAAACGAGGAGTTGAAGTTGCCCCCTAAGAAGAGATTCACATTGGCTCCGAATCTCTCTCCAGGCAGGAGAGATTCACATTGACTTCAGATCTCTCCATAGGCAGATTGCATTGCTTGTATTGATGCTGAACTTTTTTGTAATAAACATTTTATACAATTAAGACGGTGTCATCGGAGATTCCTTCATCATCTTCACATCATCGCAACCCTAATATACGACAATTATTTTTTATTTTTTATAAGTTTTGTAACCGTCAGGTGTTAGAAACTTCACTTCTGGGAAACGTACAGAGCAACTGACTGAGATATTTGCGCTCTCACATGCAGCTTCTCCAGGGTATTAAAAAAAAGCAAGAGTTCAGTACAGGTCTGAAAGCAGCTGAAATGAATTCAGTTCAGTTGTAGCGATGTGCATTATATTCAGAGGTTTTTCACATAATTTACTGCTCCCATCTTATATGTAACTAAGGGTGACACAAACAAATGAAAGCACATCTCAATATGTGGTGACCACCAACAAATACATTGAGATATTATGTTAGAAACAAATGTGTTCATTCATGGCAGAGCTGTTATATGGGACCATATAAGATCCTGCAGGTGTGAACTGTAAAATAACCACGGAGAATGTTTTAAAAAAATCTGTTTAACATGCTCATTCTTTAACTTCTCACGACAACAAGAACTCTTTCACAGCTTTTCTTCATGCTCAGCTCCATTATCATTGTTCTGCAGAGGAGACTCATGTGAGGTGCATTAACATGCATTGTATCCTGCAGGTATATGACTGACATCACCTTAGGCTGTAAATCATCATCACAGGGTTGTAAAGCTGGTGCCACTGAACAGAGGCACATTTACAGCACATTAAGAACAACTAGTGATCACGCTTTGGGCAAAAGAAAAGAAAGAGGTTCATTAGTGTTGGTCATTAATAGAGTCTCTTTAAAAAGATTTGAATGTTAAAGGGATTTTTCTTCTGTAATCAAATTCAATACAATCACAACTCCTCCTTTTTTTGCTTCATAGTTGAGTTAAAACGAGTTTTAAAGTCAGTCCTGATAAGGAGTTTAAAATTAGTTTGTGGGAAACGTCTCTAACTGTGGCTGCAACACTTCCCATGAGTGTGGTGTAGCTGAAGAATCATCATTTACAAGCAGCTGCTTTTGTGGGAAAATAGAGTCTTTAGCAACTTTTGTTATTTTCTGTTCCTGCTTTGAAGGTCAGGTTTACATGCTGAAGTCATCATCACTACAGTGGTTAAGTTAGGTGTCAGCTTCTCTGGGTTTTCCATAGAGTTTTTACTTGACTTTGCAATATTATTATTCATGTTCTATATAGTTAATATTAATTTTTTTTAAATTGCATTATGTGCAAAATTTCATATTACTTACTAATATTGTCATTGATACTTACTGCCACTTGCCATCTCATGTAAATTACTTATTTTGTTCTCATTTGTATTGTTATAGGCACAAGTTCTGCATTACTCCATTTTCTTAGGCCTTTATTTTTTAGATTGAATTCTCTGTATTTGTATTCACTGTATTCTATTATATAAATTATAGTGTAGTCTTGGAGTAAAGTAGTAAAAGAAAGTCCTTTGGGTTTAATTAACTAGTTTTATCTTAACTTATCTTATCTTCTCTAACTATGCCATATTTAAAAATACATCAGTGACAATGGCAATTTTTCAACATAACAAGGACTTTCAATTTTGATATTTTAGGGTTTCCTGATAATGATGACTGTTGTTTTTAGATTTCTGATCCTGTTAATCATTTCCAGACCTCCTAAAATTCATCTTGTGACACTTTGGTCAGTCCCTGACCCCCAGGTTGGAAACCGCTGCAACAAGCAGACATAATGTTTTGTGTCTTTCTCTGTCTGTCCTTGTCTATTGTAAATTCACACATCCATACAACTGATAGCTGAAAAATAAAATAAACACGAATTATTATTGCTTCTCAGTTGTTTGTATCCTCCAAGTTTCAGTTTGAAACCATGTTGGACCAGACTCGTATAAAATATCAACATTTAATAAAAAGTTTTAAGTGTGTGTTGTAGTAATTAAAGTATGAATGTTTGAGTTATTACCAAAATGTTTGTGAAATTTGTTCCAAGCATTCCATGTGAATTGTGGTCACACGACAGGAGGTCAATGTAACGCTGACCTTATACTTCTGAACAACACCTCGAGTAAGTTTGCATCAAATTTGAAGAGAATCCACAGTGGCCTTGACTTTTCGAATCATTTAATCTGTGAGTCCAGGTGAATGTTTGCAGTCGGCTTTTTCATGAGAACGGTAACAAACTAACGCCTCTGACTGCATAAAAAACGGTACAAAGGATTACTGTAAGAGCCCCATACAACTGTCTCTCCCTCCTGCACTAAGAATAGAAGTTGCGAGGTCGATGAGTACAATATGTGCACAAGCCAAAGTCAATGGTGTTCCATTAGAAAATGTTATTTGCTCACTGCAGACTTTTTGTCATTAGTCAATTAATGCATTTATTGATCAAATGAAAATCACAGACTCAAAGTTCAAATGAAAACATTGTTAGTTGAAGATAAATTGAGGATTATCTATTTTTCTTTTTTTCATTAGTGATAAAAATATCTTGATTTTGGTCTGTTTGTCGAACAAAAACAAAACAATGTGAATGCATCCCCTTATGTGCATTGCATAATTTTAGAGGCCCAAAGCTTTGCTATTTAATACAGAAAATAATCAGTGGATTAATTGATTATGAAAACATAAACAAGCATTAGCTGCAGCTCTTACGCCATAAAGTGAAAAGTCATTTCAAAGATCTAGCAGTTCAGTTTTGTCTTTGCATAAAAGAGCACTGGTGTTTTTTCCAGCTTGTTTCTGTCCTCGAGGACTTCTTAAATTATCACGCATAATTAAGATGATCTCACTGGTGTGAGTGCACTGGAGCCCCAGAGGGCTGCAGACCTCGAGCTGGAACATCTTGGCCTTAAGATGCTATGAAGTGAAAAGTCATTTAAGACTCCTGAAGAGTGAAGCTGCTTTTCATCGAGCATTTCCAACGTGGACACATGCACCACAGACTAGAGTGGTCAGCGTATGAAGAAACCACAGAGCAGAGAAAATGAATTACAGAGAAATCTCAGAGCCAGCAGCCATAACTTAAATTTTACTTTGCCCAACTTCACTGAATGTACTCTCTCCAGAATACACAGTTTATAAATGTGACATCAGCCAGCTCGCTCTCAGCATCAGCAACCACAGCAAACAAGACGTCTTGTTGTTTATCAGCTTCGTTTCAGCGATCCACGGCCCCGAGGCGCTCGTCAACACGACCCCAAACGAGTCAAAAACACTGAGGGAGAGCGCAGGGGGGAGCGCAGAATGACAAACGGCGATTTGTTTTCTTTTTTTTCAACTTGTGTTGCTTTGGGCAGTCTATGATGGTCCGACCAGGATACACTAACAAGAATGCCCCCGTTTGCTGTGCAGACGAGAAGAATAGGCCACTTTGTCTCACAGTTAAGCCGTTAACGTGCACTGGGGAACTTGCAACACAACAACTGTGATGCTATTGTGTGAGCAGCTACATCAGAGCAACGTGTGGTCTTCTTCGCCTCTGACGTATTGTCATGCTATTACGCAGAAGCTTGACATATTAACAGCATAACACAAACACTTAACACTGTTATGTTCAAGTTAGCATCTATGCTAATGTGGCGAGCAGTTTTGTGCAGCTCCATTGCTCTAAAAGCTAAAAGTTAAATACTGAGGCTGAAACTATTTAGAGTTGCAGAAATACACTGTAAATGATCATAGATTATATATTAATCTTGTGTTGGAAATAATCTGCTAAAAGTTTCAAATGTCTTTTTGAATTAGTTGACTGATCCAAATCCAAATCAATTATCTGTGCGGTATCTTTGTATACTTTCTGATGCGTACTAGTCACGAGCTTCTCGCTGTTTAATCCAAAAGAAACGTACATTTTGTACGAGGTTGAAGACTTTGTTCTTTTCATGGCACCATAAATCCTTTGAGAAAAAAAAGATTCAAGAAATCATTTTTTAACCCTTTTAGGAAGTTATCCTACATACATTTCAAAGCTGTGTTTTTCCCTCAAATATGCCGTGGAATGAGAGCAGTGGGGGCTAATTACGAGCATTCTTCACTGAATTAGCGTTCGGTGTGTGGTAAGGCTGTGCTCGCCTTTGTCTTGATCCCTAAACTGATCCTTTACTTATTCCCCAGAAGGTCAGAGGTCACTTGGTTAATTAAGGGTCCAATCAGTCTTTAGATAAACTCATCTGAGCTTAATGTTTGCACTTTTTGAGGTCCAGCGGCTCTGCCTGGTACCCCTGAGCTTTTTGTGGACTCTGCTAATCTACCCACAGACAGGGGAGCAGGTTAACCCAGCTCAACAGCGCCAAGCTGGAACGGCCTTTTCATTCGCGGACTTCAGTCAATGAAGAATGTCTGTAAGCTCTCGGCAAAGCAGATAAATTACTCTAACTTGATGTATTGTACACAGGGCGGGGGTTCAGGGTGGGGGCGTCCTAAACCTCTCAAAGAGCAGCAGATTATGGGGAGCAAGTAATGTTTATGCTGCATGAGGAGGGCAATGTTTTCAATGGAGATACTGTATGTGTCCTTCACTGCTGCCACACACATCCAGGGCGATGAAAGTGTGGCTGAGAAAGTAACCATGAAATCTCTGAGTGGATTTAGTTCAACACAAAGGATTCAACAGCTCAGTTTAGCAGTAATTACGCAATTAAAACTTTGATGGATTCTCTGAGTAGACCTTGTTTTAACTAGGGGGTCTAAATAACTGCTATAGTACACATTCAAATGTTTAGCAGGTGCTATACAATTTTTGATTGGGGTAATATCTGAGACAACATTGCTTTGTATTTTCCACATAGCAGTTTTTGGAACCAAAGAATTTTAAATGTGTAAATAAACACAAATGCAATTATAAGTTTGTAAAACATTTCCATAAAGGTCACATATTTTTTTGCAAATCTGAAGAAAATCAAAAGCTCACTTTGCTAGAACGGATGCATAAATGTCTGGCAAAAAAAATCCATGTACATTTAAATCTGCTTCAAAACATGTAAAAGCCACATTTTCCTTTGTCAAGATTGCCTCAAAACAATCCTTGAAATCTTCGTACTGAGCAACTTTGTGAGGTTTTCTTATTGTGAATCAAAGACTCCAAGTCAAATGATATTAATTTATAGATTAAACCACAAAATAGAAATAGATCAGCAAGCCAGAGTCACGCAACATCGCTCAAACACATTTCTAACGCCATTTCATAAAGATTACAACCTTTCTGAAAACAAACGGACAAACAGAGAAACTCACCAGAAGTGTCTTGTTGAAACGCAGCGTCTTGCACAACGCTCTCTCTACTACTACAGCAAAACCTCAACAGTGTCCTGTCCCTCGGACTGCCAGGGAATCAAAGCTATGAAAAGATGTGAATGTAGCTGAGCAAATAGGATTAAAGATGGCTAAATCCAAATGGCTGGAAGCACAGCGTGCATTAAAGAGGAATTCTCTCAGGAAAGATAATCCCCATATACGCATTTTAACACACTCCACTCACTCCTGTGTTTTTTACACACAGTCCAAGACAACCCTTGATTGCCTGACTGTCCACACACGAGTGAATAACTATAAATACAGCTCCGCCTGCACCGGTCAGACCGCTGCAGTGACACATGCAACTTCTAATTCCAGAGGTGGAAACTTTACACGTACACTGTAATCATTTTGACATCCTGATAATCGCACATGCTGCCACCTTCCCTCTTCTTCTCCTGGCCACTACAAACCATCACCGCTGTTTGCTCACCTTCAGCACCTCCATCGGTACCTGTGCAGCAGGCTGCAAACTGACAGGTGCGCTGACGTTGATGGCGGGGGTCTGGGACGCTGTGGTTTGTGGGTACGGGGAGGCCTGTTGTCTCCGCTGCTCCCGCCGCTCCTGCTCCTGAAGCTGCTCCCGCATCAGCTGTTGCCGCAGCAGGATGCGTGATGTCATGGCCGAGGAGCTCAGCGGGGGCTTGGAGGAGCCGTGCTGGTCCGACGGGCTGCTGCCGGGAGGAGAGAGAAGCCAGATGAACGAGAGAGAGTAGTTGGATGTCATGGAGGAGAGGAGGGGGGGGGGGGGGTGATAGGATGGGTGAGGTAAGGAGAGGTGAAAAGAAAGAGTGATGGCAGAAAGAGGGTAAGGAGAGGTCGGACGAGGAAGGAGAGGTCAAGCAAAAGAGACGAGAGAGGGGGATGATGAGCAGGAAAAGTGGAGGAAGATGGAAAGAGGGCAGATGGGGTAAAAGGTTAATATGATGAAAGGAAAGTGGCTGATCAAAGGACAAATTTCAACTCTCATAAAACTATTGAATTTCAGACATTTTTTAAGCTTCCACCTTTTCAAATTTGAGAATTTGCTTCTTTTCTTTCATCTGTGATAAATCTCAGTAAATATTCATCACTGGATTTTAGACAGTAGTCAAAAGGCAGCTGCTGCAGCTTCTTCTTTACGCATCACAGAGAGGAACATACTGTATTTCATTACAACGCTGCTTCAAGTTTTCCCACTCTCTTTAAATTTAGACGGCCTCTCCCCCAGACAGAGCCCTGCGGTCCTAAAATAGAGAGACTCTGTTGAAGCAGAAGTTGTCGGGCTGAAGCCTTCATCGAGTGAGTGATCCTTTTGATAAAACTCAGCAAAACGTCTCGCCAATCCAGCTGTGCAGTAATCGCACTAATTAGCCAGCGGAGAGTCAAACACAGCTTCGGTCTGCAGCGTTTTCCTCAACATACCATAATAACCCCCCCTGCCTCTGCCTCCCCTCTGCACTGAATATAATCTCATTCTCTGACACCACACCCACTGAACTGTGCACAAGAGCAAACATTATTCTACAGTATATCATAAAACCACATTTTCCGACCGTTATCAGCAGTTAAATGAGCTTTTATTTTGTTGTTCCACTCATATCTGAAGAAAGAGCAAAAATGGTTCCTGAATAAACTAATGAACCAACAGATTTTATGACTTTTCTAGATTTAGCTGTAGCTCTTCCTTTGTGTTAGTGACTTTGGACAGTTGTGCTCCTTTCATCAGAGAAATTTCAAACACCAGTGGATCTAATGCTGGAACAGTTTTCGCCGTCAGAACTGAACCCTTTGATATTTCTCCTCCCCCCCCCCCCCCTTCATCACTGCGTGAGTGTTTTTGAGTTTCAACAAAAGAGTAGTTTCATTTCCTTTTCTCTTCTCCATTTACGTAAATAAAACTTGAACTGCAGGCAACAGGGCCATAACTGTGATTAAACTAGAGCTGAAACAAGTAGCCGATTATTTTATTCACAGGCAACAGTTTTGATTACCCAGTTATGTCTTGTTAGCTAAGTCATGTGTCATTTTTAAGCTGAAATGTAACCACTGTTACAACTTTTCACTTCTGAGATTGTACACTGAATATCTTTGTGTTTTGTCATTACAAACAGGAAGCTGATATTCAAGTTGCAATGGGTGAATTGACTCATCAAGCAAACAACAGTCAACAGATTCAGAAAACTAGAGGTTAACTCAAGTGACAAACCTCCAAAAATGAGCCATGAGTGCCACATATATACCTATTGACCAAACCAATAAACAAACACAGGGGAGAACTACAGAAACAGTAAGTAAATCTCAAAGCAAAAATACTCTAATCCCCCTTAAGAGCTCTTGGTTTGGGCCTCTGTTTAGAACCAGGTTCCACCCTCAGCTCAGGTCTTTTGCTGGACCAGGGAGGAGGACTCCAGGCAATGCAAACAAAGACAAATTAACTAATGCAATTTAAAACCACAGTCAAATATAGATGTGTGATCTTTAAGTGACTGCAAATGAAGGTAACTCAGTATGTGGTGGTGATGTGGGTGAATGTGTGAAACTAAACCTTCAAACTCTGTCCATCACAGGGGTACTTGTACTTTGAGTATTTACAGTATAAGCTGCTTTATACTTTTGCTCTATAACATTTTATAGGAGTGCATTGTATTTTACTACACTGCATTTACCTTACAGCTGCAGTGACTGAACAGAATCATATTATCAATATAAAATATATAAGATAAATGATGAAGCATTATCTTTACCAGCTGCTCACTTCAAAGTGATGATTATAGAATTATTACAATCCATCCATCCATCCTTTCTTTTGACATAGAGAACTTGAAATATATGTTTTCATGCTATTCCACTGATTGACAGTTGGTGGAAGTGAAGCAGCAACAAACAAAGCATTGGAGCAGTGAGGAAGAAGACTCCTATAAACAATGCAGGTATTTTGGTGAGAATCACTGTACGTAAACAGATCTTTTGTTTGTCTGCAGGGCAGTTTTAAGAAGCATCCGCCACTTGCAACCTTCCCAGCATGCATTTGTCCTGTGTGAAAGTGCAGGATGTTTACTTTTATGGGGTAGATGAAAGTTTAGTAAAAAATGTCACCTAATGATACATCTACTGTGTTTTCACACACATATATCAATGTCCCCATTTAACTTTCTCTCATATGAACACGTGTATTAGTTCTTCCTCTCAGTGATGCCAGCTTCTTTATTACTTTAATTCCCATTTTGGTTTTGCGACTAAAAAGTTCAGCTTAACACGTTCAACCTGACTCAGAGTCCAAATCTCTGTACAAGCTTCTTTCACAGCTTTATATCTGCTCCCCCTGAACTTTACACCAGAAAAACACACATCACTCACAGGCGACGCCCCTCAGTCTTACAGGCTGCCTTTTAATAGTTCTGGCAACAACTCGTCTGATCAAAACATCTTCACACTGTACGAAAACATACGTTCATTTTGATCTCAAACAAAACAACATTCTGAAGGTGCAGCAGCACTTCCAGGAATAAGAGGCAATTCACCAAAGTCAGCATGTGAGAGAAAAGACACATGTAAACCTGGACTGTTTCAGGGAAACAACGGGACGAACATGATGCTCTTAAAGTTCTTCAAGTTGTTTTGTACCCTACCTCCCTACACACCTACCCACTGAGTTATTTGGTGCTTCATGCATCATGATTGACAGCTGACTTCGGTCTGTATTGGCAGGACCTCGCTAAAGCTCCTCTGTCGCAGACTTGACGTCTATAAGGCGCAAGATGGCAGCGTTTGTATCCAGGACATTTTGTGGTCCAACTTTTTATTCAGTCTATGATCTGTACACAAACATTTCTCTTTGCTGCAGAACAACAGTGTCTTAATAAACCTTAACATTAGCACAATAGAGATCATCCACGTCTATATATCTGTTGGGCTGGACTTAAAATACAAACTAAATGTGAAGACTCAGTGTAAACATCAACCATATTAAAGGGTCTGAACTGGAAGAGTCTCATTACACTTGAATAATTACATGTTTCCAAACAGTGGACAGAGATTTACAGCTGAGGTGTGCTGAGAGTTGTAGAACCTCATGATTTTCTTTTCATAAATTCCTGATTATCAGATTGACTTGTGTGTATGTGTGTGTAAGACTGACCAGAAACTCTCTACAAAGCAGAGATCAACTTCTCTTTCTTCTTTTCTACTGTTCTGTGGCTTTTTGCCAAACAAACTGAAACACATAAAAAGCTCTTTTGTCCTTTTTAACTTTTCGCTGGTGTGTGTGTGTGTGTGTGTGTGTGTGCGTGAGATTGGGCACACCTCCTCTCATATTTGTGTATCTCAAAGAAAAAAAAACACAATGGCTGTACAGTCTTGAAGAGACCCACCCACCCAACTCATGATTCCTCTGAATCTCCATCATACTCCATGTTTTACGAATCAGTGCCGAGCGTTTGACGCAGGTTTTACTGACTGACAGTGTGACTGAGACTAAACCTTGAAATGAAGGAACTCTGCATTCTGAGAAAAAAAGCGAGGGTAAGTAGAATTCAGTGGAGCGACGAGTTAAAAATCTGAGCTGTTACAGGATCTGTCAGACCAGTGCCACCTGTACCACTGCAGGTAATTCATAGAACCTTTAGTGAGCGACAGCTCTGCCTGATGGACAATAACGGTAAAGCAACAACCTGATTTAAAGACTAGTAGAATCTTACTTTACTTTGCTCAAACTGCTTTTTTGCTACAAAATAAACCCATTTGACGCCTTTTATGACGTTTTCAGAGTTTTAGATTTTTAAGCTTTTTACTTCTTAGACATTCGCTCAATGCTTATTCTGCAATTTAACCAGTTATTGCCAAAACTACACCAAACACACTGCACAAGGAGAAATCTGCTCAGGTTAAAGACTGTATATACTTCCCACACACGGCTCTGTGCACACTGTCCTTCATGTACACATGTTATTGTAGTATTCTACAAACATACACAATCCAAATTTATGCCTCAATGCGAGACAACAATATCATAGATGCTGAGGCGCCATACTCACAGACAGTCAAAGGAGCAGGGTCTGTACACTTGCACTCCTAAGGCCTCCATATTAGTTTGTTTTTTTCTGAAGGTGCACCACCCGCCCTTGGAGCAGTGAAAGTCATGCCGGCGGTGCAGCGCTGAGAGAGTGTCAGAGGGGGGAGGCTCCGGGGCCTGGCCTGGAATCTCCAATCGCCACACAGTCCCAGGCAGAGGACCAGCCCCGTCCGGAGCAACAGCGGAGCAGAGCAGAGGGCAGGCGCCAACTGGAAACACACCGTTCATCAACACGCCACTTTAAAACCACGCAGATACTGTTTCACTTTAAGAAATGTGTTGCCACCTTAGAGTGTTCACCCAGCAACCAGGTCTTCTAGACTGACCTGAGGAAACCCAGGGTCTAAAAAGAATGCCAACTTTTCATGAGCTAAGAAATCAGCCTGTTTTCAGCTTTTTGACAATGAATTTTCAGATCACACAATGAGGTTTTAACTTGTTTACTTAGAGGTTTGACCTTCACTCTACAGAATGATGTATGAGCAGAGTTTGAAAAGCTGTTTTCACAGGTTTCTCTCTTGAGATTTAGTCAACATCAGCTTGACTAAAACAAAAACTTAATTTAAGAAAAAGATATAGATATAAGTGTAGTATTTATCATGACAATAAGAAATTGTTGTGCACCTACTGCCACTGCCACCCCTCAAAGCATTGGCTTTGGTTACCTAAATGAAGGGTGTGAAAAGTCTAACATGGACATGAAAACCATACTTTGCAAGTTATGCCACACACTGGCCCCCACAACAGACTCAAAGCACCAAATGATGAAAGAATCATAAAAACATTGCGGAGAGAGTTTACGGATGAGAGCCACGAAAGTACAGTCGAGTCCACAAAGCAAATCCCAGACAAATCCCAGGTGTTGCAAGGGGCTTTTGTCTGCAGAACACCATATACCAGAGAATCACAAAGATGGACTAGGAAAAGAACAGCTGTCACACCTTGCATTTGCAGAGACAGATATGAAATGATCCTTGAGGATATGAGATACATTTGCACAGGTATCCATGTTTAAACTCACAATTCAATGACTTTAAGCTTCTCTGCAAGTTGAGAAGATTCATCCATAAAGTCATTACAAGCCATTCTCCCACCAGAGGAAGAGCTTTCATCTCTGAGGGGTGGCCAGGGGAAATGCATGGAGTGAAACATGAAGCACCTTTCACAGGGAGATGCCGCTTTGTATTGACAGAGTGTGTTTAAACATGATAATTGTTTAATTGTAGATAAATGTGGACCCTTCAATACAATCTCTCCTCAAAGGCATTCGTGTTATTGCACTTATTTGTACAAGCAATGAAGCAAACAGTGTCAGGAATACTGGAAAATGAAAACAGAGAACATGAGGGTGAAGTGCAAACCCTTCTTACTTTCACACGTCCTCACATCTGCCTCTGCCTGAAGTGGGAACATGTCAGACGAGCCCACTTAGAAAGGTGCGAGGTGACTCACGTCAAGTTCGACCACCCAGCAGGTTGAAGCGTCTACCAGCAGCTTCATTATGTCATGGACTGGAAGTTGAGTTGTCTCCAAGGTCAACATGCAGCTACACACTGGTGCCCATCCTGTCAAAACCCACAGAAGCCCTCTAGTAATTCAAATTGTATCCTTCCTGTCAGGAATCAAAAGCAAAGACCAACAAGCTGCACAGATACAATTAGATAACACCTTGAACAGAGCAGCTGTGGCTCAGGAGGTAGAGCAGTTCGTCCACTAATTGGAGGGTCAGTGGATCGATTCCAGGCTCCTCCAATCTGCATGTCCTTGGGCAGGACACTGAACCCTAACTTAATGGATAGATTGAATACTCACCCTCAAGAGGTCCTGCTGTGCTGAAGCTTTAGTGTTGTTCTGGATAAAAACATACATTGACCACTAACTATCCATCAACAAAGTCCACATCTTGTCTTCTTATTTTGTGATCTTATATTGCAAACCAACGTCCTGCACTCAGAGGTGAGAAGAGTAACGTCATCGTTAGTCCTGCCACGCCGGCTCTCCCTTCAACACAAACATGGAATCCAGCTCTGCGACTACCTCTGCTGCCGGCATGAGGGCGGAACAACAATGCAATTGTAAGGAGAAAGGGGGCGTGCACGATGTCTTGTGTATATCACGTAGCTATAAAGGGAAAGTAGTGCAAGGGTGTTGAGACGGGAAGACGTTAATGAGATCGCATGTTGAAAGGAAGCTGAGAAACTGTGCTGCTAAAACGCCGTCCTGCAAACCAGCTGCCTGCGATGATCCTGTCTCCTTCAGTTTGTCTCCAGTACAATGCAGGTGTTCACAGAGCAGACGAGGCCGCGTCAACAGACTGCACGACCTCGCTGCTGGAGCACAGCGCTGTGACCCTACATGACAGTGCGCTCATATACACGGACTCCCCTGCTGATCACACACACACTGAGTGCTGCAGCTGGCATCACCCCCCGCAGTCAGTTGCTAGCAAGAAAAATCAGCGATAATGGGAAGCATCTGTAATCTAGTGTCTGCGCCGACATGATGCAGTTTTGTTTTTTTCGGAAAGAGCGTCAAGAAAGAGAGAGAGGAAACTGTACAAACAACTCCAGCTCGGTAAATAGTCCGACTATGTAATCAACTTCAGGTAGAAACTCTGTATTTACCTAAGTATGACCAGTCCAATTGACATGAAATCCAAAACCAACACAGCTTTTTGTACATACATCATAAACCACAGGAAACACAACATCCTGCAGCTGACGCGTCAAACCAACAATGAACCTTTTATCTAGACCCTGGACAATTAGTCGATAAATTGATCAGCAGCTACTTGGGTAACAGAATAACTTGAAGCTTTTCTGTGTCTCAAGCAATAATATATCCAATATCTTTTGGGTTTTTCACCCTTTCTGGGACAGAATAAGTCGTCTCATGTCACCACCTTTGGGATTATGAAATCGTTTTAGATTTGTTTACTATTTTCTGGCATTTTAAACAAAATGCCACTTCAGTCAATAATAAAGAGAACTGTGAACTGCTGCCCTACTTGCAACAGACTCGTATGGTTAAATGAGCCCAGTATCAAACAGAGAAGGGCATAAATGTCTTTACGTTTGTACCAATGAGATTTAGTTTTGCAATTTTCTAAATTGTACACCTGTATTAAGAATAAGGATACATGGACATAAATAAGATATAATCAATCCAAATAAACACAACTAACTGAACTGTAGAATAATTAGCTCCCACTTAATTTAATGACTTGAGGGAACTCTCAGAACATAATACGTATAACTTATTTCGTGTCAAAAAACTCTGAAGTTGACATCAACTTGAACTAAATAAAACCTCTCAAATGTCATGTAAGATGTTTTGCAGTGTACACATTGACAAAGTCTCCACCCAAATGTTTTCATTTGAAAGGGACAGATACGCCAGCTGTCCACATTACTCCACAGTCTTAGAGCTGCAACAGAGACATTTGGAAACCCTACTGGCAACGTTTTAGAGTCTGGACGGGCAGAAACGATGATGTAGATACCCACAACCGCTTTGCTGTCTGGGTCTTTTTTTAGCAATGATGTAGCCTTCGCTGATTGGTCAGGCTTCTATCACATGACCCCCCGTCCGGGAGAAAACAACCGGCATTAGCCTCTGAAACCAGTGTAGAATGCTGACTCTGTTGTCTTCGCAAACAGCTGTTGTGCAGTGAAACTCTGCATTTCAAAACGCTACAACTGCTTGCGTGCGAAGGAGACGAGCTGTCTGCAACGAGGTCTGTGTCCAGTGGCGTTTTCAGCCCTGCATGGCACACACATGCCTTCCTGTCTACACTGGCCCGTGCACGTCCACTGCTGATCCACTGACTGGAGATATGTTTTCAGGCATGTTAGTATGGACGGGGATTAAAACTGATTGGGCACCAGAACGTTCCTGTGGAGAGAGAATGTTTTAGTTTGAAAACGTCATTTTCTAGCCTTATTATTTAAATGTAAAAAGTCCAACCCAACCATCACGATTAACTATGCTGCCTTTTCTATAACAAATTCATCATTTCCTTCAAACAAACACTGGAATAAATTCTCTAAAGCCATCTTCCCTGCTAATTACCACTGCTGCTGGAGAAATTCAGATGCCGGAGCAAAACAAAGCAGGGTAAGCTGTTAAAGCATCCAAAGAGATAATCAGGGTCTTTGCATGGTATTTCCAGCTGGGAGCCAGCACCGGGTGGAATAACTTGAACTTGCCGGGTTTTATTTCTATAATTAGGTGTTGAACCCTCCATAATAACCTTTACTCGTGTTCAGCAGGACGGTGTGCTCCTGCTCCCTCTCCTCCCTTTGTGCTTTAACAAGGGGGAAACAGAGCATCCAAGGACACTCGTCCCAGGGGAAGGATTTCAATACGCTTTCCTGGAGCAGGTTGAGTGAGTCCATAAGGTTCTCAAGTTCATGTCAATAACGTCGTAATTTTGTACAAACACAAGAGAGCGGCTTTTCACGCAACTCGATTTTCCTCAGAGGTGGTGATTATAGTCAAAAAGCACATTGTCGTCCTCAAGAACCTATGGTTATGATTCATAGCGGGACAATACTACTAATCCTTAATTTACACACAGTGAGCAAACGTTCCTTTCTAGACCTTTAGAGAAAATGTTTAACTACAGGAGAAGAGCAACAAGCTTATTTTTCACACAGACAGCAAACATCAACGTATATTCACTTTATTTTGAATCAATTCGCAAAAATTATTAACTGGCTTCAGCTTTTTCATTGTGTGGATTTTCTGCTTTTCTTTGTCTTGTGTGATCTTTGGGGTTTGGCTTTGTCAAAGCAAGCAATTTAAAAATTTCATTGGGTATTTTACTATTTTCTAATGTTTCACAGGCCATAAAATTAGCACATTAACAAGAAATGACCCTGCAGACTAACAGTTTAAGCCATAAATTAATTTTGACATATAATGATGCTAATGTTTGTTTACTCTTAAAAGACTTGTGTCAATAACAGGTGAGGGTGAAACCTGTGGAGGTGGCGCTCTCTGTGTTTTGCAGTTCCTGCTGGTCACCAACAGAGGCTGACAGAGATCACAGATCATCGGTGTCACAGCTCATGAAGCAATAATCCATGTTATTATTGTTAAATTGCACTATAATTCATAGACAGGTTTTAATACTCATCTTTTTTTAATTACAGGTTGATTATTTTCTAATGCAATTCTCAAGCAGGTCGTCCTCTAACTGAAAATTTGGTGGTTCAATCCCAGTCTACCAAAGTGTCCTCGGGCAAGACACTGAATCCCAAATTGCCCCTCATCTGTCCCAGCAGTGTGTGAGTTGTGTGTGTGAATGGGTGAACTGGTCATTGAGACTAGAATATATATAAACACAGGCTTTTACATGATTCTCAGTCTCATAGTCCAGGTGTGGAAAGAGCAAGAGTGATACAAATGTTCATAAACAGTTGAGAAAGTACTTAACTCTGCATTAACATAACTTTGAGTTTATGTTTTTACTTTCGTTCTTCTGAAAGATTATTGAGTAGAACATCAAGCTGCACTTGATGTCGGTCAAGTAGCAATTTACGATATATGAAAACATTTATTTTAAGAAATAAACACTGTGAAAAAATGTCTGAGCATCAATCCCTAAAATCCATATCAGTCGGGCTCTACTGTCCAGCTGTGGAAGCTGCCATCAGATTGTTGATCTTAGTCTTATATATAAATATTTCCTGATCAACAACACAATTTTGTTCATTTTCATATTCAAGCAAAGCTCTTGCACGTCTTTCTATTTATATGAGAATAAACTTTAATGCTCCTGTAAAGTCTCATTTTAAGGAACGACGTGGATTCAAATAAAAATCTTGCACAATTCACAGCTTCTGTCGAACGTTACCTCATGAACTACAAAAGCACGACACAGGTCTTTAAGACTTTTAGCCTCAGTATGACTGCAGCATAAATATTTACAGTGGATTTACATGTCAAGTATTCCTGCAAACAAAATGATCCCCCTCTAACTCTCAGATATAACACATCCACTGCTAAATTTATACAGCTTATTTACACTGCATAGACGACCAGTTTCATCGCCTGTCTCACATCTATATTAGGCACAAAAAATCTGGCACATCGTCTGCAGCAGCCTCAGAGCGCCGTCGAGACGACGTGCATGCAGAAAAACTAATAGACCCGCGAAAGCTGAGATCACATTTTGTCACACTTCAGATATGAAATCTAGAAACAGCGGGGGGCAGCCATGACGAGACGTCACACAAATCAGTAATCACTCTAACTAATTATAAACACTGTGCGCAACAATGTCTCACAACACAGTCATTGTGACTATTATTACTGTGCTGGGTCATCCTCATGTGACGGGAAGAGGAAGTGGGACACCTTCGATTGACGCAACACAACTTCACATTATTCCACAAGAAAAGAAAAGAATCTGTGATTCTCCTGAAGCTTCAGTTACACCGGGTCTGACTGCGGCTCTGCCAGCTCAGAGACAGCCTGTGTGTATGTAACAGTGTAATGGCATTTCGCTAATGAAGAAATTAGTTTAAAAAATGCAGAACTGGGTTAAAGGTTGGGACTGTTGTACGTGATGGTTTTGCTCCTTGCCTCGTGTTTTGGCTGATTTTAGAGAAGTGGAGATGAACTGCGAATCTGCAACAACATGTCGAGAGCCAGAGAGCGTAAAAAATAAAATAGGAGAGGAGTCAACCAAACATCTGCAATAAGAGCTCTGTGTGAGCACAGTGGTGTACTGTCCTCCACACGTCTCACCCTCACAATGAGGCCAAGTATTACCACCTCTGACACACGCAAAATAGATAATAAACAGATAATCACACTGAATTCTGCTGAGAGATGTGTTGTCATCAGCACGCAGGCAAAGTGGTGAGTTTTAAATGTGAACACAACAATGTGTGGTTTTACAGGGATATTGAGGGTGTCACACAAACAGCAGAGACTTCAGGAAATAACCTCGTCTGGCCAAATTATAGAAGTCTGGCACATGACATATTATAAAATTACAATTAGAGATGTTCTTGTAGCATTTTCCCCTCGCTATACCGATACCCGGACTTTGGGTATTGGCCGATATCGATACCATTGCATTAGAAATAATAAATAAAATAACAACTTACATAATTTCAACAGCTGTGTGCTATACGACCTGGCTCAGGTTAAACTTATCTAGTTTGAAGGTCATAACTTTGAATATGAATAAACAACTCTAAGAATACACAACAAACACAACCTTTAAATAGCTCGAAACTGAAGTCTTTCGCTGCTTCACATCTCACTTCTACTTGTGGGACTTTCCAGCTTGATATATTGCACACAAAAAAAGCTGACATTTTAGCTAGCTCAAGCTAACGCTGCAGCAGCCAGATATCACTTCTTTGCAGCAGCTCTAAAAACAGTACTTGCTATTGGCAGAACAACGCAACTGCTGTTTTGGAGAAGAAGAAGTGATTTTAGGGGAAATTAAGCATTTTCAACATCAAGAGGTATTTCTAATGCTGATATCAGTATCAGAACATCTCTAATTACACTTTGTTGTTTTATTTTCGGGCAGATTAAAGATCAAGATTAAGTTAGGACAGATCCAGGGTAGCTCCTCCCCCCCTACTCCCAGTTCTCATGCTAAGCGAAGATGGCGTCTGCTTGCTGCAGCATATTTACTTATTTTACCGATATGAAAGTGATACTGATATTTCATCAACAATCCCCCCCCCCCCCCCCCCCCCACACACACACACACACACACACACACACACCAAGTATTGATGTAACGACCTCCTGAACCACCAGACAGATAACAGCATCTGAATTTAACACCGTGCACAAACACACATATCAGACGGCTCACTCACTGCACTTCCAGAAAAGGGGTGAAAGGTCAAACCAGACCCCCGCCGACCTGACTCAGCTCAATGTTGATTGCTTGGAGAGGCCTCAATGTGTCAAAGCTGAAAATAGCTTTCTAATAACTCTGAGTGCTGCAGAGTGTTTGTGTTCCTGTCCCGAGAGGCCAGAGGAAATATTAGCTATTGATTCATGTATTCTATAATAACAGCTTTGCTCTGTCAGGACATCATCAACATGCAGAATATAGAAATATCCTCATGTTAGACTTGTGCTGGGCATTATAACGACATCATTAATTATCGCAATATAATTTTCATCTGTAGCAATATAAGCTTTTGCATTGTGCAAACACATTAAGACATCAGTGATCGACCTCAGATTTGTAAAGCGTCATTTTCTGAGTCTGCAAAAATCTGACGTTAAACTTAAAATAAATCATGACAATGTGAGATTTATCGTGATAATCACTGATATCGACATTTATCTCGATTTATTTTTTGTCCGTATTTTGATTTTATCGTCTGATGTAATAATAAGCTAATAATAATAACAATCCAATGAATCCACTTAATTCAAACTCAGATTGTGTCTCTCCGGGAGCTGTGTCTGTTGTGTTGATGAATTTTAAAATAGCAATTATTATGTTTGACCGTGAATTTCCAAACCTGCTCCACAGTTTTTTTTCACCTGAATCTACTCAACTTAATTCTAATTACTGTTTTAATCTATTCTAAAAAAATATTGTAATTAGAGTTTCTTCCAAGTTAAAACCCCCACACATCATTCCCCTCGTGCTGCTCCTCTGACCATGAGAAGAGGAGCAGGGCAGCATCTCGTCCACCTCTGACCTGTCTGCTCCTCTGCTCCTCTGCTCCTCTTCGAGCTAATATTTGAAGTTGATGTTGACAAGACAACACCCAAGTGTTGCATAACTTCACGGCAGCAGGAGAATCACTTGGGCTGAGCCCGGAGCTCAGAGGCCGGGACCAGCTCCTCCAACATCCCGCGGGGAGGAGAGGGGAAAAACTCTCCGCGGACTAATTATCACCTAAACACCAAAACCTCTGCAGCGTGGGAAATAACTGTCCACAGCCGGAGGACTGACCTGCTTTTCAGCGGCTGGCTCTTCAGCTCGTAGTAGGTTTTCGGTTCCTCCTGGAACTCCTCTGCGACCTCGAAGTCGGGAACGATCCCCGACTCGGCCTGCATGATGTCGGATGTCAAAGTTTCAGGGAGACGCGGAGCGGGAAAGGAACCCGGGGCAAGACGGGTGTTTGTGCCGCCGTACTTCGCTCCAGCACCGACCGCTGTCACCGCCGGACGCCTCTGTCCGGGACCCGCGGCTCTGTAGTCCTGCGCGGCGGCGAGCAACAGCGCCGCGGACGGGCTGCCGGCGACGCGCCAACTACATCTCCCGCCATGCACCTCGGCTGTCAATTTCAGCGTGATTTTCATTGGTCGCAGCATCCGAGCGATTAAAGCGTAAAAAAGTTTTAATTCCCTTCACTAATCAGTGTCAGCAGCTGTTTAGAGCCGGAACACATTCTTATTCAATGCGAGTAAAGTGGGATTCGAAGTTGACACGTGTTCTTTACAAGCTTCTCTCTTCAATACTTCATTTTGTCGTTTTGTAATTTATTTTTATTAAGTATTTATATCAGTATGTAATGTTGTTATTTGAATAAAACTGTTAGATGAGAGGATAACAAAGTATACATTATTACAATAAAACTTATGTTTAAACTGATTTTAAATTGTTTTCCTTTCATTTGGTCTCTGTCTTGTTTTTTTTAATATCCCTGTACAGCACCATTGTGTTTATAGATGAAATTGCCATGTCTTGCCCCATGTATATTTAAAGTCCACAGCAAAAAAACTACAACAAGTTAAAAGCATGTACAACTTATCAATGATGATCAATAATATTAACAACAACAGTAATGAATCCATCTCTGTTTAGGGCTTTGTTCATTTGAACAAAGGTCAAATTTGCATACAAACTGCACAAAAATCCAAATATTGCCAACATGTCCAATGTGAAGTTACTTAGATCCTGCAGCCATTGCACCCAAATCACAACTTACCTGGAGACTGAGTCGACCCTCATGTCTGTTTCCCTCCTCTGAAGACACTGACTTCACTTTGCTGCTCGTCTCCTCCTCAACTCTCCTCAGTTGGACTCCTGTCTACCACGTGGGGGCAGTATAGAGCTAAACAAATGAAAAATGGTACGCCAGTGTTGTGGGCCCACAGGGGGCACCTTCTATTACAACATGGAAATTCAAGTTCAATATTTGCATTCGTCTCATCCTGTTGAACTGGTTTAAAGTCTGCGTTTTACCAATGTAAATATTATGCAAATGTGCCTCTGCTGGAAAGCACAAACTTCAAAGACCATAAATAAAGCCTTCAATTATACCATGATCACTTAAAACAGACATAGCTGCAAGGAAACATTCCACTTTTAAAGAACATCAATATTTGCACAGTATTTTTATTCTTAGTCACAGTGGCTCATATTAAAAGCAGACCTGGTTACAGTCAGATCAGGAGACATGTTGCAGGACCTGCAGGGCTTCGAGTTCAGTCACAGAGGACACAGACAGACACACAGTAGACTAAGCAACACGCATTATTGTGGGGTGAATAGAGGCAGTGATTACTCAGGGCCTCCTGCTGAGTGAAGACCTGATAGTTTGTAGACGACAATGCCCTTTGTAATTCCTCAAGGAAGTATATAACATACTGTATTTGATACTTCTGGTATAAAGTTCACAGTATTATGATACTATTTTGATTTTACTACAACACAGAAAACTGGACATAATGTTTGAGACTATTTGGATCAATATAATACTCAAAACAGTCGTCAGATACTCACTTCATTTTTTCCATTTTATACCAAATGATACAATGACTTCACTTTGTTTTATTTGAGTGCAATAGTTCTTCCTCTAAAATTAAGATTATACTAACAAAACATGAGATTAACATTTGAAATGAGGGTTTTATAGCCTGCACAGTGTGTAAACAAGTTATAATGAGATATAATCCTCTTAACCATCTAAAACAATAAAATACACATATATTATTTTACATACACAGGCACTCAAAAGGATAATCCTGTTTCCTAAATTTCCCCCGGGATCAATAAAGTGTCTATCTATCTATCTATCTATCTATCTATCTATCTATCTATCTATCTATCTATCTATCTAGAATATATTGCCTTTAATGTTATCACACAATGAAGCATGGCAAAATTACTATCTATCTCTCTATCTAATTATCTATCTAACTATCTATCTATCTATCTATCTATCTATCTATCTATCTATCTATCTATCTATCTATCTATCTATCTATCTATCTATCTATCTATTTATCTATCTAACTATCTATCTATCTATCTATCGATCTATCGATCTATCTATCTATCTATCTATCTATCTATCTATCTATCTATCTATCTATCTATCTATCTATCTATCTAACTATCTATCTATCTATCTATCTATCTATCTATCTATCTAACTATCTATCTAATAATCATATTTTAACTTGGTTTAAGCAAACCATTGTTAAAATCTATTAAAAAATAACACAATGGGATGTTTATGTGGTCCAATCATTTACTTCTGATGGGTTCAGGCTTTAAATTAAACTTGTATTAATTTCTTGCAATATCAACATCATAAAATGTGTAGTTTTAGTCAATAATCGATCAGTCTGCTCATCTGTATAGATCAAACAATCCAGGCATTAAAGCTGCAGCCCACAATAGAATAATGTCCAGCATCGTATTGACCATGTGCCACGTGATAAACGACCACGTGGACATAATTACAACGACTAACATGCGGTTGTTTGCTCCGCATTGTAAAGTTTTAATAAACAGTGACAGCCAGTGCAAACATCGCTGTCTCAAAACTCGGAGCGTGACCTGGAATGTGGGCCGGCAGCAGCAGCGACACGTTTCAGGTGTGAACAGACGAGTCCTCTTTACTTCTGTTGACTTTCCTCATTGCTTTTGTTTTTAGTCGCAGCTCATTCATGGGAGTCAATGTGATTAGTGTGCTGCAGCCGTTTGACACTTCCTTGTGCTCGAGTCAAAACATCCTGGAAAGTGAACCCAGGCTGTCTGCTAGTTCCAGGAAACATATTTTGACATATTGACATTCACTGATCATAAAAATACAACTCTGTATATAGGCCTACATGTCTGTGCCCATCATTTTATTATCATTATACATATATTGGCCCATATAGAGGGAATACTACAGGCTTATACTCCCCTCAATTGTGTTTTTCATGGAAATATTAAGATATCAAATGGTCAGTGACTTTATTTTCCCTTTGTATAAACCATCAGATTCTGACCAGGTGCACCATCTGTCCAGTATTTCATAGACAGAGATAATAATCAAAATGTGAACAAACAACCTCCTCCAAATCTGATGAGCATTGTCCAGTGAAACGTCCTTTCAGATATGTGGCTGCATGATCTACCTGCAAAAAGTATAAGTTGTATGTTGTACCAGGAATTTGCATCACCCTTACTAGAGATAAAGTTATCTGTAGTAATATGTAGTTTTTAAAAAAAATTTCAGTTCTTATTACAATGATGTGTAGTTTGAGTGTATTTGCATAAAGCCTCCGCCAACCAGCATTTGACTATACTTTCTACTATATATAAACAGACACACTATGATGCATAAAAACACAAAAACATCTCCCCAAATTGCACAGTTAGTATCGTGCATGCAGCAGCCCGGGTTGTACTTTTAATTAAACTTTCTGTGTTTTAATATTTAACATCCAACTACTGTGAAGATCTAATATTTCAAAATAAAATCCACAATTGAATGAACTACCATCTTAAATTTACATCTATGCTTGCTGACTACCGGCTGGTGTGGCAACATGTTTAAAGTGCTGAAGTTTTATGTGCTAGTTATTACAGGGAAGCACTTTCTTAGTATTACCCAAGTTCCCTGAGTGTAGTCCCAGACCGCCTGATGAGGGTAACGAGGGTAATGAGGGAATCCTATTCTTTTGTTTACAAGAGCGTTGTCCTGTAAGGAGGAGACTCACTGGACAGATGGTTACGGGGGATCTTAATGAGATATTTATTCATGTCTGATGTCAGAAAATACATGCAGAGGGGGGGGGGGGGGGGGGGGGGGGGGGGGGGGGGGGTTGTGTGGGGTGGGGTGGGAGGGCCTCTCTCTCTGATTGACAACAGAATTCATTGTAGAGCGTTCGTGTGAGGACATACAGTAGCAGCAGTGCAGACTTTAATCACAACATGCAGGATGTCAGTTAACCTCAGTGTTAAATTAGCTCTGGGTTTATTTGTGAAGCAGGGTGTGATGTCACCTGTTTCTTTGTGTCAGTCTGTTTTGGAAAATTAGCAGCAGAGCAAAAGAGTGAAGTCAGCGATGAATATTTCAGGAGCAGCGACACTCCAGAGTATCACCTGTGAAACACACACCGGTAATCTGGTTACTGTGTCTTTTGATTTGCACATGCCAGAACAGTAATAGTGTATTTATTTTTAGAATACAGGACAAATGATGAACATCCCTTGTATGTTTGAAGGTCTTCTGCATAATTAAGTTAAAAATGTTGATCAGACCTTTAGTGCATGTCCTGAATCTTGGGGTCCAGTTGGGATCTTTCCTCCTGATCCATTGGCTGCAGCTAAAGTGGCAGGAAGAAAATAATTGTTGCCCTGGCAGCAAAGCCACATCCACTAAACAGGTATTTAAATGTTCTAAACATATATTTACCTGCTAACAATGTGTTAACTTGACGTTATGTGGAATAAGCTGAATGATTTTAGTGCAGGTTGTTGTACAGGTTGAGCTGTAAAGTCAATTGAATATGTTGGGTTTTGGCAAATAAAAATATAAAAGCACCAAATACTACAGATAATTGAAGTGTTTGCTCCATTTCCTGTGTATTGACAGTTTAGACATGCTAAATACATCCGGCACAACAGCTCAGTGTAATGCGATATACATACACACTGTATGAGTGAGAAAAAAAGCCTTTGTGCAAATAAAACACATTCAAACAAACATACTTAAAACCCTTTGTCTGTTAAGATAGAAACACAGTCTGTTACCCTCAATGGATGAAGTTCAACAATTATAGTCATGTAGCTTACAGTTGTTGATATTTCAAGAAGGTAGTGAAAGCTTAATAGATAATTTTAATACAAACATAAAATTTACATGCATGGGCAAAAAAGTGTTGTTTAACTTCTTAACTTCTGTGGATCTCCCAAAGATGTATTATTATTATTAAATTATTCTTTTTATTGTTGAATTTCACTTATTCTTATGAACTGTTTCTAACTTCAGTTTTATTTAATCTGACCCTGAATGTATTGATATTATCCAGTGGTCAAGGTCTTATTTTATTATTTTCACATTTTACTTACTAGAATTATTTCTGTTAATAATAATAGCAATACTACTAATACTAATAATAATAATAATTATTATTATTATAATAATACCATTATTATTATTGTCTGTATGTTGTGTTTGATGAAATTTTAATGACATTGCAAAATATCTGCCGGGGCCTATTTAGCATTTACTTTAATATGGGTCCCTGAAATGTGACTGTTGTCATGGTGACAACTAATGAGAAATCAAAATACTATAACCTGATGTCATGTGATACAATGAGACTTCCATAAATTAAATATTGTGCTCATGAATGTTTTGAATTATTTGGAGATGTCATGATGCAGACTCTCTTAATACAATGACCACATCGAATCATGTGAAGACACTTTGTCATTAAAGATTGAATCGTAATTCTGTCTGCTGACACTCAAACACTGGCCCAACACATGTTTAAAGGAAAAGTGAAGGATATAGAACACGATCAGCCTTCAGGCCACCACACTTGATTATTATGGGGATTGAGTGTGAGGCTCGCCGGCCGGCAGCTGCTGGATGAGAGGGAGGGAGGCAGGGAGGAGGCAGGGAGGAGGCAGGCAGGCAGGGAGGGAGGGAGGGAGGGAGGGGATGCGGGGCTTGTTCACATAATAGCCGGCGGGTGAAGGCGTGGTGAGTGTGGCTGAATACGAGGCGAGTGTGTGTGTATGTGTGTGTGTGTGTGTGTGTGTGTGAGTACCGGAGGATGAACATGGACAGCGGCTGCACGGCGGCTCCCCTCCCTGGCTAAAGCAGTCGGGGAGAAACCCGGAGCTCCACCTCATCGCTGCCTGAAGACGGGATTGTAAGAATAAAGCAAAGGTAAGAAGATAAATCATATGTGTGTGTGTGTGTGTGTGTGTGTGTGTGTGTGTGTGTGTGTGTGTGTGTGTGTGTATTTGTGATGGAGCAGCTTCCACCCGCCTCACTGAGGAGCTGTGAGGAGACAAAGTAAACCGCATGTGATCCAGAGACATCAGTGAAAAATTACAGCAGCTCGGGTTCGTCTGTCTGCGGCCACTCTCCTGCTCCTTCACTGCGAAACACCAGCACCGTGGCTTCATCTGACACATCTGGAACAGTCAGTGGGTTCAGGTGGAAACACCCATGGGCTGCACACTGTGGCTCACTCATTGTTCTCCCCCTGCACAGAGCCAACTGGCCCTGAAGGAGGACAAGTCTCATTACAGGCTGCTCTGCTGATTGGGGAGGAGAAAGAAAATGTTGAATTGTATTGTTGCATGTGTGTTCGTGGAAAAAAAAACCTAAAGTAAAAAACCTGATCAGCTAAGGACTGTGTGAATCCTGCTGTACAAGGCATTGATTGACTGGATGAATCATCGTTTTGACCCTTTCTCAGCACTGATGTGAATCATCGCCCGTCCAAGACATTATTCATTTATCTCTGGACGTGTTTATGGTTTTTATACATTATTTCCATTTCCTATTATTGTATGAGGTCGGTGACATTTGGTGACCCAGGCCCGAGCGTATTTATTCAAGATTAACAAGGACTAGTTGCATATGTAGTTTTGAGAACAACTGGTGACATTAGGTGACCCTAGCCGAGTATATTTAATCAAAACTATACATATTATCTATATATCTGATATATTATTAGCTTTAGGATTAAGCTATATTGCGTATCGCTGTTTCTTTGCTCTACCTTGTACTTTGTAAAGCATTTTGGTCAAACATATTGTTTTAAATGTGCTATATAAATAACGTTGACATTGACAAGGACCAGTTAAGGCCTTAATATCCTCCCCGCTACCTCCTCATTCACTCATGTGTGTGTAGTGTTGTGTTCTGAAAAACGATGAGCTGTGTAAAGGTTGACATTGACCTGCTGTTATCTGACGAGTTGAGGGAAGAGAAGCAAGTCTTGGTGTATTTAAAGCACCAGACGTTGTAAACAGGAACTGTTGTTGCAGCGGTTTGCGTCTGGATGACACACACGTGCCCAGTGTGAAACTTTGTCGCTCTTCCTATTTGCAGCGGAGGATGTCCTGTGTCATCTATCAACACAGTCGGCTTTTGTGACAAACTCTCGAAAGGTTGATTTAAGTCACATTTCAGAATCAGAGAATAAACATCAGCCTGTCTATTTGTGATTATCATGAACATCCAGACTTGTTTGTCAGTGTGAGAGTCGAACAAGTCAGAGATGCTCCTCCGTCTGTTTGAGGCTTCTGAGAAATGTCTCAGCTCTCAGCTGGCAAACGTCCACTGAGGAATCAAAGCTTCCTGAGACTTTGTGAGAAATGTGGTAAGGACAGGGAGGGAAGCATCTATTTCTGGAGAGTAATCTTGTATTCACACACTTACCACAGAGAGAATAAATCTGATACATCTAATAAGGTGAAAGCTTCGAGCTGAGCAGCCTCACGTTAGTCGGCAGGTTGACTTGAGGCTAGAACTTTGTCCTACACGTCTGCGGTTTGTCCCCCAGCTGATCCTCGACATGATGATGCGTTATGTGAGGGTTAAGACAAATGAGTATGATTTGATTGGGTCTGAGTCAGCGTGGTCACGGTACCATGATTTCCATGCGGCCTGCAGACGCTGCAGATTCTTGTGATTCTTCGCTCACATCGTGTAATTTGGTCATGTTCCATTTTCTGTTCACGTCCATGCCTCGGTGCCTCGTCCCTGAGCTCTGCAGAAAGTCACTGCAGGTAATTTTTTGTAATGAAACTCTGCAGTTTGTGACATCGGGACTGTCAGTGGGGAGAAGGGAGAAATGCTGTGAACGAGGGCAACTGGTGGCAAAGAGTTCACTTGTCACACACTGAAGTCTGTGTGTTTGGAGGTAAGCCATTTAAATCTTGTCACTGAGCTGCTGCAGTTTGGTCTTTTCAACTATTTATAATCAAGTATCTTGATTTTTAAGAAGAGGCCGTTTATTCCTGGATCAAAACACACATGGATCCAGGAGTTAATGTAAGAATATAAAGATGAACTTCTAATTTTAGATCACTCTGTTTAGTCCTCTCATCTTTGATACAGTGGAAGATATGGTCACACTGCATGAAATACGATACAGATATATTCAGTCAGGATTTCTGACGCTCTAATTTTAACTGTAGCATCACCGAATTTCAAGTATCAAATTAAATGGATGAAATGTGAAGAAATGTTCTGTGTGAACTCACTTATATTACCCAGACTCATCGTCTATTTCAGTTTGTTTGGTCTCCCTGTGTCTCCAAATTGAGAGTAGGTATGAATATGAGTGTGAATGGATGTTTGTCTCTGTATGACCTGCGACACCCTGGTGGCCCAGTTTCAAATGATAATCCGTATAAATAATGGAAGAATGACTTGATGTTGTTCATTTTCGTTCTCAATAAGATAACACATTATCAGGATTATATTGAGCACATATTCTAAAACAATAAACCCTGTTTTCCTGACCTGAGCTGTGACCGCTCCTCGAATGCTATCGTCAGGATAAACCTTACACTTGTTGCACTGGTAAAACTTAAGCAACTGTAAAATCCACTAACAGTGAATGTTACTTTTCAGGTGCCAAGAAACTTGAGTTTTCTCTCGGCGGTTTTTAAATCTTTAATCTTCTATATTCTACAAGTAAAAGTAAGAAATATGACTCATTGAAGCTTATTAAAATATTCTCAAAGTGTAGATATGATTTAATTTGATTCAGGGATGTAGGGATTGAACGATTGTTCTGTCTGTTCATCAGGAGGTCCACTGACATGTCTCAACAACTATTACAATTAAACACTATATATTATACTGAGTACCGAGATTATTCTTTAATAGAGAATCTTTATGTTAGTGTTTGGGTCATTTGAACATTTTGACTTCTCACAGAAAGTAAATACTCTTCAGATGAAAATTGAACCACTGGACCTTCATTTGATTTTATATCTTTTCTTTTTATTCACAATCCCTCAAGGTCGGTTGTTACGACAGCAGCTGAACCTCCGAGCGTCAGTATCTGTGCAGCTCTGGAGGAAACACGAGGCGGTAAAAAGAGCTAAGGCTCCTCACTTGAATATGCATGGCCATTCTACCGCTATAGCATTACCATATTAGACACCAGCACAAGCAGATTTGACCACTACTGTCACTGTGGCTGCTTATGAAATATTGTGGTTTATGTTACCTCTTGTAGGACGGCCAAGAAAACACGTCACATCGTCTTGCTTCCTCCGTGCAGACGTTCTTCTCGGGGTGGGAATAGGAGTTTATTCTGCACGATGACATCATGCCCATGAATCAACCCCCTGTGATGCAGCCTGCCCTTGTTATATTGAACATCTACAGCATGAGGAAAACAAAATTAATATTTCTCCCTGGTGCTAAATTGTCCGTAATATCCCGAGCTCCATTGTGTTGGTATCACAAACAGCCGGACTGGTTTGTCTTTGGGAGTAAACAGATACCTCATGACTGCTGACAACATGAGTCATGATGTGATATCAGATGAGGAGATAATCCTTCAGCCCACCGCCTCGAACCACCTGGCCTCTGTGTGCCTGGACTTCTCTCCCCTCAGGCTCTAATGTGGGCCTCGGATTTTTGGACGGGGTTAATAAGACCAAACAAGGATTTATCAGTTGATCGATCAATTCATTATTTCACAGGGGAAATTATGTATTTGAGTTAATCTGTCAAGTCATTTCTATAGAGCAGAGTATAATACTGTCAGACAGTTAAATAAGAAAAACAAAGATGCAGCGCAAGAGGTTTCATCATTGTTATATATGATATTATATAAATTAATTATTCTTTATTTTCAAACAAGGACACATGATGAGCACGTACCTCCGGCGTATGTCGCCATGTTAAATAAAGTTCTTAATACCTTAGGTGACGTCATAGGCAGGTTATCAGACTTCAGACTTCATCTGCATCCTCCAAAGTCTTTACACAACTCTTTCCCTCTGTTTTTTAGTAGTTTATAAGTATAAGTATACATTATTGTATAGGTACATTTGATTGATTGATAATTTAATGATTTCCACATGTACAATATATATGCATGACATCATTGGAGTGAGATTGAGGTGGCAAAGGTCACATACACATCGGGTTCAGCTGTAGAAAAGGATCTGATGACTGTGCATTGTGGGGAAGATTTCATGTTCTGAAAACACAGAACTGTTTCCATTAGAACCACAATGTACTGGATGTCACATCCTGTCAGGTCGTATGTTTGTTACCACTGGAACTCACAGGAAGATTTTATTTAGATTTCTCGGGGCTTCATGTCTTTGTCTTTACATTGATAGATTCTTTATTTATACCATGAGGGAAATTGTCATCCTGCAGACAGAGGAAACAATATTAATCACACATATGGTGCCATTAAGAAAGGTTGGGGTACAATTTGAACACCAGTGTTTAATAAGCACTGTACAAATAGGATTTCGAGATATGCACTGTGTCTCTGCAGTGTGTTGTGAGGTGGATGGGATGGATTCTTCATGAGGGAGAGCAGTTTGTTCATTGACCTCCGGCTCCACACAGACTGTCCAGATCTATGATGATGGTCCTGGACCCTGTGAATGAGTTTATTGATGCTGCTGGCCTCTCTGGCACAGACGCTGCTCCCCCAGTAGACCACAGCACATCACATCTCCAGCCTTTTACTGAGTCTAACCAAACATCTGAGCATCCTCATCAACCAAGTGTGAGGGAATCCACTGACTAGATGCTAATAATCTGCACAGCTCCTCTCAAAAATGTGAATTAAAATATATTTAACGTGACGTTTTGCTTGGGAAGATATTTAATCGGTGATAATTTCCATGTTTTTACGTTTGCGGTGTCTTCAAAGCAGCATGTGAGCACACAGCAGACACTGACGTGTGTGTGTGATACCAGTCTTCATCAATAATGCATGAAAACGGGAAACTGAGATAAGACAGGCTGCAGTCTGAACATGACATTTAACCAGTGTGACGTATTAAACACTGACTCTGACAGAGAAATGCTCCTGTGAGCTCATTGTACATTCTTAAAAGCTTGATATGGAATTATTTTTTAATCAGTGTCTGCTCATCATCAGGAGTTATCTCTACATCCTGCCAGTTTGTGTTCATGGTTATTCTTTGTGTGCTTGTGGAGGTCACACCTGCACCTTCCCCAACACTCTACTGGAGTAATTTGTATATAACAAGCTGTCTATAAGCCGACCTCAGGCTTCAGACTGGATTCAAACCTTCACCCTATGGCGCAGTACTCATCCAGCGCCTTTTCAGTCTCTGGAGAAACGAACACAAAGACTGAGAGCTCTTTCTTCTCCCGTCTTTTTTACATGAAGGTTGGATGCTCGTCTTAACCCCAGAGGGTACAGAGCCGGACCCTCACTGAGGTTGAGTAGCTCGGGTTTGGTTGACTAGGCAGCGCTGTCTGCTTTGCTGTGATGAGCTTCACTAGCTCTGACACATGCATCATGAGATGTCCAATGAAGGGTTAAATGGTGGCCAGTATGCTTTTGTAATCTATAACTTCACCTAGGAAGCTGTACTTTCATCTGTGTTAAACTGTTCGTCTGTCTGTTAGTTTGCAGGATTATTCATAAACAACTGGACAGATGAGCTCGAAACTTGATGTCGAAGAACCGTTTACATTTTTGTGTGATTCCGATCAAGGAGCAGATCCAGGAGTTGTTTTTCTTTACACTGCACAATGTTTGCAAGTTCACCATAATTAAACTCCACGCGAAACCACGCTGCTGATTTGCTTCTCCTCCAGAAGTTAATGTTGTATTCGCCCTCTTTCAGATTCGCAGTGGAGGCGAAGGTTCGTGTGTGACCGTGACCTTACATGGAAAGATTTGTATCCCTATAACTGATTAGCGGTGATACCAAATCTTCCAGCCAGTGTCTGTAAGGTAACACGATTAAGCAGAAACTACTATGGGCCAGGAAAACCCCCATAAATCTGAAATATCATCAGTAATTTTTCTCTCGTTTATTTTTACAGTTACTATTATGACTATTATTAAAATGTAGCTTCATAAGGGTAATTTGGGGCCTTGGTGGAGGTATTTCTCTATACTGAGTGCCATTGTTGAGTATACACCAGTTTTATATCCCTGTCTGTTCAGGTCTAAGCTCATTTTTTTTATGTCTGTACATTTGATGAGTGTGTCACTGCTGAGAAACTGCAGGGTTAGTCAGGGTTGCCGGGCGTCTCAGTCAGATATAAATAGCAGTTCTTGTAGAGCTTATGGTTCCCAGGTGATTAATGGTGAAGATTCCCCTTAAAATCACGGCTCCTTCTTCCAATCATTTGATTTATGAGCAGGAGTCATCCCAGCTGAATTAGACTCTCGTCTGCTGAGCTAATAGCTGCTTCTGAAAATTCCTCAGTGGTGCAATGTTTGTTCAAGTGGCCATTTTCTTCTTATGAACTACTTCCTCGTAGAAGAAAAATAATCCCTGCACCATCTAGTGGCCGGCTCCCTTACTGCACTTGTCATGTTGGAGCAACAGACACAAATGGGGTGCAGTCAAATTTAATTCAAGCTCAAAATCAATGTAATAATCCACTTGTTAAGAGTGGTCACTCTCCAAATTAATTGGATTCATTGAATGTGCACTTTTAATTTAATCATGGAGGGAAATTTATGTCTGTGGTGATCACAAAGAAACATTATTCAGGGGCTGTAACTAAGTGCTCAATAAAACAATACAGATGGTGTCAATTAAGGGAGTAACCTGGGTTTGCCCCACTCACATTCAGTGAGCAGGGCAGAGCAAAACATAACCCCCTTGGCAGAGGTAATTAGTTTTCACCCTGTTTGTGTCAGTTTGGTGTGGATCTGGATCAGGGGGTTTAGATCCAGGAATTTTAGTTTCGACTTCTGTTAAATAACAAGATCTTTCTTCATTTTCTCCATTTCCCTAGAGAATTAATTCATGGAGCTTAATGAAAAACAAACCAGACACATTTAGGGAACTGATACTTATGAGCCTGTGCAATGTGGTGCAGCTTGATCGAATTTACAGGGACTGTTGGGCTTTGGCGGAAGCATGCGCTCTACCGAGTGTTAATCCAGTTGTTTATTTGTGCAATGATATCCACATTCAAACTCATTCAGCTACAGAATGAAATGAGCTGCAGTCAAAATAAACTGTAACTAAATACTCAACTGCCTTATATCTATCATTCATACTTATGGTCTGACCTGTATGGTTCATATTAATAAGCTGTAAACCCTAAACTGTGGTCAGGAGTCTGACCCAGACAGCCCTCATTAAGTCAACTGCTGATTTCTCACTAACTGGCCACACTCTATAAGCCGTCACCGCGGAGGCCCGGCCGCTCGGCTCAATAACTCGGACAGAATCCGCCGGTTAATCCCGAGTGTCTGTTGCTGCTCAGTCAGAGCGAGCAAACCTCATGTTCCGGATCGAAGAGGAGACTCGTGTCAAAGGATGGAGTCCGGTCAGGGATGCATCCACACCTGCACTGTCCCCGGAGAGGTTTACCAGGTACAGCAGCTTCACTAGGAGCGTTACAAGCTGTGATCAGCCCCATTCTGTCAGAAGAGGAGGCTGTTGGATCCATCCTCTGTGCTTTTGTTTCAGTCTGTGTGCAGGTTTTTGTTGTAAAAATGGTTAACCTCAATCTGTCACTTCTACTGGCTATTTGATTTATCTAGTAAATGGTGCTCTCAGTGTCTCCGGGTAGGTCAGCCTGACTCTTTCTCTCTTGTGGGCGTTGTGGTTGAAAAGATCATGCACAAGCAAACAAATATGATTTCCCCTGATGCAGAGTTTAATCTAAGGTTTTGCTTTACTGCTCTAAACAGTCGCATGGAGGGAACTTGATTCATGCTGTGACTGTTTTATTGTTTTGGGTGAAACACCGGAAGAAATAGAGATTTTGCAGTAGTGGTAAAATGTCATTTTATCAAAGTTCTCATATAAAAATACCCCGTGTGTAAGTTCTGTTATTATATATTATACAGTTTATCATTATTGTTATCGCATTAATCTCTAAGAAGCATTTTGTTGTAGCTGGTGGAGGTGAAGATTATTTAACCTATTTAAAAATATATATTGTTGAATAGTTTAATTTGTCAAAATGCATTAAATTTGATATATAAAGTATCTTGTGTTAAAATCTTAATCTGCAGTAAATAATTGAAGTAACTAGTAGTTATAGTTATCGAATAAACATAGTGTAGTGGAGTAGAAGTATAAAGTTACATAAAATGGAAATACAGTATACAATACCTTAAAAAAGTACTTTGATTCATTCCACAACTGGCAATTTGTTTAATTGGATGCTGAAAGACTGAAAGCTTTAATGTGAAAGGTCCGAAATGGAAAGAAATCCTTCCTTTGGTGGATTGCCATGGCAACAAATCCTCAAGACAATGGTTTCATTGTCATTAACAACGTCAGTGTTTTTTTTTCTTCTTCTTGAAAAGGGTCACTGTACTCACCACCAAGGCCTTGGCTCAGATTGCTGATAGTAAATATAGCAGCTTTGTCTCAACTCTCTTTATTTTGCTCTATATTCTCTCGTAAAGCAGTAAAAACACGACTGACACACGAGATCCTCATGTTATATTCCCTTGTGATGATGAACAGTTTGCAATCAGTGTCACGAGCCTCCAACTTCCTCGTCTCTCCTCCTGCAGATGACGGAGGGCAGACTTTGTCAAGTGCAGCTGCTGGATGACAGGAAGCTTGAGCTGCTGGTTCAGGTACGAATGCTCCTGATTCAAAAAGGCTATGATGAATGTATTCATACCAACATGTGTGATTAAAAGGTTTGTACAGTTTTGCCATTAACCCTTCACACACACATTCATACAGTGCATCTATGTGCAGCACTCTTTCTGCCATACATCACAGCTGTCAGAGGGATCAGCATGCAGAATGGGGTGGTCTGGGATCAAACCGCCGACCCTCTGGCTATTGGACGATCGGCTCTAGCTCCTGAGCAACAGCCACCCACAATGTTAGAGGAGAGACCTACAGATATTGATTTTTGGGAGCAAAGGCCAATGCCGATATTAGGAAGTAAAACATTTCCAATACTAATAAATCAGCCGATATTTATATTAAAGAAAACTTGCAATGATTCCATATTTGCTGTTTTCAAACCCTCATGACAGAGAAATGTAGTTGAGGCTTGATATTTCACAGGTTAATCATAAACTTATCAACAATTTTAAGAAAGAAATAAACAGAGACGATAATGCTGATCCATAACTCAAATAGACTTTAAAGGATTTAATATTTCAGATTTATGTTGATTCTAAGTAGCCCTAAAAACATTGATATTGCAGGTTTCAAAGTAACACAATATAGATTTCTCTGTATGTGAGGACTTGTTTTTCAGTGAGGATGTATATAAAATGATAAAGGAGGGTTGAAGGTATTTTCATCACATTCGCTCAAAACATTTGATCATACATGAGCAGCCTTGGTTAATCACTGAGCGTCCTCACTCCAGTCCCATCCTGCCCTCCACTTGACCTCTCTGCCCGACTTCTCCTGAGAAAGGAGGAAGCAACAGAAAAAAAAGGAACATTTTCTCAAGCATCCACTGGACATTAATCTAGGAAATTGCCTGAGTTATTTCTCCTAATATTTGGGATTACAGTCAATCTAACTCTAAATCCCCCTCCCCTCCAGCCTAAGCTGCTGTCCTACGAGCTCCTCGACTTGGTGTCCTCCCACTTCAACCTCAAAGAGAAGGAATTCTTTGGACTCGCATTTTTCGATGACAAGTATGTAAATCCTTCCATTTATTTCTCCCAGCAGCCTGAATATTTACAGATGTCCCCTCTCTGATGCCTGAGTGTGTTTGCTGTTGCAGTGGTCAGCGTAAGTGGTTGCAGATGGACCGCAGAGTTCATGAACATGACTTCTCCAAGAAGCCCGGGCCCATCACCCTCAACTTCCTGGTCAGGTAGTAACTCATCTCCTCATGCAAAGCACAAGCTCTCCAGCAGGGAGCGCTATACTTTGTGGACAGCTGTCTACAATGTCCACAGTAGTTTTACTTTGATTGCCTTAAATATGTATGAATGTCTCCAACTTTGTTTTGGTGTTTTTCCTGCTCAGACCCCTCCCCCCTCTCACCTCCACCTCACACTGCTCACACACGCTCAGCAGAGATGAATGCAAATGCAGGATTTATTGAGCAGCAATAGCAAAATGACAAGTTTTCTCAGTTTAACTGAATTTGTTGTGCGTGCATGTGCTTTCATCCATCACAGGTTTTATGTAGAAAACATCACGCTGCTTAAGGACATCATAACGGTGGAGTTATTCTTCCTGAACGCAAAATCTGCTGTCTACAATGTGAGTGTTTTTCTCTTGTTGGTTTTGTGGTTTGAAGCGATGATCGTGCTATAGTTTGTGTGTGTCTCTGTGTGTGTGTGTGTGTGTGTGTGTGTGTGTGTTTTCCCAGCACAGACTCCCTGATGATTCACTGTCTCCGGACCCTCGCAGCACCTCAGCTCAGAGCACAGTGGCTGCAGGGCACAGTTTTCTCACTCTGCTGGCTGGAATGTAAAACAGACTAAGAAAGTAGTAAAAAACCAGGGCTGATTTCCAGAGGTTATTGTAGGGCAATGCAGAGACGCTTCTTTGTTTGGATATACAAAGCTTTCACCTCATGCACCACATGTTCTGCATCCTATTTATATTTTCTTATGCTGTTGATCTCTTATGTTTCTCAGGGGATCATCGAAGTGGAAAGTGAAAACGTCTTCAAATTAGCTGCAAATGCTTTGCAGGTCAGTGCTTTTAATAGATGCATATACTGTGCATACTTTCATGGAATGCATCTGAAAGCATGTAATCTAACAACGTATTTTCTGTCACTAGGAGGCGAAGGGAGACTACACAAGGTAAGAACAGATCATCAGCTTGGTAAGAAGTATTTAACGGCAGCAGGACGAGTTAATAGTGAGCTTTTAGCAACGGCGCTCCATAGATCACTTGTTTCGGTGCAGACAACAAAAATCAATAGCAGTGTTATGTGGGGCTTACCACAGAGTGCAGAGAAGCTTGCACCAGGCAACTAATGAATCTCATAGTGCTGACAGAAGCCAGAGCGCCGACACCTTCACAGAGCCGCTCTGACGCCTTTTGATTTTATATATACTTGTAGTGTTCTGACTAAATACTGCAGGTCTTTGTGCAGGACGCCACCTGACTGTGACCATTATGATTATAAGCGTTCCTTGCATTGTTGATGACGGCTGAAAATGTTGGCTTCAGGGGTAAAATAGCAGAATATTGAAAAACTGAAGTAAAGTACGAGTACCTGAGAATTCATTCATTTTCATTTATGCCTTTGTTAATTCATTTTACATTTATTGTGACCTTTTATTTTTCTGTTTCAGTGACGAAAACACTCGAGCGGACTTGAAGAAACTACCAACTCTTCCCACCAAAGTACTTAAGGAACACCCATCACTTGCATACTGGTACGCGTACAGGAAAATACTCAACCTGCAAAGTTTTATACATCAACCTGGCCTGTGCTTGACGTGAAAAAAACACGCAGATTATCGCACAGAATGAGTAAATCTGAAGATTCACAGCTGTTCAAAGTGTAAGCAGCTGTCGTCTTTATGTGTCTTTGCAGTGAGGATCGAGTGATTGAATATTATAAACAGCTGAAAGGGGTCTCCCGAGGACAGGCCATTGTGCAGTGAGTATTAAAAAAAAAGAGGTGAAGTTCATTAATCTTCCTCTCACCTCCATTAGTGCTTCCGTCACTCCAGCATCCACTTTCTTATCATCTGATAGAAATCAATAGCTCCTCCTCAGCTGCAGTCCCATGAATCTCATGGATCCACTATCCCGTTCCCATTGCTGTCCTCACATTTCCAAGGTATTACTCATGCAGAGAGTGAAAATCTGCTTTTGTTCTAGGTACCTGACTTTAGTGGAATCACTGCCCACGTACGGCGTGCACTATTATGAAGTTAAGGTAGGTCTCCAAATGGGATTAATGGGAATTGGCAGCCGTTATACCTGAAAGTGAGTCAGTCCTATTTAAGGTGTGTTCTCCCTTGACAGGATAAACAAGGGATCCCCTGGTGGCTTGGACTCAGCTATAAAGGCATCGGCCAGTACGACCTGCAGGACCGATTAAAACCTCGAAAGGTAAACGTTTCGTCCAGCTCGGTCTTTCAAAGATGGCTGCTGTTTCACAACTGTGGACATGATAGCACGGGTAGCGATTGCATCTATATCACATGAATCATCAGTTCTTATGAAAGTGAGACAAATGAGGCCTTTTATGTTTTTCTTTCCTCAAGTGTGTTTTTCTAGTTTTTTGTGAGTGAGTATGTAAAAGGCCAGTATTGTTAAAAAGAGAGCCCCCCCCCCCAACCCCCACAGAAAACACTCAAGCTCCCGAACCCCCTGAAATACAGGGCTCATTGTTGCAAAATAGTTTTTTTTAAAGGGGATATAGATTAGTTGGATATATATTGTGTAAAAGTTTTTGGTCATACAGAATTTAAATGGTAACAACAAGGCCGATCCATCACGATGCCCCATGTTTTCATAATGTACACCGAGCAGCCAGTCTGGCATGATGATAAATACAAAGCCAGGTAAAGCGCGATCAGGGACCGACGTTTCCTACTCACGCTGGAATCGGTTGACCAATCACAACAGAGTGGGGCAGCTGGCCAATGAGAGCAGACTGGACAGGGCCTAAAAAAAGACAGGAGCTTAATCTAAGGGTTTCAGACAGAGGCTGAATAGAGGAGCTGCAGCAATGGGCAGTATGAGGGAAGATGTCATGTGAGATGTGTTTTCTGAACATTGGAGCATATAAACCTTTTCTAGTAATAACCCAAATGAAAAGTATGAACCTGAACATGAGCAGAATATGTCTCTTAATGTTGAACCTTTTTCAACTGAACAAAAGCTGAACTTTAGCTGCAGAGGATGAAAAGTTTGATCTCTCCGCTCCGGCAGTTCAACCTGCTGAGTTTTTATTATAAAGTCCTTGAGAATCATCACATGCAGTGTGAACCGGTTTTTCTCGTTCCTCTGCTGTTTTAGTCTGTGAATCTAATCGGAGAAACACCCATGTGAGTGATGTGTTAGCTACGCTGTCCGGTCGGTGTGTGATTTAAAAAAAAAGAGGTGAAAGCTCAGCCCACGTTCACATGAATTTACTGTCATCGTCTTCCTGTTCAATCCTGGATTGTGCAAGCAGCCAGCTGTGTTCAGGCAGTGTGCATGTGTCTGTGGAGGAGGGAGGGAGCTGATGATGTCAAAGGGAGAGGGGCTGGATTTGGGCGTTATTATGTGTGTTCTAACTGAGAATACCTGAGGAGACAAGTCAGGAGCTGACAGTGGACAGAACAAAGTACGTACTTGTGTTGACAGTCGAGCCACGGAGGATTTAATTACTTTAATTTGTTGGACTTGTGATCATCATACTGGTAAGACTGGATACTACACTTGCCTGGTCACCTATACTGCAGTTTTTTTATGTGTGTTGTTTTAAGTTTTAATGTAAAACTCGATGAACATGTTTCCTCAAACTCGCTGCTGAACGTGAAATCCTCAGCATCCACATGTTTGTATGTGTCTCATTCGGATCTTGTCCAGACACACAGTGAGTCACTCACCAAAACAGATTGTTCATATGGCTGCTGTCAGGGATGGACGTGATGAGCCATGGAAAGTGTTGTGTGCTGTGATGAGTCTTTGTGTAATGTCCCCTTGTGGCGTTCTTCTCTCTTAAACACCTGCATTATTGCAGACATGTTGTTTCAGACTGTAATGACAGTGCATGGTACAGTCTGGTTTTCTTTAATGACAGTGGCTGAGACAGTTCAGTCAAACAACCTGCACCACTCATTTTATTTTATAATAGTTTATTTGTCACGAGTCATGCTGATAGATGATTTTAGAAATGATATATGAACATTTTACCAGGACTGAAGGAATAAGTGGACAGATTCCATTAGTCCTGGTATTGCATCACCTCTTATCTCTGTGTAATCATGTTGCGAATAACCCTAAAGCTATTTTTCTGAACAGAAATTATTTTTCTCTTTCTATCTTCAGCTATACCAGTGGAAGCAGCTGGAAAACCTGTATTTCCGTGAGAAAAAGTTTGCTGTGGAAGTTAATGATCCACACAGGTGAGTTGCAGGAGATTCTCCTCAGCGTCTGTTAAACTGTTTTAGTACAAGTACATCATTCTGCCACTTTTACTTTTACGGATCCATTGTTTCATCTCACTGTAGCTTTTATATTATTTATGATAAAACCTCCAGCTCAGATTTCTTGTGTGCCGTGTTCTTTGCAACAGGAGGGCGGTAACCAAGCGCACTTTCGGGCAGACGGGCCTACTCATCCACACGTGGTATGCCAGCCACTCTCTGATCAAAACCATCTGGGTCATGGCTATTAGCCAGCACCAGTTCTACCTGGATAGAAAGCAAAGCAAAGTAAGTGTCTGTCATCAGTCAGTGCCTGATACTTTTAACTCTGAGTTATCTATCGTAGAATCCTTGTTTGACATCGGGCTCTTTATTCTTTTAGGTGAAATTAGGAACAGCAAGGAGTTTGGAAGAAATTGCTATGGATCTCACAGAGCACGGAGGAGCAAAGATAAACAGACTGGCAGACGCAGGCTTGAAGAATAACTTAATAACAGCCAGCAATGGGAGCCTGGTATCTACAGGTTGGTTATAATTATTACAGGCAGCAAGTGCATATTAAGCTCATGTTTCTTTAACAAAAATCATCCCTGTGCCCCTGATTAAGCTGTAAAATATAAAAAATGAGCTGCTTGTGGAATATAAAGTAAAAATAACCCGTTAAAGAGTGAGCTCCTCAGTGATATCACTGCATCTTTGGAAATAAGGATATGAACAGTTAGATGATCTTTTTTACAGGATCCGGAGACTCTGAGATGAGTGAGGAGCAGAAGAAAGAGAAACTGTCTGAGCTGAGAAAAAAAGAGCAGGACATCCAAGACATCTTGGCCAAGAAAACAAAGGAACTGAAAAAGATTTGTCTGCGAGAGGCGGTGAGAAATCATCATGTTTTACACCTCTTCTGCATCGTGTCTATATCTTGCAAGGCAGCTGCATTCAGTCTGTTCTACTCCCTTTATTAAACTGTGTTGCTGTGTGACTGGGAGATTAATGGATTCTGCTGTTGCTCTTAGTTCATTTAAGTGTCGAGGTGAATGGTGTTGTGTGTTTGTTTCCTGCAGGAGCTCACTGGCAAGCTGCCGAAGGAGTATCCCCTCTCCTCAGATGAGAGACCGCCGCTGGTCAGACGTCGCGTTGGCACAGCTTTCAAGTTGGATGACCTGTTCCCCTACAACGAGGTTCATATTTAAAGCGGCACTTAAATCAAATCAGCAGCAATTTATAGCTTTTTCTAGTTTTGAGTAATATAGCAGATTTTTAAGGTATTAAAATGTATTCTTATCGTGAAAAAAACCCATAGAAAGGTAATACACATGAAGTAGTTCATAGTAGAGTCCAGCTGATAGATTTTGCACATGTATTGAGGTTTATTTTGAGTTTACTTACACCATTCTGGTGGTGCAAATGTTTGGTAGAGCATTAAATCTGCAGATGAAAATAATCCCCATCCAATATACTTGTTATTCCTGTTGGGAAATTGTTTGCTAAAAGTGATTCGAATTAAAAGTATTTTTCTCGAGCCGAGGAGCAAATGGGTTTTGGACTGAGAACCAGTAGTATAGTGACAGTTGTGAAACCTAACAGACCTTTGAGGGGATTTATTTGCCATAAGAAAGATATATAATACCAGCCTGACCCTGTACAGTAAATGTGCTCAGCTGTAAATTGACAGTTTTATAATCTGCAGCTTATATAAGCAAAACTTCAATAAGGTCCAACTGAAAGCAAGACACAATTAGATCCATTTTGGAAGACATATCAAAATAATGGGGAAGTCAGATGTCTTTTCCTGATTAAATTTGATGTAGAATTAATGAATGTTAATGAATATTTGTTAGTTACTGGTGTCTCTGCTGCTCATGTTCTGTGCAGGATCCATTCCTGAGGAACCTGGAGAGCAGATTTGCACTGCAGCAAAAGATTGTGGAGGCAGCGAAAAAACTTGCAAATGAGTCGGAGTTGTCCAAAACAGTGAAGAAGAAAAGGAGGAGAAACTGTTTGGACGCCATGCACAGGCTCCAGCAGATAGAGGACGAGATGAACCAGTACAGGATCAAGAAGGGAAAGAAGCCCACGCAGCGGGCCTCAGTAATCATTGCAGGTATGGTGCAAAGCGGAGGTGTGTTACTGCATTAATCATGAAGCTGTATCCAAAATCAACACCGAGTTACATCCTCTTTTACCAGATGAACTCATCCGTTCAGACTGCAGCTCCCTGTCGAGTCTCCCACTGGATGATGGTGAGTCAGACAGCACACATTTGCTTTAAAATCATTTCACCTGCTGTAATAATGATTAAAATATTAAAAAAGCAAGTGCCAATGTTTTCTTTACCCTGTGATGCTTTTGTATGAAGATGACTCAGACAGCGTCAATCAGAGGCCGCGGTCACGGTCGGTCCAAGGCTCCCCTCAGCTCAGTCCAATGCGCTCGCTGGGGGCAGAGTATGATCTGGAGCAACAGGGATCTCCGAGGGAAAATCACAACAGCAAGAACCACAGCAGGTGCGGAAACAGATCTTGTGCACCAGTCTGTTTGTTGTTGTTGTTTCCTTGAGTTATAACTTGTCTCTGCAGCTTTTTATTTTATTTGCAGCCTGCAAGTTCAGTCCATGATGTATCCGTCATGTTTGCATCTTCGTTCCTTTCTTTGGTTCTGATCCCTTAATTTTTTATCCTCTCCTGATACACACCCTTTTAGATTAGCTTTTGAAGGCCAGTCGGGTTCCCACTACTACCAGAATCCAAGAGAGGTCTCCTCCGCCCACAGTAGTCCCTATAAAACCCTTCCCAGACCTCCCAGAGATCCACGCAGCATGCCTCCCACCCCGGTTATGACCCGCAATGCCTACAGCAGCAGCCAGCTCAGGTGTGATCTTCTCTCCCCAGCACTGCCAAACCCAATTTCTTTCCTCCTCCTCCTCCTCACTGCAACCCAATCCCTGCTTCTACCCAACCTTCTCCCAAAGCTCCCATATGAACCCCCTGCTCAGTTTTGTATTAACACATAAAGAAATATAATCCTAGCACTGATTTCCTTTGTTTGAGAAACAGTTGTGTTCCTTCTCCAGGTCGGAGGGGTCTCCTCATTGCTTCAGGCACCGCAGCGGGAGTCTGGAGTCGCAGCCCCAACAAAGAAAAGACACCGACTCTGAGAAGCAGGTGTTCATCTTGTCACATGCCCACCGCAGCAACAGCACAGAGGTGTTAGAGGACTGTTCCTCCTACACCAGTCAGTCTAGTCTGGACTACTGTGGGGCGGCCAACTCCCACTACAGTACACTGGACTCCCGCACCTCCACCATGCATCGTCTCCACAGGAAGGTGGAGGTGTACGGAAATACCGGGAGCATGCCCAACTTGGTCCAGCACCATTCTGGTTGCAGTTACTCATGTGAGACCTCAACACACTATGCACCGAGTGCCTACTACGTCACTGACTACGCCTGCTCGGACATGGAGCCGTATTCTAACGGTGCCTACGTGTATGAGAACGAAGTTGAAGGCCACTACAACGTCAACCCTTCCTACCAAATGAATGGGTATCACGGACATGACAGATTCAGGCATTACAGCAGTGACAGGGCAGATGGTCTTTCCCAAAATCCCTATGCGACAGTGAGGCCGCCACGGAACAGAGAGGGCCCCAGAAATGAGCTCTTGGCCAAGAACATGCAGAAGGCCCTGGTGGCGGAGCATCTGAAAGGCTGGTACCATCGCAGCAAGGGCCCCAGGGAGGGAGGGAGAGGGACGCTCACCGGATACGACTTTGACAGCGGCTCTCAGCTGAGTCTGGGCTACCAGACCATGCCAGCGGCCTTCAGCCACTCCAGCAGAACCACGTCCTTCTCCTCAGGTGAGACCATGTCCTCGAATAGCCGAATCTATTGTTGTGGGAGACAGAACTCCTAAAAAATCAATTTGATTAAACCAGTTTTTATCTTTTTCATTAAGCTGCTGTCATTTGTCCATTACATGATAGAAATCAGCCAGTGATGTACATGCATCCTGTCAAGGGAGGCTTTTTTGTTTCCATATCTGATTTGTTTGTTGGAGTTATATTGGTCTAACTTGCTGTTACATGCGTCACCGTGCCTTAAAAAGCTGCTAAAACTCAAAAGATAATTTTATTTAAGCACATTACAGTGAAAGGTTTTTACATCCTGCATCCAGAACATTTAAATGGTGCCAGTAAGGCAAGTCTGGGAGGAAATTTGTGCTTCTCTCTCTTCATTCGAATAACATGAGTAAAATGAGTAGTGATGTGAAATGGGACACAGTATTTCCAATAACAACAATGACACTCTAACATTAACTGGGTGTGTTTGCTTTTGTCTTGTTTGCAGTGTCCTCAGCTGAGAGCACGGGCAACTGGCGCAATCAGCTGGCAGTCGGCCTGAAGGAGTATGACTCGCCTGTCACACCTCAGTACCCTCATCCCGGAGCTCACGCCTCGCCGTACAACCGCAGTCCGGCACACAGCAGGTGAGCGCTGCAGTTTACCAAACCTCATGGGTGCAAGAGAAAGTGAAAGTCACAGACTACTGTTTCTTTTGCTTACAAGATCGGCTTGCAAGAAAAAAATTCTTTCAGTGCAATAAAACCCTGAAGATCTCCTTTCTTTCTTCTCTCCTTCATGCCCGGATGTGTGATTAATGCTCATGTGTGCAGATTTTCTCCAGATAACAAAGTGTCTGACACAGTGCCTAAAAATTCTGAGACAGTTGAAGTGGTTGGCGCTGAGACCACTAGTAGAGATGAACCATCAGACAACCATTCTAGCAGTTAAGGGTGAGACACAGCGGGCTGTTTCGTGTCGTGTTGCCAGTCATCTCCACTTTCGACTTTCCATCCTCATTTGTGTTACTTCTTAATAGACTATTCAACTAAATCATTCACCTTTTCATAGTGTGGTTTGAAGTGTTTTTTTAATTCAGACACAGCATGATTGTATTTTGTCAAAACATTTCAGTCATTATCTTTTGCTCATCTTGTACCTGACGCACCAACCAAGCAAGGACATACCTGAAGTGTTTATCATTTGATTAATGAGGATTATTCAAACTGAGGATGTCTGTGAAGATTCTCAGATATGAACTGCAGCTTAAAGGTTCGGTGTGTAGAATTTAGTGACATCTAGTGGTGAAGTGTCATGTTGCAGCTGAATACCTCTCACCTCACTCTCCCCTTCCAAACATGAAAGAGAACCTGTGGGAGTCTTCAGTTGTCATAAAAACTCAAAAGCTGTTTACTTTGTCCTGTCTGGGCTACTGTAAAAAAAAACATGGCTGCATCCGTAGAGCGGACCCACTCCTGATGTCAATATAAAGTATTTAAATATAAAGGGCCCATTCTAGAAATGAAAATCCTTACAGTTCAGATGAAACAGACTTATTTTATATAAAATTTCTGCCAATAGATTCCGTCCACCTAAATCTTACACAATGAATCTTGAAATAAAGATGGACGCCACATGCTAATATGATATTGATATTAATATTTTTGGGATACATGTTATTAATGTGTTCTTTGACTTTTTAATCTGGTCCATCTGCTAACATTGAGGGGGCAGGGTTAAGGACCTTTACTGCAGCCAGCCACCAGGGGCTAATCCAGATGATTTGGCTTCACTTTTGGGGACCTGTCTTGTCGTCCAACTTTATTCCTCGTCTGTGTTCTCATTCATCCCGGGTTTTGGTTAACAAAGAAAAGTTGAATTGGTGGCAATCTATCCAGAAGTTGTCCAGAAATTTCACTCTGGACCAAACTATTCCAATCAACTATTCCCTCCCTAGAGCTTTGCTGCAAGCTAAAAAGAGGGAATTTCCTATATTATCCATAACACTTTTTGATTTTACTGCATTTTCATCCCTCAGTTTGATCACATGATTCAATCACGAGTTCCATGTTCTCAAACAGTTGAACCACGGTATATTTGACATATTCTTGTGTCACTTCCTGTCCAGATTTCACCTGGATGGAAGCTACATGAGCATCCGCTGAAGAGGACCAAATCAAACTTTGGCACACGTGAACCCAGGGCCAGCAGCACATGAATGGGATGAAGTTGGAACGCAGGTCGCACACAAGCTTTTCTGCCATAGCTCTCGTCTCGGGAGATGATCCATCTTTGGCAGCCTGTGTTTGCACCTGTCCTCATGTTTAAAGTAACCTCTGAACACAGGGATGACACTCTTGAATGACTTTCCCATGTGCCTTGGATTGGATGAATTGTACAGGTAGATGAGAATGTGTCGAAAAACTTTAAGATGTTGCACAGACGCACTGGATTCAAACTCTATTGTGTATCAAAGATGAAAAAAAAGAAGCAACATGTGTTTTTACTGAACCCAACCCAACGTGTATTTTAACAGGAACTAGTTACTGTTTCATATCAAACAGTAGGTTATGGAATAAAATGATTTTCACCACTTTGGTCTCAGTGAAATATGATGAAATAATATTCTGATCCAAATTGAAAACAAACCATGAACAGGTTATTGATCGTCATTAGAGCTGATTGTGTATTCGATAAATTCCCATTTCTTTCTTTCTTTTAACATTGAATGAGAATGTATCATGTCAATATTGTTTATAGAACCATTTGTTCACGTTGGTGCCGTAGTGTTTTAAGATGCATGGTGAGAACATAGATCTTTTGATAAGAACTTCTTTTTTATGAGAACAGAAGACCACTGCCGTGAACACCATGTCCATGACCCCTTCTCTCTTTTTCTCACATATTTGTACAGTCACCGTGTGTAGTGATATGTTGTTAGATGTTGTCATTAAATATTTTCCACTGGGAACACGGATGTGAATAAATACATGTATGACACAGAGATGGCTGTTGTCACTTTCTTTCAGGGGCTCGTGTGGGTGGTAAACAACCAGCTCAGGTTCTGTTATTAAGTAAGTGAGTCAACCTTTAAGGAATAGCTGGATGGTTCGGGAAATTGATTCGGAGCCTTTTAGCGAATGAAGCCTTATCGATTGAGTTTGAAAAGAAGATCAGCTGGTTGGTTAGTTGAACTTAGCAACCAAGGAACTGCAAGGCAGGCTCTGCAGTTATTGGAGTTCTGCCCAATTTGCCCCATCAGGAAAATTAAACTCAGACTGAATATTTTTTTTGCACACAAATTAGATTTAACAAGCAAACAAGAACAGGAACAACATACCTCTGCCAAGGCTCAACAGTCCCCTTATGAAACTACATTTTCACAATATCCAGATTTACGTTTGGATCTGCACTAAATTGCAAACAATCATATAAATAAGTCCCTTAAACATGCCTGTGTTTAAAATTAAGATCTATGAATTATTCTTGAAGAAATCAACGTAAATTTGAATATCTCTGAATATTTAACAGGAAGTGAAAACACATCCTTCCACCAAGTTTCGCCAAGTAGTTTTGCATAATCCTCTGAACTAACAAACAGACAAAATGCAGATGAGAACATAAAATTATTGACTAAGTGACAAGTGAACTTCTGAAACAATACTGTTGGAAGGTTTTTTATCATGGAATGGAGTTCAGGTTGTTTCCAGTCTTTATGCTATAAGCTAAGCTAATCAGGTTTAAGACAGATATGAAAGTATTATAAATATTTCCATCTAACTCTGCAAAAAACTTAAAAACAGCCAAAACAAGTTTTTTCTATTTCTTATATAAATAAAACTTCCTGGGTGTCATTTTAAATAAAAAGCTCTCATACTGCATCACATTTTGTTTGGAGCTGTCTGAAGTCAGACAGAAGCAGCATCTTGTTCTCTCCAGCTGAGAGAATCCATTCCCTTGAAGAAAAACTATCCTCTGGCTCATGTGTTTGTTGTCGTGCAGCCCGTAAGAGTCCTCTGTCTTCTGGAGAGCTCTGGGTGCTCTGATGACTCCCCCCCTCCCACCAGGCCTATGAAAATGCTCCACCTGCTGCTGTCAATCCTGCTCTTTCCTCTGCCTGAAGCAACTGTCATCCCAAAAGATCCTGACGGCCGGGCCAGCTGGGAGGAGGGGGCTGAAAAAAGAATGTTAGCATGTCTTTCCCCTGCTTGCACCTTAAATATCTTCCATGCAGTTCACAGGGTTTAATTTTAGACTCTGCATGAGGCGGGCAGCAAACCCTTTCTAGCCAGAGTCAGAGCCGGAGCCTTCCCAGTTTGCTCTGCCCCGAGTCATTGATCAGACAGAAATTATCCTTCCTTTTGATATTAAGAGAAGCAAAAATAGACAACAAACTAAAGAGCGCAAACATGTCCAACGGCAGAGACCTCGATGAACTCAATGAGGAAGACATTGATGAGGATGAACTCCTCGCTATGCTTTCACCCGAGGAGCTTCAGGAGCTTCAGAGTGAGATGGATGTAATTATTGCCCCAGACGAGAGAGTGCCGGTCGGACAGAGGCAGAAGGACCAGACAGAAAAGCCTCCGACTGGGACATTTGACCACAGATCCCTGGTTGATTACCTGTACTGGGAGAAAGAGTCCAAACGCATGCTCGAGGAGGAAAGAGTCCCCACTACTCTGCTGCCCAGTGAGGTAAGAGGCCATCTATCGTTCTATCTATCTATCATTCTACATACCTACCTACCTACTGATTTATCCATCTATCTATTGAAATGGTTCCAATCTAGTTGTTCTGATTTATTGTTTTAATCAGAAAACTTTGAGAGAGGAAGCTGAAAGGAAAGAAAAAGAAGAAAACACAGATACTGTGAAATATGAAGAGTATGAGGTGATAGAGGAAGTCATTGAGGAAGAAGCTGTAGGTGCTGAAAACGGAGAGGAAATTATTGAGGAGATAATCGAAGAATTTGTTGAAGTAGTTGATGAGATCGACGAAAAGGACGAAGAGGAGGAGGAAGTGAAAGATGATAGGAAGGTGCAGCCACTGGTGAATAATGATGAACTTGAAAATACAGACAAACACATGGATCCTCAAGATAACATTGTGGAAACAGCAAAGGAAAACAAGTCAGATGGTGATCAGCCTTTGCCAGATGTACCGGACAAGATGGAGAGCTCAGAACCCAGCACATCTCCCGTTGAAGAGAAAGAGGAAATAAGAACAACAGACTCTTTGCTTCTCAAAGATGCTCCAGAGGCACCAGAGATAAATGAAACCAGTGATGAGCTCCCGCCGAAAGAAGAGAGAAAAATTAACAAATTAAAAATCCCAAAGCTGGCTCTGAATAACATCAAAATGACATCAAGACCTTCAGGAAATGAGACGAACTTGGAGTCGACGCTTGACAAAATCCGCAACAACAACCCTTCAATCACCGAGGTAAACCTGAACAATATAGAAAACATTCCCAAAGAAATGCTCTTGGACTACGTCAACGGCTTGAAGAGGAACAAACACGTAAAAACTTTCAGTATAGCCAACACGGGTGTCGATGAAAACATAGCTTTCAATCTGGCCAACATGTTACGAGAGAACCGCAGCATCACGACTCTGAATATCGAGTCTAACTTCGTCACAGGGAAGGGAATCGTAGCCATCATCCGCTGCCTCCAATTCAACGAGACTCTCACAGAGCTGCGATTTCACAACCAGAGGCACATGCTGGGTCACCACGCCGAGATGGAGATCTCACGTCTGCTGAAGGCCAACAACACCCTCCTGAAGATGGGCTATCACTTTGAGCAGCCGGGGCCCAGGATGGTGGTGACCAACATTTTAACCAGGAATCTGGACTTTCAGAGGCAGCAGAGAAAGGAGGAGCAGAAGCAGCAGCAGCTGAAGGAGAAGAAGGAGCTGATGCAGATGTATGAGCACAGTCTGAACCTGCCTCCTGGTTTACTTGAGATGCTCGGGTACATACCACCCATAGAACTCTTGCAGGAGCACGGGCTCGTCCCACCCTCAGCAGATATCAGCGCTTTGTCTCAAAAGCAACCTCAGACAGAGAAGCCAGAACCCCAGAAGCAGCTCAAATATAAAGGCATTCCCAAACAACCCAGCGCTGAACCAGCAAACCCTTTAAGGGACGTGCAGCTGAAGAGGACGCCCAAGAAACGTGACCCTTTTCTGGACCAGGACCCGAGGGATAACAGGAGACCAGTGAACCCTGGTTTCCAGCTGAGGAAGACTCCCAGGGTGAATGAGGTGGACAGCGAAGAGGTGACAGATGAAAGGCCCAACCTGACTAATGTGATTAAGACTTTGAAGCCTGTCCCTCGCAGACGAGTGCCACCGAAAGTCGATGTCACACCACGCGATCAGCTCCTGGGCGAGATCAAAAAGAGCAACGTGGCTTATCTGAAATCTGTGAGTATCTGAAAGTCTGCACCGTGAGATCAGAGAAGAGAGTTCTTCATTCACATCAGTGTGAATATGTGAAATGTTGTTAAGTTCTTCACTGCATGCTGACAAAATTCCAGTATTAATGATTTGATTCTGCAGATACACTTAGAACGCCAGCAAACTTTATTTTTATTTTTTTCCTTTGTAACAGGTGCCGCTTCCCAAAGCCCTGGAATCAAGTGAAACAAGTCTCCTCTGAGGTTATGACTTCGACTGTACGTCTTCACCATATTGTATATTTATTTTAAACATGTCTGGTATTAGTGACCCCACACACACTCAGAAATGTGTTAATCAAGACACACAAGAAAAAATGGCTGATTTGTGTTCCACTGTGTTGTTTCTTCACTAAATGTTGCAACAATGAATATATGAAAATGAAAAGTTCATCTTCAAACTAACTATAATTAATTCATTTTAAAATCCAGTTTGTAGGTTTGTTTGATCAAATGTTGTCATGCGTTTCCCTTTTAATAAAAAAAATAAATTTTACTCTTCGCACAGGGAGTCGTTTCCTCTTCTTCCATCACTAACAGCGCTGTGTGGCATTGGTGTCAAACTCAACACATTCCCAGTGAATTATTTCAGTAAGTTTGCAGTTCAGATATTAAAAAGGACAAATTACTGTTGTGTTTTTCATAAAGGGCAATATTTGAAGAAAGGCCATCAGTCCTGACAAATCAATGCCACATGGATCATTTGTCAATTTTAATTTTCAAATGACACCGTGTACACACTTTCTGGTTGTGTCTTTTATTCACTGATATAATATAAGCTTGTTTATTTTAGTGTTAGTCTGTAACTCACTACATTGTTTTGGATTTGACCCAAAGAAACAAGAATATAAAAAAGATAAAAATCAATATATTCACACTGGTACTTGATTGAAAAACAATTTCAACATAAATCAGGTTCTCTTTATTGTTTTTACATGAGACAGCTGTGTTTACGGTCAGTTCTGTGATTTCATCATCACTTCTCAACACTGAAAAACTCAAATAAAAACATAGATCTTATACGCTGTGTGTATAATATAGCATTCATGAACAATCCCAACTGCCATTTGTGAGGTCAGCATGCACAAACTGTAGTCAAGGCGTGAAAAGCACAAACACATTACAGGTTACAAATTTAATAGCTTTTATTTATTTTTTTGTACAAGGAAAGGCAATTTTCGGGAAAATAGCATATATGTATCTAGTCCAGAATCGTGGTAAATTAATTTTTCATTTTAACTTAGTCAGTATGTTTGCCACATTGCCAAAGTTATATATATATATATAATCTGTAACCTGCAGCCACTTTATACATTTCTGCATGCTTTAGTATTAAAATAAAGATACATCAAAAAATAACAACAGACATTGTAATAACGTGACATAATATTCAAACAATAAAGCTGCACTTGCCATTCATTTTTTTTTTTTTAAATATTGCATAGCTGTGGTCAGAGGGGATACACCAGCCTGAACTGTCAGTAAAGGTTTTATCGACAGGAATATGTAAACTCCAGGATTATTAGTCAGCCAATACCATGTCTACTGTAGAAGCCCACTGGTTTCTGATCCCTATTCATACAGGTCCTGGAGAGACGAGATGACAGTTATTGCACTTCATTAAGCAGATAACAGGTTCGTGGGTGCTGGAGAAAAATTTGACATGCCCGTTTTTGAGGTAGCAAACTGAAACCATCTGACTTCATTTTTAGAATAAATATAATTGGCGTGTGATAATGTGTTGAAACATTCAGGTTTACTTTCCTGTGAATACTCAAAGTACATTGTCAACAAGGGAATTATTTGTTTCGGGAATATTTTTTGAATATTCTGTGACACAGAAGTGCTCAAACCTTTGGTAATCTTTGGTGCCCATTGCCTCTCAACATTCTGTGCACAGGGTGATTGTGCAAATCTGCCTAACCATCTATTACAGTTTAAAACAAAACAAACGTATATGAGAACAAAATAAATGGATACAAAGTATGGGAGTGCAAACTACTGGATATAGAGGGGGGGAGATGAAAAACTTGATACATGGGATAATGCTGAGGAAATGTTAATCCATTCTGTATATGACACTAATTCCCTTGGCACACTCTTGACTAGAGCCTCACTCCTTCAGTTTGCTCTCGAGAAAATCCTGAATCTTGTTCATTTTCTCCTCCTGCTGATCCAGGAGGTCCATGATGATGCCCATGGGGGTCTTCTTCAGCCCGACACCCTCAATCTTGTTCTCCAGTCTGTTCTTCATGTTGCGCAGTCTCAGAGAGGCGTGGATGAGGATCACTGCAGAAAACAAGCAAATGTAAAGAAATAAAAATCACACATATATACATGATTTTCTCTGGAATACATCTTTGAAAAAAATGACAAAACAAAACGCGATACTGCAGCGACCCCGGACTTGGCGGCAGGTGTGAGGGGGACAGGCATATCTTTTATTCCCATGTCAGGCAGACGCTGACAGCATGACCTCAGCCGGTAAATGTGGTTCTGTCCAGATCAACAACACATAGCAACCGATCAACACAAACAGCAGTGGGCAGTCGTCTTGGGATGTGATCAAGCTCCCTTGTCTTTGTGCCACAATGTTGGAGCTGCTATATTTGCTCTAACAACCCAAACTATCAATTATCTTAACCACTCTGCTGAACTCCTGACTCCATATCTGTAGCTCTCGTCTACAATTCAGAACCTAACCCCTGCAATGCTGACATTATTTTAGAGTCTGGGTCATAAGTGAATACAGATCACTGATACTGCTCATACTGTTCATACTGTTCAATTCCTACTGTGAGTCAGACTGAGAGCGTTCGGAAAAACTTGTTCACCCACAGAGAAACCTCAGCCATGCATCCCTAAGTGACTCACCACCCCCAGTTACAGCTTTCATCCTGTAGCGTTAGCCAACACATGTCTGCAATCTGCAGTACGGACGGAAAGTTAAAACTTAAACAATATCATATAGCATCTGTGGCAATCTGAGAAGATCTTTTGCATTTTTATGTCAAGGATACAGAAGAAGAAATAACCTTGGCTTTGGCTGAATTGTCTAAAGAATGCTGAAAGAAAGACGATTTACAAAACTATCTCGTGAGGATAAATCAAACTGAGCGGCACTAGGACTGTATAGTTCCACTGAGTTTTATTTTTTCCACCAAAACAGCCTGCCCATTAACATTTGGCATACAATGTCCAATTCCTTCAAGTAAGATTTCATTTGCTCTCTTGCTTTTTAGTTTTGGTTCCTCTACTTATTTTACTGAAATATTTTATTTCCTGGTCAGTTTTATTATGTTGTAAATTGTTTGGTTAAATACTGAGTTAAATAAGAAACCTGGTTTTAATTAATTGATATAAAAACTTACGGTCTTGATCCTCTTCAGTAGAACCTTAACAGAATCGAACTAAACACCTTGGCGACCGTCCTCGGTCTAAACAGACCCACCTATGATATCTGACAGTCCCCTGTGGTGATAAAAAATAAATATTAAATGTGCCGACACTTACACAGCAGGGGGAAGGTGATTCCGAAGATGAACACCATGACACCACCACACAGCGACAGCACAAAGTAGCTGGTGACCATGACCCCGATGACAAACAGGGTGGGGTTCTTCCTCTTGAAGTTCTTGATGGTGGCCTTGTTCTCTCCTGCCCACACCGAACCCCCGAACACCAGACACACCACGGCTCCCCCCAGGAACATGGCGAATGGGTTCAGGAACCTGAGCATTGAAGCACAAACAAAATGACATGTGGACTTCAAATAGGAGGTATTCTCTTTTTATTTAACAGCACAACCTGCTGGTGGTAAGAACAATGGGTAGCTTCCTGGCCAGAACACAATACCTGCACTAAGGCCTGTACTCATCCTAACCGATCTATGAATTATTGAGCCACAACCAGCTAACAACAGTGATATGTGATCATTAAGAAGCTAATGCAGTATTATCTGATCCGTGCTTCTCTCCTTTGGCTCCCTGTCGGTTTTAGAATTGATTTTAACACACTGGTACTGATCACTTCTACAGCATGCTGGGCGTCTGGCTCCGAACTACATCACAGAATTCAGGGCCCCTCGGCTTAAGAACGGCCAACCAGAGGAGAAGAGGCTCGCAGAGGCAGTGACTCCTTTAAAATCACTTTTTAAAACACATTTTTATAGACTTGCTCTCATGGGATGTCGTGTTTTTAAAAAAAATCATTTTCTTTGCACCTTTTATTTGACTTCTCATCACTGCTCTTAAGTGACACAGCTCTATATTAATTCATTTAATGTGAACGCTCCCGTGTTTGTGGAGGTCTGGCCTCCTTGTCACATTGCATCCTGCTGATTGTTATTTCTCTTATATTTGCTTTTCCTGGTTGAAGCACTTCGTAAACTCAAGGTGCCTCATAAATGAAGTCTATTATGATTAAATTCTAAATAAAGAGGACTGAGGATGTGAGTGATGGTCTATTCTGAGAAGCAGTGTTTACATGACTAGTGGATATTATTAAGAAGGAACATATTTATAGGCCTGACAGGGTAAAAGACAGATTTAACAGAGACTTCCTGACATCATCGACTGAACGTTGGCACAACAATGGCTGCAGACATACCCTGCATGCTCCTGATGGGTGTGTGTGTGTGTGTGCTCATGAAACATATGGAGCCACAGAGGCTAGCTGTGTTAGCATACCCACTCACCCGACGATGATGAAAACCACCAGGGCCACAACGAAATAGTTGGTCTGGTAGTACATCAGGTTACTGATCACTCGGTTGTTCCATTTCGTCAAATCCCCGAAGTCCGGTTTGGCGAACCGGTCCGTCCCGGGGAAGAAGTCGTCCCACGGTCTGAGAGGCGCTAGCTCCATCCTGGCAGCCATGGTTCCAGCGTGTAGTGAAGAGACACAGGGACACAAACATACCCACGCACGCACACGCACACTGAGAGGTGTTTGGACGGAACAGCTGACTGGCTCCGGGGGAGGGGGAGGGGGGAGATCTCGCGAGTTCACATGTGGTTGAACCATCTACAACAATCATATATACACACGTGTGTAGGGACAGGATTTTAAAATAGAAAAATATATACTTTATATGCACAGTCATTGAACTGCATGTTGGCATCAATTAGAGATAAATGCATTAAAACAAAGAGGCGAGGTTGAGCAAGGCCTGCGTTGGAGAAGAAGCAGCAGACAAACCTGTATGTGATCTATTTTTCAGTTGACCACTTACATGCTGGTACATTTATTCTTCATTATCAGTATTCACCTCAAGTGTTCATAATATATATGTATCTGCTGTGTATATATTTGTATTCATAGGCTACAGTATCTCTTCATCTGCTGCTACCTGGTCTTCATTCACCATAACTATATATATATATATATATATATATATATATATATATATATATATAGAGAGAGAGAGATGTCTGTATTTAATCAACCATGGACATTGCACTGGCGTCATCGTTGTTTCTTTCTTGTTTTTACTGCTTGTCTTCCTCTGTTTGTCTTAAAATTGCCCTCCAGGGACAAGTTGTATTAAAATTTGCATACAAGTGGAAAACGTGTTATTATCAGACATGATGCTTTCTGGGGTGATGCTATTTTTTCTATTTATTATTCCTCCATTTTGAATACACTGTTTTATTTTTCACTTAACATATTTCACATGTTGGATGAAAGTTGAATGTTTGCACGAGCTATGAAGTGAGAAGTGTGTGTGTGTGTGTGTGTGAAGTGTGTGTGTGTGTGTGTGAAGTGTGTGTGTGTCTCTTTAAATATTCCCCTGCAACTCAACCACTTCCGGGTGTCGCGAGCTGCGCAGCTTTGACGCTCGTGAACGCGCCAGTCAGAATCGAGGACATGGGACCGTGAAAGAATGGCGGATGCCGACGAGCCGTAAGTGTCAATGGAGTAAAACTCCTCATTCCCCCTGAGTCTGACCGTCACGCTTCACCGTCCACACACGTGTTGTCCTCTGTTCCTGCAGGGAGAAGAAAAGAAGGCGAATAGAGGACCTGACTGAGAAGTTAGTGACGAATGCGAAATGAAGGTCCGGGCAGCAGAGAGCAGCTACTGCTGGGCCAGGAGACACCGACACAACCAGCCATTAACCGCTTTAATGAACCACTTAGACGTTTGTGCTGATGTTTAATTGACACTGTGAAGCCGATAACACAACACTGTGAGCCCGCACTGCTCCCAATACTGCAAGAGCCTGCACACTGTAGCTCTGCACTAATGCTACACACCACACACCAGTCCACTGCAGGGGCTGAGTTATTGTTTTCAATTGAATATCCCACAATGCAATGCACAAAGAAAATTAATAATAATACTCTTTATTCAAGATAAGGTAAAACTTTATTCATCCACACACCAGGTGAATTCAGAGTATGTACATAATATACATCTTTAACTTAAATAGTTTGAGTGGAAATGTTCTGCAGTACAGTGGCACATCAAGACATATTGTGATGTGCTGATGAAACAAATGTGCAAAAAGTTATTCTCCTTTAGAGAAATAGTGCAAATAGTATGTGACATGAGAGAAACACCAGTGCAGTATTTTATTCTTCATTTGTGAGGGTTTAGAGTCTGACGGCTGTGTGATGAAGGACTTATTCAAAACATGGTTTAAAAGTATTTCATAGGAGAAGTTGTTGGTGCTCGATGATGTTCGCTGTCCAGAGACAAATGCATATACCCCATAGACGGCTAATTAAAGACCCCACACGTGATTGTGACCAAGTTACAGTTCTGCAGACTGCTGGGTTATCATGAATTATAGAAACATTTTAAAGTTTAACTGGTCAGTGGCTTGTTTTCTCTCATTCACAAAATTTTATACCTTGGAAAATTAGAAAATAAACAGTGATTACTTGGGAGAAATGCACTCGTATAAGTTATAGTACAAGTTGAGTGTGTCTTGGTGTGTTGTGTGTGCAGAATGGCTGTAGATGGTGGACACAGGGACAGTGGTTGTGACTGGGATGGCCGGTGGAATCATGTGAGGAAGTTTTTGGAGCGGCCCGGCCCGTTCACTCATCCCGACTTTGAGCCGAGCACTGAGGTGACACAGAAACACCTTCATGAAACAGAATGCATGCAGTTCATATCTCAGACTGAATCTGTGCGTAGTGATAAATAGTTCACACTGTTAATTTATGGTGATGTTTGTTTGAATGCAGTGTTCTAAACATGTCGATACTTCTTTTTGCAAGTCTCTGCAGTTCTTGTTGGAGACCTGTAAGATTCTGGTCATCGGTGCGGGAGGACTCGGATGTGAACTTCTCAAAAATCTGGTAGGAAGTAACTTTGATCTACTTCACGCTCACTTGACTGTAATCTGAGAAATATATTGTTGTAGTTCTCACATTGTCTTGTTGTGTTTTCAAGGCTCTGTCTGGGTTTCGCCTTATCCACGTGGTTGACATGGATACTATTGATGTGTCCAACCTCAACAGGCAGTTTCTTTTCAGGTAGGTCCCCCCTCGGTTTTTACTTTTCCTTAAATCCTTTGTTAAATAGTCATTAATATCTTAAATATTATATTAAAGCCCTATAGCCCTCAGTAACCAGGTCTTTTAATCTATGACATTAATTCAACGATGATGGACGTATTCAGTCCCAATAAACAAAAGCAGCAAGATAACAATGTATTTGCCTCTGAATTGTTGTGGTAATAAAAATCATGAAATTGTTATTCTTACATGTCTTAAGTGCCTAAATTTACATGTACTTTATTTGCCTCTTGATGAATGAGGCACTTGATTGATCCTGTGTGATAAAATCAAAATACATTCCTCGTCTGCTCTGTTATCACCTGCTATATCTTATGATTTAGGCCCAAAGATGTTGGGCGACCAAAGGCAGATGTGGCTGCTGACTTCATCAACAGTCGTGTCCCTGGATGTAAAGTTATCCCGTATCCTTTTCAACAACAGTTGTTTTCACAGACGTAGTTAACAATGTAAAAAAAAGGATCTTGATCATGATTTTCATTCCTTATTAACAACACACAGTCACTTTAAAAAGATTCAAGACTTTGATGAGTCTTTCTACAGGGGTAAGTGTGTTTCTCTTACATGCATGAGAAGAGTTCACCAAATAAACACTTCAAACGTTTTTTAAAAAACTGCTCTTGACTTTGCAGAGTTCCACATCATCGTCTGTGGACTGGACTCCATCATCGCCAGACGCTGGATGAACGGGATGCTGGTAGGAAAAATACATGTTGTTTTACTGTTTGTCTTTACTTGATTAACTTTTGTATATCAGAAGCTGTGTTATTATTTTATTCTGCCTTTATTAGATCTCCCTCCTGAGTTATGAAGACGGGGTCCTGGATCCCAGCTCCATCATTCCGCTAATAGATGGAGGAACAGAGGGCTTTAAAGGAAACGCCCGTGTCATCCTGCCCGGCATGACTGCCTGCATCGACTGCACGCTGGAGCTGTACCCACCACAGGTCACTTCTCAGCAGCTTTCGGAGCTCATATTGTCACTGTTGAGAGTCATTTCATAACAACAAAGGGATGAATCATAATTAATCAACCTTACAAAAGCATTTGCAGCTCAGCTCAGTGTTTTGGGTGAGACAAAGAATTGGTGGTGCAGAGGAGGTTATGTTTTACATTTTCACCTGCAGCAACAGCAGATTCTGTTGGGGGGGGGGGGAAATAAATGACTTGAGGCATAATGCAAAAATAGCTACCAGAATAACAAGGCACAGAAAAGAACACCATCTACAGAAACTACAGAAAATAAGAGAGAAAAAAATAGCTGGAAGATGCAGCACCAGTATAGCAGAGACTGTTTGGCACCAAACAACAAGAAAAAATAGATGTGAAATCAAGTGCAATGTCAGATGCTTTTCTGTTTGCCCTTAATTCATACTTTACAATCCACAGATTAATTTCCCCATGTGCACCATTGCGTCAATGCCGAGGCTTCCAGAACACTGCATCGAATACGCCAGAATCTTACAGTGGCCAAAAGAAGATCCGTTTGGAGGTGAGCTCTCTTTTTTTTCCTCTTATTTTTTTTGGCCTGCTGTACAACACAGTCTAACAAGCCAGGTCCTCTCCTTCTTTAGATACCAGCTTAGATGGAGACAATCCAGAACACATCCAGTGGGTGTTTGAAAGATCCCAAGAAAGAGCTGCAGAGTTCAACATCACAGGAGTGACATACAGACTCACTCAAGGTGAACACAGTGATGAAACTGAAATACGGTGATTTCATCCAAAGCAAATGTGCCACATCAGTCTTATTTAAGTGGAACAGATGCATTTCTCACCAGCTCTGCTTCTCAAGTAGTTATAATGATTGATGGTATCTAATCTAGTTTCTTCTGTCACAGGAGTTGTGAAAAGGATCATTCCTGCTGTGGCATCAACCAACGCTGTTATTGCTGGTATGAAACTTAAACATTTGGCAGTAGCTGTTGCTATAAAGAGACGCGACATTATATTGAGTAGCTATGTATTACATATATTTAACATTCCTTTGGTTATATGATGTTGTTTAAGTAATAAGGTTATTATTACCTCTAACTGACTAAATATATAAGTAACTGACTCACTAACAGCTTTTATTAGCTTGTCAGGGAATTTGTGACTCACACATTATTTTAACACCTTTAATATTGTGTATGATATACAGTATATTATGCTTGATCAAAACAGTGTCTCACAGATGGTTGACCTGAGAGGTCAAATTCCCTGACACAGCTAATGAAGTACAACATGTCTTATACAAAGATACTGGTCTATATATAAATATATAGAAGAAGAAAACTGACTGGAAGTCATTTTGCTTCTGTTCTCCACAGCTTCCTGCGCCACTGAGGTTTTTAAAATTGCTACAAGGTTGGTAGCAAAGAAACACGTCCTGATCATCTCATCTGTTGATTGTCTTCACATGAAAATGACTGAGAATTATTAACACAAGATTTGATCTTTCAGCGCGTATATTCCTTTAAATAATTACATGGTCTTTAATGACGTGGATGGACTGTACACCTACACCTTTGAAGCTGAGCGAAAGGTTTGTTTTGCCCTCATTAGATTATGAAACAGTTGTGTCATTTCTCCGTACAGAGAATAACCAGCTTACTCTGCATCCTCTTTCATTTGCAGGAAAATTGCTCAGCATGCAGCCAGGTGCCTCAAGATCTCCAGTTCCCTCCTTCTGCCAAGTTACAGGAGGTTTTAGAGTACCTGACAGAGAACGCCTCTCTGTGAGTATTCAGAAAAAAAATGTTCAATGCTACAAGAGAAACGACACTGAATTCACTGAGACCTCCGCCAAGGCTTATGCCCTATCCTTTCATGTCAAAGCAGCATTTCCCTTAATTATTTAGACTGTGGCAGCTCGTCATATTCTGATTTGTTCTGCCATAGCTTCAGAATAAACTAAAACATTTTTACAGTTCTTATAATAACATTAGAGATCTCCAACTTGGTGTTTTGCTCCATTGATGCAGTGTATAGCTGTGTGCACTGTGCAGTGCTATTTTCCACATGTTTGCTCTCATGAACGTCCATAACGTTTTTAGTGCAGTTCTGTTTCTCACGCGACAACTTCTCGTTTACTTTTTAATCTACCTAGAGTCCCTGTCACTCAGACTTTGTTGGTTGTGAGTTATTTTCATGCACGTGCCCCCCCCCATGCAGCCACCACTTTTTTGCATAATCCTGCTAAATAACAAACAAACGCTGATGAAAACACAACCTCCTTGTTGGAGATAATCATGTGAGGGTTGTGTATAAATGTTTTCCAGACAAATGAAATCCCCAGCTATCACTACGACTCTGGAAGGGAAAAATAAGACACTGTATTTGCAGGTAATATTCATCTTTCTGAATGATTCATGGTGTTTGGCAACTTTTTATTACCAGCTATAACTAAACTATGATTCCTTTTCAATTCCAGTCTGTTAAATCCATCGAGGAGCGAACCAGGCCAAACCTCTGCAAGACTTTGAAAGGTAATAAGAAGAGATACTCCAGTCAGATCAAACATGATGACCTGCTGAGATTCACAAATCAGTATTTCTTTTCCTCCGACACAGAGCTGGGCTTGTCGGACGGACAGGAACTAGCTGTAGCAGATGTCACCACACCACAGACGGTTCTCTTCAAGCTCAATTTCACAACCTGAGCAGCACCCGCAGCACTGATATCAGATGGACTGAAGCGGGGGTGACGTCGTCACGAGGTCACTGTGATGCTGCAGCAGCACCTTTTGATATGATCATGATGTAAATGAGCACAGTCTTACATGTGGCATAGGATCTGTTGTATGAACATAAAATGTTTTTTTGTATTTGTTATGTTGTTTACTTCTTTGTGTATTTGACCTGTGCTAAATAATATTCTTGCTATTTACCTGCAAGTCAAGTGATGAGAATAATGATGCGCGCTATGCTCTAATAAAGTTTTATTATAATGGTTGTAAACATTCACCAGAATTGTTTCCTCCACTTAGATAAGATTAGAAAGTTAATTTCATTAATTCATTAAACTTGTTAAAACAAAATATATGAAGAAGAAAATAAGTATTGCACAGTTGTGACTCCTAAGTAGATAAGTGGTAGAGTTATAGTTGTGAAGGTAGGACCCGTGGCTCCTCTCCTTCAGGGTGGGACTGGTTTTCCATCAGAGATGACCTCCACTGGGTCAAGGGGGCGTTCAGAGGCCGAGCTGTCCTTCTTAATGAGTCTGTCCCGTCTCCTGTCAGCGGGAGAGATGCTGCTGCTGCTGCTCCAGCAGACCACTCCACAGAAAATGGCTAATGCCACAACAGAGTCATAAAAGGTCTTCAGTAGCGCCCCCTGCATCTAAAAGAGCTCAGTCTCTGTACAGATAGAGTTTATAGTGGCTCTTCCTGTGAAGTGCAGTGTGGCCTGTTCTCTAGAAGCAACAGAGCAGCTCCACTGTTTGTCTGCATGCACTTAAAACAGGTTTTTAAAAAACATCTTTGACTGAGAAGTGAAGATTACAGTAACAACTTGATGTTTTATTCATTTAAATGATAAATGATTTATTCAAGACAATTGTCTTCTTTGACGATCCAAGGAAGAGAAGTCCCATCGTATAATGAAAGTGAGTTAAGTCATCCTGTGAAACCAAAAGATTCACCCAGTCTCTGTCTAAACACATGGATTCAATCCGACTGAACGTCTGTAGCTCAGCAGTTCAGTCAGCAAGAAAACAGCGGAGATGTGCTCTATTGGCAGATGCAAATTTACATTAAAATAAATAAATAGCAGAAAGTATTACAAATAAAATGAAAGAAGTAAAAAAAAACAACATTGAGAAAAGAAATAAAGAGAAAATATTCTCACAATATTCCTCCATAAAGAGAAAATTAAATGTATCTACAGTCTTTTAAGAATAAGAAATATATAGACCTATGAGGAAGTGACATTGTAGGCTGATTATTATAACACATAATGAATGATCCAGCACAAAAGTATATCCAGAGAAACATAACTTCTCCTCACTATATAAGTTCCAAACCAAACTTATTAATGAGAAGGGACAACAAACTACTTTTTATTTGCCTTTCAACACAGTAACAATAACAAACACTATAATTCTGCTTCAACGAATCAAACGGAGAACTTGTGTTTTTCTTCCAGCTGCAGTTGATCCTCTGACTGACAGGACGACGCTTCTCTCTCTGTCTAAGCTTCTTACAGCTCTAATGAAAGTGGCCGTTCACTGACCAGCAGACAGATGGTTTCTATCTCGATTAACTTTTAATTTCCTGCGACGGGAGGAGCTGACATGCATTCTCCCCTCAGTGTGTGTGTGTGTGTGTGTGTGTGTGTGTGTGTGTGTGAGTTCACACACCATCACATCACGTCCTGCAGGAGCAGACCCATCATCACCTGCTCTGACTCCAGGAGGAGACGCGGCTCACCTGCTGCAGAGATCATTATCGCCTCAGCTGAGTCTTGAAGCGACGCAGGAAAGTTGAGGGTGAAGACTCAGATGTGAAGTTGTGGCTCCTCGCTGAGATGACGGAGTGAGTGATGTCAACACAGACACTGACGGAGGCTTCAGCACAGGATCGTCATGTAAAATCAATAACCCGAGCAGAGGTAAGACAATATAGATTTCACTCGGTCTTCATTTCCAGTTTAAACAAAAAATAACCACAGCAACAATAATAATAATAATTATAATGATGATGATAATATGAATAAACATTATTTGTACAGCGCTTTTCAAAAAGTACATTAAAAAATTGCCTTAAGGACATAAAAAGAAATGCATGCAGTATAATTAATGTTTCTTTAATTTTTTACATTTATTCTCCAGTTAAATGTGTAATACAGTAAATAGGTTCTTAGCAGGTACTGGTATATTGTTTTGGCTGTTAATGGATAATTAGTTATTGATTAACGAGGAACAGGCCTAATGCTTTTATCACTGACTGCAAAACTTTACTAGAGATTAGAAAATTGTTGACTTTATAGTTAATCAATTCAAAACCAATACTGTGATGTAACGATAGTCGATTAAAAGTGAGTCTTTAAGTAAAGATCCCAAACATTAGCAGGTTCCAGTTTTTTATCAAATGTAAATATTCACATTGTTGTTTGCTCAATGATTATTTGATTATTAATGACAAATTTAATTGATAATGAAAACAGCAGTGTGTTGCATCTGGGGTCGTTTTTATCAGGCGTGTGTATTCGCTGTATAGTGTGACAATTCCACGTCCCAGCTTCTTCTGTGACTCACTACAGAGAGCGACTTGTTTTGGATGGAGAGTTTAGCTTTGGATGCACGGTTGTTTACAGCTGCAGGGATAATATGACTCAGGAATGAGAGTAAAGACTCTCATCTGCCTCCAAATGTGCCTCTGATCGGGCTTTTATTGGCATTTCTTTGATTTGTTGTGGCTTAGCTCGGTGATGTGAGAAGCGTAATTGAGCAAATAGATGCAGTGATCTCAGGCAGGAGCATGTCATAATGCACGTTATTTTACCTCAAGGTTACACGCCCGCAGGGAACATCGTTAACCTAATTCTGTTAAAGTGTGTGTAAAGCTCCTTCCTTTGAGTGCAGGCAACATGAAGCTGAACTCGCCGGCTCGGCCTTTACACTGGGGTCTCCTGCTCCTCTGGATGGTGAGCCTCTGTAGCCGGGGAGAGTCCACTGGCAACCAAAGCTCCGGAGGACAGACTGGTAGGTGTCAGACTCAACCAGACCAACCGCTCGTCCTGAGGGACTCATTAGGGCTGCTGGTCACCAGCCTGATCACCTGGGGCAACAAGAACCCCAGGTGTTTCTCACGGGAGACAGAAAACAACATGGATGAGAGAGTTTTTCATTATTATAGTTTATAGGATCTGATGAGCATGCACATGGATGGATAGATAGATAGATAGATAGATAGATAGATAGATAGATAGATAGATAGATAGATAAATAGATATTTCACTACTACCACAACAGTAACCTCAAATGGATAAATCCAATATGAAACCTCGGATTTTTGTTTTTTTATTAATGAAATGTTACATTTCTTGGCCTCTGCTTTGCTTGTGTTCTGATTTTTAACTCCACTTTACGAATTAACCTTCCAGTCCTGCAGGTGTTGTTGTTCATGCAAAACAGACATCTCAGTTTTAAATTAGCAATAAACATGCATGGGTCTCTTTTCTGTTTTAAACTCCCGCTCTGTTGCACACTCTCAGTTGGAAGAGTCGAGGTGAATCATCCGAGGTTTAATCATCACTGCGTTTCTTTTTATTTGCTTTTCTGTGAAATGAAGCAGAAGCAGACTTGGTTTTTTTCTGGTCATGCTGTTAAATCTGCTCAGTGCCGTTCACTGCCAACCTGAAACTGTAAAGTAGGAAAATTGATGCTAACAATATGTTTTAAAATGTGGATTTATTTCCCCCTTATATGTGACATGCGTGCTAATGTATTTATATCCACTGGGTGGTGCTGTAGTTTTAGAAAAATCCAAAGCTGGACTGTAGTCTACAAGCTTTACTGACTTTGTCATATGTGTGACAAAAGATTAGTGTACATACTTAATTTTTTCTTTCTAATAGTGTCAGTGAATCATTGTAATTTGACGGCAATGCTGAAGAACCCCTATACTTACATGCAGAAGTCAGTATGACAAATTGTCACCTTTCCTCCATATCTCCTTCTTCAGGGTCATTGCAGGAGAGGACAGGGACTTGTGAAGTGGTTGCTGCTCATCGTTGCTGCAATAAGAACAAGATTGAGGAACGCTCTCAAACAGTCAAGTGCTCGTGCTTCCCAGGACAGGTGGCGGGGACAACAAGGGCTCTGCCCTCTTGTGTTGATGGTAATATTACCCGCACCCTCTTCTCCCTCACTTACCCAGAAATACTCTGACATGACATGAATACGTTATTTGTGAAAGTGGAGTCAGGTTAGTGAGTTTCCCCAGAATCCAGTGAAAGACTGTGACATCCGACTGAGAAGTTTTTTGTTTTTTTTATGCCTAACAACGTTTTTGAAGTCTTTTCATCTAAAAAAGTGACCTTCAGCTGAGGTGTATTTTACTCCAGCGTCCGTTGTGCATCAGAAGTGGTGGTGTAAAATGGAGCCGTGTCTGGAGGGGGAGGAGTGCCGAGTTCTCCCTGACCTCAACGGCTGGTCGTGCATCTCCGGGAACAAAGTGAAGACCACAAAGGTGAGGATGAGGCCTGCGTTAGTCTGAGTCGCTGCAGCACCAACCCTGTGCAGAAGCCACCACACAAAACAGCTTCAGTTGAAGACACGGTATTTATAGATGCTTGAATGCAGTCGTATGATAAATCTCTAAAGCAAACTGTGGCTGACAGACTTGTGGATGCTCATCATGTCTTATTTTAGTAAGCTCTTCTTTGATGCCGAAAGATTCCACGATCAACCCTAATAATCATCGCTCCCATTGGTCATATCAGCCGTCCTGCTCTCCACGAGGAACAGTGGGCTCAGAAAACCTAATTCTATAATCTGTTGAATGACGGGGCCACAAGGACAAACATGAAATATGCTGTAAACTTGTGCTGAAAACTAAAACCCATGTAATTAAATCTGACGGCCAAAGGAAACGCCACTGCATTCAGAAATACACTCTCTCGTGAGCTGCCTTTTTTTCTCAGACTGTTTTACATGAATGATTCCTGAGGGGGAAACAGTGAAATATAAGAAAGTGAGCAGTGGATCAATGTCTGCTGCTCATGTGGCTCATCAGATTATACTACAACAGAATAAGAAAATAGACTTGTCCTTTTAGTTTCTTCTACTGTTGCTATGCTCTTCAACTCTTAATAATAACAGACGTAGATATTTCACAAGTCGGAAAAACATTTTGTTGGGATTTTTCGATTGAAGCTTTTATCGGTTGAAGCTGGTTATTGCAAAGTAATTCTAACAGTAACATTTCATTAGCTGTCTGAGTTTGATGCTGTACAATGAGAATCCAGTCAAAACTTTCAGGTCACTGCTCTCAATCTGCATTTTAACAACATCCAGTCAACAAGCAACAACAGTTTGTCACATGAGATGCTAATGGAGGTGAGAGCTAGAGATTAGGTGAAAAGACGAAATCTGCTGCTTAAATCATTTAACCTAAAAATTCTGTGTTGGGTTTGATTTCATTCAGCAGCTATGGTCCCGTGTTTGGTTCACAACTGTGAAAACAAGGTTTATCGCTTTGATTCATACATTTCACTTGGTTTTTCTCCATAGCAGCAGAACCCGGGGCTGATGGGAGTTGTAGTTAGCTTCCAACCTGATAAAATACTTTATCCATGAGATTCAAGTGTTTCTGAGTTTTTTTAAATTAATAAAAAAAAAATCACTTTAAATGATCAACTAAATAAGGATACAATATCAATTGTCTGAAGATTTTTTATTGTGTCTATCTATCTATATATGAAATGTATTGACAGTCTGTTCCTTATTGTCTTCAGGTGGCGCGGTAGCAAGACAGAGGATCCATCCAATTAGTGCGAGCCCATCCCGGCCTGCAGCAGTCACCTCACTAACACTGGACGCCGAGGACAGTGAACGCCCCGTCAGATAGAGCAAAGAACAATATAGATTTAATTAGATATCTGCTGGCTGAGTTTTACATAGCAGGAACTCATTATTTTAATTTCCTTTGGCTTGAATACAATGCTAGTTGAGGTTAATCCCATGGACAGTGGACAATCTATTAGCAATTAACTTTAGATAAAATGATGCAGCGTCGTGTCCCGTGCGTCCACACACACACGGCTCCTCTATACAGCAGTCTGTAGTGTTTCAGTCCTTGATATGCAGCGCGCATTGGGATGCACTCAATCAAAGTTTGGATGGGCATGCTGGCAGACACTTAAAAAGAGATTTTGAGGATTTTCACGAGGCAGAATGTGAATCCAGTCGCTGGCTTGTGACTCTCTCCGCCGATCAAAGCGTAGGAGCACAAACACTGAGAAATTTATGATTATGAAGCATTTGTAGACAATGCTGTCCCACAGACGTACTCCGAGTTTTGTAAAGAGGTCAGATCCCTTTGGACTAGTTCTTACCACAGAGAGGCAGCCTCACACACACACACACACACACACAAACACACACAAACACACATACATGCACACACGTACACAACGGCTGCTTTTCTCCTCTGCTGGTTGGACAGGCCACCACCTGCAATGCTGTGATGGCATGCACACAAGCATGAAGCCCTGATGCAAAACAAGGACTGTTTGAAATGCTAATCATGGGGAGAAAGGGGAGAGAGGAGAGACGAGGAGCTTCTCCACTGCTGAGAGTATTTACATCATGCTTTTTGTTTGTCTCTCTTAACTGAGTGCTCCTGTGGAGGGGACTTCTCTTGTAGTAATGAAGGGAAACAGTGGAGATTCTCTGCCTTGAAGCGAATGGTGACTGCTAACAGAAACAGAATGTTGTTTATATTATTATATATATGTGATATTATTGTTATTACCTCCTCTGTGCTCTTTATATGACTAATATTCTCTCTGGACCCACCTTCACTGCCTCTTTTTAGGCGCTTTATTCCAGCCATACATTTTTCTTTTCACCATTGCACTCAAGAAATATTTTATAATATAAAAACAGAAGGCAAAAAAAATCATCCCATCTGAGGCGTCGCATTTGAATGAACGCCCCCCCCCCACTGTGCCGATTGAAAGAAGCCGAAAACTAAGCAGTTTGCTCGGCGTTTACCTAACGTCATTATGCATTAAGCCTGTTTTTGCAGTGACAAGACAAGACATGGTGACTGAGCCGTCGTGCGGTCCAAAGCAAATTATGCGCGGGTTTGCTTTGTAAACATACCAGCTCTAATTATTATTTCATGCTCAGGGTGCTGTGAATGTTGTTGAAATTTTAAGATTCTTGTAAATGCTTTTTCAGATGCGCAACACATTTTTTGGAAAAGCCTCGTCCTCACTGAAATCAATGATGTCATCCAGAGTAATATACGCCTCCGGGGGCTGATTTTGTAGATTCCCTGGAAGGTTATGACACGATTAATCATTTGCTGTGATTCTGTTCAGGTGCTTCATAACCAGCAGCGTCCACCTCATACCTGTGTACTTTTGGAAACCCATCCAACGCTTGTGATGCAGCTGACAACAGTATTTGTCAGTAGTGCCAGTACCTTGTAAAGATAGGCTAAAGATATATTGTGTTAGATTGTATTACAATAAACAGGCAGTATATTCAATGACCTCAATGATTTACTCAACATGTAACTCCACCTTTTAATCATTCAAACCATTTTGATGCAAGAATGCTAAACGTGTTCTTGTTCCAGCGTCTGATAATGTTTGGCAACACATACACAAAACCAGAAGGGCACTCATGGAGCGCATACCTCTGCCAAAGCCCAACAGTCCTCTCATGAAACCACATTTAAATTCACTGGATGCAGATTTGTATTTGGATCTGCACCAATTTGTGCACACTCATAAATATCAGTCCCCTAAACATGTCTGATTCTTTTCATCAAGATTCATGAATTGCTCTCGGAGAAATCTAGGGGGAAAAAAACAGAGCTGTAATGCTTCCGGTAGTTTTTGTGCAATCCTGTTAATTTACAGACAAACGAACGCAGGCAGAAACATTTGGCGGAGATGCAGCTCCAAATTTTTTATTTAACATTTTTGTCACTTTTTTTAAATGTTGAGTGCAGAGAAAAATCTTTTTTTTTATGATGTAAACCAACTCTGGGAGTGAAATAAGATTCATGTCTATCATCTATCTTTTCAGTTAAACGAGTTGTGATTGGTAAAGATGCTTCTTCTGATTTTACTTTAGACTTTGCAGTTAAACTCAGGAGCTAAGCACAGTAGTAGTATTATCCTATATTCTTGCTCACTCTCTATCTTAGCATTAATATATTGCACAGAAATGAAAACCTGCCTGAAGTTAAAGGTCCAAAGATTCTTGAAATCTGATGCACATTGAGCTTTGGAAAAATCTGCAACTCAAAAGCTACATTTACCCACTGCTGCAGAAAAAGATGAATCCACTGGGAGATTAACTGGATGTTTGACTTTCACATTATTTCCATCTCTCGTCTCTCTCTGTTTATTTTTTCATCAACATATACACTTTTAAATGTTTTATTCTTGTATCTGAGGTAGTACTTTACAGTCAACTGTGTACTGTCTGTAACGATAAGTTGGGTTTCCAACTTCTGATTCCGACAGCGATGTGATTTCCAACTCTGACCTGAAGATTTGTACATTCTGTGAAGTAAGAGGGTTCTGTTGTCCAAAACTATGTTTTTGAATAAAACTTTAAAATATCATAAATTATTTTACACCCCTGTGTGGTTTATGCCAACAGCGACAGTGTGCATTATGGGATTTGTGCCTATGTTTCCTAAAATAGCAGCAGAGCTCACAGATTTCGTTTCTGATTTATTTTCCACAGGGGCTTGTGTGACATTCATTAGGTGACTTCCACACATGTCTCAAGCAAACTCGTGCACACTAGTGCTGGATCTTATAAAAGGTTTGAGGAACCTGAGGAGAGCTGCTTGATTATCTTTTATCTGCAAAGAAACCCTATAAGCCGCTGAAAGGAACTATAGTTCTGTGCTTTTGTACAAATTGAGCAGAAACCCTCCGAGCATCTGTAATAATAAATGGCTGTCGCACCGGAAATTCAGAATGAAAGCAGCCAAAATAAGGTAATTAAGGCAGGAGTTATAGGTTCCTTAGTCTTAGCTGTTACATGAAAAACTGCCATACAGTGAATCAAAGCAGATGAACAGAAGTTTAAATAAATGCTCTATTCTCCTCTAATCATCCACAAAATTAGATCGAATTTACCTCAATTTAGAGACATTATTAAAAGGCAACGACTCGGCTCTCATAATTCAAACCCGACTCGCAAATCACATACGTCTGGCAGCTTATTTGATTTGAGTTTCCAGGTGATATGTGGCAAAGAACCTCCACAACCGTGAGTCTCTCCATTGGTGGCAGTAGTTCATGTTCACTAATAGAAAATAAACTGTCTTGGGGCACATGAAAAACATAATGGAAACACTGTTCTGTTCCCCTTTAACAACTTTTTCCTCATCTAGACTTGACACGTGTAATAAAAAATGTAAACACAATTCCCCTTGTTTGTGTGTGTGTGTGTGAAAACTAAATTATCCTTCCTTACTGCAGGCAACTATAGTATATAGGCGACTGAATGCAGTTCCGTCATGGCTTGGAGGTTCCATCTATTTGCTTTGTCATTACGCGTACATATTATCTGCTATAGAGATTCCATTCTGCTTAATTAAAATGGGGAGGCGAACAAAAACACTTTAATGAACATTAATTGCACAATATTAATGTTATCAGCTGTATGTGATGTATTCATACGCTGTCATGCCTCATGGCTGCATGTTACACTAATGAAACAGCTATGCTCCCAAACAGGGACGATGCTGATGCACTGAGAGTGGCTCTGTACCGGATGTGAACGTTTTATACATTTCTTATTTAAAGTGTTGTTTGTGTTTCTGAGATGAGGTGAAAAAAGGGCAAAGCTTTTGACTTTGTTTCATCTCACTGGTCACTGGGTAAATTATTTCAGTTTTGTTTTCTTCGAACAGGAGATATCACGAAAAGGAAGTCACATTTATCCCAAATACTGTAACACCAGCAGACGATGGCAGCGGGGATCGGGGTGTTACGTTCCACAGATTTAAGTCCAGTGGATGAGGGGAGTAAATAACCCGGGGGAAAGAGAATCATGGCAACTTGTGAATGAACAAGCTGAAAACAACTTTCTAAAAACGAAAGCGACGCAAACAAACAGCAGTAACAAGTAAACTCACCACAACCTAACAGAAACTAAACGGTCACACTACCAACAACATCAACAACACACACGAGAGAAATCACCAACTTTAACACACACGGCTCAAACGCTGTCACTGGGCGTCTGCGTCTCTCTGCCTTTTAACCAGCGTGGCCTTGATTGGTGATCGTGCTCAGCCTTGCACACTCACACTGCAGCGACAGGGGACAGGGAGGCATCTGGGGAGAGAGAGCAGAGACACAACACAACACGGAAAACAGGGACAAGAGCAGCCAAACAAAATCACTCCTTACCAACGAGTTATGACTTTACTTCCTCTTTCATAGAGGTTACTGAAGATATTATTGGTTGTTTTGATTGAGCGTGGATGTGGACAAACATCTACTTTTCTTTAACATCGTAAAATGGGTCGTTTATTGCTTGAGAAGTTTTATTCAAGAGGCTTCTCGAGTTCTGACTGACAAATGGAACACAAGCAGGTCCAGTTGGTCACGTACAACTTCTGAAGATACAATCACCTGGATGACTGAGAATCTCACAGACGTTTTCAAAGGAGTAATTCATGGATCTTGATGAAAAGGAATCAGGCATCTTCAGCGGCCTGATCTCCAGGAGTGTGTGTAATTTGGTGCAGCTTGATTGAATTCAAGGGGACTGTGTGTCATTCCAGTTTATGAAACATTCAAATAAGAATGTAGGAATATCAGCAGATTTTTTTTTGAATTATTCTTTGTTGTTTTTACCCTTTAACAGAGGAGATATATATATTTATTTAAAGTAATGAGCTTTAGGGATGCTGGGAGGTGGGGTTCACTGTTTGTGGTAAGAATTAGTCAAACTGTTTTTCCTTGTTCCCTGTGGTGACGTGAAACTAAGCAAAAACCCCTGTTGACTTTCACTTCATACTTTACACTGAGGTATTAACGTGTTCTTTGAAAGTAGCTGGAGCCAATCCCAGCTGACATTGGGCGAGAGGCGGCGGACACCCTGAGCAGGTCAGCGGCGTATCAAAGGTCCAAAACACAGAGACAATCTACAAAACGATTCCCTCCGCTGCGCCACCGCACTTCTGATCTTCTAAATAACTTTGATTGCATTTAATCAAGTGTTGAACTATTCTTCTAAATATTCTGGCTACATTGATTCCACTTCCTTTTTGCAGAGTGTTTCCAATATCCGAGGGACAAAGGTGTGAATGCGTGACTATAAAACCTGTCCTCTGAATTTCATGTGTTCAGCCTCATTTCCTAAACTATTTCCAAAGTGTCTCGTATGGGTAATTGAGATTTACTGTCAGTACGGATTAAAGTCAAGCACAAGGGAAAAAGCCAGAGTGAGAGAAAATAACCTCCAGCAAGTCAAGCCCAGTCTAGAAGACGGAAACAAGTTGGCCCCTTCTCATTTCACTTCCTTTACCTCAGTTTCTATAGTGTCAAGTTTAAAAAAGGCATCTGACCCATTTCTCTGTTAACTCTAGAAGACATTTCAGTCACCTTTAAAGGCACAAACCCTTTTATTTACAAGGCAGAGACGTTATAAACCAAAACATTAGACACGGGCCTGGTTAGAGTTGTTGTTTGCAGCCCAACTTGAACTTATTTCCCCGTCGGCAGCTCAAATGTAAATAATCAGAACACATCGCAGCTCCTTCTCATCGTGGAAGAACTTCCATGTCACAGGAAGTCAGTTCAGCGTCTCAAAAAGCAGAACCATTATACCAAACCTATTTTTATATACCTGTCGTTATTGTGTACCATATGCTGTGTTGTTCACAATAGCTTGACAAAAGGCCGGGGGAGCTCATCTTTAATTCAAGGCAGGCTTTCTCACACAGAGATAAATCCTCTCCCCACTTATAAGGCAGGAAAAAAAGACCTCCAAAGTATTTATCTTTGTATTCAGCAATTACTTAGCCTACCTGTATCCGCTGCGATTTCAGAGAAGGGTTTAATTTGTCCTTCAGGCATTTAGCTGATGCTTTTACGCTGAGCAACTGATCCTCGTCCATAATCCTGACGTTCCAGCCCACAACATATGGCCGACACACACTTGTCACATTCATTTCCAAACAATCACGTCAAGTTCGCAGCAGGTTCAAAATTACCACACCTGGAAACAAACCATCGTGTTGTATTTTGTCTTCACGATGCAGTGTGATTCGATTATTAAACTATTTTTACCTCTTTATTTAATTTACGCTCTCGCATTTGCCAGCATGAATATCTGTGGAAACATCAGTGCACATAAAAAAATAAAAAAATAAAGCAGGACGTCAGCCGAGCACCTCAGCATCAGTCTGACATAACTTGATATAAGCCGGTGCAACAGACACAGTGCCGGTGTCATTGTAAATCTGTCTGTGTTGGCTTGGTTTGATCAAGATGTTATTCCTTTGTGAGGACCTAACGGCATGAAAGGCCTGGTGTTCTCTGCATGAATCATTTAGATGAAAGCCCGAGGAGGAGGGGGGAAAGGAGCACGAGGCACCTGATTTCAACTTTAATTAGAATCCAGTTTGGTTCGCGTTACCTTGACTTTGAAATCCCAGAATCCTGCAGGGGCAGTGGAGACAGTTCTCGGTCGCAGGATGTGATTAGACTGGGTAATCTTGCTGATTGCCTAATGCCACATAACAACTTTTACCTTGGTTAATGCTGTGAGTAAAATTGTCTGTGCACAACTGACAGGACTGCTCCTGTGAATATCCGTGCTCTTACGTAGTGCTCGTAAAATGACTTCTGAAGCATTGATCTGCTCTCAAGCACATAATTCTCATTGTGTGAGGGGGGTTATGTCTTGATGGGACTTATTTCACACTCAACACCTTATCATCGTATCCTCTTGCTTCAAGTTGCACCTTGATATTCATGGAAACAGTGCAGCGACTTCCAAGTGCGGAGACGGGAGCATGAGTAGACTGTCTGAGTGGTTTGAATGAAATGTGTCTTCAGAACAAACCCACGGGAGCCTCAATTCCCAGGACGTCCCTGGTGCGTCATAAAAAGAAGTCAGGGCACATCACCATCACTTGTGTCTTATTTCTCACTGTTCTGCAGCCGGATGTGAGACATCAGAGCCTCCAGCCGCAGCCTGAAGAGCCACTACAAAGACTGACAGAAAATGGGATGCTGCTTTCTTCCATCCTGCACACATTATGCTCATTTAGAAATCCCATGTTGGACAGGGAACATGTTAGCTAGTTCAAATCGTGGTAGCCTGAAGCAAATAAACTAAGACCTAAACAGCATTTCCATGTATTCACTCAGCGCTCACTGCTGCCTCAGATGAACGATGCAATTTCGGTGGATGATGACGCCGTGCTGTTACTTAGCATCTGTGTTTGCACCGCACAATCCACAACACAGATGGAGCCCAGCAGACAACACGGACAAGGGCAGAAACACTGAATATTAAACGATTCATTGACAATCCAGTGCTAATTTGACCACACCTGGATTTACAGAGCAAAGTCATTCGTCTCATTAAATCTAAACATGGTTGTCTCTCCTCGTTAAAGATCTGAACGGAGTCTAATTCACTCTCTGGATGGTAACGAATGGGCTCGACCATGAGCCAAGTATCAAGTTCGTCCCCACTTCTTTGTGTTCTGTAATATTTTTTTATTAAACGTATTATTTATACTGGTTTGCATTTTTGATTTGGTCCCACACACAGAAGCGTTCCCGTACACAAAGCTTAGGGGAAGGTCGAATCATTATTTTTCTACTTGTTATTCAGCAGCAGGTTGTATCTTTAATGATATTTTCTTAACCCCAAAAATGTCTCTTGTCTGTCTGCAGCAAAAACAAACATTTCAATCCATTAGTTCTCCAGTGTTGTGTAGTTAAACATTTTATTTCACCTGAAGACAACATTTAATCTTTTGTTATGTTTGTGGGGTATCTTTACGTCCCTCTGGATAACAGTTAAAAGATTACATTATTCCTTGTGATATTTGCACAGGGCATCATGTGCATCACGGAGGACTGAGGCTGGAGCTTTTCTTATTTAATGTCACTGTGCAGCACTTTGAACCTCAGTGTTTTAAATGTGCTTTATGCTGAAACTAAAAGTCACTTCACTTGCCTTTTATATGCTTGTGTTTTATATGCATTTATGGGCCTCTGCATTTCCCTACATCAGTAAATGCTTTATAAACCATGGCTGCAACATATATTTTTAAACTTTCATTTTATATTCTCCACAACAAGCTACGGTGAAGTTATTTCTTCAGTTTTATTTTCCTTTTATACTTTTCACCATTATTATGGTGCTTCTTGCATTGCATGTCAAAATATATGCAAATAAAGTCAGAATCTGAAACATTCTGCATTTTGCAACATGAAGAAAAAATGGACAAGTGGTGAGCAGCACAAATCAATCAACCAGCTTCTGTCTTCATCAGGGGTGGGGAACCTCTGACCTCCGGGAGGTATATGGTGTGTGATACTTTTTGATCCACCATAGGAAGCGAAGCGTACGTACAAACGAAGCAACTCAGAAATAGAAAGAAATCTCCCGACAGTCATTATTTTTTTCTTGCGCCATAGGAAAATAACAGTGGACTAACATGTCCTTCAGGGTGCTGCTGCCTGTCAGATCAGGATGAAAGAAACACAGGCGTGTCGTTGAATGTTGAGAAACCAACAAACTAGTTTGCTGAGTTTGTGGGGACACGGTCGCTCCGATGAAACATGCAAATCTTGATTGGATGGAATTTAAACTCTTCGCTCAACATATAAATGCAAATAATAGAATATTAGGAAGATTTCGAAATGATAACATTGAATTGACTTTCCTGCTGTGGATGCTGGGAAATGTGTTTACTTAGGATGACGACATAAAGCACAGCAGGCTCTCGTTCAGCAGGAAGTCCTCTGGAACACGAGCATGCAGGAGGCAGGACATGAAATATAAACCCTGCTGGGGAAATCACGTATGTAAACATGCTGTGTTTCATCTTCACTGAAATCTTCTACATGGATGACTCCTCTTTCTCAGGTGTTTGTATTGTTCCAGTTAAGTGTCTGTAACATGTTCGAAACGTCATTAACACGTCCCTGCTGTGAATTTTCCTGCTGTATTCTCTCGTGGGCTCACTCTGACACTTTCTGGATGTGGGCTGGCAGCTCAGGTCTGAAAGCAGCTTCTGAGTATCGTCACCTAGAAAGAAGGATGCCCTTCAGTCTGTTTGTCTGATTTTATGTTGTACTGGTGAATCGAAGGAAATTTTTCATCCTTGGCAGAGAATAAAGTCATCATTACAGTATTATGGCATGAGAACTTAGTAAGCACGGAATAATGTGGTAATGACCACATCTATCTTTGAACTTGATCCATTTCATGACTGAATCTTGCTGAATCCATCCACAGACACATTGAGTCTCTAGATACGACCACATGGACATATTGGTTTGTGCATTTATTTCTGGGTAAAGACAACCCCGCTCAGATCGCTCTGTGTAAGTTGGGCTGCGGCCCTGAGTCAAACTCCATTAGCCTCAGCGTACCCTCATGTTTGGCCTTCATTGCTGATAACAAGGCCAAAACACTTGATAACACTAAGGTGCACAACTGAAGTTATGTTCCTAACATCCGCTGGTGCCGCTAACACCTGCTGACATCAGCTGGTAGTCGGTAACTTAAATTGTGCTTCAAACGTACAAGGGGTATTCACCATCTTGCCCTGCATTCTAAAATGCCCCTCCCAGCCCTGGTATCTCTTCTGTGCAGCAAGCTTTCTATTATTGTGCCAGACGGCGTTGAGGTCGGCAGATCATGGTTCAGATGCTCAGAAAACATTTTTTTATAGTTTAAAAGCAGACAACTATATATATTAAAAAATACCTCAGAGGACATTTAACAGAAAAAAATCTGTAATTTACATTTTTTTCTCATAAATGAGACAACCTCTGTATTTTAAGGAACAAACAAGCTGAATATAAGTGGGTAGTGGGTGGAAAAAATGAAACAAGTGGAAGGTGCAGGAAAAACATTCATTTATCCACAAGATGGATGACACCCTGCACAGCACCAGCAGTCACCCAGAGTTCCTGGTGGAATAAATCCTGAGGGGTAGAGGCGGTAAAAGCAATGGGCGGTCCCCACTGTGATACTGCATCAAAGTGTTGTAAATACAGGAGTGAGTCCTGGCGCCCATTCATCTATGTGTGAAATCATTCTTAGTTCTGTGTGTGCAGAGAGCAAGAGTTAACGTGAGGGTTGAGCTGTTAAAAATGAAGCTATAGGAGAGATTTAGCACAGAAACCGCAAACAATTAGAATTGAAAATGAAGGAAATCCACCTGCTAATACCTCTAAAGCTCAATAATTAACATGTTATATCTCATTCGTTTAAGCTGCGCAAATCTTATGGGACTGCAAGCCCACAACTTGAGTTAGAAAAAATGTGTCGATCTCAGTACACAGTCGGTGGATATAACATGTTGATTAGCTTTTTAAGGTTTTGTTAACTTTCTTTAGAGCCACGTAAGAAGCTCAGATAACTGTCGTCTAGCTCCATCTATTTCCAAATCTAACTTTCAGGGAGAAAGCACATGATCGTATGTGCCAAAATCTTTGCTTTGAAGAAGTGCCTCGGTTACTTTAGGGTAAAGATCTGTGATGCTGATACATGACACGCGTGACGGTAACGGTACAGCTGCAGTCACATTAGTTACAGGAACGATGACTTTAATGAAATTTCGGCACATATCAATCAATGGCTTCATATGTACAATTGTCACGTGAATGATCTGACATAAGGCATTTCAAGTATCGAAAAACAACCAACTGGTTTCACATTTTTGGTGATTTAATCCGTCTCAGGTTAGCTGACATGTTAATGACCGACAGGAGTCATTAAAGAGGTGACCAAAGGCAAACTAGTACCATACAAACAAGTGGCAAAATGTACAGTATCAAGACACACAAGCTTTAATTTGTAAAATACCTCTCCCACAATGCATCTGTTTTGTCTTCACGTCACGCCCGAGAACTCAAAAGTTCGGCTGCGTTGTGTTCTTGTGGGTAAGAAGAGGAACGATCAACAATGCATTCGGGAATTGAATGATCGATAATTCACCACCACCACAAATAGAGTTGTTATGTACACGAGAAATGACAAACAATGTATGTACAATATTTTTCCTCTTAGAATTAAAAAAAAGAAAGAAAGGAAATCCTGAGGGCTGTCAACCACTGTTCCGTCTTCTCCTTCCTTCTTGTCCCCGTGTCCACCACGAATTCCTCTTCTGTTTGTCGCTTCCCATCTGTCTCACGTAATGTGTGAGGGGGGACGTCAGCTGCCGTCCAGACATAAATCCAAATGCAGACATTCGTGTTCCATCTCACAGTTAGAAAGAAATGATGAAACTAAACTCATTACAAGGTTATGATGAAGTTCCCCGCAGGCGGCTTGGAGCGTCAGTATTTTCAGAAGCCTGGAGAACGATGTGCTCGATGCATTCTACATCTTTTTTTTACACTTGAATCTGAGAAGTGTTCACATTTCTCAAAGCAACAATAAGTTCATTGTCTTCGTGGTAATTGGTCCTGAAACGAAAAAGGAGATTTGCGTTTAGAGGAAAGTAAATATCACAGAAATTAGTGTAAATCATGTGTTTTGCCCTTTAAAAAACTTAGTCATTAAGCCAGTTGAGCGAAATTAACAAGCAGACCAGCGTTCCAGTATAAATGAAGAGGCTGACCTGCAAATTAACTCTTGCACCAGAGGCATTTCCCTGCATCCTCTCTCCACAACGTGTTAATAAGTTGATGTTGTGTATGGCTGAGTGTTCTGACAAGAAAAGGGAAGCAGGAAATCGAGGGGTTAGAGGGCGTCGTTAACGAGTCAATTTGCGGTGAAATTCAATCTCTATAAATATGCTGTTTTGTTGATGCCGCGGCTCGTGTCACAGCGCTGCTGTACATCTCTACCCCCACTGTTCGACTGCGGCGCCTCGTTTCCCGCGGTCAAGAGAGGTTATCTTACCCTCGTGGTTTTGATCTTGTTGCCGGCGTAGCACATCCAGCCCGAGTTGTCAGGGAGCGTCTTGCATTCCTCCCCCTCCAGGCAAGGCTCCATCTCACACCACCACTTCCCAATTACTATGGATGCTACAGGCAACAAAGACAAGAGAAATGGTGATGCTGGTACCCTTCGCCCTGACGGGGTGCGGAGCCAGATAGCACGGCCCAGCAGTCCACAGACCGATGGCCATTAGGTGCAGGTGTCTACGCATGCAATAAAACACATTATGTCAGAGGTGGCAGTAAATAACTAGGCTCCGTGTGTCACATGTACATGTTTCAGATAAAAATGTTTCTTATTACCAAGCTGTTTCTTTATTAAGGGCAGTATATATTGTAGAATGCAGAGGTTGGAGCCGAGGCTTTCAATTAACTGAGTGGATCAGTAAGTGTGACTGTGACTTGACTTTAATGTATGCCACATTTCTGCCAACCGGAGAGAAAATTGCCTTAACTACAGGGTAAGTAGACAGCGAATTGTTTGTAATGTGTGATAGCGGAAAAGAATCTGTCAGAGCTGACACTGAGAGACCTCAAATTCCCTCCGCCCGCTCGGAGATTGCAGTAATATTTGCAAAAGGATTTAAGATAAAAGCTGGAGGTGAGAGGTTTTACAAAAACCACACATTGATGCGTGAGACCCGAGCACCCAATCCTTTTCTTACAAGGGACTGAACCTGTGTTTCAGACTTTTGTCAAAGCACAAACCCATCATGGAATAGCAACAAGGCTCCTAAGTAATCAGCAGCCATTTTATTCTGCACTCTCTTTGCCTTATGCTATTCTTTATTTTTTCCCTCTTCCCTGAGGTGTGTCTCATTCAGTAGTTGTGTTTGGCTGTGTGCTGCTGCTGGAGTAAAGCTTTCCCCTGCAGATACCTTCCGCTGTCTGTCAGCAACAGAATTTGGATGTGACATTATCCCAGGTGCTGTTAATCTTATCTGGGACGAGGAATTGCACGGGTGCCTGTTATTTTAACAAATCTCTGTATCTTTACAAAAGACTCGTCTGGGAGGATTTTTTATTTTTCTGAACAATACAGTACATGTTCAGCTGAATTAAATACAAAAATGGAAATCGTTCTTTTCCTGCAAGGCAAGCACATCGAAAATAAATGTTTTTCCTCCTGCAAACTCATGACAGCATCGTAGGAAAACGTCCTTTATCTGTTTTTTTTACTCACCGTCAACACATGAAGGTCTGTTCCTGGTGGTTCCAGCCACCTTCCCTGGCAGACAGGAACACTTGACCGTCTGTGACCGTTCCTCGATACGATTCTTATTACAGCATCTGTGAGCAGCAATTACTTCACATGTGCCCCCCTCTGATAAGAACAGAAACACACACACACACACACACACACACACACACACACACACACACACACACACACACACACACACACACAACACACTACATTAAGTCAACATCTCAGGGGTCATACACAGTAACACTTTGCTTTCTGAGCAAATCATTTTGTGGACATTTGTGGATTAACACAGACTGTTATCATTGCCGGGGCCAAAATAATCACATTTACTGAGATACTGCACTCAACCTCTTACCCTTTTCTCAAGCCCCAGGTTAAAATGACGTGCCTACAATATAGAATAGAATAATAGAGCATATCTCTGCAATTACAATGTAGTTTTTCTCAGGACCCAGGTTCAAATGGCATGCCAAAGATATGGAATTGGATAAAATAGAATATAATAATTAATTATATCTTTGTTTTATGTATAATATTGGTATCTATATGAAGGTATATAAGGGTAACACGTGCAATTTCTGCAGAAGCATGGTAAACACTGTGTGGCATGACCTGAAGAAGTTTTTAACTCATCTATGGAGTGGATCCAGATACATGTTTGGATCCAGGAACTTTTCTTCAACATGGTGAGATAGGTGAGTTAGCCTTGGCAGAGCTATGCGATCTCCCGTGTACCGTTCTTGCTACGATTGCTGGTCGGACAGAACAGGACAATTAAAGATGATTTCTGACAAATGGTTTTTCCGCTGTTTTTTGTGACTGAGCAAGAAATAAAACTTGTCCAGTTTCACATGTAAGTGAGTTGTCATTACTGCTTAAATCATCTAATATGTCACAAAAAGGCAAAGACTATCAAACTAAACAAAGTTTGATAGTGAAAACTAAAACTAGCTCCTAGTTGAAGCAGCTACAAAAGTAATATGCTGTTTACAAATTGTATATTTGTAAATTGTACTGTACACAGTGTCGTCAATCAAGAGTCATAATATATCAGTCATACTTTTGCTTGCCTCGAGTACATTTGGGTGACTTTTCAATTAAAGATATGTTTTCCATTGTTGTACCGATACTGAAAACATCTCAATACTTTCACCACTCACCATCATGTAATATTTCTGCCCATGATTCTTTTGAAAACTATCTCACAGGTCTGCTGTAAACAAGAATAATTATCTGTGTGCTTTTACTCTGCAGACGAGCCCCCTGCAGCTTGTTGAATGATAAATGATGATGAAGAGACGTGTGAGAGCAGAGGAGAAAAAGAGACGTCTATTAGCAGGAGGAGAGGCCTGCTTCAGGGTTATCATGAATATGAACACTGGCTCCACCACGCAATTATCACCAAACTGCTGGCTGTGCCCTGAAGGACGAGGGGACCGGACTGGACTCGACCCACCTCGACCGCTGGCCTCTCCCACCCACTGTGCTCAGACTCTCCACATGTGAGGGCTGAGCAGCAAAGGACCGTCTGACAATTACACCCGTCAGCATGACACAAGATCAAGGAGGTTGAAGAGAGAAAGAGCTAAGAGGGAGAGAGAGAGAGTGGGGGGAGGGGGGAGATCTGGTATATTGCAAGCAAAGTGATCCGAAGTAATGTTTGACAATGAGCTGTGGGTTTGTGAAATGTGTCATGGCTAGATTTGCATATATCACTTTAACCGCATTTGAATATTTTGGATTTTGAGGCCCTCCTCATGCACAGCAGTTTCTTAGATGCAAAAAGCGCAGCCGTGCACGTTGTGTTGAGAGAAAACCTGGTGTGGTAAACAACATCCAATCACCACAGTTCAAGAAATTATCATTCAAACAATGTAAAACATCAACCTTTAATTTAACATCACCGCATTACAACAATAAATAACATACAGTATCAAAGTCAACTCATTAAGCTGCTATACAAACAGAAGATTAATTACTGAATACATATTATTTCACAGTTATTGTCATAGATAATGATGTGTTGAGCTTAAGCAATTAATTAATTGATTAGTTGGTCAACAGAAAATAACTTTTGGTAATTCATTCATCATTTTACTTCTATGCACCAACAAATATTTGCTGGTTGCAGTTTCTTAAATGTGGGTGTTTGCTGCTTCTCTGAGTTTTATATCAGTTAGAATAAATCACCTTTGACAGTTAAGAGATTTCTTTTCACTCCCCTTTCCTCTAATAGACTGATTACTAGATAAATTAATTAATTATTATTGGAAAAATGCTAATTTCAGTTGCTCATGAGATTGTGTCCAGTGTTCAGATAACTTGATTTATTCAGCCAATAGTCCATGTTTTGAATTATTACTAGAAATAAATGTATTATTCTCTCAACTACTAAACTGATTAAGTGCTTATAAAAACAATTGCTAATTAATTTCCTGTTGCTCCACTAATCACCTAATCTACGAATTGTTGCAGCTCTAAAAGGCTTTTTAAAAATCATTTAATAATCACTGTACAACTATATTAAAGTTAATTACAACCTTTTGGGCTGGAAGTGTTTCATGAACGCTGGATGAGTTGGGCTTAAATAAAGTTTGATCTCTCTTTGATTTGCAAATGTGAACAGGTCTTTTGGGATTACAACAGTAAGGACGCAGCAACTTTTCGGAGAAGCCGGTTTTAGCGTTGTACAGGCAGCTGCATTTTGTAAAATACTGTATTTGTTCAAACTATAAGCCATAAAGTAGCTTAAACTCAGACAGAAGACAGAAAGTAACGTGTCAGTTTCCAGATATAATTGAACCATCATGTGAGCTCCTGTGGGGATTAACCAACTCACAGCCCCACTTGACCCGCTGGATGGAAGTGAATCACCGCGCCCGCCTCACACTTGAATCTTTTGCTTCAACTGCACTGAGTTAAAAAACGATCATCAGCTTCTCTTATGTGCATAAAACCTCAGAGAGAAGACTAAGAATTTACTGAACTTGACAATTCTTCATGTGTTTCTTCGGAGTGGAAATACAGAGTGTGTTCAGCATCTGCTTGTGATGACGAGTTTAATTAATATGGATGAATGATGTCATCTTCAATGTAATCTTCAGCCACTAGGGGGTCACTTAATCAAAACAATAACAAAAACATAGTTTGATGACGTTGGGAAGCAGCGAAGAATCATGGGAGTTGATGTCTCACCACCATTTCTTTCCCCATAATCTTCTTGGGTTGCTTGGTTCCCCTGTGCAATTGCGGTTTTTACTGGGACACAAAAAACAATCCTGATCCGTTAAGAGCGACTGATACAAACAGTGAAGGAAAGAAAAGCCGACAGGCTAACTGTTGTTTCTCCTTCGTCATATTCGTTGTTTTCCCCAGACGTCACAGCAGAGACGGTCAAAGCTGCGGGTAAAGTCCTGTTATCTTAAATAAAATAAAAAATAAAATAAATTCTGGGTTTGAACATTGTTGGAAACAGTTTGGATATATATATATATATATATATATATATATATATATATATAAATAGATATAAAACCCAGACATTTTAATGTCATTTATTGTTAAAAGATGTCATTTTAATAGTCAAACGCTAATTATAAGGAAAGTTAGAATTTAGAGAGCTGCTCTTTTCCCCGCTTCCTGCCATGTCTGTTCTCGGGGTTGACATGTATAAGTGAAAAACATCCTGATCTCGTAGCTGGTCTGGAAAAAAGTCGGCTGCTGTCTGATGCACTCAACAAAAGGGCATGTCTGCACAACGTTAATCGCGATGTACCAGTGGAAGCAGTGGGGCATCATTTGAAAACAACAGCCCAGAGGGGTTTGTTCTTCTTAATGCATCCCCGTAATTGCATAAGACAGCCCCAGATTTCCTCTTTGATCTATTAAAAACACACTACTCAACAGAATTAACTTGTACTGCTTGTTGCTCTCAAACAGAGCAAAGAATCAGGATACTCTATATTTGGAAATCATCACCTCCAAAGAATACATTAAAAAACAAATGCAAATGCAAATCCTCAAAGTATTTCCAGCTGGCAGGTGTATTGGGCACCTTTAGGCGAAAGCTCTGCGGCGCTGACGAGCGTTCTTCAAGTTCACCCATGGTTTCATCCCGTGACTACAACACGCCGCACGCTCCAAAATCCATTTGTTGCATTATAAATATTTCAGAAGTCGACGAAGGATAACATGGCGGGAGATGAACGCTCTCATCAGGTGAGGGCTGGAGCCAAGCAAGGGTATAATTGTTTTCTGTATTTCCATTTTCTCCCCATTATCAGTGACTATGAACAAAGTCATTCTCACAAATAACACATATCTTCAAGGTTTGTGTGTGTGTGTGTGTGTGTGTGTGTGTGTGTGTGTGTGTGTGTGTGTGTGTGTGTGTGTGTGTGTGTGTGTTTGGCATTTTGACTGACAGGGAACAAGGGTCACACAGAAATTGTCATTCATCGGTTCAGAGGTCACACAGAATCAGAGGGTCTCAGCTGGAACTGCCCTGTTTACGTGTTCCTGCTCCGTGTGCCTGCTTCTTCATTACTCCGAGGCTGGAAACCAGATGACCGCCCACAACCTGCGCCGGAGCCAAAGCTTCACTTTTCGGCCGGAAAGAGCTGAATAAGCCACAAGTCCTTGCTGAATGAAACGGTGGCTATGCGTCCTGTTTTCTGGGACGGTCGCTTCGGTTGTGTGTTGATTTATTTCACCGTACCGAGATTTCTTTTGTTACTCTGCTCTGGGTTTGGAAAAAATATAAAATTATCTATGAGAACAATGAACATCTGCTGTATTTAGTGCTGCTGTCCAAGGTCCAAATTTCTCCAGCCTCAGCCTCACCTGAAATTGTCCTCGGCCTTGACTAATTCTATAGCTACAGATGCCACATCCCATTATTTTTAATTTGATATCTGTGCCACCCTCCAACTTTCATTATAAGAGAACAAAGAAATAGTTCCAAAAAAACATAAATAACTATATTTTTGTATATGCAAACAAATAATTGCAAAGGTCTCTATCTGTGGAACTTCATATCTCAGCTTTGCATTTAACGTGTGTATTGTTAAGGGCCCAAGGAAGTGCAGTGTTTGGTGTTTGGTCTTTTGATTGGGACACGATATGCTCAATATAAATAAAGATTGAATAAACAGGTCGATCACCACAGCTCTTTGTGCAGCAGCGGTGGCTTCAGGATCCTGCAGAGAGCTGCAACCAGCATCACCACAGGACAAGCAAACAGCTAGTTCTCAAACAGACGGGCCCCTACACAATGGTGGAAAAGTGATAAAGTACATTGACTTTAACTTGATCCATAGGTTCAACAAGCACAAACATTAGATGCCCTGTACTCATAATAGCAAAGCTCGTACCTCCAGCTCCAGTTTGCAACACATACTTTATGCAGCTGTTTTTACAGACTGAGCAGAAACGCTTATGATGGGTAAAATGAATTTCATTTGTAAATCAATGAGGTACTTGTACTTCACTTGAGTCTTTCTCTTGTTTGCTACTTCACACTCTTCCTTTGACGTAGTAAATGTAACAGTTTGTACTCAAAACGCAAAATCCTCTTATCGAGTCTGTTTCTTTAACTGAATCCTCTCATTTTTATTTAACAATTGACGTCCTTCATTTAACCACAACACGTATGATCATATCTAGTAAACGCCCATTTATGATGAGATCTGGACACAATCTTGAATAATTATTATTCTTCCCTCTGTCATAAAGTGACTAACATCCTCTTTGTCTGCATAAATAGATGTAACAGCGTTCACAGATACTGTAAAAATAAATTGAGCAGTTAGAATAAAAAACGTTTGTGACAGCTAAGAAAGCCTGCGGCACTTTTACGCAACTCCTCACAGAGGGATCTTACTTTGTTCAGGTTCACCACATTGATTCTTTTTACCCCAGAACACTTAGCTGTAGAGCTCTTATCCACACAAATGACGACACCTGGCATCAGCAGTGTCTCAGCTGCTGGATGGAGTGCGACGGACTCCGGCACAGTGAGTCACGCTGGAAGCCAGCAACACTGCATCAAAATCCGATGAGTTATGGACAGCACGCCTGGGTGACGGCAAATGCTGTCAAATCATGCATGACATGAACGTGTAGCGCCGATTCTGACTTTCTGTGGATCTGCGGTTCTGCCTGCCCCGGCAACTGTGAGCGGGAGTTCACAAGGGACCGGTAAATGGTTCTTCAGATGTGACGAAACCGACATGGCGCAGAGGAAAATGGTCAGTCCATCTCAATAGAAATGTCACCATGCAATAAGTGAAGCAATGACTCGACGTCTACTTTAATGAGCCCAGACTGTGCGGCTGTCTCTGGAGATAGTGTACCATCTGAATGGCAACGCTCCTTTACCATCTGTTCCAGATGTTGGACACAGTGTGGACATGACAAATACTACTCTGTTACACTTCATACACAAACCAAACAGAAAGCCAGAGGGACTGAAATCATCAGGAAACCGTGTTTCTCTCAGACCTTTGGATTCCAGTGACTGGCAGCCAGTGGCATTATGTCTACACCCTGAACTGAACGCACGCGCGCACGCATTTTACGAGCCGTCTTGAGACATCTGAACGACTCCCTAAAAACACAGAGCGCCCCATCACCTGTTGTTAATTATCTTGTTGTTTAAAAGTCATTTACAAGAGACAGCAGGTCCTGATCTCCGAACCACAGCAGTCCATGTTTTAGAGCAGCAGGCCTGTCACCTTTTAATGGAAAATGCATCCAAGGTGACCCATAATGGGCTCCACTCCCTCTCTGTGCAGGCTTTTGCAGACGTCCAAGCCAGCAGGCTACAGCACTTCAGAAATAGGAGCGCCAGATTAGAGAATGTCAAATTAATGCAGATGGGAGACAGTGAGAGGCACAAAAATGTGACTGTGTGGTGTCAAATTGAGTGACAAGTTTTTATTCCTCTGCCTTCTGTGCAAACAGCTAACATCCCTGTAGTAATGTTGTTCTTCCAGATGTAAACGCTGAGGTGAAAATTAGTAATATGTTGCTTGAAAAACTGTGAGACAAATTTGTTTCTGGGGTGGAGAGAATGCTGCAAACACCGTGTTGTTGAAAACAAGAGTGAATAAACTTGAGAGTTTGAGAAACTACACCTATTAAAGGTGTCACCATGCTTTGATGTTTTATTTCTCTTTCCTGATTTCTCTTTTGACGCATGTGAGTGTGCCTCACAAGTGAGAGAGAGTGCATATGCTTGCCAGAGAGAGAAATCAAAGCAATTTACGAGCGAAGAAAACTACCAATTGCCACTGTGGAAAAAAAAAAGCACCGTCCATGACAAATACAAGCATAGAAATTCATGAAATATGGCTGGCAGCTTTGACAGCATGTCACACAAAGAGGCCCATCCTGTGCAGTGGGCCAAATATGGGTGATACTTTATTGAAATGCAAAAAAGGAACGCTCACAGAGTCGAGCTGGTGTTGTTTCAAGATGCATGAGAACTGCATGGAACAGAGGAAGCAGCGAGTAGCAGCGGATGGCTCTTTCATTTGCATGTGAGCCTCAAAGCCTGTCGCGTGTGTTGACACCTCATCACAGGCTCGGGACACTGCCACCCTGGTCCACATGAAGGGGAAATTAAATGCTATTCTGACTCTCGACGCGCATGAAAAAAGCCCATAGTTATTTAGGTTTGTTTTTTGTTTTTTTAATAATGCAGCTGTGTGACTCGTTCAGCACGACACAGACGTACTGTACAGCAGCAATCACTCGGCGGCTTTCATGTCCATTAAGCACAAATAAACAAAGGCACATTATCCTCTGCTCCCACACATGTTCACTTCTGAGATTTGGGGTAAATGGCCCCACAGAAAAATAACAATGTGAAAATATATCTTGTGTCTCTTCAACGTCTTTCATTTTTTAAATGTCAAGCTGTTCCCTGTCCTTCTATCGAGCCCCCCCCCCCCCCCCCCCCCCCCCCGAGTGGCAAATGTCCAGAACTGGAATTTCACATGTTTTTTTTTTTTTTCCTTTCTAGATGGCCTGCTCTGATGAAAGTGTTTCATTCAGCGAGAAGAAAAGAGGAGGCAGACATAGAGGCGGGCCGAAGAGCCTTTAGAGAACAGCTGCTCGCCTCTCACTGCCGGCCAGACAATGCGCCTGCAACATGTAAACTGTGTAATAATGCATAATACAAGGGCTAAATGACCTTTCATGCTGCATGACATGTGCTCTGAAGGTTTCGGCAGCTGCGATTATTCATGACCTCCAAGCTGATAGTGGGGAGGGGGGGGGGGGGGGGGGGGGGGGGGATTCAGAGAATGGTTCTCATTCAGTGCAACACTTAAAAGCAGATTTTAATCATATACCTCTGCAAATTAAGGAAGGAAGAGAACATGTGCTGCTGTAGAGTGCACCTACACGACATGATCTATTTCTTATTGTATGTTTATTTTACCCTTTGACTCGTAAATCCTGTCAAATGGAGAAGATACAGTTGGAAGATCATGATAGAAACCCTTAAAAAAAACAGAATGACTTTCTTTTTTTTTGTCATTTAATTTCTTCTTCACAGTCATGTTCCTCATATTTGTTAAAAATCTACTTTCTTACTTTTGTCCCTCACTCTCACACATGGCAAACTCCTCCAGTCTCTCCAGGAAAGATAATTGGATCTGTAGTGTAAATATGCCAGAAGACTTATAGCACACCAAGGAGATATTAGGGACGGGGGAAAAAAATCTGCAATGGAAGCTGATAAACCCAATATTAATTACTTTGCTTATTTCTCATACTACCCTCCCCCTTGGAACCAATTAGTAAGTTGAGATGCTTCTTTTCAGTTTAATGAGGTCTAAGTAATGATAATGAATTTCATATTCTTGCCAGGCATTTAAAATAGGCTCCCACAAAGGCAAAGCCATATGAAATGATCTCTCAAGCATAATTCCCACTCTGTGAGACGTATTTCTTTCATTGAGAAAATAAAAATTGAGGAAATGAGGTCCCATTTTCAGCGGGAGGATGAATTAATGGAAGTAGTTTTTCCCTCCACACTGGTGCCGTTTGGGGACGACGGGGTGTTAGTCACATTAAATAGCTCCTGAATCTGGAGCTCCAATTCTAAGTAGATTTTAATAAACTTTGTGTCTAACAAACCAGGTTACAAAAAAACAAAAATCACATCTAAATTCCGCCTCAAATAGCCAGAAGTGAAGTGACAAAAACCCTGTTCGTCGTCTAAAGAGCAGGCAGAGCCCGAGGGCAGCCACACCTTGAAAACCCTTCACAAAGAAAGAAAAAGCCAGAGCGGAGGAAAACAGCCTGTGACAAACTTGCTTCATCTCTACACCTCCATATAACGCAGGTTAACAGGGACACTTGGCAGCGGGGGTTTGCCTCTTACCTTGGCAGGGAGCACATTTGCTGGAACAATTCTCTGCACACGCGAGACAAAAAGGTCTGAACTCCCTGACATAATATTTACAAGCTGTGGGGACACAAGCTGTCATTAACTCACCAGTAGATTTTTGTTTTGTTTGTTTGTTTGTGGAATAGTTCTCACACGTGACGCAACACACAACCAGTGGGAATTAATCAGTAATTAATGTGAAGTGCAGAGATGGTTTGATCATTTGTCACGTTATTGAGCAACAGACACATTTGAAGTGGAGTCATTGTGTTATAACAGTCTGAGGTCAAAAATACAACATGTAACAATAATTCATTACAATATCTAAACACAACCATTTATTAATTTACCAGATTCCAATATGTTTTTCGACAATGTGAGAAATCCACAATTGAATTCAAGGTAACAGGACATTTTGCTCATCTAACTTCCTGGGGCAAACCACGAGGATGTTGATGGATAATCCATAGTCAAGACGACACTTCCCATAATCCAATGCTGCTTTACAAAGCCATCAAACATGATTGGTCTTATGTTTGACTCCTAATGTGGCAAACCAGAGAATCCAGTTATGGCCACGCGCCATTTCCTCACAGTAACAACAGCGTTTACAAGGACAATAACCGGTCACACAGGTCAGGAACAATTTACCTGTAACATGAATCATCCACTTATTTATCACTCATTCCTCTCTTCCTCAAATCATGTACCTACCTTCTGACAATATTAATCTAAGTGGACTGTATATACTCTATATTATACAAATGCACTACTGTCATATGTACCTACCTCATGGATATAGATTTTAATAATCCATATCGGTTTGAGCATCTTTGCACTATTGTCCTCTTCTATTTGCACATAAATGATGTTTTGTTGGCTTATTTTGTTGTCTGTTTTTTACTGCATGTCCATTTGTTTGAGTACACTGAGTGCAATTAACACCAGAGTCAAATTCCTAGTATGTGTCCACAAACAGATTCTGATTCTGAAAAACAAAGCTACTTTTATCCATATTCTGACTATGACATTTTCATGATTATGTTTAAATTAGTTTCTAAATGAATATTCCATTCATATGTTCCTGTAACGGCCACACATGCCAACGTTGCAGATTTCTGTGAGAAATAGTCTGTAATACTGCTGATAAGATGTATACACGTCTATATAATAATGTGTAGTAGTATAATCTTGATTTGATTATTGATTGTTTGGGCTATGACCTAATACAGGTTTAGGTAATCAGAACATTGCTGTCTGTGTAAAGTTTTTAACAGGAGACTAATCCAGGAGGAGTATGTGCGAAGAGTCAGGAGGAGTCTAACATTTCTGGTTGGAAAGTCACTCGGACGACTAAAAACAGATGTGAGAAAAACCCAAAGAGACAAAAAACTACTTGAAAGAGACAGAAAGAGATGACAGTGACACAAGAGTGACACAAAGTGTGATTAAAAAAATAGACGCCTCACGCAAATGACTCAAAAGAAATGCAAAACCAGCACAAGCCACACGAAACCAGCACAGTAGACAAATCAACCGATGAAACATGGAGTGACCACAAAGAGAAGCCACTCAATTTTCACAAAGACTACAGAGACACAAAGATAACAAACCGAGACCACAGAGACACACAAATGGGACACAAAGTGAGACCCAAACCAAGATGCTCGATGAGATGACGAGCAGCAAAACACGATGTAAAATAATCAAAGAGACACAAATCATATCACAAACAAAGACAGAATGTCCACAAGGACAAACAATTTGAATTGATTAAAAGAAAGAGGAGAGAAATAATATTAACGAAACAAAACAACTGCTAAGAATGATAAACCTGTCCCTGGCTGTTTGGTACTTGAAAGTACAAATATCACCTGTTTACTGTCACGAGAATATTTACAGGCATTTGTTTATTACACAGAACATCCAGTGTAACCTTTGGTACAGTAAAGTTTATCGTTGCCTAGAATCAGGTCTGGACCTCCACTACAGACGTGGAACCCACCCCCTAGCTGCACAACTCCCAGTAATGAAAGTTTAATACTAATTACACCGAACATCATCATTACACATTAATTAGAATGAAAAATGCATGTTATCCGTTAACTCTGTTCCGAGGCCACAGATAAACGTTCATCAGAGTCGATAACTTTCCGGGAACACTTTGATTTGAGGAGAAATAAAATCTGTTTGCTCACAACAAAATGAGAAGTAACTACAGAGCCGAGCTTTGTTTCAGACTATTTCTGGATTAAAGCAAAGTGAAGCCTTTTATCAGGGTTTCAGAGTCAACTATCCCTCAGCTATGACAGCTGTCACAACAGCAAATTAAGAGAGCTGCTGCTAACTAATGACTGACACAAAGGTCTGGGAATCTCACTAATGACCCCAGGAGGACGTGCAGCTGTGTACAGCCAACAAAGTGTTCTGAAATGATCGACTAATAACGTCGCTCTGGGGCTAAACGTCCTCTGCTTGTTCTCAGATTTCGCCGGCTGCATTTCATTGCAGCGATGCTCTAAGGTAAATGTACTTTTCAGGCAGTAACGGTGTCGAGCTGCTACAGTTTGGTGTAGTGCACTTAGAAAACTACACTGGCACTGGAGCACAAACCTCAGCCAAGACCCAACTTTCAATTCTGCACTACATTTGTTTGTTCATAGAGTTTAAACCATTGCAGATATAATCTGTTGATTCTCATTATCTCAGCTACATGGTGGTAGTTACAGGTTTTTAGCCCGATTTAAATCCACTGGATCCAAGTTTTTAATTTGGATCTGGATGTTTCATCAATATTCCCTGGGACAATAGCGAGAATGTAAAAAAACCATCCTAATTCGCAAAGTTAAAGAAAGTAAATCCGGGATCCTCTTATTTGTGCCAAAATTCAATGTCATCTGTCTTCTGTCATCTTTCAAGTTTCGTGTAAATCCATTCGTTAGTTTTTGTGTAATCCTGCTGACAAACAAACAAACCAACTAAGCAACAAATAAATAAACTGACGGGCGACAACATGACCTCCCTGGCTGAGGTAATGCCTGTTTCCGTTCCGCAGCAGCTCAAATTTGCTATAAGACAGTTGCTTTTGTTTTGTTTCCTTGTTTGTTCTGATGCTATGAATTAACACCGAAGCAGGGATGTACTTTTCTTTACATGAGCCTACTGTCAAAGAAACACGACAGCGCAGCGGAGACAAGAATCCGGCACTTCTTTGAAAATGGAGGGGGGGGCTTGATGACAGTAAATATAAACAAGAAGAAACGCCTGAAGCAACGGATGATGAGGAATATATTCTTTCTTTTGTGTGTGAAATGATCAGCCAGATATTCCAGACGCAGAATTGGAGCACGGTTTTGACAAAACAACGCTCAGAGGTCACGAGCTCGCCAGCAGAGTGGCAGACTGCTGCCAGCGATGAGCACGGCAGACTGATTTATGAGCACTGCAGTGACTAATTTGTGTTTTGTAGAATATGTACATGAACACTGGAAATAATAACCGCCATTGAAACACATCAATATGATCTGAAAAACATTGTGCTACCTACAAATGATGGGGGAGGTATTTTTAATCAAAACTATATTTTTGGCATACAAACAGTGTTATTCTATTTTACAGTTCTGTGTCAGACAAGTGGCAAATCTCTGAAAATCCAGTGCACAGGGTGAAAATAAATGACAAGAGATTCAGCTTAGAATTTTTCCGTTACGATCACTGAGATATGAATCAACCATGAACTTTGCAGGCCTTTAAAAACCTGTTATTAATGCTTGGGGATTGGGGCTAAGACAAGAAACAGCTGGTGTAGTCATGAGAGGGAGAAAGCTGGCTAATTAATTAAGCTGTGGGCCACAGAAATTCATTTTGCATATAAGCGTTGTGATCACAAACCATAGCCCCTGTACAGAATTGGCTGAAAGACTTCAATTAAACATGCTGTTTAAACAAATATCCACAAGCTTAGAGGAGCCCTCACTTATGAATAATTCATAACCTGAAAGAGGAAATAAATGGGAAATACTAAGATATGTAAAACCTATTTGTAGCTGAGAGCATACAGTAATAATTAAGGCACTGATTGTCGTGAGATTCATTTTACTTAAGAATATATTTTCCTTTCAGGGCCAATAAAGGAGATGACACGAATAAGTGTTTTCCTGGTGTAATATACGATGCATCTGCAACAACATGGGACATGAGAGCAAAGTAAATGTACTGGGCGGTGGTCCTTTCGAGCGACACCGACATGTGCAACAACATAAGGACGACGTGGGTTCGCCGAGCACCAGATGTGGAGATGCCTCAAGCCGAGGCTGCACGCCACTTCCCATTGGCACTGTGGCGGAGCGGCGATGACACTAGTGAGAGCACGGTTTGAGAGTCTAGGGGACGGGTGGAGGAAGATGTATGTCAAAATAATGTGCCTCCTGGATGCATTATATAAGGCTATTAAATTGTCACTGTCTAAAACAGTGCATAGAGGATACAACCTTTGTTTGTGACAGCCCAAAATCCATTTTTCATGTTTGCTTCACCAGAGAGTGGTTTCTTTTGTTGGCACGCATGAGGAGGGAGGAGTCCTGATCCCCTACCCCTCACCAAAGCTACCGAAGGGAAATGATTGGGGGTTCAAATTGGAAAGAGCTGAAACTATGGGCCTACTACTTCATGTGATTTCGAGAAAAACTGCATTAAAGCGGCTCGGCATCGGAATTACATCCTTGTTGAAGAAGAGGTTGAGGAGGGAGGCGGGGGGGTCGACTACAGCTGCTACAGAGGACTATCATAGTAGTTACAGTGTGAGGGGAGAGAGGAAGACTGTGAAATGGATATCAGAGTAAAGTATTTATGACTTAAGTCTGAATAAATTATAATATACAGTGGATACTTACAAGAGCGTTACTTGTGCCTGCACCGCCAGTTTTGGTCTCTCTGTGTATCTCATCCAGATCTGCACATTGCTCCAGCAACGATGAGGTACAAGACGCAATCTGCAGCGCTGAGATGCGACGACCTTTCAGTTATGAACAGTTTGACCCTGCAGAGCCGACTGTTGGTGGGAGTGAGTTCATGAGGGAGCAAGGCCACCTCGGGCTGCCACTATATACTCTTTATCATACACTGTGCTAACACCCCCACATCATGCACTGCATCACCAATGGCACTGTTTCTTCAGCTGGAAAAAGAAAATGTTGCTGTGCTGCACATTAAAAGCAAAAACTTTTTTCTGCTCTGAAGCCTAAATTTCACTCTGTACCAAATATAATACAAGAGCAGAATTGTTACTCTTGAAAAAGTGTTGTTTGCAGGTATGAGTATCTTTTTCTTTAGCGTTTTGGACGAAGAAAAACATCATTCTGTGTAGTTTCATACAGATGCGTTCAGGGGCGGGGCGCAAATGCACAAACCCAGAAGCTACATCTCTGCCCGGCACTTTACAGATGCACTACAGACACAATCTGCTCTCCTTTGTGCATCGTTCACGCTCTTTGCACCAAATAAATACAGCACCTTATGAATCATAGCACAGAGAGCAAAGCTGTCTGCATCGGGAGAGCAGAAAAAAGCTCCGAGCATATCTGATAGAGTGGCAGGCAGCAATCTGTAAGTAGAGCTGTAGGGTGAAAAGCAGGCCGCTTTGTCCAAACCACTGAGCATACACGTCTCATCAAAAGAAATCCAGCTAATGGACTTTTGGACACAGTCTTTGCAATAAGACTGCCAATGTTTCAGTGCACAAGTGAAGCAGTCACTTATAAGTTGTCAAAAGAAATTATTCCTGCGACACAATGCTGCTGCTAAACCTGGCATCGTTCTTTCTTGTGTTCCTTTTTATGACAGAGGTACTTTTGTAACATGGAAATGTAATTTATCTAGAAATTGCATGTGGTGAAAGGCAGATCACAATCTATCTCTTATCCCAAAGCCAGTGCACGTGATTGACTTGTGCTTCTTCCAAACAACATCTTCCCCCTTGGATCTAAATTTCTATTGGCAAGGACACAACTGATCTCTCGCCCTCTGTAATCTCGATTTCCTCTGGTAATACCAGTCACTGTGAACTTGTGGTATTTTGCTGCCTTTAATGATTGGCCGAGTGGTCTGCAACCAACGGCCTCCTTGCCACCAATTCATGACCCGTCAACCCCAATCCTCCCACCAATCCAACAGGCACACAACACACCGCACAGAACAAATGTCCCAGTGTCAGAATCAATCCAGACAGGCTTCCCATCCTCCTCTCATAAAACTGGCATCTCATTTATCCAGGACTGAGGACTCGCCATACGATGGCAAATGGAATGACAGGGCATTTACACTTTCAGTAACAGGCGGTCCTGAAGGATTTGAATCTCTCACTTTGAACTTGTTTTCTCCATAGACGTGCACATTTGAAATATTAATTCCATTTCCCCTTTTGTTGACATGAGAAGACTCTCTGGAAGATATCCTATTTGCAAACGTCCTCATCCCTTTCTTCCCTCTGTGTGTTTCTTTCCTCATCCAATACACATCTGCAGACGTGAGTAATGAAATGAAGGTGTTGGAACAGGAAGTCTTCTGACTCACAATATTGAGAGAATTGAAAAGACCTCTTGCTGATAGGCTTGAGGTGCAGTGGCGCATGGAGGAAATAACAGACACCAAGGACCTGCACGCTCACGCAGATACTTCTCCCTTTGAAGTTCTGACAGCATTCGGCTTCCTCTCCTCTGCTGAATCCTGAGATCATAATTATTTACCATAACCGTGGCTCACATCCACCTGATGAAAACAAAAAGTTAAACCGCAATGTTTCGGTCATATTCTATTCAGTGCAATTTCACAGGGAGCCCAATCGCATGGATCAGATTGAGGGGGGGGCAGCGTTGCATGAATGTCAACGGTAATAGCTCAAGATGGAAAGTGCAAAAACATTTATTGTCTTTGTGTGTCATCTTCAGTGCAGAATATTCACTCGCTATCAAGGCCGAACCTAAATGGAAAAACAGCCACTGTACAATGTGCTTGCTAAATAATTGCTTGTTAGTCTAAGCTGAACTGTGAATATATTATTGAGTGTAACGACTTAATAAAATCAAGATGGAAATGAGAGCAAAGCAGTGAAGCTATTTGCTCCCCATTTGTCAAGCTAAACACAGAAGCAACCAAAGCCAGCTTGCTACAGTCAATACTCAAGGAGCAGGAAATGAGAGGAAGAGCTTTTGTGAAGAACCCAGAGCAGCAGGGACGCCACCGAAACGACTCACCGATCATGTGGATGGTGGTTCGTCCAGGCCGCGTCCCATGATGCTGTTGGATGGTGTCGTAGAACGTGGCCTGACACAGCTGGATGGCAGTCACACTGACCCAGAGGCCCAGGCAGAGCAGCCAGGACATGACAGGACACATCTGCTGAAGACAGGCAAAGGTGAAGTCAACGCAGAGACATCACATCATCTTCTCAACCTATGAACCACAGGCTGTACCCCCCCAACCCACCCACACCCAGAGACTCAGGGGCACAATGCGTAAACACAAATACAAACATTTCGTAGACAGGCTCCAGTCTATAATCGGTCTTAATGCCTTCAGTGGAATCTGTTAGTCATCGGAATTTATCATTAACATGATTATATAAGTATGACTTCCTCCCTGTTTCGTCTTGCGAGTTTGCCCTGTCTTGTCCCTGAGCCACATCGCTGCAAATGTGGAGTGATCCCTGGGGAGTTTTTCCCATGCAGCAGAGATTTCCCCTGACAGGCTGACTCCCTTCAACTCCTGAGCTGTGCTCCTGCCTCAAAACCAAAAATCAAACTTAAAGAAAGATACGATTTTGCGAGCAGCTGGCTGCCGAGGCTTTTCTGTATCTGTCAGAATAATGTGACAGTGACACAGCAGTAAGAGGAATCAAAAAGCCCTGTAATGTTTCACCATGCTGTTTAGATAAAGAAAGAAAGAATAACAGAAGAGGAAGAAGAAAGTAGAACAACAACGAGGAATACTCCTGGTCATAGAGGAGAGGAGGTGGCTGTGAAGGAGAAAATACAAATTGTTTCAACCCTGAAATGATTTCACAACTGTCTTATCTGCAGCAAACATGTATTACAATATCAATCTCCTTATTAATTCATATCAGAGCCTATTGATAACATTCATTCGTAGATATATTTCGATTTGATTTCTTCAAGATAAGATTTGGATAATTTTCTGTTGTATAAAAACTTGAATCCAACCTTAAGAAGTAAAATAAACTGTACTGCACATAGATTGACGCCATTAAGGTTTCTGCATTGATATATATGAAATATATATTCTACTCATGCACATTACTTTAAAATCCTTTCACATGTTTATTGTGTTTGTGGCAATAGACTCCAATTTACAATTTAATTGAAATGCAATTTTTCATTTAATCAATATCAAATCACACCATGAAATGAGATCATAAAAATGTACTTTGCTTATCCAAACATAAATTCTTTAGTCATGCAGTTTTCACATTTTGCATTTAAAACCCAAGATATTTTTTTCAGAGTAAATGTATATTTTCCCAGTTTCATGCAAAAAGCTTAATATCATAACAATAAAATATTTTTTGCCCGAGAGTAGAAAGAATGAGGATAAATCTTACCTGAGCAAGCCAAAAAAGAGTAAATAAATATCTCAGTAGAAAGACACAAATCCATCCATAATGCTGCTCATGCTGATCCCATCCAATAACTCTGAATCTGGCTCGAGGAGGGAACTCCACTGACTCCGTCTCCCCCTGCTCCGGCACTTTGATAGCAACAGTCCAGTGATTCAGAAATGACCGTCAAGCCGGAGTCAGGAAATAGATTTACAGCTCTTTCAGTTCCACCTTTGAAATATCACCCCTCCCATTCACACCAAATTCATTTACCCCCTCGCATCTGTAGGCACGTGCGGAGTGCTCCTTAATTAACTGTAGTGGAATCTCTTCTTTCACCGTCTGCATCCTTCCTGTGAGAGGCAGCCTCTGAGCAGCGGCTCTCACTGAGTCCCCCCTCAGCGAGCACCAAGAAACAAATGTTCCCGTACAGCCGAGCTGAGTGTAAGGACTGTATCACATGTCTTAAAGCCAGACTGCCTCTGGATTAGATGGCATGGAGGCACTCCACCTGATCATATGCTTCTGACAAATGCAAATCAGGGGAAACTGGCACCACTCATGTCGCTGTGACCACACGATTAACAATTATTTACATTTAGAATGGATTTCTTTTTCTCCTGAGGGAACAATTTCCTTCAATTCATTTCCTTTTTTTTTTTTTTGTTGTCAGTTGCCACTCTGTCCTACATTTAGGGAGCTAAGAACATGCATAATGTATTTAAGTGAATAAAAATGACTCCTTAAAAAAATTTGTATTTTTTTTTTAATGTTATTTTTTCCCAGAAACAAGCACCTGAGGAGGGACAGAAATAAACCCTCAGTCCTTGGTTTACCTTGGCGTTCTGACAGGAAAGTGAGTAGAGGAAGATTAGGAAGAAACATGTTGTTGCATGCTGAGAATAAAGGGAAATTGAAAGTGGATTGTGTTGAGGCATAATGGTGTCCATTCAGCTGAGGGTAATCTTCACCTACAGTGGGGGAGTTCTTCAGTCTGTGATGGAGATGTAATGGTATCATTGTAAAGAAGGGGAGGTGAGTGCTGTTATTTGCAGCTAACCAGCACTGATCTCTATCATTGGGAAATAGCTTGATCCTCCCTAAACCCGCCACCTTCCCTACATAGTCTAGCTCTACTTTTTGCATTGTCTGGATATTTAAAAAAAAAAATATCACTGGTGTGCTGAACCTGCCCAAGGCCTACAGCTCACACTGCCATCGCTACGGCATAAAGACTTCACATTTTGTTTTGATGCTCGCGCAGGAAGACAGGGTGCATTCCCAGTTCAGTAAGGAGTGAAGAAAACCCAGAGTGAGAAGAACAGCAAGAAACTGCTTGAGATGCAGGCACACCTCAACACAGCGATAATGTCTGAGGCTGTGGCAGAGTCAACTCCGCGCGGAGGAGATTTGGGACAGAAGAATATGAGGAAACCAAATAGCATAAATTGATGAGTAGTTCTGAGGCAAACACCAGTTTCCAGAGAATGTGCAGTCATTAATTGTTTATAAAGATTTCCCAATGTTGATGCTTTGTTTTGACACATTGGAGCTGAACTTTACACAAGCCATCTGCTTCACTGGGTGTTAATCTGACATATGTCGACTTGTTGGAACAGCGGGTCGTCGATCTCAAACACATAACCCTGAAATCAGTTATATTATTGATTGTGTTCCTGTGACAGACAATTTTCAACAACACTCAGAAGGAAAAATCCTCATACAGTCCAACTTAAAGAGTCACTAAGGGTGAAGAGCAGAGTTTTGCTGCCCCCTGTGGCTGAATGTTGCATCTCTGTCTGAAATGTAACCACACCCAACAGTGATGCCACAAGCTCCTGGAGCACATCAGGTTTATTTTTGGACACGATGAGAATTGTGGGTCTGTCGTGATCACATTAACCTAGAACTCAAAACAAAAAACAATTATCTCTCTGTTGAAAATTCTGGAGTCTGGTGTTATGCTATGTTTCTTATTCTTAATAAGCTAATAAGGATTTGAGTCAACAAAACCCTTCTTGAGTTTCAGGGGTAAACAGCGTTGTAGCTAAATCCAATACAATTGAAGTAAATGGTGAACGATTCTTTAAATGTATAAAAACAACAGAGAAAGAACAGAAAATGCCTCCATACTGCTCCTGTGGTGTCATCTAAGTGTCTGTTAGCCCCAGAATTCAAATTCAACTTGAAACGGCATCATTTATATCATGTTTTTAGCCTAAAGTCCTCTGATATCCTCCTCCGGAGACACGTTCACGCATGGATCACATTTTTGGGTGAACTATCCATTTAAGGCGATTTTCCCTCTAGCCTTGTTTAGTCTGAAGCAAAATAACAGACGTTAAAGCTGCTTTGGACCACAGTCCAGACCAATGGACAAAAGTTTCGACTGGAAGAAGAAGAAGAAGAAGAAGAAGAAGCAGCAATTATGCTAGGGGAATGAACATGGGTGTACAGGGGGAAAGGTCAGCTAGAATGTCGAGGAAAATGATAAGAAGAAGTGAATATGAGGACAGAAAACAGCAACCATAGGAAATGCTGATGAAACCACTACCAGCTATATGCGTGGCTTTAATAAAATCAAGGTGTAAGAGGTCTTTGAGCAGCGAGCTTTCATGTTGGATTATTTCCTGTGGTTAGAAACGAGGCGATGACAAACTGGAGGAGGATCCAGGACAAATATTTCTCATTATGATCTTAAAAGTACAAAAAGGGAATGGATGTGGGCGATAGTAATGGGACAGGCTTCCTTTGCTCTATTTAGATTTAAAGAATAAACTACAGTCGGTAAACTGATGTGCCGGATCAGAAAATGAGATATCCCTGGCACGACTGAACAGATTTAATGGGAAAGTCTATTCCCCCAATTTTTAGAAACCCATAGGAGGCTAATAAACACACAGTTTAGCAAAAATTGAAAAATAGACCTTCACATTGAACAGTTATCATATTATGGAAGCTTCTTTTTAGTAGCAATTTCATGGGTGGATTTGCAAAATGGGTAAAAAGTGGGGGCACACATTTTAACATTAAAGGTCCCTTATAGATATTGTAGATTAAGATTTCCATGACTTATCTGAGTATAAAGAAGGTCCACAGTGATATTTAAATATTGTAGAGGTATTAAAATGCTCAGTCCATGGAGAAATACACAGCCTGTATCCAGAAACTGTGCCTTTTAAAACAGGCCACCAGGATGTCTGTAACTTTGCAATGTCACAACAAAACAGTCAAAGCCTTCAGCGACACCCTCAGCACAGTGCGTCACGATGCAAGATTTGGCTCCTCCAAGTGTTTATCCAAAATCTGCCTTGTTTTTATTCCCTCCACTAAAGACGTTATGTTTTCACCTCTGTCCGTTTGGTTGGTTGGTTTGAATGTTTGAATGTTTGATTGTAAGCAAGATTAAACAAAAACAAAAGAACAGATTCCCAAGAAACCTTGTGGAAGGATGGGATATGGGTCAGGGGCACTTTCTTTAACATGATGAGACGTTTTTCAACATTTTCTTTGTTTTCTCAGGAAATAATTTGTGGATCTTGATGTGAATTCAGGGAACTGATATCTGAGTGTGTGAAACTTGCCGCAGCTTGATGAATTGATTGAGTGTCTTGGCGGAGCTCTACTGATTGCAATTCTAACTTGATCTGTAAGACTCCTTTTAGCATTTCATTTGGTCTTTCTAATAATCTTTTCTGTTTTTCTTTAATGCTATTCTGCTATCAATTGTCTTATTACACTTTTCTTGCCATTCTAATTAACACTTGAAATTAGATTCATCAAACATGCTCACTCACAGCTAACAGATGATATGCTCTGCTTCATAGACATTCTTTCAGTACTTACTGTAATGTATTTACTGAGCTCTCATCTGTGGTCTCAATCAATCCTTGTCAAAACTCCACAACAGAAATATAGATTGTTCCTGCTCCTTCACACTGGCTCTGCTCAGGCAGAGTTCGTCTGAGTCCACTACCCCTGCATTGGACCTAGACACCAAGGACAGTTACCCTGATGCCAGATGATCCAGAGGTTTGCAGGCCCAAGGCTCTTGTGTCCAGCTGGAGTATTTTTGGCTCATTTCAGCAACGAGTGACTATTACTATTTGCAGAAACTTCCCTGGAAGGGCATTCAGATCCTGGATGAACTCCCTTGCAAGCAGCACAAATGTTGAAATTAAGTTTGGGTAAGTACAGACATTTTCATTAACAATTATTACATATATTGTTAAATAACTACAACTTTTGTTCATGGCTGTTGGTCATGGAACAAAATGGAGGGATGTTGAAGCTGTTGAGGCTTTTCTGACCTCAGGAGCACATCTGCAGGCTGGGGTAGAAAGCTGAAATGAAACACAGAGCCATGGACTGCAGACACGTTAATTAATTGCTTGAACTCATCTCACCCACCATTTCATTGTGACTGGTGAGACATCAGGGGCCGGCGTGGCTGAAGCCGCAGGAAGAGCAGGAGCACCAGAAGCAGCTGGAGCGGCAGGAATGGCAGGAACAGTTGGAGCGGCAAGAAGAGCAGGAGCGGCAGGAAGGCTGCACCAGCTCCCAAAGCTGAGACAGCTGGAGCCCCTGGGCTGGAGAAATGCCTTGCACCCTAAACTGAGAAGCTAATATCTCATACACTCTCTCTGAGCCAGAGCCGATTTGGTGGATGCGATACGGATGCTTTAGCTGTGAGCAACAGCAGGATTTAGATAATTCCTCTGGGAGTTTGCCCTTCGTGTTGGAATCATTGTGAAGTTATTCTCATCCGGCTGCACGCTACCTGGGAACTGTGGTTTTTAGCAAACGTTACCCAAACGGCAGTAAGTGGTGTATTTGTAGGGGACTTACTTTTTTCAGCGGTGGATCAAAACAGAGTCGTAAGTCTTTACAGCAGTTAACGTAACATTCAACACGGAGGTCATGTTCATGGATGCATTCAGTGTAACAGTTGGGCCGTTGTATTTTAATACTTATCGACACAACCAGAGGTGTGCAGAGGAATAAGCTGTCAGGTTATATTATGTGTTGGAGGTTTATAGGGTCAATTGATTGTTGATTTTGGTCTTTACATGAGATTTCTGTGATAAATGTACTTTCCTGTCATGCACGTGCATGTTATTAAATCCAAATCCACTTCAATGTCATGTGTTCACAATTTTGATTCTTTGTTCCAATACAAAACTTTCAGTAACTTAGCTCATAGCAAAAAGCAAACTTTACTTTGAAATCATTTGGTTTCCAAATAAAAAGCCCCTGCAGCTGTGTCGATTACATCTGCAGTGCAACAAACCAATCGCAAAGATTTTATCCTGACCTGAAGACCACCAGCTTCTGTCCGAAGAAGGTTCATGCACTGCTGATTTAATGGACTCCTCCCTGAGCGGTTCTGACGGCTGCTCTCGGAAAAGTAACCCTGAAAAAAAAAGGAACAGTTGTCTCCTTAATCTAAAACATTGGGTACAGATATGGTCAGGAAGCAGACGTATGGCCTCAATGCTACACGGACAGTGATGGGGTTTACACATGCGTAGCCTCATCCCTCTTCTTACATCTACAGAAAAACAAAATGCAATCATGTATTTTACAAGTATTGGCAGCAATATGGGTTTACTCTTAACGCTTGTCCAATTCCCTGTCAAATTTACTTTCCAAAACCGCATGCCTACGAGGTAATGTGTTGGTTGCTTCTCGTGCCGAGGGTGGCTAAGCAGAGGGAAAATGTCAATAAATCGTTGTGTTTTGTTCAGGGTGGGAGCGCTGGAGATGTCTCGGGAAGAACTATGGACCAGTTTTCTATTTAGCTTCCCCCTCAGCTGTGCCTAGTCTTGTCATAACAGGAATCACTAAAGGTTTAGCTGTGACATTTTAAGACGATATTACTGCTGATTACAATGACACCGTGCCCAGAAGGCTGATTCCTATCAGACGTAGAGAACATGTCATACTGTGGATCATGTCATGCAAAGCCTTTTGAACAAGGAAGGATTTTTTTTTCTTTTGTAGATAAAAGTCACATATTTCTACAGGCTTTTCTGCTACAACAACACAACTATCTTCACATGCACCTTGCATTCGCACAAACTGCTTGCTTGGGTCGCAGAGACACCAGAAAGACAAGTGGTGTGAAAGCAGTCACAAAGATTCAATAAGAGCAGGAGATATTATCTCGCTGTTGGTTAACAACTCAGAGATCTTTTCTCCGGGATCAATAAATCACTGCCAGCAAATTACTTACAGTGAAACCGTGAGGGATGCCTTTCAAGTCGTTCATTAGCATTTTCATTGAGTGTTTTTGTTTTCTGAAGCGTTCGCTGCTCCTTTCCAGAAAGGTCAATGAGAAGCGGTCGGTGTCTCCTTTATCTGCCTGAGCCAACTCCCAAGTTCAGCCAAGTAAGAAATAAGATTATCTTTATAGAAGCCAGTGCGAGAATCTGGCCTTTGAATCTTATTCAGCAGAGTATTAATGTCTTAGTGGGTAGAATCAGCCCAAACTGCTATTAAAATAACCCAAGTCTTGAGTGGATGTTTTTCAATTTGCCGAGCCCCTCATGTTTAATGGAAATTGAAAGTCTCACCTTTTACATCAGTTGATCTTAACGTTTAATAGATTCTTTTAAGGATATTAATCTTTTCCATTATATCTTTGTCGGGGATAAGGGTGAGGCCTATTTTCTCTCAGGCAAAACAACGCATTAACTTCCCAGACACACCTGAGATGTGATATGAGAAAACTCAGGTGAAAAGCAGAATAAAAAGCTTTGCCAACGTAAATCATGAACCGCTCAGTTATTTTTTTATACAGCTTGTGTTTAAAATTGGAAATGCAAATGCCTCCCCCCCCCCCCGTTATTTCCTGAGTCCGATTGACATTTACTGAAAGCTACACTATTTGATCCCACCATTAAGTCAAATGTCATTGCATGCACATTATGAAATTCTGAAATTAACAAAGAGAACCATGGTATTGCAGTGTCAGGTGGAAAAAAAAATAGAGCCAGAACATAGATGTTTCAACAGAAGTAGCTATTCTTTTAGCCCAAAATTGCTGATGGCAGTCTCCAGGGAGAGCAGATGCTGTTGCCTTCTGGCTCCAGGCTTCACCGTTCCATTCCAGTAACTGCCTCCGTGCCTCCTGAGATTTGCTACTGTAAAAACTGCTCTCTCTCTCTCTCTCTCTCTCTCTCAGGGCATCCAGGTGAAGAAAAACACTAATACAAAAGGTGTTTTTTTTATTCCCACCTTTAAAAATGTCACGAGCAGTCAGTGGATATCTGGGTTAAGCGCATGAGGTCGTGTTAATAATTGAGATTAAATGTATCGCATGTGCCAAGCGATGTGCATTTCTCACGTTTGCCATCTTAAAAAAATAACAGTATATTTGAAAAGGACTTTGAAGACGGGAGGAAATCTGTCACGATCACGTTTTTCTCCCCCAAAGTCACGCGATCAATCATTTTCATTGCTTTTATTGTGTCATCCTCTCTTTAAACACGGTTGACATGGAGCATTGAAGTCATGTTGGCTCCATCACATCACATGACAATGCAAAAAAAAAAAGCAGCTGCTCCCGTAATTGAAGTTGCCAGCCCCCCCTCTGATGCCTGAATACATCTCCTGAGATGAAACCACATTTACCCTTCAAATGTTTACATTAGCAGCTGAATGGCACGGACATAATCATTCAGTCTTGTTCCCCGTTGCAGCCATATGTTACATGTCAGGGGAGCAAACACCAGATCGCGCTTGTACAGGAGCTGTCTCTGTGATTTTGCTTTGGTTGACGCCGGAATGTGCACATGCATCTTCCTTTCCTTTTCACCAAACACCACAAACTAGTCAGATACAGAGAAATCCAATCCCTCTCAAGGTGACACAGATAAATGGACAGAGAGTCATTATGTGGTATTTTTGTGATATCTGGTGGCTTCTGAAGATACATAATACAGGAAAGAAACCCATGAGAAATAATGTCCCGTCTCCTCTGGTCTTCTTTTCCGTCTGAAAGGGATTCAACACAAATCACAGTCTAACCCCCATGACTAGGTCAGAGCGTCTCATGCAACCTTTTGTGGAAAGCACTCAGCACAACAAATGGACCCTAAACTGTTTGATGCCCGCTGTTTGCACTCCGAAGAGACTAGAGTTGATTCTGTAGACCCACCCCAACACTCTCCGTCCCAGAGTATTTGTTCTGGGCCACTGCTGACTTGATAGGACTTGAACACCTGGCCGTACCTGCAGAGGTCCGTTAAAAACCTTTCTGCAAAACAGGGGATGATGCAATTTCCTGTCATCTGATGGATGGATGGGAAAAAATTAGTAGATGAAATGAGAATACTCTGTTAGAGATGAGGACATCCTGTTTGGTGACAGTTGGAGTATGAAACTGCAAAGGAAGAATTTAATTTAAAGATGTGTGTAACAATTCATTAAACATCTGAAAATTACTGAATCCTATGTGGTATATTTTGTTGATTTGTGTACTAGACATTCTCTGAACGTTCAAATTTAGAGAAATCCTCAATTTTATTCATGTAATGGGACAATTTTCATTTTCCTGTGAAATAATTCATGGATCTTGATGTAAAAAAATCATTTACATATTTGAATGTAAGGAACGCGATGCAGTTTGTGTGGATTTAAGGGGACCTCTGGACTTTGGTGGATGTAAACAACCGCTCATAAAACCACAACTTGTTGTCATTTCACTTGACTTTTCATGGAGATTAAACAGCCGAGGTATAAAGTGTTGGCTAATGTGTTTCCTTCGGCCAGAGCCAGGCTACATGTTTGTTTCTGCCCCTTGTCGTTACGCTACACTAAGCTAATGGTCTCCTGGATCCGACTTCATCTTTAACTCACAGTCACGAAAGTGGTATCGATCTAAACCCGCGATACTCAGCAAGAAAGTGAATTAACGACATTTCCAGAAACATTCTGCAGAAGTAACCAAACTAAACACTCTGTCTTAATGTTCACAAGATCATTTAAAGGCTTTTTCACCAAAGAAAAAGAAAGAATGTCTGTATCTCAACTTAAAAATAATTTTAAAAAAAACATGTTTAAATAGTCCCCACTACACAGCGGACTTCACCGCACTTATTTGAAGATGGTCCGAGTAAAAAGAATTACTGGGAATCTTTTGAATATTTTTCCGGGCTGTTCAAGTGAACTTCATTCCACTATTACCATGCTCACTCTTTCTCCACCTCCACAGACATAATAGGAAAATATCTAATATAAAAACTGAAATTGTATTCTTTCCTCTGTAAAGAGAGATGATTGCATATCAAGTTGGCTGGTTGAAGTACCTACTGTGTATGACTCCTGTGTGGTGGGAGAGGAAGCATTTTTCTTCCAACCAATGGAAGAGTGAGTCAGGTTTATGACTATGGGGAGCAGAGGGTGGCCTTTATTTCCCTGAGAAGAGTCATTATTATTGCCCTGCAAATTTATGGCTTGCTTCTAGAGAGAACCTACCAGCAGAGTGCCTGTCATTTCTCTTACTATCTTATGCATTATTGATAAGTCCATGGTCCTATCATCCATTGTGTGCTATTGCCATAACTCAAGAGCAGAAAACAACATATACACTATACTGCAGATGTGTAGAGTGAGTCTCTTTTGTTCTCTCTGCTGTATTTTAAACCGCTATTTTACGAGGTCCCGTTAAAGAGAAGTTATGACAAAACCAAGCAGAACATCTACAACTTTGACCTCTCTTTAGGAAAATAATAAATGTTTTCTCTTTGCTTTATATAGAAATATTGTCTTGGAATTTGAGGAGCAGAGGAAACATTTATTTAACAAACTTCCCAGCAGAAGTGTATCTATATAATTGGATCATCAAGTTAAACTCTCACATAGAGTGCAGACTGTCCGAAGGAGCCCATGTGAGAAAAAACTGAAACTTAAAAAACCTAAGGAAAGAGAAACCCAATATCTCGAGGATTAAAAGACGGTTCCACCGATGAGACACCGACAGAGATGTCAAGAGAGCTTTTCGAAACTTAAGATCAATTACAAGGGACGACAGCGGTTTTTCTTTTAATGCAGTTGAAAAAAAGAGAATAAGTTAAATTACTTACATCGCTTATTCAAGTAATACAGATAGAAACAAGATCTTTAAATTTGATAAGCATTGCTTTATGTGGGACAGTCATGTGTCACATGATAAAAGCCAGGAAAACTGATTAATAGTGGGAGTGTGCCGTAGTTAATATGAGCAGATAAATGACCGTGATTATCTCTGTACTTAGCAGTTACATGGTGAGATAATTATATCATCATACCATCATTTTACAGGATAATAGGCCTTTCGCAACAAAGGCTGTCCTCCTTTAACTCTGTCCTTCACCTGGCCGTGAACGCTGCCGCTGTTCAAAGGGAAGGCAAGAAAAAAAAAAAGGAGAAGGAAAAAACGAACATCCGAGCACAGACATCTATCACTCTCACTCAGAGGTGCTGGCAAATCTGCCATCTTTGGACGTGTGGGTGCACACAAAATGTAGCTGTGTGTATAGGTTACAAGTGGAACCGCACGCAGACACGCAGACACACACAAACACAGCAGAACGAGTGCAGGAGTATTAAACAAGTTAATCAATGATGCTTTATTTGGCGCCTCCCACATGTGCTGCCTCTTTCTCTGCGTCTCTTTCCTCCAAAGCTCCTCTCGCTGAAGGACCCTTCAGACCAGCAGCAATCATCCTATTTAGACAGCTGAGAGGGCTGCTTTTTGAAACATGGTATTGTGAAATGCTGCCTGCGCTTGCAATCATGCTCTTCACTCTGTGATGACGAGGTTAATTTCGAGCCTTTTGTATATATTTTGCTTCTTTGGTTGTTTATATAAGCTGATGCAAAACAGGCTCAGTTTTAATTTTGAACTGCCAGCTTTCAACCACATTTTCTCCAATGTATTATTATCATTATGGATTGATTGCTTTCGCCGTTGTTTTTTAATCTCGGCTTTATGCCATTTTTATTGTATAAGCGTACTGGAAGAATCCTCATACAGCGATTCATTGAAGCTGACAGGCTGCAGGAGTCAGTGTGTGACTTATGTGGGGTTTCATTGTGTTGCATTAGCTCCCTCGGTGCAGACGCATGCCCTTCTTCATTTTAAAGAGGGATACTAATGCCACCGTGTACGAATAATTCTCACATGTGCAATTTTCTTCTTGACAGAAATTAAGGAGATGATTTCTAATTCTTACTACAGGCATCAGCAGAGCCTGCTCTCATGTGGCAGGAGCAGCAAATACTTGATAACCAAATGCTCAATAATGTTTATCATTGATTTGTCTCGTCTGGCAGGAACAGGGACACTTACAGAGGACAACAATCAAATGTAATGGAGCTGGAGCTGTTTCTGCATCTGCTCTAAAGACAGAAATAAACTACACTATACAATACCACACTATCCTATAGATTACTATTTCATCCTACACCATCCTATACAATTCTGTATTACACTATCATATACTATATTAGCCTATATTTTTCTTTACTATTATATATTGTGCTTTACTATACTGTCATATACTATAATTCCCTTTTCTACATTACATTACACTTTACTGACTGTAGTGTAGTCTATTGTACTATACTATGCAATACATTTTTAAACTATTCTATACTACACCTAATATACTATACTGTACTACACTATACTATACTGTACTGTACGATACTGTAATCAACTGTACTATAGTCTACTTTTCATTACTTCTTCATAACACTAAGCTATACTACACCATACAGTTCTGTACAATACATTTTGGAACTGTACTATACTGTACAACTTATTGCATTCGGACACATTTATTATTTCAGGAGGACAGATATTAAAGCAGGAATAATTGCTGTTGATAGAAATGAGCAGGAAACAGTTACACTCACATGACGGCAGGAACCAGCTCCTGAAGACCCATGTAACAAGTAAACAGTCAGTGACATTTACAGTAACCCTGCCGCCAAACAAAATCTAGTACTTTGACATTTTGACATCAGTTGCCTACACAAGATAACGAGAACTGCAGTAATGAGAAACGCCTTCAGTTAAATAAGTGTTCATAAAAATAGCAAGTTAAGAAATACATAATAAGTGCATCAACACATATCAGCTTGCAAAAGCAGACCTGCTTTTTATTGGGTTTTTTCAGGCACGTATGTCAAATGTGGCATCTGTGTAAAAAACATCTTAGGTTCATGGATGATAGCACCAGCATTGGCCCAATCACCGGGAATGCTAAGAGGTACTACAGAGAGGAGGTAAGAGCCCTTTCATCAGGGTTTTAATGACAACAACTTCCATCTAAAAGGTTGTATATGCACAGCACTGTGGAGAAAATCAACATCTTCAGGTTCCTCTGGGTTCACAATAAAGACCTTAGGTGGTCAGAGGTGAGGGCTGCAGACCAGCATATTTTCTTCCTCAGGGGAGTGAAGAGGTTTGACATGGACAAGAGGATATTTCTGTAAGCGCACATACGCACCATTGAGAGCATCCTCTCTGGCTGCATCACAGCCTGAAATGGGAGCAGCTGTAAGCAAGACAGTAAAGCCCTGCAGAGACTGATCAAAGCTGCTCAACGCATCACCGGATCTGAACTGCTATCCACGCAGGAGCTCTGCATCCAGAGGAGCATGAGGAAAGCTGGAAGAATCATCAAGGACACAGGGACAATAAATGTCACTAGTAATTTAATTGGACCAGGGCTTGAGGAACCCTCTCGTGCCGAGCTGTGCTGCCCATACGGCTAAACCACAAGTCTTCCTGCAGCTGTAAAATTACTGACACAAAACGTCACACGATTCCACTTTTCAGGAGGTTTCAAGTTGCCACCAGAATCGATTTCATTCTGTAGGTTTTTAGGACTGCTTCCCCAATACTCTCTATCCACTAATTCAGAACTCTCTGTCTGTCAGTCAGTCTGTCTGACTGTGTGTATGTGGCTCACCTATCTCAAAAATAGTTCATCTTATCATCTTCATACTTGGTATGTGTATTGTGAAGGGCTCATGAAAATGCTGTTTCAAATTTGGTGCGATTTGGGCTCATAAAACATTTGATATTTCTAAACTTTGAGGAAACAGGCGACCGCTGTCGATCAAGGAAACAGTGCGATCACAACAATGAACATGTTTCTGGCATCAGGTGCATTTGCAACAACAGCAACACCAACTGGTTCTCAGTTTTCTGCATACTGAGTCGAGCTTCACCGAACTTTAAATAAACAGGTGAACAGCTCTTTGTGCAGCAGTGGTGGTGCAGCTTCAGGTTTCTGTGGACTGAGTCCAGCTGTTGCTCTCTACTTGCTGTGGCTCAATTACTGCAGCTCGCTTTAACAGTTCCATAAAGAAAAGCTGGAATCACTATAACGATGAGCCAAAGAAACAACCCATTCAAACAAAGACACTGTGCTAGGTTTTTTTTTTTTAATCCAAATTGTTTTTCTGTTTTATTTGAATGAATTCGTGGTGTCTTCGTTACGCTGTTCCAGTCCAACTTTATTTGGAAGTCTGCTCTTTTTAATTCTTAAATGTTTGTTATTTGGTTCTTTTCTTACCGTCAACAAATTAGTTCTTTCAAAGAAAGCAATGCAAAGCATCAGTGATTTCAGCAAATGTCCAGAAACAACATGTCCTCGAGTTCCAAAGTCCTGGAGACACAGTAGAGGGCAAATATAGATCATGTATTATGTTGTTTAATTTCCAGGACTTGTTGCAAGATTTTTTTTTGAAAGGATGAAAACCAACAATGGATTAATCCATTTCTCAAGACTCTGCAACTTCCCTATCCTCTTGTGGCACTAAGACTCAAGCCCATTGGTTTCTTCTCAGATGTAAATCCTTAAAATCAGGTCACAATTATCCCTCTGTATGTAGCTTCATTTCTTTAAAAAAGGCTTAGTCAATTCCCCAAACAGCTGGGTGCTGCTGCATTCAGCTAAAGTTACTCATACAGGACTAAATGGTTGTTTTTTTTGGTTCTATTTTGGGCCGTGGATTAATTCACATGATGAGCATTAGCAGATAACAGATATCTATTGACTCAAATAAACTGCAACGTCACCCAATGGTTTTACAACAATGCAGTTTTATGGAAAAGAGGAACAAGGCATATAAGACACATAAGCATACATAACACTTGTTAGAATAAGCATTTATAGTATTTATTATTCATTGACATGTGTTAAACCAGCTTCAGTTTTATTTTTTAATGATTTTAATGATTTAGTTTATGTTCAAACTTATGTAATTCCACCTTTTCTCTCTACCTACTGACAACTTCTTTAAAAGTGTTTCTAAACTACTTGAAATCTAAATTTAGAATTAAAAACACTGTGTTCTTACGAAGTTTCTTTCTGAGAAAACCTATGGGAACTACTTAAAAGACAATTCATTGAATTGTCCATATGGTTTATAGGTTTCTAAATGGCTCCACTTCTCTGTGGGAAAAGAATGGGAATTTAATCACACACCTTTGGCAGGCTTAGTGTGGCAGCTGCGACAGTCAACAATCTCATCATGTCAGCCCGGGACTCAGGAGAGACTGCCCTTGAAACACAAAGAACCTCTGAGGACATTGATTCACTTCAGCCACTGTGGCGTTCATATTACAGAAGGCCAGTGTACTCTAAACCCCTCACGACATAGTGCGCGCTGGGTATCAAAATAAGTTACACATTAATGCCTCGCACATTCCCAGAGAGAGCCGCCATCATTACCACTCCCCTGCCCGTCGATAGTTTCAGTTCGGGGTAATGATACACTTAATTATCCTGGGTCCCGGCCAGAAATGTGAAGATGACACAATTTGGTAACAGAATCTCAGTATTACAAGGTTCCTGATGTGTAATTACACAGATGTTATGAGCGAATCAGGTATCGTATATGGGCCTGCAGTTGATTTGTGCCATCATGTCACATCCTGCTTTTCATTTTGAGCCAAGGACAAGCCGATACGCCTCAGTTGCTCTTATAATTATTTCTGCTTCTCTCCCTTTTCCATGCCCAGTCTCTCCGTCATGCTCTCAGTCTCAGCCCAGGCCTGGTTGTCGATCCCCGAGGACATGACGCTGGAATGCCTATCTCAGACGTCCGCACATGGGGATTGGGAGCTATCTCAGATTCAATACAATTTTCCAAATCAAGACAGAGGATTTAAATGAAATCTTATAATATTATCTCTGGGCTCGAAATGTTCACTCAAGTGTGCTGCCCTGATAGACTGATAACACAGCCTGCTTATTTTCTATCATCCAAATGCCAGTGATTGCATCTGACTGCATGTGTGCACGATGTATAGATGCTTGTGGGTACTTGTCATCCGTCCATTCTTCAGCGCCTCAATCAAATTTGCTCGTATAAAGCACTGTAATTCAGCGTGCTATTCAAAGGATAGATTATAATCCACAGGACAATCCTTGTATTCTTCTTGTAATATGCACACAACAGTAGCACCGTCCCCAGACATGCAAGCTTCAGTGGTTGTCTGTGTTCACCAGATAAAGAGGAACAATGCTTCTAATAGGCAGCAGAGAGTCTCCACGACCAGTGTTTCAGTGGCGCACATTTGTTCTCACAAAGGCTAAATGTATTTTGAGTGGCAGATTAAGGATACTGGTCAGGGGCTCTGCATTGTCAACTCTGAAAAGTGGGGTAAATGTGTGTTGCGATGATAATTCACACATTCTTAGGCTCGACGGCCGACAGAAAAAGCCGTGCTGTTCTTGGGTTTTGGACAAATTTGTTCCACAGATTGTTAATTATGGTTAACATAATCTCATTAAGTCCTTTTTGCTTAGCAACTCAATTTCTTTTACAAGCATTAGTCATGATTGAGTAGTTTGGGGGTTTAAGTTCCTCTTTTGTTTGAGTTCAGAAAAACGTCCGTCTTCTCCAGGGCTTTTGTTTTATCCCATTTGTATTCCACCAGGAGGCCTGACGTCCAGCAGCAGCGGCAGCAGCTCAGCTTGTCTGGTCAAGTGTCTGTAACACTGTAACCACACTGGCTTTACACCACGCTGTGTTTCACAGGCTGGTTCCTGTGTGCTGTTCACTAACATTCTGACGTAACATCAATAAATATTCAGATTCTTTTAATGGAAGCAGCTAGGATCAATGTTTTCATGATAACAATTTAGGAAATTAGTGTTTCAGCCATAGATGTTCAAGCCAAAGCGTCTCAATAAGATCAACAGCCAGAGAAATATCACATCAGGTCTGACTCAGCTTAATGGAGCTTTAGCTGTCTGACCTATAAGGTGTTCTGGAAGTTCAAGAGGTTTAATTTGCAGCTTATTAACTAGTTAAATAACACATCAACAAAGGTTTTTCATTCCAAAATTTCTATTGTCGATATATATAATGAAGCGAACACCTAAGAAGGACACAACTCACTGTGTAAGAAGCATACTGTAAAAAACTGTCTCATTCACGAGTTTAAGTCATATAGCTTCATCTTAAACAATGGACAAAATATCTGAATCTGCAGAATAACTAGTAATTACAGCTGCCCTTTAGTAAAAAGTACAATTCTTACCTTCCCCCCGAAGACGTTTTCTCCATGAAACGTAGAGAAATGAAGGGACGTGGGCTAAAACAGAACTGAGTACATTTTGCGATGGATCAGACAAAGTGGCAGATCCACGATTTTTGTTTTTAGTGTAAGCAATGTGGTGCAGCGTGATTCAAATCAAGGCATGTAGTAGTTGTGGGTATGTGTTTTCTATAATTTAGTGGGGAGAAGCTGCAGAAAGAGATGCTGACGCAAAGCACAAATACTTTAAAAGTTAACCTACTCATAGAATGGCATCTAAGTAAACAGTGGTGCTGCTCTGAAGCTACAGCTTTCTGTGCATATATCTGTTGACAACTGTCCCCTTCGAGATGAACATGAATAATCAGTCATATGAGTGTTTTGTTGAGCAGATATCTTTCATCTTACTCACACTGCCCTCTGGGGATTTTGGAGGGTGAAACAAAGCCTGGATATATTCTGTTATTCCCTCGACACGTTCAGATGTTGACTGCTGATGCTGGAGAAGGGCTCATTTCAAAAATATCTCAGAAATACAGAAGATTTTACTCTACATGAATATCAAGGTGACCATGATCGATGTCCTGGTGGCTGTTTGCAAAGAATATTGATTTCAAAGAATGGGATAGTGTGCATCTCGTTTTCACCCTATGATCTCTGTAAATCTTGTGTTTCATCGGGGACAACCGTCAGTTAAGACACACTGCGGGGCTACGGCGCCTCGTCTCTGGAAGGTGTGATTGAGTCCTTGATAGACTGGCACGGCAATTGCTCCTCTGTCTGTTAGAACATGTCAACATGCCCTCTGTGTCCATGTTAGCCGCACCGCCTGTCGATGTTTATTTTAGTCCAGCGATGTGTCATTAATAGCTCCATCCACAGGGCTGATGAATAAACTCTTAAGTCTCTGGTATTCACATGACGTTGCCCTCCCTCCGAGTGTAAACATTGTGAAGACAGATTAGTTCTGCTGCCGTGGGTAAAGAAGATTAGCAGAGATTATTAACAAACATGCTGGATTAAATAGACAGTATCGCTTACTCTTTTTTTTTTTTGTTCCTCTTTTTTTGGTTAAAACTGAATTTGGGATGCAACTGCTCAGACCGGTTAAACCATCACGTCTCAGCACAATGGCAGTCTATACACTGGGATTGTACACAGAGCTGCCTGGATTCAATCTTCCTGCTCCCAATTAAAGTCAGATTTACTGACATCAGTCACAGTTCATCACAGTGATTATGCTCAAGCTGTTCAGTTGGGAGATGATGCAGAGCTTATGGGAGCTGCCACTAATTGGAAGTCCTCACTCCTTCACTTTGTGTCCAGTCATTACCCTATCTATGTCATTGCAATATATCTGCATAATCATAACACCTTCATTTTTAAAGGACTGCTTTAAAGGTCCAGTGTGTAAGATTTAGGTGAAAGGGATCTATCGGTAGAAATTTTATATAACATAATCCTAGTGATTTTTTCACACGTGTGTAATCATCTAATTGTATGAATTGTTGTTTCTTTATCCTATAATGGGCCCATTAGATTTAAATACTTTATATTTACATTGGAAGCAGGTCCTCTCTATGGAGGCCGCCATGTTTTTTACAGCCTTCCAAACTGGATAAGAGTTATTCAAATGAAAAGCAACAAAAGGACGATGCACTTAAATCTCACAAGTTATTTCTAATGTCTTTTCGGCTTTGAACATCACATGTACTGTCGTGGAAATGGTATTTGTTCAAGCACTGTACTTTAAGGTGTCTGTACTTTTATTATGACGCGTTTACTCATAAAGCTGATAGTTTGATAAAAAAGAAAAATTAAAACTTAAAAAATAAAACTTGAATCATTTCATGGTTTCAGAGTTTTTAAGATGTTACTTTGACCTCTTATCATTTGTCGAGATTTTACAAAGCACCCAACGAATAAATCAGCAACACAACAATCAGATTCATCCATAACAAAAATATTTATTAGTTGCATCCTTTTATAACCTTTATAAAATAATTGAAAATTAGTTCCACCTCAACCAAGGGTAAAATTCTACTTACACATTAAATGCACAAGTAATAGTAATTCAATGGTATACAGTATAAATATATATATATATATATGTCTTATTTTTGACACAACTATTGAATAAACATATTTTTTCTCCAATTAAAAAATGAATTTGTGAATTTTAAGGTAGAACTCAGGCTTATTAGTTATTAGTAATAATATATTTTCGTTTGGGAAAAAACCTCAAGGTTAAAACAAACAAATAACACAAACTCTTTGTCGGAGCATTCAACAGTTTTTATATTGGTGCTCAAACCTGATTCAAATTTGAGTTGGTTGAATTCAAACCAGGATTCATAGAGGAGACCTCCCACACACAGGCCACAGACCTGCAGTGATTTGGCCTGATTTTCAAATGATGTTATCTGAGGTTATAAATAAACGTATTGATTCAGTCGCATAAGCAATTTTCGGGCGTCTGAAAAAGGGAGTCAATATGCACCTTGCAGCGACATGATAAAGAATTAAAACATACATCTGTAATAATGGCTTTGTTCATTTACTGAATGGCTCACCCATGTATCTTGTGCAGCAAGTGCTCAAGGCCTGCATGGCATTGAGGAGCTGTAATGACGCAGTGTGCTGGAAAATGAAGTTTGACCTGTGGTGGAATAATGAGTAACCTGGCATGAAATCACAGTTTTTTCTCTGACATGTGCAAGTCAGAATCTTTGTCCTTGAATCATTGGGTTTTTCACAATGTAGAAATATGTCTTAATAACAATAAGAAATAGACGCCTGGCCTGTAGCTATAGCAAAAATGTCTTCTTCAGCCACAGATGCAAATGCAATCTGACGTCTTGATGCACATTGGGTTCTTCGCATTTATATAATAGTTAAATTCTGAAACATTTCCATAACTTCTTTCTGAATTCTAAATCGGTGCAGCAGTGAAACAACTTTTACAGATTCCCGTAACACTGAAAATGTTATTTTACTGACTTGAAGACTGAATAATGAATTTTTCTCTACAAGTGATATTTAAATTTCTGGACAGCATGAAGGGAATCCTGGGAATGTGTTTTAAGGGAGAAAGTCTGTTGTCTTTACACCAGACATTTAATATTCTCTGTGTTCTTTTTTTCACTGCTGCGTCCTCTGTGACTCATGCAACAGTTTCTGGCAGCCGAGGGGAGGGTGATGACCCACACTTTGGAAAAACAATGTTGTAAAAACTCTAAACCCTCAGTGATGACGGCTTTTGTTTAATTCTGCTTTAATGGGAGAGAAATAACTGGCTCTCTGATAGTGTCCAGTGCCATCTAGTGGTCCAAGGGTGATAATAACCAGTACTGGTTTGGCTCCATGTTCAGGGTTTTGACTCATTATTTTATATCAGTCCCTCAGGAAAATGATTTTTTATTCAACCACTGAATAATCAGAGAGGCACCATATTACTTTATAGAGCCATTACGATTATTGCACTGGAGGGAACGGGGGCAGTTTTCGATGATTGAAGAGCAAAGGCCATTAGAGCTTCAGCTGTGACACAACGTCATAATTATAATACTATACATAAAACAACCATTATAACAGCAAATGTTAATACAGATATATGGCAAAGGTCCAGAGAGAGATAAACTCAACCAAAGTTTAAAATACATTTTAGTAGTAATAGCCTGTACACTGTATCCAACATGTTCTGTCTTTTCTTTCTGTCACCAACTGAAATAAAAATCGAAGTCAGCAGGTTCATCCATCTGTTTCAGACGCTGTTTTTTTCGCCCTGGGTTATTTTAAGTTCTACCGCCTCTTCAGAGTTCCTCATCTCCGCAGCCACACTCAGCCTCTGCTCCTCGTCCAGTTTCTTGTAATTGTAGTAATTCATGATGAAGAAAAATATGCCAGGCACCAGCATTATCACACCACATGCATAGTACATGTATTTGTAATCCCCAAACTTATCAACCAAGGCTCCTGAAAGAGAAGATGCATGTCATCGGTTGCCATTTCACAAATCTCTTGTTTTTTAGTCCTGAAAATATCTTTGTGTGTTTGTGAGATTTACAAACCTGACATCGGAGGTCCAAGCAGCACTGGTCCACACTCGATGATGGTGACGAGTCCCACAGCGCTGGAGAAGCGCTTCGCTCCGACGAGGTCCATCAGGACCTCAAAGAGCAGCGCACAAAGCATCCCGAAGGCCACCCCGAAGAAGACAGTGTAAACCACCAGACCCGCATATCCTTCTGCCAGTGGGCACAAGAGGTGACACACACCGTTGTAAGCAACAGCAAAGCTGAAGAAATACTGGATCCTTGGCCGAATCCACTTGGTGTTACCGATGAAGCCGGTTGCTGGTCTGACAAACATGTCCACCAGAGCAAAAATAGAAAGCAAGAAAGCTGCTGAATATTCATCCACCCCCTGATGTCGTGCATACGGAGCCAGAAAAACCACAGGAGCGAAAAAGCCAAAAAACATGACCACGTTACCGATGAGATAAATGAGGAAGCCTCTGTCTTTGAAAAGTGAGACATCTATGAATTTGTCCAAACAGCGCTCACTCTTGCTTTCTCTTTGGTTTTCTTCAGTCAGCAGGTTCACAGACTGTGCGCTGGCATTTGAGGTAGGATTCTCCTGATCGTTCTGCGGTGGTTTGATCTTCGGTTTGGGTTGGATGACCTTGTTGACCGGTCTCATCAGAGCACCAGCGACACAGCAGTTCAGAACGATTGCTCCCAGGATGAGGAAGCTCCCTCTCCAGCCAAAAGAATCAAAAAGAAACTGGTTGAGCGGAGCCAGAGTGAACAGAACCACTGGACTTCCTGCCATGGCGAGCCCGTTTGCTAATGGCCTCTTGACCTGGAAGTAGGTGCCGATGATCGTCAAGGCTGGCTGCAGGTTGAAAGCAAGGCCTAAACCTGGTGTAACAATAATATGGTTAATTGCACGCCATGAATAATTGTTTTTGCTATATACAGTAAAGTGAGAATTCCAAACTTGTCATGTTGCTGTCTGATCAAGATTAATAATGATAACTAATACAGATTAGAAAACATGGAGAGTATGATCATTGACAAACTTTTAATTTACATTATAAGGACAACCATGCCCACATTTATATAGAAATTCAGTTTTACTATTCAGTTTAAATGTTACGTTATATTTGCAAAATGTTGATAAAGATAAACTGTAGAGAGTAAATATGAATATCAATGACATTATGAATTTGTGCAGAGCTGGTGCACAACTTCATATTTAGCTTCACATAAATTCAGGCAAATTGTTCTGTTGACACTGTGATTAAAAAAAAAAAAGGATTGGCAAAAGTTTTGATGATGGATCATTAGTGTGAATCATTCCTGAAGAAACATCTTCTGTTATCAGCTTCTTAGGCATGAGAAGTGGCCTCTTTGCTTTTTCACTTGAATTATTTTGGGGACAGTTGGTTGGACAAATGAAGCAATTTGAAGATGCCACTTTGACTTTTAGCAAATTGGGACCTTTTTCACTATGATCAGAGATTTTAAAAAACACTGATTAGTTCAGAAATAATCATTTTATGTCCACGGTCGTTCCATGCTTTTTATTTTAAGAGTTAAGTTTTCTTTTGTGTGTTACAACTAGATTACAGATTAAGTTTAAAGTCTGAGGTTGTTTACTCCCTGTTAGTCAAGCCATCATGTGATCCGGCAAACATGCATGCATGTGCAGATTTTCTAAAATGCAACGATTGCACCATTTAGACAAGGCCATGGATATTACAAACATTTACACATTGCACAGAATAACCAGCATTAACCCACATGGGAACACAAATGATCCTACAGGGGACTGATTCTGATAGAAAATCTACAACTCATGCAGCATGAATGTGAGTCATGCCACGGCCATTGCATCCTCCTCAGAAGGGACATTAGTAGTGAGATGAGTCAAAAATTATTGAAGTAAGTAAATTTCAGCAAAATTTACAGCAAATATGATCATTATTGTGAAATGAAAAAAAGAAAAATTACCTCCAATTACTCCAACACAAAGATACAGATGTATGATAGTGGTGCCAAAAGAAGCAAGCACCATGCCACCACAAACCATCAGCCCACCGACCATAACCACTGGTCTGCTGCCATAGCGGTTGACAAGTACACTGCTCAGTGGTCCTGCACACAGGAAGAAGGACATGTCTCATTCTTTGGGTATTTTACAGCACTGAAGGTAAATCTGTTTCATCTTGATAAAGGACAAAATATTTATGATAAAATGACTCTGCTTAATTTTACAGTTGACTATGTATTGTGTGGGAATGTGCGTTTTTTTAAATTCCTTTGTCAACATTCATAGAATTTGATGCCACTGACCTGCTGCATACATAGAAGCAAGCATGACTGAAGACACCCAGGCAATCTCACTGTAGGAAACTGAGAAATACGCCTGGATTTCTTTAAAGTAGATGGTGAGGGACTTGGGAAAGGCATAGGAGAATCCTATGGAGATGAAAGAGCCAAAGACAACGGGCCAGCCCCAGCCTCCATCTGGTGGGGTGTAGCCCAGATTGGTTGCTGCAGCGGGGGGCATGATTGAATCAGCGTCTGTGAAGTGGGAACAGTAGACACGAAGTGAGCAGAGTTTCAATAATGGCACAATTTGAAAGTAGTAGTAATGATCACATCATGGAGGCCCAGTCTGCATAGCACAGGGGCTCACCTCTGCAGCTGCTGTTGTACCAGGCCGTGACTGTTGCACTCAGAAAGACCCTGTTGTTAAGACTTTTGATCTCATCATGTGCGCTTTTTTTAGAAATTCAAGTGACCCTAGACTCAAAAAGAAATCAACTCAGTAGCAAAGACCCCCCATCTCACTTTCTGTGTGTGTGCATGCGTGTGTGTGTGTGTTCCCAAGGGGCTGCTGTACTGGAAGCACAGGTCTAAAATTCGAGGGGGGGTTACAGTATATCATGCAGTAATGATAACACTAAGTTTTTTTGGGATTGCACTTTTCTAAACAAAGTGTCTCACAAGAAAATTGAATAAAAGTAAATAAAATACATTTAAAAAACATTTTAAGAAGAGATATATATGCATTAACAGATATAATATGTCTGATCTCAGCTGGTAGGGTCATTCCAGAGTTTGAGGGCCTGTGCTACAAAAGCAAAATGGGAACTCCCAGACAACAACAACTATCAGATGATCTAAGATGAATGTGTGAATAAACACCAAACCAATAAAGTTAGGATAGTGTTATGTGATAATGTTTTCTTAAACCAGTAAAAATCCTGGCAGTCGCATTTTATACTGATTAAATCGAGGGCCTTACATTTACTCAGTGCTTTATGCAGTGACATGTTTGGCACGACACAGTAAATAAACCTGGATTCAGCTGAGAAATTATGAGAATGTCTGTTTTCCATTCATCTGACGAAGTAGATGTCTGACAAATCAAGGTACTTGAACACTTTGTTGGAACTATATACTACCAATCCAGTAATACAACAGAGCAGGCCTGCTGATTTATGTACAACGGTCTGTGGTTAACCAGAGCTATTACAGGAACAGCTTCCAGAGTAAATTCAACACCAGATTGTTATGGTCGCCAATACTGATCTAATAAAGCAGATAGATTATTTGCCTTGAAGTGACCAATACAGGATTTTACATTTGCAGGATTTCTTCATCAAGACCACTATAAAAATGTATGGCCTCCACTGCCCGTAACATTCACTCAGTCAACCTTCAATCTCCTCGGAGCCCTGGGGCAAAAATGTGTTGCTAGGCCCCAGTTGACCCCCCTCCCCTCCTGTACATGGCAGTTTGATTACTTCCCAAGGCAAAGAGAGAAAGTACTAACCCGACCATGTAATTTAACTACTGGAGGTTTTCTGTGTGGTTATTACCTGAAAAACTGAAGCAATTCAATAAAACCACACAGAATCATGGTGTAACAACCGAGGTCTTAAAACTACATCATCCTGCTTTTTACTCCACTGTGTTTATGTCACAACTGTAGTTAAAGTTTACATTTATATCATCACTATAATATTGACTACAATACAAATATAGTACAAGCATGTTTAATATTACTGAAGTCAGCTACAGCCAGGTTCATCACTTTTTTGGGTCCCCTGGAAACATTTCCGGTGTTGTTTTCGTTTCTGTATTCGCGTGTGTTGTGACTTTTTGCAGCGCATGTGTTGTCAAATTGCTCGATCGGCCAACGTATCTTTGTGCCTTAGAAATGCTCTAATGGGACAAATAAAGTTGTTTTGAATTCAAAATTTTAAATTCATTGTTATGACATGCAGGTGAAAATGAGAATAGACTTGACCAGCTGACTTTTCTCCATGCTACTGTAATGCAACTCTGGTGGCTGTGCCTATGTCACCCAGGTCTACTTTTAAAAACACATCAGCCATGAACACACGGTCTCTTGTTCTTTACACGGAGTGAGACTTCGGCTCAGCTCCACTAACACGTGACTCGTGAAAAAGCAGCGGAGTGAGACGTCTCGCAGCAGCAGCCCCGTCTCTGTGCTGGACACACATATGGTCACCACGCCCCCTCTGTCCGTCACGCTGTCCGGCTAATGCTAAGCTAAAAAAAAAATCACAGCTACAATTAAATAATGATAATAAAAACAATGTCCTCTCAACTTTAATGATACAAACATAACATCACATGTAGGACTACAAGTTCCAGTCTGCCTTGTGATAAACGTCATCACCGTGCGACCTCTGTTTATGTTATTCAACACGAATGTGGAGGTTAGCTAACGCAGAAGTCAGAGGTTAGCAGCTAAAGCTAGCTCGTCGCTGCGGCTCGTGTCTGTGTTTCCAGATGTTTCCCACAGTTAGAACATGTTTGCTGTCGCGTTTATCCGCTTTGAATTCAGCGGCGGTGAGACTGACACGTGCCCCCTGCAGACTTCACCTCCACCGGACTTTCAGCTCTGAGTCCTCCGCTGCTGCTGTCAGGGTAAGAGCCAGTGATCCTGCTAAACTACTGTTAGCACATGTGTCAAACTACATCCATGTACTTATCACATGTGTCAAACTACATCCATGTACTTATCACATGTGTCAAACTACATCCATGTACTTTCCACACGTATCAAACTACATCCATGTACTTTTTCCACGTGTCAAACTACTTCCATGTACTGTTTACATGTGTCAAACTACATCCATGTACTTTTTCCACGTGTCAAACTACTTCCATGTACTGTTTACATGTGTCAAACTACATTCATGTACTTTTCACACGTGTCAAACTACTTCCATGTACTGTTTACATGTGTCAAACTACATTCATGTACTTATCACACGTGTCAAACTACATCCATGTACTTTTCACACGTGTCAAACTACTTCCATGTACTGTTTACATGTGTCAAACTACATTCATGTACTTATCACACGTGTCAAACTACATCCATATACTTTTCACACGTGTCAAACTACTTCCATGTACTGTTCACATGTGTCAAACTACATTCATGTACTGTTTACATGTGTCAAACTACATCCATGTACTTATCACATGTGTCAAACTACATCCATGTACTATTCACACGTGTCAAACTACATCCATGTACTTTTCACACGTGTCAAACTACATTCATGTACTGTTTACATGTGTCAAACTACATCCATGTACTTATCACATGTGTCAAACTACATCCATGTACTTATCACACGTGTCAAACTACGTACATCCATGTACTTTTCAAACACATGTCAAACTACATCCATGTACTTTTCACACGTGTCAAACTACATCCATTTGTGGTTAATTGAAGATTTACTATCACTTCACATCTAAGCCATTAATAAGAACAACGTTTGGATTGCCAGGTTTTGTAAAATCATCAGGGAGACCCCTTTACCGACCTATTTAGACTTGTTATGGTGAGAGATATTGTTTTAATGATGTTTTTAGGTAAAACAGTTGTTTGAATAAAAGCTTTTCTACCCGCGTGCCCCTTTTAAATTACATCATTTGGACCAATTCAATTTGAATTGTTATCTGTGAAGCAGCACTTCACATGAAACAATGAGTTATGCAGAAGGTCACTGAATGAAAGCTCACCAATTATAAAGACATTAGCACAAATGAGTGTGCTTTCTCTGTTTCTTTCAGCTCTGGCTCCTCAGCCAAGTCTGATACGTGATTAGCTGTGAGTTTTTTTCACAACATACATTATTTCAAGGCACTTTAAGATCCAGACCTTACATTGTTATAGGGAGAACCCCCCACTGTTCCCACAACTTGCAAACGCTTGGCGACAGCGTAGAGAAACAACTCCCTTTAACAGGAAGAGTCTTCAAACAGAGGCAGGCTCGAGGTGGACGACCACCTGCCTCCTTGGATTAAGAAGAGAGAAATGGGGAAAACAGGAAAGGTGGGGGTGAAAGGAAAGAGAGAGATCAGGAGCTGTTGTGTAACTGATGCAGTTCTGTGTTTCTGCTCAGTTGTGATTCCTTAAGAAATGTTGGAAAACCCAGATTAAGCACTTGACCTTTCACACTTTCCTACAAGTCGTAAATCGTGGTTGTAAATATTGTGCCTGCACGTCGTGGAGTCTGCCGTTGAAAATGTTGTTTAGAAGGGGATGAAAGAATTTTGGTTCAATTGTCCCGCCGTGTTTTTCCAGAGGGTTGATCAAACAGTCCATTGGTGGGGCCTCATGAAACAAAGACCCAAACAAAACAAGCAAAGTCTCCTGCTGGTGGAGGATTTTCCACAAATCTGGCAACCCAAAAATTTGTCCTGAGTTAAGAATGATGGAGAAAGAATGTGTGATGTGTTAACTATCAGTGGAGAATAGAGTTTACAACTGAAACAGAAAACTATTTAAGTGACTTATCTTATAGTCAAACCAAACATTTCTGGATTAAAAATGGGATATAAAGAATTACTTTATGATGCAATAAATATTAGTAGAGAACTAGTTTGAGTTTATAACTTATTAGAAAAGACTTATACCAGCAGGTGTCATATCAGAAGATCAAACTAACTAAAAGAAAAAAGTCACCTGCTAGTTTAGGATGTTCAACAAATCTGGCAACCCAAACATTTGAGTTATAAATTATGTTAAAATAATTTGTGATGTGTTAACTTCCAGTGGAGACTTGTCTGGAGTTAATAACTGAAATAGAAAATGCTTTAGGTGTCTTATTAAACAGTTATACACACGAAAAGACCACTAACAGAGTCCCGGCAGGATTTTCCACAAATCTGGCAACCTGTTTGTCTTGACTTTAACTTGATATAAATAGGATTCCTGTGTTCAGGTACATGTTTACCATCAGTGGAGAAGTAATGTCAAGCTTATAAAGCCTGTAAGTTATCAGAAAACACAAAACCTCATTAAAAACCTGATCGGAAGGTCAAATGACAAAACCAACAACAAAAAAACTCCTGCAAAGTGTCTCGGTGCTGAATCCTTCAACAAATCTGGCAACCTGAAAGTTGGTCTTGTAACGGATCTCAGTGTTTTACTGTTTTTAACAGTGAGCAGAGAAGTGATGAGGTCAAATCACTTCACCGTCTGTGTGTGTTCTCACAAGGTCAAACCAACAACACCGGAAAACAACAACTCGTTAAACGTCCTCTAACAAATCTCTGTGTTTTTATTTCGGTCTCAGAAATTTGCAGGAGAACATCCTCCGCTGTCTCAGCCCAGCGTGTCCGAATGAATGAGGAGGAAGATTTATCTCTATAAATATATATTCATGTATTTATATCCCGGGGAAATCTTCCACCGGAGCCGCACGCGCTGACTTTAGAACCGGTTCCCTTGCTCACGTGCGTCTCGAGTCTGTGTAACGGTGCTCCGTCACGCGCTGCTCCTCGAGCTGCTCCTCGAGCTTCCAGCGTGGAAAGTGAAAGTTTGGTCGAGTCTCCGGTGAAGGTTTGAAACGTGCTCACCTTCTCTGCGCCCGGTGCGGGAGAGTGTGGGACCCGGGTCCGGTGCAGCCGAGCAGCAGCAGCAGCAGCAGCAGCAGCTTCTCCTGGGACTGTGACACACTGCGATGTAATGTGGAGGCTCCGGAGCCAAAATGGAGACTGAGCCCTGTTATTAGTCTCGTGTAGGGAGGCGATCAGATGTCCTGTGACTAAATGTCAAAAGAGACATACCAGCCCCTGTCCACCGCTCGTTCTCTCTGATCCCTGTCATCATACACTTTCTATTGTTCTGTTTTTCATCCTGCTAATCTTTTCATTTGTTATTCTCTTTTATTGTGGCTTCCATAATTCATTCATCATATTGTTTTGAATATAATGTGCAATGTTCCATAGGACTTATTCCTATTTTTATTATTATTATTATTATTATTATTATTACTGCCACTTTTCTTTGTTTAGTTTAGTTTCACTTCTGCTTTTACTTCCATAGGCGCTGGTTCAGCATTAGTCCTAATACATTTTTCATTTTCACTTATTCACTGTATTCTAAATATATTGTAATCTTGGAGCAGACTGGCACAATCATTTACTTCGATTTATATTTAATATATATATATTTAGAGTATTATTCATTCGAAAATTAATTTAAGTTACTAAAGACTAATTCATTCACTCTGCTTCTGCCTAAACTTGAACTGAATTGAATACCTTTTTGAAACTCTGTTTAGATAAGTGCTTTATAATAAAGCTATTATTATTATTATTATTGTTAATATCCCCGACAGAAACAGGAATGTAAAGACACCAGTGCTGTAGTTATCTATTGCCCTGCTCTGTTTCAGGTGCTGTATGATGGACTTTGTCCCATATGTGTGACAGAGATTAGGTTCCTCCAGTTTCTGCAGAGAAACCAGCCTCAGAAAGTGGATTTTATTGATATCGCACTGCCGGGCTATGAAGGAGGGAAATATAAGGACGTCAGCTATGAGATGGCCATGGAGGAAATGCATGTGATTGATGAGAAAGATGAGGTAAAGTCACATTCCTCCGAGTTCATTAAGACTGTAAAATGTATGTCTGTTATATCAAGTTGCAGTTCTGCAGATTAGTGGTAATGTAAAATTTTGTGTAAAAGTCTATGTACTTGCAGGTTTACCGTGGGATTCCGGCATTTGCGGTCATGTACGGTGCCGTGGGCCTCGGTTGGTTGGGTCGCTTCATGATGTGGCCAGGTGTTCGGCCATTTATGGACAAATCCTACGCCATCTTCGCCAGGAATCGCCTGAAGTGGACCGGACGTGGCGAGGAGTGCACCTCAGGACGCTGTGAAAAGAAAACACAGTAACCCACAGAGAAAACCACTACGTTAAATAAGTTAATTAATTGTGAAGAAGAACTGGATAAAAGATCACATGGAATTTCCAGCTTAACCATTGGTAAAAAGTACCAAGACTCTGAAGGGAAATATCAGCTGCTGTATTAAATGTGTAGTGTAAACTGTGGAGACTTTGTTTATTGCTGAATGTTGTTTTGCTTTTAAAAACATTTGTCTGAAAATACACTGTCTATTTACATGATTCCTGTCCTTATTTTGTAAAATAAAGTTTTTAACTGAAGTCAAAAAGAGGAAAAGACACATTAGGACAGACTGAGGTCATTATCTATTCTCTGCACTAGATGGTAATATACAGAAGTGGCACGGAAAACATATTCAGCAAAATACAGCCTGTTTCCTGCTCATTCAAAAGCAGATATAGGAGTCAGCCACTAGATGTCACTGTAGGTCTAAAATATGATCTCCTTTAAAAGTGTTGAGTGAATTCTTTCTTACAGATCTGAGTGAAACCCATATTTAGATGTTCTGACAATACTCAAACTCACTGGATTAGCATGATGTGTTTAATCCAAATGAGTCTGTGTAAATCTTGTCTTTGAGCTGGACGGACAGATTGACACTAGTGTCTCGTGTGAGCATGTTTAACAATACTCTGCAGAACAGCATGTGCTCGTGACAGATCATGAGCTGTGGCTACAAGACACCAGCGTTTACAAAAAACAGCCTGAGAAATCACACTTTTCAGGTTTGTTTACACTTGACTTTAAAAAAAAAACTTCTACGGCAGCAATCTTTAAAGAATTCCATGTATTTTAAGCATATGGGTTTAAAAGTGGCCTCTTCATTCACCTGCACTCAATTACATTATAATTACAGGGAAGTATATTTATTTTATATGTTTCTGAGCTTTTTCATGATGTCTTGTGATATATCAGCTAATTTTAGTGTTAGTACCTTGTAATGACTCAATATGTACTGAGTTCATGTAAAAGTACTGATTATATAGTTTAATTTGACCTACTCCTAAGAGCAGTTTCCTAAAAAAAAAAAGTATTTACTTGCAATTTCATACGAACAAAATATTGACATTGTCAGTGCACATGGTTTCGCAGAAAGTGCGTCAGAGCTGTGTCTGTTTTAGAGGTGTGTGCGTGTCTGCGTGTGTGCGTGCGTGCCTGCGTGTGATCATGTGATGTCACGGAAGAAGCTGCGAACATCAGTCCACTGAGACCCTCAAGCTGTCAACCCCCCCCCCACCCCTCCCTAATTTTAGATCTGTGCTTCCAGTGCAGCAGAGACAACACATGACCTTAAGCCTGTGTGGTTGTACAGAGCATTGGCCAAGCTGCACCACCCCCCAGCTCAGCTCAACCAATAAGACTGAAGCCCTGCACCACAGAAGCATACGGTGTCAAAACATAGTAGAATTAGAGTTCCTGAAAGTTTGTTGTGTTGTACTAGACCTTCTAAGGACAGGAAGTTGGTTGAAGGGGAATTGTAAAGGAAGAAGAAGTAGGTGTTGTGTTTCAGGTAAATCTACAGCGAATATATTGTTATCAGGTGTTTTGTGTCAAGGTTAGAGGAGCTGCAGTAAGTAAGCTACTTGGGTTCATGACCTTCCCCTACTTACATGGAAAACAACCAGAGTAGATGTTTGCACACCTAAGCTGCTTTCCTTTCTTTCTGTGAACGCTTTAGAGAAACACTTTGTCTGAGTGTGCAAAGATTGGTTATTTGAAAAAAAAGCACTTTTTTTTTTTTAAAGGTGAATGGTGCATTTATTCTGTTAGAGGCATGAGAGCAACTAAGCTGTCTGTGTTCGCAAATATTTCACGTTATAGACGTAAATCTTTTGACAGAAGGTAGAGTTGTTTACAGAGTGTAGCATGATATATTTACCCTATGGTTTCATGTTACATTCCAGAAGAGACAGTTCTCGGAAACCGTGGATTTGTTAGGCTGTTGTGGAAAGATCTTTGAACTCAGTGTGATCAGCTCAAGCATTCCTTTAAGTGGGATTTGTTTATAGAGGAGACAATGTCCTTACTGTTCCCCAAGGAGATTGTGTTTTGAACCATTGTTTCAGTATATTTACGTTGATATAACTTTCGTGCATTTTTGTGCGTAAGCAACTGACATTTCTGGTGATTTCAGTCTATTGAGACTGAAATATCAAATGTTTGAGCGATTTCCATGATTTTCATAGTCCCCCGAGGATAAATGCTGATCCATTGGAAAACATCTTAGTGACTGAATGAAATTTAAAGGCCTTAGACCACAGGATACATTTTTTATTAGTCGACTTTTTAACTTATTCAGTAAATATGTCAACAGATAGAGATTTTGTACGATCAGGTTCCCTAGAGAGAGATTCTCTGATTCACCTTTGATTCCCTGACCTTTACATCAATAATGTCAAAAACTAAATGACATTCCCTTTAACCTCAGCTATACCTTCATGAAGATGGGGACATGCAAGTTTGACAACAAGTAACTTAAAAGTCGGTTTCTTGAGATGCTTATGAAACGAACCGCGCTGTGACAAAAGTCTGTCAAACTTGGGACAATGGGGATCAAGGTGGTGAAGTCTAACAGACATACGTGTACTTGGAACAAGTATATATTCACTTTTGGTGTGTACATCCATCACAAGTATATATTCTCTTTTGGTGTGTACATCCATCTCAAGTTAGATCTTAGATTTCACTTAAATTGAGCATGTTTGTAGCTAAGAAGATAAACATCGTACCATCAACATGCCGGTGTTGTCATTGTGAGCGCGTTCTCATGTTGATGTTTGTCATTAGCTGAGGGTGAAACCTCCCGGAGGCTTTATCTCTATCTTGTTTTAATGTGTTTCCTTTTTTGTTTGTTTTCTTCTAGCTTCTTGTGAGTATGCTTCAACAGCCTAAATCAATGACGGAACAAGAGTGACATTTGGACTTTGATTGATTGATCAGGGTCCTTCTGCACCGACATGTGTCCGAGTTCTGCCAACAGGACGCTGAGATTATACTACACAATCAGGCACCTCATGAGCCTTCTCAGGAAGCACCCTCGTCTCGCCAAAACCTCGCTCCCCTTGGACCTGTACAGATATTCACTGCTGTCACCCCCTTATCCTTCCAGATTCACGAGAAAAGCCACGTTTAGAAAATTAAACCACAGTGATCCAGGATCTGCTGCTCACGGCTTCAAACATCCACAGGTTGTGCGTTTTTACTCTTCTTCTAATAGGGATGTATTCAAAGCTGAAGCTCCCATTGGGATCTTTGAGGAGGCACAGAGCAGCGTTCATTGGAATTCACTTGGAGGACGTCTTGGACGATCATTTAATCGACTGTCCGCACACATTAACAACTACTTCAAGAGAAAGGACATCGTACCTCTAACTGCAAATGCCGGTCTTGTTGCCACAACTCCGGAATTTCTTGGCAGGTCACAGAGGCGCAGTCTGAGTCAACGAGGAGCCAGAGAGAAAAGTTTCTCTGAGGACAAAGACACCCCACAGGTACGTGAATGCAAAAACCCACAGGAGACCTCAGTAACAAGTCCTTCAACCCAGGAAATGTCTGCACTGCAATTATTTCACATCAGCTCTTTGGCAACTAGATTCGGAGAGAGCTACAGTTACGTCGCTAATCACATTAACTCCGTCTTTTCCCAGGGTTCTGCAAAAGTGGAATTAGAGGAGAATGGGAAAATGTCTCTCACCTTAGGGTCAAACAGGAGACAGAGGAGAAGGAAAATGTCAAGCACTTGCATTGTAAACTCTAATGAAGTGAAATCGAGTGCTGAGCAGGCAACAGTTGAATCTAAAGATTTCCCCAGCAGCTGGGACGAGGGCTACCTCCACTTTGCGAGACACATCAATAAGTACTTTGGTGCAAAGGTGTCAGATGAGGTTCGGAGCAGGATAAAGGAACTTCCTGTGGAAAATACTTCTCAACGTTCAACACAGTCTACCTCACAAACTCAAGGTGCCACGTCACGACTGAAGCAGGAAGATCCCACCACCACTAAAACTGGAGGCCTTTTCCACAGCAGCCACGTCACAACAAACTTCGGGGAGAACTATTTCCAAACGGCCAGTCACATCAACCAGTATTTTAAGGGTCAAAGTGAACTGGATGAGGAATCTGATGGAAAACGTACATCAGTGGATTCAGGATCTGAAACCTCTGAGAGACTCGGAAAGCCTGTAACTTTATTGGATTTCCTTCGCCACCCGACAAGTGCCATCCCTGACTTCCTCGGAGCTTACCTAAAACTGGGCCCCTTGACCCAAACTCATACGCCCAAACCTGCCATGACTTCACCGGGGGCAATATTAAATAAAAAGGTGAGTTGACGTTAAGAGATTTCACATTTATCAAGGTCATGAGAAATTGAAAATAGAAAAAGAAGATGATGAAACTATACTTTATGTCCCTGATGTGTTTAATTAACCTAATCTCAATCTGCAAGCTGTAGCAGGATTGAAAAAAAAACTGAAATTACAACTGAATTATCACAAAATTATAACTTTCTTTTCAACTATTAGTTTATTCTTGTAATGTTTTTTTCAATATGGTCCTAATACTCTGTCGTTGTTAAAGAAGCTAAAACTAAATCAAACTAAAACAGCACATAACACATGGTTGTCGCTGTCAGCTCGTCTTGAGTCGGAGGCAGGTGGAGGAAATCACATGTGGGTTGATTGGCAGTCTGGGACTGGCTTCATCTCCAGGGGCTCTGGTCGCCTGTGTGGAGGCGCTCAACGAACACCTCATCCGTTTCCCTTCATGCAAAGCTTTAATGTGGCAGGTCTGTGGGATGTGAAACAATCACATTTCTGAGTTTGTATCCCAGTGAATGAGTTTTTAAAGATGATCTTATGTTTCCAGGACAAAACTGCAGTCACACTGTTGAGAAAAAGACGAAGCTACCGGGACGACCATGTTCTTCAAAGCGCCTTGAGAGAAACCTTGGCTCTGATTGGATATGTGGAGCCAGTCAAAGGTTGCGGCATTAGGGTGCTCTCGATCGATGGCGGTGGCACAAGGTATACATTTTATTTATCATTTTTATTATTATTATAAATTAATTATTTTCCTTCCATGATATATACAAAATATATGCAACTCACAATTATTTTCATTATCATTTTCACTCATTTTCTTAGATTATTGATGAACATTTTTTTTTTTTTTAAGTAAAACTCACATAATAAGGTGAAGATTATTTCTCAGGTCATGTACTTAAGTAAAAGTTGCAGCAAAACAATTCAAAAGTCATGCATCAAAAATGTTCTAAAGAGCCAAAGATTTTGCATCAAAATGTACTTACAGTGCCACATACAATAAAAGAGTTCATCATGAAGAACAGTAGAAAGACCAATAGATCCATTTCAGAATATTGTGTATTATATTATGGATTAATTATAGTCAGTACATCACTTTAATGTTGATGCAATAGATGGAGGACACGTGTCCACTTTCTCCCAATATCCAGAAATGAAGCCAAAATAAAATATAAGTTGTGAACGCTGTCATCTCACGTCGATGACTTTGGAGCCGTGGTATTAAACTTATTAACTTATCAAATCCAAACTTGCTGGAAAATGAACACTTGAACACATCACATATCAGTGTGATGTCAGAACTACCAAACAGACTTTTAAGTTTGATCTGTGTCACACCCACTAACACAGAGGATTATCCACACTTCAGTCAGCCACCAGGTGGCGATCGAGACCCTCTGGCCTCACTTGAGCAGAGCAGTTATGTTTTCCATGTCAGTGTTTGATGCTGGTAAACCTGGAGATCACTTATAGAGCCGGAGCTTGTTCATTTCTTTAAACAGGATTTATTTGTTGATTATTCGTTGTATTATTGATCAAAACTTGCAAAGTAATGAGTAAATAATATAATATAATAAATAAAGTGAAAAATGATTGATGATCATATTAGTAGCTAAATTAATTTCTCTCAGCTCAACTCAGAACCTTGATAAAAATGATCTCTTTGCTCTGAGCCGCTTACAACTAAACATATTTTAAGTCATGACCAAAATACCAATGTAACACAGAGCACACGTCATAATGTGTGTGTTCTTGTATTCCTGGGTTTTGTCTTTGCATTGTGCAGAGGTGTGGTGCCTCTGCAGGTGTTGAAGCTACTGGAAGAAGAAACAGGCAGAAAGATCCACCAGCTGTTTGACTACATCTGTGGAGTGAGCACAGGTGACAAAAATAAAAATAAAAAATGATGTTGTTCTCAGATGCATCTCCAAACTGAGCCAGTCTGGAATGTATCATGTTGTGTCTCTCTTCTGTCTCTGCATGTGTTTGTTAAAGGGGCCGTTCTGGCCTTCATGCTGGGCCTGGCTCAGTTTTCCCTGGAGGAGTGTAACGACATGTATCGGCGATTTGGCTCCGAAGTGTTTCGTCAGAACCCGCTGGTCGGCACCATGAAGATGGGCTGGACTCACTCCTACTACAACACTGAGACGTGGGAGACAATATTACGGTATAGGATCAAACAACAATATACATATGCTTCACTGAAGGTTTTGCTTTGGATGAGAGAAATGTTTCCTAAAGACTAAACAAGTGATAGTTACTGATGTCTGCTACTTGTCAGTAGTGATGGAACCTCACAAAGCATTGAAGGATTGAACTACATCACTTTTGTGGGCCTCCCCCCCCCCCCCCCAGTTCTGTTGCAGCGTAATTTTGCATTTGTTGTGACTTTTCGCATTGCACGTGTCGTCAGATTGGTGAAGTTGTGTTCTTAATTTGCCAGTGTTTTCTCTCTTTACAGTGCGTTGAGCTCTCTCGGCCGTCGTAAGACTTAACAAATAAGACCACGATACATTCTGCTCCGGCTGAATGTTCTGATTTATCCTGTTTCAGAGAAAAGCTGGGAAATAAAGTTCTTATTAAAACAGCCAGAGATGAGTTGAGCCCAAAGGTAAGAACACAGTCACCACTACAGTTAATTATATGACCACAGCGACACTGATACAACCGGATTAACGACTACTGCATTAGTGGTTTTAATTATTAGAGTCTGAGTTACATGTTTACAAAGGTGTTGCTGGTATCTGCTAAAGGTTTCTGCAGTGAGTGCAGTGGTTAACTGGGGCACCAGTCCAAAGGCTTTTGTCTTCCGCAACTACAACCACACACCTGGCTCTCTCAGCCGCTACGCAGGAGGCTCAGGATACCAGATGTGGGAGGCGGTCAGAGCGTCATCAGCTGCCCCGGGATACTTCACGGAATTCACCTTGCAAAGTGACATTCACCAGGTAGGAAACTACAGTCGTCCCTGATCGGTTCAAATGTGTTGTTTTGTTTGTGATGCCTCAAACTAAAGCAGTCGAAAAGCAGAGTGGATCATTATGAACTAAATCCTGCAGATCTATTTCTGTATGTTTTTTTATAGGATGGAGGAATCCTCCTGAACAACCCCTGTGCCTTGGCCGTCCACGAGAGCCGTCTGCTGTGGCCCAACCAGCCCTTCCAGTGTGTGCTGTCCCTCGGCACCGGTCGCTATGACAATGCTAAGAGGGGCCCCGCCACCTCCACCAGCCTGAGGGCCAAAATCAGCAACCTGATCTGCAGCGCCACAGACACCGAAGGGGTCCACACCCTTTTGGACGACCTGCTTGCCCCAGACGTCTACTTCCGCTTCAACCCCATGCTGAGTGCATTGGTGTCGCTGGACGAGAGCCGGCCGGGCGCCATGAACCAGCTGCAGAGAGACACCCAGACCTACCTGGAGAGAAACCGGCCAAAATTGGCGAGGCTCTGTTTGGTGCTTGGGGCAGAGCGGTCGGCTGTGAGCAGAACTAAAGACTGGATGAGTGAGCGGGCCTGGGAGATGAAACAGAGATGGGTGTGAGGAGGAACAAGGCAAATCTACCAGAAGATGCATATTCTTCTGTGCAGGTGGAAACATACACAGAAACACGTCAAGGTGCACCAACACCGATCAGCTGCAACATTAAAACCTCTTACCTGTTTTAATGTTTTCAATTTTGCTGTCTGTTTATCTGTAAGCAAGATTAAGGAAAAAAACAACCAAACAGATTTCAGTGAAACTGGGTGGAACGATGTGGTAAAGAGTCGGGGAAGAGCCCATTACATTTTGATGCGGAACCAGGAATTATTTTCATTTTCTTCAACACTGTGAAGATTAGATTGTATTTTAATGATAACTATTTTCACTGTATAAAAGATAAATTCAATTTTGTCAACAGGTTTTACATCTGTAAAACATTTTGTCTGACTTTTTGACGTAGACGCACAAAACTAATATGCACATTAATAACGTAAGCACTCTCATGCACTTTGTTTGAAAAGCTTTGTGCAAGTTTCATATGTGAAACTGTTTATTTGACACAACTATAACTGTATTTCTCAGAGTTGTTGACTTTTATATAAGATATAAACTATGCACCAATATGTTTTTTGTATAATATTGTACAATTGTATCAATATTTATCTACAATAAATGAATATTTATTAAGACTTTTTCACTTTTTCAAAAAAAACTAAATCCTAAATCACCTCAATCTTGACAAATGATTTATCAATGAACCCCTCCAGTCACCAGGAGGTGATGGGTTAAATCCCCTCTCGTGTGTGTGGAAGCTGTGCCCTCCCTGTCCACAATAGACTGACTTTGTTCCAGACAGAAACAGCTTTGTGAGGGAGAGTGTGCGTTCGTGCCAGCCAGAGTGAAGATACAAGGTCAGTAACCCGCCCCCGTCCAGCACACTGACACTCCGACAACATTCAAAAAGAAAGTTAATTTTATTTCTTTTATGCAACATGAAGTTCACTGTTGCCAGACACTTGCCTGATGACATTTTTAATCTAGTTCACCAACTTCTGCATGACTCATCAGCTCAGTTTCACTTCACCCTCCCGTCACAGTGGAGATGACGTTATATTTATGTTTGGATTTCACAATGGATTTATTATAACAGGCTCTCGGGCCCTGTTTACCAGGCGTGTGACCCGAGCTCTCAGGCCCACATGAGCCTCTGTTATCTTATCTCTCATCTGCTTTAAAAATGACAGAGGCACAAATGTCCCCAAACACAGATGCTGCAGGAAAAGTGATGCTCTGCTCGGAGACGTGGTGAATCTACGCTGACGCTGGATGAGTGGGAGTGCTGCTTTGACTGCAACGAGAGGGACGGAGAACGTTCACAGGTAGGAACGCAAACATTCATCATTTCCCTAAAGTGCACAGTGTGTCAGCATGTTAATACACTGCAGGCCTTCCAGCTGATGTTCAAGAGAGCGTGGATGGAAGTCATGGGCTTCATGATGTCACAGTCTGAGCTGAGAAGTGGGACGGGTCCACAACTGCATCAGCAGATTTATGAGTCAACATACACCTGCCACTGAGACGACTGGCTGGGATTCAAATCATTTTAATGTGGCAATGTTGTGATGACACATGCAGTGTATTCAACTTATTTATATATTCAGACATTTTAAGCTTCACATAATTCTGTATTTATTCCCACACCAGACACTCAACTGTGCTGATGTTGGTTGATCCAACACTTTTGCTCGACTCTCAACAAGTTTTTTATGACTTGCCGTGAAACTTTGTTCAGACTTGTTCACCAGAGGTCAAATACTTTAGTTATCTAATGTTTCCTTGCAGTGGGACTCTGAGGTTAGCGTTCAGGTTAAATTAAATTAATTGTTTTGACAACTATTAGATTGAGGCAATGAAATCTGGTTCTGAAGTTCATGTTCCCCTCAGGATCAGTTGAAATAACTCTTATGATGCCTTTATATTTTATATAGCCTCTCTACTGCTGATGATCTTATTATTACTACTTTAAAGACTCAGTGTGTAAGATTTCGGTGAAAGGGATCTATTGGCACAAATTGAATAAAAAATAATCCTCATGATGTTTTCACTGGCGCGTAGTGAATGCTCCTCTAGGTACAAGATGTGTTTGAGTGCATGTTGCAGTAGGTTACTGTCATCTCACCATGCAGTCAGAATCATGGTGCTCAATGGTAAAGTTTCAATCGCTGAGTTTCCTGCTCACCAGGAGTTTCTCTCCAGCCTCTTCTTCTGGTCTCCCTGATGCAGTGACATCACAGAACAGATGATAGGTGCTCAGGGTCTGAATGGACATTTTGTGCATTGGACCCTCCCTCCCACGAACCATCTGCTTTTTCCCCAGCCCTGGGCACACACGTGCCAAAGGAGACCCGCGAGCATAGAGACCTTCTTGTCGTCACTGAGCTGGCTCTGTCCGCCTCTCTGCCTCTACACTGTGCAATCTGGTGCATGGCACTGATCGCTGCTCACTCACCCAGGCCTCAGTCCCATGTAAGGGGAGAAAAGCCCATTCTGAGAGCCAAGTAGTTCGACATACCCCCTTCTGCTTCTGTTTTCTGTGTGAGACACGTCAACTTGTGTTTCAGACGTTCAGAGCGGATCAGGGCCAGAGGATACAGAGCGTCAGCCACCGAGCTCTGGGAGTCTTGTGGGTTTACGTCATGAGAGCTCTGATACTGCTCAAGACAAGAAATCATTTCCATATTGACCAGGAATGCATTCATACAAACTTCCCATTTTTAAAACAAATCATTAGACTTGTTAATATAACTTTTAGGCGATGCCACCTTATTTTACCCGTACCTCCCTCAACAAGCTTTTGTTCAGCCCATGTGCTGGCCTGCATATCCGTCCCTGTGTGGATGCCAGAGAGCCCACACGGGTCAGACTGCCGTGAGATGGCTTTTGTCTCCCACAAATACAGCTTCTCCTGCGTCTCTGGCTTTGAAAAGAGAACTGCCTCTTTCCACCCCTGTAAGATTCTCTGAGCTGAATGGAAATGACCTTTCCCTCCTATGAGGATATCCACGTGAATGGCCGAGTGCAAAAAAAAAGAAAACAGTGTGTAACAAAAACAGTTTTGTTATTTAAAAGAAATTAAAACGTGTGGAGGGAGCTGTCTTTAAGGTTGGATATTTCCCTCTTTCAGAGCTATGGAGTCTTGTAACTTGATATTTTTCACATGTAAAATTCATACGAGAGAAACAAACACGTCTTTCATGCTATTTCCCAGATCTCTCCCGTCTACAACAATGAGAGCCCACAATTTGATGTCATCAAAACCAACAGGAATGCAAATTGCACATAATATGGGTTGTTGTGTGGTTTCATGTGGCCCAAGCCAGTGTGATGTCTCAGCTCACACTGGACTCTGTCAAAGCAAACATTATGAGAGACACAAACCAGGCTGGTGAAATATATCATCTGTATTTCTCAGTCAAAACTCATTTGTCGTGTTGTGTGATTGTTACGACAAACTTTGTGACTGTGCTCGATGAAAAATGGATTGTTGAGAGTTATGAGAGCTCGGCCAGAACAGTGAAGTGCGGTGGGTGAGGTGTAGGAGGTGTATGATGCCCATTCATTATTCATGAGATGGGTGGGCAGAGCGTAAGTGGCAGCGACTGAAAGAAACTCTATTACTGAAGTGCATCAACTCCTCTAGGGCTCTTGACCTGATATCTGAAAGAACGGGACACTGATCGATAAACTGCACCAACCTGAATCATTTGCGGAGGAAAATCACTGGAATTATCGATGAACCGCGGACGCACAGAGATGAGGAGGAGGGAGTCCTGATTTAACTTTGCATGACAGAGGTGAGGATTGAATTGTTTATGATTCATGGTTTGTTGCATATTTATAGGAATAATGAGATCAACAGGTTCAAAGATTTTAAAAAGAGAGAATTGATGAATTAATTTCTGACAGTTTGCTCCCGTTCACTCATGTGAGCCGGAGACACAGTTTAGTCAACTGATCTTATGATTGAGCACAGTGAAACTAAAGAAATATAACTTAGTAAGACTTTTAAAAAATACAAAATTGATCAACTGAGGAACTGAATGATCAACTATAAAATTACAACTACGCATAAGAAAATGTCAGACAGTTAATTCTGAATCAAATACATTTTTTACAAAGTGATTTTTGCAGTTGAGACCTTGGCCGTTTGAGATTCTTCATAATTAGTTGCGAATAAAAATGACTTGAGTATTTTTCACGTCCATTCAAATACTATAATTCTTAGATACTTTTACTTGAGTATTTTCACTTTTTACTTATACTCTAATACACTGCAGAGGGAGATTGTTTCATTTTATTTGTTTGGCAGTTATCATTACTTTATAAAATACAATGCATTTTTATATATTAAATGATTTATACATTAAATTAACAGCAATGACTTACAAAGCCTGGTTTTCCCTTCAGACCATTATCTCACATTTTATTAATCTTTACTTTAATTCACTAGAAATATCTACAGAATATTTCCACCAGTGTGAAATGTTTACTGTTGTCAGGTGGACGTCTTGAGAACATATCAGTAAAATCTGTTCAATACAATCATTCAGTGTTTTGTCCTGGAATTGTCGATGTTTTCTTTTTCTTCTCATATATTCTAAGAACAGGAGAACTGGTGACTGGGAACACTGGAATAAATGAACTGTGAAGATGGTGACACTGGTGGAACCAGCGCTGCTGCTGCTGCTGTTATGGCAGAATGTTTGGGCTTTGGACGTCCCTCTGGAAAGTAAGACTGTAACTTCACTTTCTAACGAGAGATGTGTAGATTAACCTTCTTTTCTAGGAAATAAAGCTGATTTGTTTCTCTGCCTGCAGTCAGACAACCCCCGACCATTATAAAGCAGTCAATGAAGGAGCATATTGTTGACCCTAAAGACACCATGGTCATCGAGTGTGAAGCCAAAGGAAACCCTCATCCAATGTAAGAGCGTACGCAGTTCTTTCTTAAAGCTGACGTCAATATCTGCAAACAGCTTCCCTGTATTCTCTGTCCTGCTTCATACTTTCTGCTCACTCATGAAGTTTCTCCTGGAGGCGTGATGGGAAGTACTTCAACGTGGCCCGTGACTCTCAGACATCAATGCGCAGGCGCTCAGGGACGCTGGACATCTACGCCTGGAACAATCCAGAACAGTATGAGGCAGAGTATCAGTGCATTGCCTCCAATGAGTACGGGTCTGCTTACTCCAACAAGATCAGGCTGCAGCTCTACAGTAAGTTCAGAACTGGGACTGTTTGAGAATCAGCACTAACAGTGACCTTGGTGTGAGGATGTGACTCAGTCAATATGTCACAATGAATAAAATCTTTTTTAACGAAGCAGAGATTATTAAATTTTGTCAAAATATCTTCTATATCCTTTAATACATACAAAGAAACCACATGATAATTTCTTATACTTTTACAGCACCTTATTTCAGAATCCAGCGCCATTACTCTTTGTAAAGTAAATCTTTAAATGTTAGAGGAAGTCACAATGACAAAGAGATACTCAGAAATACAGGGGTATAAGGCCAGTTATAGAGTGTTGTAAGACGAGAACACATTTCAAGTTTGCAGCAGTTCTGGGTCAAAATGTTACTTATTACTTACTGATCCCTATTTTGACTCTTGCTGCTGTAATATTGCAAATTAGCCCCTTGTGGGACTAATAAAGGTTTATCTTATTTTTGTGTGTTTGTGCAGGAGCTCCTGTGTGGCCGAGGGAGATTCTGGAGCCTGTGGTGGTCAGCGCTGGTTTGCCTCTGGTCTTGTCCTGTGACCCTCCACCTGGACCCCCTAAACCTGCAACCTACTGGATGTCCAGCTGTAAGTTTCTCTAAAGCGTCTGATACCTGAAGATTAACTGGTTTAAAGTATCTGATCCAAACAGACCAGGCAGCATCTCATTGATCTACAAACTATCTTGAATCTCAACACCTTGTTTCATCTCAGGCTCATACGCGAGACCTTTCAACTGGCCAATCCAGACAGCGTTCCCCACCATGCAGGCTGTGCGGCAGGACCGCAGGGTTTCCATGGGAGTCAACGGAGATCTATACTTCTCTAACGTCCTGTTTAATGACTCTAACGCTGATTACTGCTGTAACGCCCGTTTCCCCTACAAGAACATCATCCAGCAGAAGATGCCCGTGGTTGTTAAAGTGCTTACGAGTGAGTATGATGTTTTCCTGATGTTTTATGATCGTGTGTTCTGGATGACTCCTTGAATCTCAGAAAGATTTTCATCGCTGGTCCCATTCACCCTTCTCACCTGAACCTTTCTAATTGTGGCCAGTGTGTTCCTCTATTTTCCTGCGTTAACTGTTGTCGGACAGGTTTTGTGACTGTGTGTGTGTGTGTGTGTGACTGGTGTGTTGTGGTTGGTTCTCTGCCCCTCAGCTCGAACAGTGGCCGAGGCTGCCCCCACCTGGCTGTCTCCCACCGGCTCGTCCAGCTCCATACTGGTCCTGCAAGGGGAGGAACTTCTCCTGGAGTGTATCGCTGCAGGAGTGTGAGTGTAGACAAGTTTGATGTACTCAGTGATAGATTCTGCTCTCTTCATCCTGTGTAAAACCTTGTTTGTCATCCTCAAGGCCGACTCCTCACATTACCTGGGTCAAGGACGGTGACAGCCTGACAGTGACACCTCGCATGAAATTAAAGAACTTCAACAAGATGATTCAAATTCAGAAGGCGTCGTTTGAGGACGTCGGTGAATACACGTGCACTGCCACCAATAAGGTCGGCTACATTGTGCACACAATAACCGTCAGGGTCAAAGGTGAGATGCACCTTCAACTGAGAGATTCAGTTCTTTATTTTATTACTGCTCATTAACCTTCAAACTACTTCCATACTTGCATTTGAAAGCGGCTCCATTCTGGTTGGAGAAGCCCAGGGATTTGGTTTTGGCTCCTGAGGAAAATGGACGTTTGGTTTGTCGCTCTGACGGGGCCCCTCGTCCCTCAGTCTCCTGGTTCATCAACGGGGAACCAATTGAAAGTAAGTTTTTATAAGGTCATCAAAAAGTGTGACAAAATGTTTTTAATGATATTTATGCTGCTGTGGTTTTTCTTTGTCTGAGTGTGTGTTTATGTGTTTCCAGATGATACACCACAGCCTAACAGACAAGTGTCTGGAGACACACTGAGCTTCCGCAGTGTGACCGCTGCAAACACAGCTGTCTACCAGTGCAATGCCTCAAACCAGTATGGATACTTACTGGCAAACGCTTTTGTCAATGTGCTACGTAAGTCACCGCCGTGTCCTTTGTATGAAGTATAAAGTATAAAGTGATCAATTTTAAAAAGTTGCACTAATTTCTCAATGAATCCATTTGTCCAACAAACGAAAATAAATATACAATGGTTTTGATTATCAGCTAAAAAGGAACAAGTCAAAAACTATAAATTCATGATAAGATTAGTTAATAATGGATTGATGATGATGCTGTTGTTATTCAGTTTTGTTTGTTTTGCACCAAAACACAACACACATGATCTCAAATCTTTATTATAAGATCGAGAACTCATCATTTCCTCCAGATGCAACACCACGAATCCTCGCGCCGAGGAATGAACTCATCAAGGTGATAGAGGGAAGTCGTGCTTTCTTAGATTGCCGCTATTTTGGTTCTCCAGTGCCTGACTTACGATGGTAAGAACAAGCTGACATTTACAACTAAAGAGTGAGTACACAGTGTGTATTTATGTACTGTGTGTTTATGGATCTGTTCACACAACAGGTCTAAATATGGACAGGGAAATCTGGAGGGAAATCGCTTTAAGACCCACGGTAACGGGACCCTGGAGATCAAGCATGTCCGGATAGAGGACCAGGGAACTTACCTGTGTGTCATCAGCAACATCGCCGGACGAGATGAAAGTCAAGTCCGAATAGAGGTCAAAGGTCAGCATCACATTGTCCCACACTATAACTCTTTTGAATTATGAATGAAACTTGACACAAATCCACCTCGGTTCTTCTCAGAGCCCACATTAATTGTTAAGAGACCACAGAGTATGAAAGTGATCCGTGGAAGCGACGTGCGATTCGAGTGTGGGGTGAAAGCAGACGTCAGCACTCCTGTAGAAACCAGCTGGATGAAAGACAAAAAGCTGCTCCGTCTTGGCTGGAGGTGAGTCCTTTTTCAAACGTCATAAATATGCTCCATTGTTTTGTTATAAAGATCCATGAAATCAGTGACCACACGGAGAGAAATCTACCGAGTTTTGTGGAAATTCGTCCAATAGTTTCTGCATAATACAGATAAAAACAAACCAACTAACTTACTAGAATAAAGAAATCCCCTTAAATTCAATCAAGCTGCACCACATGTCACACTCTCAAAAATATCAGTCCACTGAGTATGTCAGATTTTCTTTTTTATCAAGACCCAGGATTTATTCTCTTGGAATTTGTTAAAAATGTCAAAAACATTCAATCTTGCATAAATTTTCTGTGTCACGTGTACCATCCTTCCAGGTTTTGTGGAAATTTGCATTTTGGTTTTTGTATAATCCTGTTGACAAACCAACCAACACACAAACTGGAATTGCGTCCAATAGAGGGCATACTTCTGCCTCATCCAATTCAATCAAGCTGCACCAAACTTCACACACTAGAGAATATCACTCCCCTAAAAATTATTCCCTTGGAAATCTGTAAAAAAAAAATAAAAAAAACATCCTGATCCATTCTTCCACCAAGTTTCATGGAAAGTTGCTTTTGTCATAGTCAAGTAATAAATCACATATAAACATGTTTTCACCAGATCTCCCATGTTACTCACTGAAACTCTGTCTCTCAGAATCTCCCTGGACGAATCAAATCTGGTCATCACTAATGTAAACCGAGGCGATGAGGGTGATTACACCTGCATCATCAAGAGTGAGCTGGACCAGAAATCTGCCTCAGCACGTCTGATGGTGATGGGTATGACACGTGTGAAACAGGAGATATTTTCCCATGCAGTGTGTTAGGTTTTTTAATTCTTCATGCTTTTACATGTGTAGACCGTCCTGATCCGCCCACTAACCTGGAGTTGTCGGATCCATATGAGCGCAGCGTCAGACTCAGCTGGGTTCCTGGGGACAGTAACCACAACCCCATCACAGGTAGGGGCTGCAAAACTAAATATACTCACAGGAATAAAAGCATTGTCGTTTTAAGAGAACGTGTGTGTTGCTCTTTTACAGAGTACTTAGTGCAGTATGACGATGATGACTGGTTACCAGGGAAGTGGAGAAACCTGTCTACATACCCAGGAAACCTCAACTCTGTCATTCTGCAACTGGCACCTTTCACCTACTACGAGTTCAGGGTCATCGCTATTAATGAAATTGGACTGAGTCGCCCTAGTCGTCCGTCTACGCGCTTCCAGAGCAGCGGTGCACGTGGGTTTGATGCTCCTGATGCACTTTTGTTGTCAGAGATAATTGACTGTAAGCTAGGAAACAGAGATATGAGTATATATTTATATATTTTGGGAAACATGAAGATTTTTTGTCCCACTAAAGATTGACAAAATTCAGATTTTTTGGGTGTTGAATATGAAGCTAGCATACAAACACTGGAAAACAGCCAGACTGCACCTCCATCACCTCTTAAGATGGCTAACTCAAACATCTTGATTCTGTTACTCTATCTGTCTCAATATAATAATTATATATATATATATATTACAAAAAAAATTGTTAATTTTATTATTAGTATTAGCTATCTTTAATTCACTGCTCAAATCATTTTATAGGAACGCATTTTTAACATGAGATTTGTAACTCTGGTACTACTTTGCTGTTTTAACTCCTTTATTCCTCTAATCTTACTTTTATTGCAACTACATTTTATGTAGTTTTTTAAATATGACAGCTTCTGACTCTGCTGCCTATGAGAGTAGTAATGACATCTGGTCTACTGAGCGGGCCACATGGCTTTCATAGCACTGCCATACAAGCCAGTAGCCAGTCAGACCAAGTGCTATACAAATAGAGTTATTATTATTAATAATTATAATTTTGTTATGATTATATTAATATGTGTCAAGCCATTTTCAGAAATCACCGCCAGAGGATGTTTGAAAAATGAAACAAGCCCATATTTCAGATTAAGGTCATCGTGATTTAATGGAGCCAATTGTAGTTAATGACATAATGGACAATCATTAGGTTGTTTTGGTGCCGACAATTATGACCTCACACAGCGTCCAATGTGTGTATGCACTCACCTGCAAAATCCAGAGTTTTTTTCAAATCGTGTGCAAATCACCTTGTATGGTGTATGAGCAGATTAAAGAATCAATGTTGTAGAAACATGAGCTTTACAGGTGTTGGTAGGTGGATTTGTTTCCATTTGTGTTGGTAGGTGGATTTTGTTTTATGTTAAGCTAAGGCTCCTTATGAGTCGTTTATTTATCATACAGACGTGAGAGTGGTATTGATCCTATTAGGCGTTTTTCCCCAAATAACAAACTATTAGTTTTTTTTGTTCTGTACAGCCCCAGATGTCATCCCGAAGAATCTGAAGGGTGTGGGTACATGGAGGAACAACATGGAGATCAGCTGGGAGGTAAGAGGAACTGAACCCATGAAAGACCTTCATATGTGTCTTGACTAATCTTTTTCTGTTGAATATTTTTAATTGGTGGCATGGTGGTGAAGTGTTGAGCATATTTTACATGTTCTCCCCCGCGTCTGTGTGGTGCTCCGGCCTCCTCCCACAGTCTGAACACATGCACACTGGGGTTACATCAAATGGAGACTCTGAATTGACCATGGGTGTGAATGTGTGGGTGATTGGCTCCATTGGATGGATGGATATTTTGATTTCTGCTGTAATAAAAACCCGTGAACCACTCTTTCAGCCTCTGAGCTACAGAGAGTGGAACGGGCCTCACCTCAAGTACCTGGTGTGGTGGAGAAGGAGAGATTCTAGAGAGGAGTGGAAGAATGCCACCACCAAATGGCTGAAATACTACATCTATGATGCAGATACCTTCACTCCCTATGAGCTCAAGGTCCAGGCCGTCAATGACTTTGGGCTGGGCCCCGAGTCTCCTGTCATCATTGGTTATTCTGGGGAAGACCGTAAGTGTCTACATGCACTGAATTATAATAGACACAAATTAACAAATCTTCAGTAGGTGTTCTCAATCGCTCATGACAACTTGATTCAATTAAGGTAGAATACAAAAAGACTAGTGATCTTTCCTATCTTATCCTATCATCTTATCTGTTGTTATATGCGGCTGTGAGAAAAACTCATCCAATCATTTTATCTGTCTCGGACACAATTATTGGATCAGGATGTTTATTTGTCTGTTTTCCTGAAGGTCCCATGACTGCACCCCTGAACCTGAGAGTGTCCGACATCGAGAGCACTCAGGTGACTGTGCACTGGGACATGGTGATGAGGAACGTTATTATGGGAGAGCTGAAGGAATACAAGGTGTGTGACTTCAATATGGGATTAATAGGCAATAGTAGAAAGTGCAATACTGTGCTTCCTTGGACGATTGCTGATACATAAACTGTTCGATACACTACAGAGTTCAATCATGTAGAGTTTAACAAGGCTTAGACTGTATATAAAGTATAAATGACTCTTCTCCACTTTCTCCCTTTGTACAAAAATAAATATAAATAATAAGAAATATATATTTTGGTCAATATCCCATCCACTAACACGGAGGAAGTGTGGTTTATGACCTTTACTCCAGCCAACCTCCAAATCCACACGTTTTGTCATCCATCTTGTCCAGACATGGTTTTCTGTCATATTGTCACTTATGTTTGTTTAAGTGTTCATGTTTCTGAACATTTTGGTTTAAAGTCATGTGATTCTATAAAAACAGGATGTTAAGTCATGATCGACAGAGATCGCGATTGGTCGAGGACATTTATCTGTGGGACCTCAAACATCTACAAACGGTCTATGATTACAACGTTACGTTTTTGGTTTTAGTATGAATATGCTATAATTGTGTTTCTGACTTCATGTTATTACTGCCAGTGTGCAGGAATTCAAACTTTTCTAGAACAAATGTGAAGAGGAACGATCCAGTCCTTGATGAATACTGAGTGTGATGATTGTGACCTCTCAGGTTTACTACTGGAGGGACAGCAGCCAGCTGAGGTGGCTGCGAGTGAACAGGGCGATGAAGTCTAAAGCGTTTCCAGACAATGATCCAGAGCCTTCGGGGGTCGTCACTGGACTCTTCCCCTACAGCAACTACAAGATGTTCATAGTGGTGGCAAACAATCGCTTTGAAGGGCCACCCAGTAATAATATACACTTCTCAACACCAGAAGGAGGTAAGAAAAGTTTGTGATATAGTCAAGTGCTACCATAACAACATGAAACATGAAACATACGTTTCTTTACACCCTCGATCAAGGAAACATACCCCTGAATGAAGGTGAATAATGTTTATTTCCACATCTCACGTTAATCATCTCCTGCTGTGTTTTTGTCTGTAGTACCATCTGCTCCCAGTTCCTTCAGGATCCAACAGCGACATCTGGACAGTATTTATGTCGACTGGGACCTGCCAGCAGAACCCAACGGTGTCATCACTGGGTATTCCCTCAAGTACCAGACAGGTACACCAACCCAACACCTGGAACACACTCAAATACCTCCAGGGATTTTACCGTCCTCGTAGACTTTAATGAAGAGTTCTGCAGTCTTCCTCACACAGCACAGAAAAGGAAATAGTTTATTCTATTAAAGCTGGCAAAGTTTTTCTCATGAAACCTAAGTCTGTATTACACATAATAGCACAGTTAAATATGCACTCAGAGACCAAAGTACCATTGAAGTGTGTTCTCCAGAGGGTAATGAACGCTTGTGTATGCACTGCACTGAGCAGGTGAGGTACTTAATGGCTCAGTTGTGTTCACTCGAGCAGCATCAAGTGTTCTCCCAGCTCACAGTAGCAAACTTCTATTCTTGCACCAGTGAATGCCACCAGGGGAGAGGAGCTGCGAGTTGAGGAGTTCCCTCCAAACGTAACAAGCTTCTCAGTCCGCCGATACGACCGCTACACTCGATACAGGTTCTCTGTGGCGGCAAGAACTCAGCTCGGAATAGGGGAATGGCACATGGAGGAGTCACCCCACTACACCACTGAAAGTAATTTACTCCACGAGTCATTTTCTACCAAGTGAACGAAACGATGTTGATTTTGCTGACGGGTATATTGATATGTTTACTTGTGTGTCTCAGCGTATGCTCAGGACCAGGTGGACATCACCACTCAGGGCTGGTTCATCGGGACAATGTGCGCTGTGGCTCTCATCGTGCTCATACTTCTCATAGTCTGCTTCATCAAGAGGAGCCGAGGGGGGAAATATCCAGGTACGTTGGTGGTTCGTGGCTGGAAGTGCAAAAGATAAGTTGTTTAATCAACTAGTCGATTGAGCTCACAAAACTCTCGGGAACATGTTATCTGAAGATCGCCTCGAGATAATCCTTTCAAATATGACCCAAACTTTCACTTTGACTCACGTATTAGCTGATAAGATTTGAAAGCTCAAAGGTCACAGTGGCCTCACAAAACATGTTTCTGGCTTATTGAATATAATATTTCATAAAGGAAGTTAATGATTATTTAGATTTTGGCCAATTGTCTCGTGGACTTTAAGATTAAATGATTCGAGTTCAGTGACCCCAAATGAGTCTGGGAAAAAATTATGTAGAGTGAAATGACACTGGTTGGCAGAGGCTTAAAACCTCAGGGTGGTAGGGTTAGGGTTAGTTTTAGATTATTATTCCAGTTTCTCAAGAATGAAAATATTCTGCATTTCCAAAAATGAACATAATCACCAATATCACCATTTCAGTACGAGAAAAGAAGGACATTTCACTGGAGCCGGTGGATGACAAAGACCAAGAGGGATCATTTGATTATCGGTAAGAAGTACAGGAAGGGGCTGGTGGAAAATAAACGAAAGAAGGAACCAATTATACACATGTTATCTGAAATCGTAATTTTGTTTTCAAGTTATCAGTTCCTAATATCAGTTTTAAAAATGTGGCAAATGATGTTCTTGTGAACAAATACACATTTGAATGTTTGCATCAATTACCTGGTGAATTAAAGCTGTTCTGTGGAGTTATCAGATACAATAAAAATACATTTATATGTTTATATGTGGTGTTACGTACCGAAACACTTCAAAATTGTTCCATAAAGCTACTACTGGTCAAAACCTCCACAGGATACCTTTAATGGTGATGAAGTTTCAGCTGCATGGGTAAAAACCCATTAACAGTATTTATGGCCTTATTTATGATAACTCTTTGATCATACTTACATGAATTTCTGTTTTTTTTTCTGTGTGTGTTTGTGTATTTACCTTTTCTACCTAAACCCCTCAACTCCTCAAAACACGTCCACACTGTTCTTTTCGCACTGAACCACTCAAGGTCTCTTGAAAGGTATGAAAAGACTAAATCTTGACACGACTGACGGCTCAACTGTACAGATGCTAAATAGATGATGCAGCCTTTGTAAATAGCAGATTAAATATTAAATATTACTTATGCTTTCATCATATTGTGAATTTATGATGAATGAAGTGTGATCCATCGTCTCTTACAACGATCTTTTGTATTTTAGGATTGCTCGTGTCTCCACTCTGCCCTACCCTCGGAGGTAGGTACATGTTTATTGTGAAGCAGTGCCAAGTAAAACTGAATGATAAGGAGGAAATAAAAGATCATAAGCATCTTTTCTGTCTTCCTGCACAGTCAAAATGCACCTCTGACAACAAGCTTTTATATTTTTGCATTATTTTGTAGGGAGGAAGAAAGAGGGCTTCAGAGAGGCCAGCTGTCTATAGAGACAATGATGAAGCCATCAGAAAGTGACGACAGTCTGGTGGACTATGGAGAAGGAGGAGAGATACCATTCAATGAGGACGGCTCCTTCATCGGCCAGTACACAGGAACCAGGAGAGACGTACGGGAGCTGGACTTCGGTGGAGGCATTGAGCTTCACTCCCCGATGAACACCATCTACTCCCTGGCATGAAAAAACATCCTCCTTTCTACATTCATCCCGACTGTTTGTCCTGCAACTTCTCCATGAAACACCGTGAACTAAGAACCCGGAGGAACTGCTGGTGCTCGTGGTTTGTCTGCAGATGTGAACAGCGTGAGACCAGAGCTGTTCCACCCTCTCTCATGTATCAGAAGAAGAAAACAGTGGAAAGTTGAGACAATGATTCTTGAGAGATGCTTAATCATCTGGTGAAAAGGAAGCTTTACTTTTTCTTTTGTAAATAAGAAGATCCTGTTTCTGCACATGGTGAATTATGGAGCGACACTGGCTGCACATGGAAAGAGACAGAAGTGGATCAGTTTATCATGTTGATAAAAGCAGTTGCAAGGACCCACTTAACTACTGTTACAGCAGCTTTCCTGAGTCTGCCACTTATTCAAATAATTAGTACTAAGGAGATTTGTGTTACTTTTATTTTGAAGCTGATTGTCTCCTTTCCCAGATAGCATACAGAAATGGGCCACTTCAGGCAATGGTGCGGCACTTCTGGCTTTTCTGTTGCCCCAACAAAATGGATGTGAGCCTTTTCTGGGAAACATGCAATGCTCAAGGCAAGGTGTGATCTGGAGGTGAACCTAAAGTGGCACATGTGATAAAACTAATTTGGGCCACCTGTAGTATTGCTTTGACTTATCTGTGTCCCAGATCTGGCAAACAGGAGCACACCGCCCGAGTGCCTGACGTTGCTCGTATTTCACTCACAGAATATAAATCCTTCTGTAACAGCTTTTGTTGATTTGACTCCTAACATAGTTAAGCCCTAATGTAAATAAAGAAATATTTATTTCTACCATATTCTTCATGACTCTGAATGTCGATTTATTTCTTCTGTTTCTTTACTTGAAGGGGGTAACCACAAGCAGTAAGGTTGATACGTTTTTCTTTGGGAGGTTAAAGGCCAAACTATCTGTTATTTGACTGCCCTGGAGGACGCAGGAGGTTTGTGTACTAAACCTTTCTTTTGTGACACAATGTGTTTGTGGTTAATGATTATCATGGCGGGTGTGTTTTTTCACCAGCAAAACAAATTCAGTCAGAGTTCACATTTGACTGTGAGAGGTCGGCCAAGCTCGTTCACCATGAACAAGCTGATTCTACTTGCAGGTAAGCCGCGATAGAAGTCTACGAGATTGTTTTCTCAAATGATTTTCTCATCTTTTTTGCGCAGTATTAATGGACTAACTCTTTCACAGGTCTCTGTCTTTCACTTGGCAGTTTGGGTGAGTTAATCAGTAGCAACTATTGACATTGAATAGTGGTGTGTATAGTTTGGAATTATGAATTATTCTTAATGAAATAATGAAGAATGAATTTCTTTCTTACATGTTTAGTGTCATCTGCCAGACTGGTGTGTTATTTCACTAACTGGTCCCAGTACAGACCTGGCAATGGGAAGTTTATGCCGTCGGACGTTGATCCAAACCTGTGCACCCACCTGATCTACGCCTTTTCTGGTATTAATGATGCAAATGAGTTGGTCACCATGGAATGGAATGATGAGGAACTCTATAAATCATTTAATGGACTCAAACAGAGGTCAGTCAAAAGTCTTCTGACATTATCTGTTGTCCAGTGAATATTGCTTCTAAATAAATGTTCATATTCCCACAGGAATCCAAATCTTAAAACACTGTTGGCAGTTGGTGGCTGGACCTTTGGAACACGAAAGTGAGATAATTGGCATTGAACAAATCAATGACGATCAATATGTTGTATTATGTCTTCTTCACCGTTCTGTCTCCAAACTGCTGCCCAGATTCACTACGATGGTGTCAACTGAAGCAAACAGAAATACATTCATCCAGTCTTCTATCAAACTACTGAGAAAACATGGTTTTGATGGATTGGACCTGGACTGGGAATACCCCGCTGCCAGAGGAAGTCCACTGGAGGACCGGCAGAGATTCACTGTGTTATGCAAGGTCAGATCCAGAATTACTGTGCAGATGTTCAGCTGTTTCACATGAAACATGCCGTGACCATGACAACTGGTGGCTTGTGTTCAGGAACTCCTGGAGGCCTACGAGGCCGAGAGGACAGCGACTGGCAAACCCAGATTAATTATCTCTGCTGCTGTGCCTGCTGGGAAAGGAACCATCGATGCTGGCTATGAAATTGCAGAGTTGGCAAAGTACAGCAAAATGTTCCTCTGCACATTGTTCCCATGATCAGCTGTCATCATGTTTGAGTGAATCTCACTTGCATTTCATCAGGTACCTGGATTTTATCAATGTGATGACCTACGATTTTCACGGCACCTGGGAAAGTGTGACGGGACATCACAGCCCGTTGTACAAAGGATCCCATGACACCGGGGAACATGTTTACTTGAATACTGTGAGTACAGGGATTCAAACATTTATTTATTATTATTATTATCTGAGTAGGTTTTTACATCTGTCTGTTTTTATTTGTATCGTCAATTTGTGTATTAAAAAACACTGAGTAATTTTATATATTGCAAGAAAAAAAAGTGTCTAGTCGGTGGAAAAAGTTGCTAAAAAGTTTTAGCAAAATAATAATAATAATAATGTGCATGACGCATGTGACTTAAGGTTTCTGCTCACCTGGAGAGATTAAGGATAGCAGGTCTCAGAACCCACTGGATATCAGTGTCAACACATTAGCCTCTGAGGGCAACAGCCAATATTTTGTGAGAGTGAATATAGCGGCCAAGACTCTATCTTCTATTCAACGTTAACTCTTTACAGTCCAACGACTTTCTTTAATCACACGAGTCGAAATGTTTCTCCAACATTTTGGTGAATCACTTTTTACAGCTAAATTAAAAAGCTGATATTTGGATGAAAACTTTTGCCTCTTTTCATTTACATTACAGGACTTTGCCATGAAATACTGGCGGGACAAGGGAACACCTGTGGAAAAGCTCAATATGGGATTTGCCACATATGGGCGAACATTCAGACTGTCGACTCAGTCCAGTGCGGTCGGAGCACCAATCAGTGGTCCCGCGGCTGCAGGTGCTTTCACGAGGGAGGCTGGCTTCTGGTCCTATTATGAGGTGCAACTGTTAGATTTTTTATTCATTGAATTTAACTCTCAGTCTATATTTTGTTAGTAAAAGTAAGTATTTAGAATTTAACTCTCTTTTCAGATTTGCACTTTTCTTCAAGGGGCCAGTGTCCAGTTGATTGAGGATCAGAAAGTTCCCTATGCCACCAAAAACAATGAGTGGGTCGGATATGACAACAAAGAAAGTTTTGAGACTAAGGTAGTTTTCTTTTTCAAGGTCACGTTACAGACAATGTTTGAATAGATTTTTTATTCTTGAATGTTTTTGTTTTTACTTATTTAGGTTCGTTACCTAAAAGACAACCGGTTTGGAGGAGCCTTTGTCTGGGCTCTGGATCTGGACGACTTCCAAGGACAGTACTGTCAACAAGGAAACTACGCCCTCATCAATTATCTTCGTTCTCTTTTGGCTTTAGGTAAACGTAAAATTATAAGCTAAAATATTTCCTTTCATGTGCATCAACAATAATTTCCAAGACCAGCTGACGACGAATGACATTGTTATTTCTGCAGATCTTCCTCCCCTCCCCACCACAGAAACGCCTCCGACTCAAGTCATTCCAACCAAAAATCCTCCATACGTAACATCTCATCCCACACCAGTGATCCCCACATCACCCAAAACTCCAGACAGCAACTTCTGTGCTGCAAAGGCGGGAGGGATTTATGCCAAACATGATTCCCCAAGTTCTTTTTACAGTTGTGCCAACGGCATCACGTGGATCCAAAACTGCCCCGCTAATTTAGTCTTCCGCCAGAGCTGCAATTGTTGTGACTGGCCCTAAAAGCTGCAACACTGTTTTTCATTTATGCTGTGGTTATTAATAGTGAGGTTTTTAAAAAAATCATTACGTACAGCAATTTACAGTATGGTAAGTAAACTATGGGTGCACTATATAGGGTATAAAAAAGGTAACATTTGGATGGCACAACAAAATGTAAAAAATTGTCATGTCGGTCAATATCATTAATTATATTATAATAAGAATTGCTAATTCTTTGATTTTGTCATTATCTCCTCTTATTCTGATTTTATTATATTGTACAGCGCTCTGCTCCACTCTGGTCATTTTTTAAATAGGCTTTATAGATAAACTTGATATGATTTACTAATGAGAAGAAAGATCTTGGCACGAGACTGGACGAACACATGACATCTAAACAGGCTCTAATGTTCGAGTTCGATCTGCACTGTGGAACTCCACATCTACAATTCATGTGTGTACCTGAATACGCTTCTGGTGTTTGTAGTTTCTGTCGACATAAAAGTCCTAACTCTGTTCAGCATGCAGATACTCTGTCTCTTTTGGAATTCCATTCATATATTTCTGTTCCAGTCATTAGGGTCCATACCTGCAGTCAGTGTCCTCATTACCTCTATCAAGTACACGTTTACCTCCGTCGAAGAGGTTGTGTTTTAGTCTGTGTTTCTTCGTTTGTTGGTCAGTGCAGGATTACACAAAAACTACTCATCCAGTTTCTATAAAATTATGTGGAGGGGCGGGGCATGACCCAAGGAAGAACTGATTCAATTTTGGATCCAGGATTTTTTTTTTCAACATTTTATTCAGGGATCTTGATGGAAAAACTGTTGAGTCTCAGCAATCTGGTGCAGATCTACTGGATTTCCTTTTGGTTTCATGAAGGGATTGTTGTGCCTGGCAGTAGTATGCTCCTCCCTGAGTACTGTTCTAGTTCATTGCAGCCCCGGTGTTAGTGTGGTCAGAGTTGAAACAGCTCACAGTGGGATGACAGGGGCCACACTAGGATATATACTCTGCTTCTTATTAATCATGAAATGATCAGCTCTGAACAGTTATTACATGACATTGCATGTCATTTAGCTTTATCAAATCAAATCAAATCAAATGTTATTTGTATAGCCCAAATTCACAAAACACATTTTGCCTCAGCGGGCAATCCAAAGTGATTTACATTTTTGGGGTTCGGCATCTTCCCCAAGGAAAGGAAATGCACTGGGTGGAAATATATTCCCAATTGAATTGCTTGTCTTTAAGAGATCGACAGGTATCAATGTCAATGTGTTATCAGGGATCATGTAGAGACAGTTAGTGTTTTTCAGGGCCAAGGCTCAACAGTCGCCTCATTAAACCATATTCAGATTCACTTGATCCGGATTTAGATTTTGATTTTTTTCCATCAAGATCCAAGAGTTATCTGAGAAATCAAACAAAATGTAAAATTATCTTGCGATGTTAAAGAAAGTGAAGAAAAAAGAAACAAAAATCTGATCTGGATCTGCGACAAAGTTAATTCTTCCACCAAATTTCATGGTCATCCTTCCAGGAGTGTTTGCCTAATCCCATTAACTAACAAATAAACGTAGATGAAAACATAATTTACTCAGCGGAGCTCTTTGGTGGCGCTCCAGCTGGAGGTTCCACAGCTGACGGCCGTGCCCCGGCCGTGCCCCGGCCTAATTACTGTGTCTGGTGTTCTTAGAAAATACCAAAGATTTTTTCTTCAAGTCAGCGTATTACTTCACTGTAGTAGCTGTACTACTGGAACTGCCATTACTCTGAAAAATTCGAGTACATTCTATTATTGTTTATCATCTTGCTCACTACTGCTCTCGCTCTGATGTCACGCTCTGTATGATTTAATGACAAGGCGGGGCAGTTCCAGCTTAATTTACTATCATCTTCATTAGAAGAAGGAATGCTCTAAATTATACCTCTGCACAGGTATGTTTTAAATCACACCCTCGAAAGAATGGCATGTTTATTTTCCTACCCACTGCACGCATGATATACTTTCCTCTGTAAACCACAAGTGCTAAATATTCATGCAACATGTAGATGAAGCTGGCGAGGGATGTGAGGGGGATAAAGGGAAGGAGATTTCAGGGGGTTACACAAAAAGTTGTGAAGAAATACGTACACTCCCAAATTATAAATGTTTAATTAATTATTAATTACAATTCACTTTTTACTGAATCACATTGGTTGATTGTTTGATTAAATATAATAAATAATAAAAAATATAAAAATACAATAAATAATGTAAAAGTATGTTTATACATGGAACTGAGATAGAGAGAGTCCAGATAATATTAAATTAGTAGTAGATTTTCTTTGTCTGCACACATCCCATCCAAACACAAACTCAAGTAAGTTCTCATTCATCCTGATGAAATGAGATAAAAAATATAAAGATAAATCAAAAGTGAACATGTATTTACCAGGAATTGAGATAGAGGCAGTATAGACGATATCAAAATAAGTTATGATTTAAGGTTATTTAATGTGACGACCATGGCATGATCATAGAAACACTGGAATAAAAAAATAGAGTGCCTTGGATTTTTCAATGTCTTTATGAGTCCCATCCGAGAAAGCACCTCAAACAAATTCAACTGAGTCCAGTAAGTTCTCCTGAACCGACATGTTGGAAGATTGTTTGATCTGAAAGTGCAAAGATTAATGATGATTTCTCTTTCTTTTCTCTGCACATGTGTGTGACTGTGTTCTGAAGCAGGAGAAAGAGGGAGGAGCTCTGACGGAGGGAGCGTAGTCTGGTAATGTTCCAGTAAAGTCTTTTTAAAGCATCTGTTTTGTTTGGTTTTTTTCCATTAACTTGGGACACTTATAATTAAATAGTTCCTAGCATTTTTTCCATCCAAGCACCAGTGACAAAAGCACAGAGAAAACAGAGAAATCATTAATTGGTTGGTTGGTTGAATGGCTGGTTTGTTGGTTGGTTGGTTGGTTGGTTGGGTCTGTCGCTGTGTCAATTGGCTGGATAACGCAGAAAACGATACTCTTTGGATTATCGTGAAACTCAGTGGAAGTAGTAGTATGGGTCAGGGAAGAACCCATAACATGAAGCATGAACATGAACAGATCCAGGATTTTTTTTCACTTTCTTTAATAATGTGAGATTGGTGCATTTCGTATGGAATTTTAATCCTATCTTTATTCAAGAGCATGATCTTTCAGATCGAGAGCATAAGTTTGAGTTTATGTTCAGATTGGGTATTACTTTTCATCAAAACCCTGCCCTTGCACTCAAATAGTAGCTCCTGTTTGAACTTAAATTTGTTCTGCTTGAGCCAATTATGATGCAATGTTAATCATCAGTTCTGTACAATTTGTGAACACGGAGGAATGACAACACGATGATAGGTAAGTGTTTCTAACCCAGTTGGGTGTGTGTTTTTACGACATGCCTTGTGTGATGATACTTCTTATATGTAAATTATTGTTTCTTTTGTTATCCAAGTTAACCTTTAATAAGAGTGGGTGTGTTCTTACTTGTTTTACTTTAACGTACATTGCATCATATTGTGGTGACGTTATGATTTCAGGAGGTCTCTAACAACCGGGGGGTGGACTTATTGTTCTGGACTGGAGTCGAAGTTAGCTTAAAGAAAAATAGGATTTGAGACAACTACGTAAAAACGTTGCTTTAAAAGGAACGTGTTCAAACTTTATGTCACTTTATTGGTCATCAATGAGTTCAAGCTTGATCTTTAAATGAACTGAGCTCAACTGTTTTTGATTTCTTTGTTTAACCTCTGTCTCAGGTTTCTGTTTATTATGTCATTAAGATCTTTTCATGATACTTTAGCCGTCTGAGATTTGTTGATTCTCAAACTATTTAAACTAACAGACTGACCATGTCCCCGGTTTCAGTTTGTCATTTATGTCACACATTTAAATCATCACTCCTCTCATAATTATCCATTATAACTTTAGTGTCAAAATTAACTCATGCTGTTGAATTATTTTGTAAAAGAATATTTAGTTCCTCAGTATAGATAGATATCCAGTTTGAGAATGAGAAATTGTATTACGATTAAAAAAAGCAAAATTGGACTAAATGTTCCCCCATCACCTGACGTCAGGTAACCACACCATCTTTTGTCCCCATTTCCAACAGGGTATACTTACTTTATCAATTGCAACAATGCATTAATTATCCACACCCAATTTTACTACCACACCCAATGAGCTGTCTACCCAATTTAACAGCCAGAAATTCATCAGTCCTCCGTCAGTCACAGTGGAGACAGTGTATGCTTCTTTCACCATCACCTCTGTAAGTATCCCTTTTGCTTTGATTTCATTGTGTGATAATGATGATTATTAATGAGATTTATCATATTATATTGATCTCTTTTGATTGACTTTCATTCTGTTTAGCTCAGATCAAACTTGGTAGTGTAAGATAAGATTCTTTGGGATAAAGAAATATAAAATAAAATAAAAAAGATATGATATATATATATATATATATATATATATATATATATATATATATATATATATATTTAGGCAAGAGCTTTCCTGACCATGCAGAGCTGTCATCAACGGAGAGGTTAATTTACAGTGCAGCAGTCGGTTCACGATGGGCCACGTTCACTGGGCTCTGGAAAACTCACAAACTATATAGGCAACAACCATGCATACAATCTAAGACCCCTCTCAACAGCTTATTGAGAACATGAAGATGAGGAAGTTGTGGCAGATGGAGCGGTTGTTCTGAGATTCTAGTGCAAGACTGACATCTAGTGGCAGTGGATACAGAATTCATAACCTTTAAGATGCATGACCTATTACTGAGATGAATTAAAAAGCTTTTTCAGAGTCACACCTAAACTCATCCTGGGTGTACAAATGAGCATACAGAGCATATTTGACTAAAAGGCTATAACATTGGGTTATTGGTTCTAATGCACTACAAAACATGAAAATATTTATAGAAATATAGAAATAGTATAAAACTAAAATTAAGTAAAAATGCATTTTGAATGTGTTTAAATACCATGTTTTTATTTCATAATATTGTTTATAAAATGAATTGTTTCTTTCTTTTCTCTCCATATAGTAACAACATGTGCAACATAATCCTGACAGCAGGTAAGAAACATTAAAATATTCCACTTGAACAGATCTTAAAAACACATTTTTATACTTTAAAGGTACAGTGTGTAGACTTTTGTGATATCTAGTGTTGAAGTTGCATGTTGCAGTTGAACACCCCTCACCTCACCCTCTCCTTCCAAACATGAAAAAGAAACTCTGGTAGCCTTTAATTGTTATTAAAACTCAAAAGCTGTTTAGTTTGTACAGTCTGGACTAATGTAAAAAAACATTTACTACAACTTGTACAATTTAGAAGAAACAAACTAGTGAATACATCATGAGGATTATTCAACAATAAATTTCTGCCAGTAGTTCCCTTTCACCTAAATCTTACACACTGGACCTTTAAGTGACAATAGAAAAGGTGAAACCTTTGGAATTACCTGATTTTTTTGAGGAAGTTTCTTTAAAATGTTGAAAAGGTTGAAATTATATGTGGATTTGGATGAACTGACCAGTTCCATTTTATTGTTAACCTCTTAATGATCCCCTCTTTATCTTTGAAGGTCTCTGCCTGATCATCGCCAGCTTGGGTAAGTGGCACTTATTAATCATAACAGTTCTTCCAGCAAATAAATAAGGTTCCTAAGTCAACAATTGATGAGTGTTTGATAAAACTGCTTCTTTGAAAACCAATTCATTCTAATTCAAACTTTTTTCATTCATGTCTCAGGCTCTTCCAGTAGGCTGGTGTGTTACTTCAACAGCTTGGCCGAAAATAGAGCTGACGCTGGGAAGTTCACGATTGCGGATATCGATCCGAACAAATGTACCCATCTGATCTACGCCTTCTCTGACATTAATGAATTCAATGAGCTGGTCCCGACTAGAAGAGGAGACATATTTAGCTATAAGTCGTTTAATGAGCTCAAAACCAGGTTAGAACTTTAGCTTGTTCACATTTTTTAAATCACGTCAAACTATTTTTTTTCTTCCACTAATTATTAAAATGTTATGCTCCCACAGAAATCCCTCACTCAAAACTCTGTTGGCAGTTGGTGGCACAACTTTTAAAAATGAAAAGTAAGTTATACTTCCACAGATACATACATACATACAATAATTTCAGATTTGGTCATTTTTATCAGTCCAAAAACAAGAGTAAGCAGCTCTAAAATATGTTGGTATTTGTGATGCTATGTCCATTTATGTTGTTTTTTGTGAACTGCACATCCTGCGTAATACATGGTTTAAATGAAGCAGCACATATGGTTTGTGTCAAACCACTGCGGCGAATGCAAACTGGGAGCAATGATTTAAATTCATTTAATTAGCTTTAAGATTTTTATATGACTCCTACTTGTGTGTATGGCTTTTTAATTATTTTATTGTAGCCTAGTAAAGATGTTAATAACTCCATATTATAATGAAGTGGATATTGAGAGCACTGTGTTAAATGTTGATCAGATTCACTACGATGGTGTCAACAAAACAAAAGAGAACAGCATTCATCCAGTCTGCTCTCGCACTACTGAGAATATTTAAGTTTGATGGATTAAACCTGGACTGGATGTACCCTGTAGCAGCAGGAGGCGACCCAAACAACAAGCAGAAATTTACACTGTTGTGCAAGGTCAGACCCTTTCCTCTGGAACTCTAAGTAATATGCCATAGGATCCGTTTTTATAGGATGTTAGACTGAACAATGTTTTTGTTGTTGTTGTGTAGGAGCTCAATGCTGCCTTTGAGAATGAAGGGAAAAGACAAAACCGTGAACGATTAATCATCACAGCAAGTGTCTCTGCTGAGAGAGAGGTCATTGATGCCAGCTATGAAGTCAACAAGATTACCAAGTAAACCAATCGTTTATTTCATAAATATTTACATTACACCCATGATTACATGTCAAAGCACTTTGGTCATCATGACTTCCTCTGCATTCTCACAGGGACCTGGACTTCCTTAATGTGCTGACATTTGACTTTCGTGGCCCCTGGGAAAATGTCACAGGACATCACAGTCCCTTATTCAAAGGGTCCCAGGATACTGGAAACAAAATCTACTATAATACTGTAAATACCATGATTCATACATAGATTGTCTGAACACCTATCTATGAACAGATGCACTCTCATCTTTATTGTTTCTTACACTTTAGGATTCTGCCATGCAGCATTGGGTGGACAAGGGAGCACCTGCACAATTGCTAAATTTGGGACTAGCTGCATATGGGCGAGCTTTTTCCCTCTCCTCTGCATCCAGTGATGTTGGAGCTCCAGCCAAAGGCCCTGGTGAAGAAGGCTGCTACACTGGTGAAGAGGGATTCTGGGCCTATTATGAGGTATTACTTTATTGATATGAGCAGTGAATGTACATCATTTATATTATTAGTGTTTATTGTACCATAAAGTTGGGATCAGACCAAGCATGAACCATCACATCATGGGGTTACAGCTACACAAGTTGAAATGTGTTTCAAATACTCACATGATAGTGTATCACGAAAAACCTCAGTATTGAGATCATTGTGACGAACCAAGAATCAGAAATTGAGGTCATGTTTGGTCTGAACGCACCATAAAGGTCTGAACTCTATTTCTTTGCATCTATATGTGTAATGTGATGCTTCTTTTCAGACTTGCCTTTACACTGAAGGGGCTACATTCCACCGGATTGCTGATCAGAAAGTTCCATATGCCATAGCAGAAAACCAGTGGGTTGGATTTGATGACAAAGACAGCATCAGTACAAAGGTAACCATCTGTTAAAATTAGTTATAACGATGCAAACAACTCAGAACTCTGTTTAGACATATACTATGTTTTGTTGACATGACTTCAGCTTCAGAAGTGTTTTCCTCTTCATCCTCTCAGGTCAGTTACTTAAAAGCAAAGAACTTTGGAGGAGCCTTTGTTTGGTCTCTGGACCTGGATGACTTCAGCGGAAAGTTCTGTAACCAGAGCAAAAGTCCCTTCATCAGCCACTTGAATTCTCTCCTGGTTCAAAGTAAGAAATTTGAAAAAGTGTGTGTAGTGAGGTAGAGGTTTCTATTTTTGATTTAAATAATCAGTTTTACCAGATTTACTGACTTGATGTTTTCTTGGAGTAAACGTGTTGTGCTGTTTCTGTTTTGTAGTCATCATGCTCAGTAATAAAAATTTATGATGTGATGCCCAAGAAACTTTTATAGCAATTAACCCAATACTCCTGTTTTTTTAGGTTCTCCAACTAATCCAACTACCACAACAACTACTCCAACTCCCGCTATCACAGCTCCAACTACCGCAACAACTAACACGACCATAACAACTACTCCAACTACCACAACCCCTACTCCAACAATGACAACTACCACAACCACAACAACTACTCCAACTACTCCAACTACCCCTACTCCAACAACCACAACTACCACTCCAACGACCATAACCACATCGCCAGCTCCCACAACAACTCTAACTACCACAACTCCAACGACCACAACAACGACTCCAACTACCACAACAACCACTCCAACTACTACAACCGCTAATCCAGCTACCACAACTCCAATGACCACAACAACCACTCCAACTACATCAAGTCCCAATAACACTCCAACTACCCCATCTCCAACTACCACAACAACCACTCCAACTACCACAATTCAAACTACTACAACAACTTTACCAACTACCACCACAACCCCAACTACTACATCAACTTCACCAACTACCACAACCCCAACGACCACAGCAACTACTCTAACTACCACAACTCCAACGATCAGAACAACTACTCCAACTACCACAACCACTTCTCCAACTACCACTACCACAACTTCAAGGACCACAATAACAACTCCAACTATTACAACAACCACTCCAACTACCACAACAACAACTCCAACTACTCCAACGACCACAAATCCCACTACCACAACAACTACTACCACAACTTCTCCAACCAACACAACCCCAACTACTACAACAACTTTACCAACTACCACGACCACAACTCCAACCACCACAACAACTACTCTAACCACCACAACCACATCTCCAACTACTCCAACTACCACAACCACTACTCCAACAACCACTTCAACTCCCACTACCACTACTACTCCAACTACCACAACCAAATCTCCAACTACTCTAACTACCACGACAACAACTCCAACTACCACAACTCTAATGATCACAACAACTACTCCAACTACCACAACCACTACTCCAACTACCACTACCACAACTTCAAGGACCACAACAACAACTACAACTACAACATCTCCCACTACCACAACAACCATTCCAACTACTACAACTACTCCAACGACCACCACATCAACTCCAATTACCACAACAACTACTCCAACTACCACAACAACAACTCCGACTACTACAACAACTACTCCAACTACCACAACGACCACAACAACCACTCCAACTACCACAACAACTACGATGACCACAACTCCAATGACCACAACTACTCCAACCACCACAACCACATCTGCAACAACTCCAACTACCACAACCACTACTCCAACTACCACAACTCCCACTACCACAACAACTACTCCAACTACCACAACTCCAAAAACTTCACCAACCACCACAACAACCACTCCAACTACTCCAACTACCACCACCACAACTCCAACTACCACAACAACTACTCCAACTACCACAACAACAACTACAACTACAACCACTCCAACTACCACTAACACAACTCCAACAACCACGCCAACTACCACATCCCCAACTCCCACAACAACTACTCCAACTACCACAACTTCAATGACCACAACAACTACTCCAACTACCACTACCACAACGCCCACTCCCACAACAACTACTCCAACTACCACAACTTCAATGACCAAAACAACTACTCCAACTACCACTACCACAACTCCAACGACCACAACAACTACTCCAACTACCACAACAACCACTCCAACTACCACAACCACAACTCCAACGACCACAACAACCACTCCAACTACCACAACCACAAATCCAACGACCACAACAACCACTCCAACTGCCACATCCCCAACTACCACAACAACCACTCCAACGACTACAACAAGTACTACAACTACGACGACCACATCTCCAACTACCACAACAACCACTCCAACTACTACAACAACTACTCCAACTACCACTACCACAACTCCAACGACCACAACAACCACTCCAACTACCACATCCCCAACTACCACAACTCCAACGACCACAACAACCATTCCAACTACCACAACCACAACTCCAACGACTACAACAACCACTCCAACTACCACATCCCCAACTACCACAACAACTACTCCAACTACCTCAACAACTCCAACTACTGCAACAAACACTCCAACAACCACAACAACCACTCCAACTACTACAACAACTACTCCAACCACCACTACCACAACTCCAACGACCACAACAACTACTCCAACTACCACAACAACAACTCCAACGACTACAACAACCACTCCAACTACCACAACAACTACTACAACCACAACTCCAACAACAACAACAACTACTCCAACTACTACAACCACAACTCCCACAACAACTGCTACAACAACAACTACTCCAACTACCACAACAACTACTCCAACTACCACAACCACAACTCCAACGACCACAACAACCACTCCAACTACCACAACCACAAATCCAACGACCACAACAACCACTCCAACGACCACATCTCCAACTACCACAACAACCACTCCAACTACTACAACAACTACTCCAACTACCACTACCACAACTCCAACTACCACATCCCCAACTACCACAACCACAACTCCAACGACCACAACAACCATTCCAACTACCACAACCACAACTCCAACGACTACAACAACCACTCCAACTACTACAACAACTACTACAACCACAACTCCCACAACAACTACTACAACAACAACTACTCCAACTACCACAACAACTACTCCAACTACTACAACCACAACTCCCACAACAACTACTCCAACTACTACGACTACAACAACCACTCCAACTACTACAACAACTACTCCAACCACCACTACCACAACTCCAACGACCACAACAATAACTCCAACTACCACAACAACAACTCCAACGACTACAACAACCACTCCAACTACCACAACAACTACTACAACCACAACTCCAACGACAACAACAACTACTCCAACTACTACAACCACAACTCCCACAACAACTACTACAACAACAACTACTCCAACTACTACAACCACAACTCCCACAACAACTACTACAACTACTACGACCACAACTCCAACGACTACAACAACCACTCCAACTACCACAACTCCAACTACCACAACAACTACTCCAACTACTACGACCACAACTCCAACGACCACAACAACCACTCCAACTACCACAACTCCCACTACCACAACAACCACTCCAACTACCACAACAACTATTCCAACTACTACGACCACATCTCTAACGACTACAACTCCCACTACCACAACAACCACCACTACCACAACAACAACTCCAACGACTACAACAACCACTCCAACTACCACAACTCCAACGACTACAACAACCATTCCAACGACAACAACAACTACTCCAACTACTACAACCACAGCTCCCACAACAACTACTCCAACTACTACGACCACAACTCCAACGACTACAACAACCACTCCAACGACTACAACAACTACTCCAACTACTACAACCACAACTCCCACAACAACTACTCCAACTACTACGACCACAACTCCAACGACCACAACAACCACTCCAACTACCACAACAACTACTACAACTCCAACTACCACAACAACTACTCCAACTCCAACTACCACAACAACTACTCCAACTACTACAACCACAACTTCCACAACAACTACTCCAACTACTACGACCACAACTCCAACGACTACAACAACCACTCCAACTACCACAACAACCACTCCAACTACCACAACAACTACTCCAACTACCACAACAACCACTCCAACTACCACAACAACTACACCAACTACTACGACCACAACTCCCACTACCACAACAACTACTCCAACTACCACAACAACCACTCCCACTACCACAACAACTACTCCAACTACTATGACCACAACTCCCACTACCACAACAACTACTCCAACTACCACAACAACCACTCCCACTACCACAACAACTACTCCAACTACCACAACAACCACTCCAACTACCACAACAACCACTCCAACTACTACTACCACAACTCCAACGACCACAAGAACCACTCCAACGACCACAACAACCACTCCAACTACCACAACAACTACTACAACTCCAACTACCACAACAACTATTCCAACTACTACAACCACAACTCTCACAACAACTACTCCAACTACCACAACAACCACTCCAACTACCACAACAACCACTCCAACTACTACTACCACAACTCCAACTACCACAACAACCACTCCAACTACCACAACAACCACTCCAACTACTACGACCACAACTCCCACTACCACAACAACTACTCCAACTACTATGACCACAACTCCCACTACCACAACAACTACTCCAACTACCACAACAACTACTCCAACTACTACTACCACAACTCCAACGACCACAACAACCACTCCAACTACCACAACTCCCACTACCACAACCACTCCAACTACCACAACAACTACTCCAACTACTACGACCACAACAACAACTCCAACTACCACAACAACTACTCCAACTACTACTACCACAACTCCAACGACCACAAGAACCACTCCAACGACCACAACAACCACTCCAACTACCACAACCACAACTCTCACAACAACTACTCCAACTACTACTACCACAACTCCAACTACCACAACAACCACTCCAACTACCACAACAACCACTCCAACTACCACAACAACTCCCACTACCACAACAACTACTCCAACTACTACGACCACAACTCCCGCTACCACAACAACTACTCCAACTACCACAACAACTACTACCACAACTCCAACGACCACAACAACCACTCCAACTACCACAACTCCCACTACCACAACAACCACTCCAACTACCACAACAACTACTCCAACTACTACGACCACAACTCCAACGACCACAACAACCACTCCAACGACCACAACAACCACTCCAACGACCACAACAACTACTACAACTCCAACTACCACAACAACTACTCCAACTACTACGACCACAACTCCAACGACCACAACAACCACTCCAACTACCACAACAACTACTACAACTCCAACTACCACAACAACCACTCCAACTACCACAACTCCCACTACCACAACAACTACTCCAAGTACCACGACCACAACTCCAACAACTACAACAACTTCTCCAACTACTACAACCACAACTACCGTAACAACTATTCCAACTGCTACAACCACAACTACCACAACTCCTCCTACTATCATTAATTTTCAAGGTGCTTGTCAGGGACAGTCTGAGGGGCTTTTCGCCAATCCCTCAGACAAAACTACTTATTTCGACTGTTCAGGACCAGCGCTTTTGAATTGTCCAGACGGTCAGACTTTCAATAACGGGAAGAAAAAATGCCAATAAGAGTTGCAAGTTATATTTGAATATTCATCCTTATCTACTGAAGGGGTCACTGTCACAAATTAGTATAAGTACAATTTCTTATGATCATTCAGTGAAGTTCTTTCAATTGTTTGTTTTCAGCTTCACTAATTTACACATAAAATTAAAAACACAACTTATACTTTATCTTTAACATTTAAGATGAAACTATGAATATTTACAAATGTGTTTCCATAACCAATCGAATGTCCTCTCATCCATGTCTGTAAATATACAACATTATTTATTTTGTATTTATTAACATGTCATACTAACAACTGTACTGTGTCATTACAACTGTTGTCCTGATACTATCCTTAAATTGTAGCCGTACCTAAACCATTTGTGCATGTAAGTTTTTGTTCTTCTTTCTGTCATTTAATCTCACTTAGTTTGCTTCATTATATGGTTGCTGCATACACACTGTATGTTGCGTAGGTGTATCTAACCCTATTGCCTGGATATGTTCTTGTTGGTCTTTCTTTAGCCCTAAACTGACCAGATTTGTCTGGACACAGTGGTTGTGTATAAAGTATATATCTATATAGTGAGCTTAAGTGTGATACATTTTAATCAATATTACTAAATCAATAATTCAATCATGAGTTACAAATGAAAGTTTCTTTTATTTTGTTTAGTTTTGGTTGAAGTTTGAATATTGGTCGGTGGTGTTGTTTGTTATTTGTCTGTAAGAGATAAGAGGCCCAGTAACATTGAAAGAAGGCCCTTCACTCAATTCCATTAAACTCCTCCCATATCACAATCTCTCTCTCATCTCTTCTTTTTGCTTGTCATACAACAGATATATCACATGATTATTGTGGCACTTTATTTATTATCTATTCAAGTAAAGTCTTGTTTTGTGTCGGCTTAATTCTTCATTGCATGCTGAGATACTGAACTCTCAACCTTCATGTAAAGCAGAACTGGTGACAGACAGAAATTAAGTTTGGGGCGGTCCAGTAACCTTCAAACTCACAGAGCCAAGCATGTAGGAGATCCCGTGACCCATGATCAATAATAAACCCCCTACACATTTGACAGACATTCATGATACAGTAACTACTGCCAGCAGAGTAATTCTGTGCTGAAAACCCTTAAAATTGCAGATGACAAAGGATTAGAATTTAAATCGTTATAACTCTACTTATTGTGATTTTTGATATTGAGAAAATAATTCATAAGAGAAAGTTGAGAATAAGAGGAACAGGATTAAATAAATAACAAAATAAGTAATGAATTAAATAATTAATTATATCAATTAATAGAAAACAGACAAAAAATTAGATTAAATATATTCTGTATGAAACATCACAGCAGAGCCTGAAGGTGCAGAACTCAGCACTAGTTACACAGTTTTGACAACACTGTGACAGTACTGTGAATTCACGTCAGATATGATATGAGAGAGCTAAGGAATGTATCACGACACGATTAATCAGAAAAAGAGAGAAAAATAGATTTATATAGGTAGAGAGTTGGAGTTTCCTGTTATACAATATATATATATATATATATATATATAACTTTACGTACTAGAAGGGTTACAGACTTTCTCATGAGTTGACATGATTTAGTTCTGTTTTTTTTTAACTTCCTTGTTTTGTTCAAAAGTACTGTTCTATGTTCTGTATCTAACTTAAACGTAGAAAAGAAAAAACAAACTAACACATTTTAATTCAATACATTAAATATACCACACCTCCTTTACACGTCTATTTTAAGGCCCTGTTGCCAAACATCATGCGTCACAGCAAAGGGAGGCAACAGTTGCCTCCACCTCCGACACACTTGTAAGTATGAAACATACTCTTAATTATTCTCAATATATTAATACACTTTAAAAATGTTTCCTATATTTATAAGTAAGTTCATCAAGTTAGTCAGATTTTTTAGATGCATTAACAGGGAGTTACAAGCTGATATTGCACCTCACGTTCTTCAGGTTAAAGGAAATTAAAAATAATATAAAAAAATAATTGTAGATTTCTTCAGGAGACTGATGGTTATGTGTGCACAATTTGTTGCAGATCCAACCAAAAATCTGGATCTAGTGAATTAAAATGTGGTTTCATAAGGGGACTGTTGGTCCTTTGTGAAAGTGTGAGCCAGAACCACTCTCTGCATTAGAAGATACCTTGTGCTTGCTGCCAGGTCCAGAGGGACTCTTCCAGTTTGAGACAGACGGGCTGGTTTAAGAGAGAGAGGGAGAGAGACTATGCAGGTTAGAGGGAGAGAGAGAGAGAGAGTCAGTCAGAGAGAGTTGGCTGTGTGTGTGTGTGCATACCAGCTGCTTGGTGTGTGTTTGTGGCATTTTTTGTGTGTGTCATGAACCATCTGGGGGCTTTTCTTTTGAAAATCCAGCCTATATTCAGGCTTCCTGGCGAGGTCCTGTAACCTTCTGGGGGCTTTTATTTTGAAAATCCTCTCATTTCAGGTTTCCTGGCAACATCCTGTAACTACCTAGCGCAGTGGTGTCAAACTCAATCAGAGAGGGCCAAAATTAGAAACTGGGACTACGTCGAGGGCCAAACAGGGTCAACATTTATTAAACAGGATAGACAGGATATTGGATAAAGTGCAAAAAGAGTGTACCGCTTGACAAATGTCTTAGAAAAGTCATAGCACAAATATCCCGAAAGAGGCGTACAGTTTGATGTCCTCTTTTTTTTGCATGCATGTCAAAAATTGCGGGAGGAGTAAATTCTTCAGACAGCAATGCATTGCCTGCTCCACAAGGCACACAACTACTGTGCAATATAAAACTCATTATCTGCACTATGCCGATGGAGGGGTGGGTGAAGTGTTTGAGTCCACAAAACACTTTTGAAGTTTCAGGGATAAACAGCGTTGCAGTAGCTTTATTTCATTTCAGTCAGTGTTTGTTAATCATCACTTCTGCACAATTTGTGAACATGGAGGAATAACAACACTATGATAGGCAGGTGTTTCTGACCCAGTTAGGTGTGTGTGTCATCGTGTGTTTATAGAATCGTTTTTACGACATGCCTTTTGTGATGATACTAATTATATGTAAGTTATTGTTTCTTTTGTTATCCAAGTTAACCTTAATTAAGAGTGGGTGTGTTCTTACTGGATTAGTTTTACACTGTGTAATTAAACATGCCTCAGATGATGATGATGCTGCTGTTGCTCTTCTCCACTTATTCTGGCCTTGTTCTGTTCATTTATTGTGGGTCTGTGTTTAACAATTGTTTTTTCTTTAACGTACATTGCATCATATTGTGGTGACGTGTCAAACATATGTGTTGATTTCAGGAGGTCTCTAACAACCGGGGGAGAGAACTTATCATTGTTCTGGACTGGAGTCAAAGTTAGCTTGAAAAAAAAAAGGATTTGAGACAATGACGTAAAAACGTTGCTTTGAAAGGAACGTGTTCAAACTTTATGTCACTTTATTGGTCATCAGTGAGTTCAAGCTTGATCTTTAAAGGACTTGGACTTGTCTCAAATGAACTGAGCTCAACTGTTTTTGATTTCTTTGTTTTACCTCTGTCTCATGTTTCTGTTTATTATGTCAGTAAGATCTTTTCATGATACTTTAGCCGCCTGAGATTTGTTGATTCTCAATCTATTTAAACTAACAGACTGACCATGTCCCCGGTTTCAGTTTGTCATTCATTTCACATTTAAATCATCACTCCTCTCATAATGATCCATTATAACTTTAGTGTCAAAATTAACTAAATAAAAAATGATCAACATGCTGTGAAATTACTTTGTAAAAGTGTTTTCATTTTTCTGGTTCCTCAGTATAGATATCCAGTTGGAGAAGGAGAAATTCTATTACAATAAAAAAAGCAAAATTGGACTAAATGTTCCCCCATCACCTGACGTCAGGTAACCACACCATCTTTTGTCCACATTTGTACTAGTTTGTATAATTGCTTCGATCATTGCAACAATGCATTAATTATCCACACCCAATTTTACTACCACACCCAATGAGCTGTTTTCCCAATTTAACAGCCAGAAATTCATCAGTCCTCCATCAGTCACAGTGGAGACAGTGTATGCTTCTTTCACCATCACCTTTGTAAGTATCCCTTTTGCTTTGATTTCATTGTACCACATTACTACAGATTTTACTGCTGCTGTACTACACCTGCTCTGTAACCAACTTACACACTGAGATTGTGTGATTATGATGATTATTAATGAGCTTTATCATATTATATTGATCTCTTTTGATTGACTTTCATTCTGTTTAGCTCAGATCAAACCTGGTAGTGTAAGATAAGATACATAAAATAAAATAAAAAAGATCTGATATTTAGGCAAGAGCTTTCCTGACCATGCAGAGCTGTCATCAAGGGAGATGTTAATTTACAGTGCAGCAGTCGGTTCACGAGGCTGGAAATGTTTTTCAAGCAAAACTTCTTCTTCTACGCTTTTTAATTCATAAAAAACATCTACACATATATGGTTAGAGTGATACTGTGTGTGTGGGTGGATCCTGAGGGAGTGCTGTGTCCTTTCCGCTCCCTAATCTTTCAATATTTGAGCTGCATGTTACATTTTCTCTAAATTCTGACCATCTTTTTTCATAACATCAATATGTTTAAGGTTTGATTGTTTGTCGTTATATAATATGTTTTATTCTTTGAAAATTCCAGATGCTGTTTTGTGACTAGCTGAAGCCTATTACCTGAAAAAAAGGTAGGTGAAAAGGAAATTTGTACTTTTTCTGTTTTGACTATATATATGTAAAGGTACATACAGAAGGTTGTGTTCTACTTAGGGTTGGGCGATAAAAAGATAGTGATATTTATCGCAATATAACTTTTCCTCAATAGAAATTTAAGACATGTAGATATAACGTGATAGAACTCATTGCATCCATGTTTTGACAGACAACACGAACAGCCAATGATAATGAGAATAGCCAGCGCTGCTCCAGGTCAGACGCTCATTAAAGGTCCGGTCGTCCCGTGTCAGAGTCTTTCAGAGTTTGCTTCCTCCTCACTCCTCTGACCTGCGCTCACTTTACAAATTTAAACAATAAAGACTTAAACAATAAACACCATCACTGATTACAAGTTATTGGGACATGCACAGGACTGATGTTTACTTTGTGTTTGTTTGATCGCTCTAGAGATTATGAGACACATATTTAAACCTCCTACACAACAGATGAGTTCTATGTGTGAGTGATCAATGGAGCAGATAGGATAAGATAAAACTTTATTGATCCAGCAGGCATGTCAGAACGAGGTAAACGAGAATAAAGAAATATAAAAAGGCAATCGATACTGAGCATGTTAATTATATACACCTTTTCATGTTGTGGTTTGTTTGAAATGTTTTAAGTAAAGTGCAGTGGTCAGATTTCCACAGGTCCACGTATAGTCACATTCTATTGCTCTATAAGTTGCACACTTAAAGCTTTATACATATATGTATATATATATATGTGTATATATATATATATATATATATATATATATATATATATGCATATAATGTCAACAATGTCACTGTCAACAGCTTATTGAGAACATGAAGATGAGGAAGTTGTGGCAGATGGAGCACTTGGTCTGAGATTCTAGTGCAAGACTGACATCTAGTGGCAGTGGATACAGAATTCATAACCTTTAAGATGCATGACCTATTACTGAGATGAATTAAAAAGCTTTTTCGGACTCACACCTTAACTCATCCTGGGTGTATATTAAAAAAGACACAATACTAAACAAATGAGCATAAAGGGCATATTTGACTAAAAGGCTAAAACATTGGGTTATTGGTTATACATACAGTATATATATATATATATCATGCAGGTCAGAACATGAAAATATTCATAAAAAATGCATTGAAAATTTACATGAATACCATGTTTTTATTTCATAATAAAAAAATATAAAATATATTTTATTCTTTCTTTCTTTTCTCTCCATATAGTAACAACATGCGCAACATAATCCTGACAGCAGGTAAGAAACATTAACCAAGTGAAGCACTTTCTGAAATATTCCACTTGAACAGATCTTAAAAACACATTTTTACACTTTAAGTGACAAGAGAAAAGGTGAAACCTTTGGATTTACCTGATTTTTTTGAGGGAGTTTCTATAAAATGTTGAAAAGGTTGAAATTATATGTTTGGATGAACTGACCAGTTCCATTTTATTGTTAACCTCTTAATGGTCCACTCTTTATCTTTGAAGGTCTCTGCCTGATCATCGCCAGCTTGGGTAAGTGGCACTTATTAATCATAACAGTTCTTCCAGCAAATAAATAAGGTTCCTAAGTCAACAATTGATGAGAGTTTGATAAAACTGCTTCTTTGAAAACCAATTCATTCTAATTCAAACTTTTTTCATTCATGTCTCAGGCTCTTCCAGTAGGCTGGTGTGTTACTTCAACAGCTTGGCCGAAAATAGAGCTGACGCTGGGAAGTTCACGATTGCGGATATCGATCCGAACAAATGTACCCATCTGATCTACGCCTTCTCTGACATTAATGAATTCAATGAGCTGGTCCCGACTAGAAGAGGAGACATATTTCGCTATCAGTTGTTTAATGAGCTCAAAACCAGGTTAGAACTTTAGCTTGTTCACATTTTTTATATCATGTCAAACTTTTTAATTTCTTCTACTAATTATTAAAATGTTATGCTCCCACAGAAATCCCTCACTCAAAACTCTGTTGGCAGTTGGTGGCACAACTTTTAACAATGAAAAGTAAGTTATACTTCCACAGATACATACATACATACAATAATGTCAGATTTGGTCATTTTTATCAGTCCAAAAACAAGAGTAAGCAGCACTAAAATATGTTGGTATTTGTGATGCTATGTCCATTTATGTCGTTTTTTGTGAACTGCACATCCTGCGTAATACATGGTTTAAATGAAGCAGCACATATGGTTTGTGTCAAACCACTGCGGCGAATGCAAACTGGGAGCAATGATTTACATTAATTCAATAAGCTTTAAGTTTTTTATATGACTCCTACTTGTGTGTATGGCTTTTTAATTATTTTATTGTAGCCTAGTAAAGATGTTAATAACTCCATATTATAATGAAGTGGATATTGAGAGCACTGTGTTAAATGTTTATCAGATTCACTACCATGGTGTCAACAAAACAAAAGAGAACAGCATTCATCCAGTCTGCTGTCGCACTACTGAGAATATTTAAGTTTGATGGATTAAACCTGGACTGGATGTACCCTGTAGCAGCAGGAGGCGACCCAAACAACAAGCAGAAATTTACACTGTTGTGCAAGGTCAGACCCTTTCCTCTGGAACTCTAAGTAATATGCCATAGGATCTGTTTTTATAGGATGTTAGACTGAACAATGTTTTTGTTGTTGTTGTGTAGGAGCTCAATGCTGCCTTTGAGAATGAAGGGAGAAGAAAAAATCGTGAACGATTAATCATCACAGCAAGTGTCTCTGCTGAGAGAGAGGTCATTGATGCCAGCTATGAAGTCAACAAGATTACCAAGTAAACCATCTTTTATTTCATAAATGTTTACATTACACCCATGATTACATGTCAAAGCACTTTGGTCATCATGACTTCCTCTGCATTCTCACAGGGACCTGGACTTCCTTAATGTGCTGACATTTGACTTTCATGGCCCCTGTAAGAAGGTCATAAGACATCACAGTCCCTTATACAGAGGGTGCCACGATACTGGAGACACAATCTACCATAATACTGTAAATACCATGATTCATACATAGATTGTCTGAACACCTATCTATGAACAGATGCATTCTCATCTTTATTGTTTCCTACACTTTAGGATTCTGCCATGCAACATTGGTTGGACAAGGGAGCACCTGCACAATTGCTAAATTTGGGACTAGCTGCATATGGGCGAGCTTTTTCCCTCTCCTCTGCATCCAGTGATGTTGGAGCTCCAGCCAAAGGCCCTGGTAAAGAAGGCTGCTACACTGGTGAAGAGGGATTCTGGGCCTATTATGAGGTATTACTTTATTGATATGAGCAGTGAATGTACATAATTTATATTATTAGTGTTTATTGTACCATAAAGTTGGGATCAGACCAAGCATGAACCATCACATCATGGGGTTACAGCTACACAAGTTGAAATGTGTTTCAAATACTCACATGATAGTGTATCACGAAAAACCTCAGTACCAAGAATCAGAAATTGAGGACAATTAAATGTGGCTGTCTGTTGGCACGTAACATAGGATACAACGTGTGTACTGTTAAAAACAACCAAAAAATTCTGAACATATTCATCTTATTTAATTCCAGCTATTGCTTGCACTTTACTGTAAGCCAAGACAGCACTAGCACTTAGCTGCCTTACTCACTTAGTTCTGTCTGTTGTCTAGTTACTCCAAAAGCAGGCCAATAACGTGAGGTTCAAATTCGTGTCATGTTTGGTCTGAACGCACCATAAAGGTCTGAACTCTATTTCTTTGCATCTATATGTGTAATGTGATGCTTCTTTTCAGACTTGCCTTTACACTGAAGGGGCTACATTCCACCGGATTGCTGATCAGAAAGTTCCATATGCCATAGCAGGAAACCAGTGGGTTGGATTTGATGACAAAGACAGCATCAGTACAAAGGTAACCATCTGTTAAAATTAGTTATAACGATGCAAACAACTCAGAACTCTGTTTAGACGTATACTATGTTTTGTTGACATGACTTCAGCTTCAGAAGTGTTTTCCTCTTCATCCTCTCAGGTCAGTTACTTAAAAGCAAAGAACTTTGGAGGAGCCTTTGTTTGGTCTCTGGACCTGGATGACTTCAGCGGAAAGTTCTGTAACCAGAGCAAAAGTCCCTTCATCAGCCACTTGAATTCTCTCCTGCTTCAATGTAAGAAATTTGAGAAAGTGTGTGTAGTGAGGTAGAGCTTTCTATATTTGATTTAAATAATCAGTTTTACCAGATTTACTGACTTGATGTTTTCTTGGAGTAAACGTGTTGTGCAGTTTCTGTTCTGTAGTCATCATGCTCAGTAATAAAAATGTATGATGTGATGCCCAAGAAACTTTTAAAGCAATTAACCCAATACTCCTGTTTTTTTAGGTTCTCCAACTACCACAACCACAACTACTCCAACTACCACAACCACAGCTCCAACTACCACAACTCCAACAACCACAACTCCCACTACCACAACAACTACTCCAACTATCACAACAACTACTCCAACTACCACAACTCCAACTACCACAACAACTACTCCAACTACCACAACCACAACTCCAACTACCACAACCACAACCACAACTCCAACTACCACAACTACTCCAACTACGACGACCACTACTCCAACTACCACAACCACAGCTCCAACTACCACAACTCCAACAACCACAACTCCCACTACCACAACTAGTTCAACTACCACAACTACTCCAACTACCACAACCACAACTCCAACTACCACAACAACAACTCCAACTACCACAACCACAACTCCCACTACCACAACAACTACTCCAACTACCACAACAACTACCACAACTCCAACAACCACAACAACCACTCCAACTACCACAACCACAACAAAAAGTGATAACGGTCAAGGTGCCTGTAATGGAGCGACGTCTGGGCTTTTCCCCAATCCCTTAGATCCAACTTCTTATTACAACTGTGGCTTTGATGGAGCGCACCTCCAACAATGTCCAGCAGGATTGGTCTTCAAAACAAGCTGTAGTTGCTGCAACTATCCCTAAAGACTTGCAGGTTATATTTTAATATTCATCCTTATCTACTGAAGGGGTCACTGTCACAAGTTAGTATAAGTACAATTTCTTATGATCATTCCGTGTTTTGTTTTCAGCCTCACTAATCTTCACTTAATTTGAAAACATAATTGATACTTTATCATTAACATTTAATCTAACTTCATTTGCTTCATTATATGGTTGCTGCATACACACTGGATGTTGTGTAGGTGTATCTAACCCTATTGTATGGATATGTTCTTGTTGGTCTTTCTTTAGCCCTCAACTGACCAGATTTGTCTGGACACAGTGGTTGTGTAGTAGTTTTACATTTTAATCAATATTACTAAATCAATAAATCAATCATGACTTACAAATGAAAGTTTCTTATATTTTGTTTCATTTTGTTTGAAGTTTTATAATTGGTTGGTAGGGTTGGGTAGTATTTGTCTATCAGAGATAAGAGGCCCAGTAACATGGAAAGAAGAACCTTCACTGAATTCCATTTAACTATTTCCATATCACAATGTCTCTCTCTAATCTCTTCTGTTGCTTGTCTAATAAAAGATATATCACATCATTTTTGTGTCAAGATGTGAAGTGTATCATTTTGTTTACTCAAGTAAAGTCCTGTTTTGTGGCTGTAAAGAAGAAACCTGAACCTAAACCTCAATCCTTCATTGCATGCTGAGATACTGAACTCTCAACTTTCATGTAAAGCAGAACTGATGACAGACAGAAATTAGGCAGCGTTGTCTCTGAGTGTGTGTGTGTGTGTGTGTGTGTGTGCGCGTGTGTGCTGTTACTGTTCCCTCAAGTTCTGGGATCATCAATAAGCTTCACAATTTTTTATCTAATCAACCACTCATAACGATAAATTCAACTCGGTCCCTCGATCACGAGAAGTTTTCACAGTAGAGTTTAGTAGCAGGAGGCGGAGTCACGTACACCAGTGTGTGTGGAAGTGTTTAAGTGCCAGTTCTAGTTCAACATCTTGGTGCAGTGTGGATGTGGCTGACAACAGTCAACAATAAATCATTTCCGTATTGGGAATAAACCTTCCGCTTGTGTGAGCTGTCTGTAGCTCAATAGGTTTGGCCTATGCTTCTGTATTTTAATGTTGGTACTTGGAGAGCCTCATATTTTCTGAGGTGGTACATGGTGTATAAGATATTAATCTTCATCATCTGTAACTTATGAACAATTCATTATGATAATAAAATATTCTATGCAGAGAAAAACAACTAAATATATATATATATAAGTATCACCTTGTGTCAAGTGAGCAACAACATGTATCTAACACCCAGGAAGTGAAATTATTGAGCAGAACCTGTTTGGCAAGTGTTCCCATAGATGTCAGCCAACAACAGTTGTGTTGTTTCCTATGACAACTTTGTGTTGGGCGTTCACACCAACACAATATGTGTATGTTCCCATAAGGGCACTGTGGGTGCCGAGTGAGGCCACAGTGAGGGCACTTAATGTGAGGAGACACTCAGCCAGTGAAACCTCAGAGAGCATCTCCTGAATCCATCGTACTATGAACTGATCACAAACTACCAAAGTTTAGAGGCGTATGCAGACCATGGAAGGAGGTGCTGATGTCACGTATGTTGTGCAGATGACGAGGTGAAATGACGTTGTAACAATTCAACAAGTATGAACAATGCAATTATTTCAAATTGACTTGCGTGTCCTTTAATAAGACACCATACACTGATTCAGTGATTCACATTTCCTGCTCATGCATTTTTTATTGAAATGAATGACAGTATTTATTATGAAAGCCAATGTGAAAATAAAATTAAATAATTTGTTTGGACGTACATTTAGTTTTCAGGGTTTTCAAAACAACTCCCTTGTTCCGTGTCTAACTTAAAAAGTAGAAGAGAAAAACAAACTAATAAAATGCCCATTAAATATACCACACCTCCTTTACGTGTCTACTTTAAGGCCCGTTGCCAAACATCCTGCGTCACAGCAAAGATGTAACATACTCTACATTATTCTCTATATATTATTTTAACTCTTTAAAAATGTTTTCTATATTATTTCCTAAGTAAATTTATCAAGCTAATTGGATTTTGAGATGCTTTAACAGGGAGTTACAGGCTTATATTGCACCTCATGTTCTTCAGGTTAATCCAAATCTTGGGTAAATTAAATTTCTAGAGATTCATTTATTATTTCTAGAGAAATAATAAATGAATCTTCATGAAAAAACAGACATGTTCAGGAGACTGATATTTATGAGTGAGTGCAATTTGATGCAGATCCAAGTAAAAATCTGGATCCAGTGAATTTAAATGTGGCTTCATGAGGGGACGGTTGGTCCTTGGTAAAGGTAGGAGCCAGAACCACTCTCTGCAATATAAAAGGTCAATGGTGACCGATTCTTCAGACGTAAAAAAATACATTTAAATTGCCTCCATACTGCTCCTGTGGCATCATCCAAGTGTCCAGAAGCTCCGTCATTCATAGTCAACATGAAACAACGTTATTTACACTATTTTAAGCCTAAATGTCTATTGATGATGATGCGTTCACGCTCTCACAGACACCAGAAAACTGCACACACTCTTGCACAAGGACAACAAAAAATACTGCTTCTAAATGTTTTCAGCATTCAGTATCAACATATTTGTAATTTTCAATATACAACATATCTTCTTTTCATTTAAAGAGAACAAATTTAATTTCCAATTAAATTCAGTGGCCCAAAGCTGACATGCTGATTTCACTGTTTCACTGCAAATCAGCTGCAAACAAATGTAATTCCTATGAGACAGGGCTAGTGTGCTGGAAATTGATCTCAACCCCTCAACAAATAGCACAAAACACTGAGAAGTTTAAGTTGAATATACTGAATAGAATACTGTATATGGAAACAGTCTTACCACGAGTCAGTCTAGCGTCTCGTTGAACAAAGGTTCCACATTTCATATTTTGCATTTTTTGAATTCTAATAGTTTATTGGTCCCTGATCACACTGATTTATCTGCTGCTACCTGGTTCTGTACATATATTCTTCATTCACCTTAGCTGTACATAATCTATGTCTGTATTATTTACCTCAATGCACTTCGAACACTTTAATCATTCGGTATTTAACTACGTTACTGCAATAATTTTTAACAGTTGTCCCGTTCACCGTCCTTTACAGTCATATAGACTACCCTTACTTTATCATTTTAGTAGACTGCTCTGGTTTTTAACCGACATGGACAGTTTGGTGCTGGGAGAACACAACACTGCAACAAGATAACCTGTATCCATGGGTCATTGTGAAATACATGTGGTAAAAATCATAACTTCTGTCTCAAACAGCTTTTCACTTCAGCATTGACCTTTTTTAATATTCTCTTCATCTTTCACATCTATTTGTTATGTTGTGTTATCATTCGCGAAGTACTTCACCACTGTTGGAAATGTGCTAGAAATGTGCTTTGTTTTACAGCGATGTTGCTTCTGAGCCAATGAAAACACAAACTATCGTCTAATAGGAATCACAACTTTATTTCATGACAGTGTTTTAGTTCCGTCTACACACAAAACCAGTTCTATTTATACTTCAAGCAGCTGTATTTCCAGACAATGTTGGTTAATCATCAGTTCTGCACTATTTGTTAAGATACGATGATAGGTAGGTGTTTCTGACCCAGTTGGGTGTGCGTGTCATTGTGCGTTAGTTTTCGGGCATGTGTGACGATACTTCTATTATTCAAATGATTGTTTCTTTTGTTTGTTTTGTTATCCAAGTTATCCAACCTTAATTAAGAGTGGGTGTGTTCTTACTGGATTAGTTTTACACTGTGTAATTAAACATGCCTCAGATGATGATGATGCTGCTGTTGCTCTTCTCCACTTATTCTGGCCTTGTTCTGTTCATTTATTGTGGGTCTGTGTTTAACAGTTGTTTTACTTTAACGTACAATGCATCATATTGTGGTGACGTTATGATTTCAGGAGGTCTCTAACAACCGGGGGAGAGAACTTATCATTGTTCTGGACTGGAGTCAAAGTTAGCTTGAAGAAAAATAGGATTTGACACAATGACGTAAAAACGTTGCTTTGAAAGGAACGTGTTGAAACTTTATGTCACTTTATTGGTCATCAATGAGTTCAAGCTTGATCTTTAAAGGACTTGGACTTGTCTCAAATGAACTGAGCTCAACAGTTTTTGATTTCTTTGTTTTACCTCGGTCTCATGTTTCTGTTTATTATGTCATTAAGATCTTTTCATGATACTTTAGCCGCCTGAGATTTGTTGATTCTCAATCTATTTAAACTAACAGACTGACCATGTCCCCGGTTTCAGTTTGTCATTTATGTCACACATTTAAATCATCCCTCCTCTCATAATGATCCATTATAACTTTAGTGTCAAAATTAACTAAATAAAAATTGATCAACATGCTGTTGAATGTTTTGTTCAAGTTTTTAATTGGACTAAATGTTCCCCCATCACCTGACGTCAGGTAACCACACCATCTTTTGTCCACATTTGTACTAGTTTGTATAATTGCTTCGATCATTCCAACAATGCATTAATTATCCACACCCAATTTTACTACCACACCCAATGAGCTGTCTACCCAATTTAACAGCCAGAAATTCATCAGTCCTCCATCAGTCACAGTGGAGACAGTGTATGCTTCTTTCACCATCACCTTTGTAAGTATCCCTTTTGCTTTGATTTCATTGTACCACATTACTACAGATTTTACCGCTGCTGTACTACACCTGCTCTGTAACCAACTTACACACTGAGATTGTGTGATTATGATGATTATTAATGAGCTTTATCATATTATATTGATCTCTTTTGATTGACTTTCATTCTGTTTAGCTCAGATCAAACCTGGTAGTGTAAGATAAGATACATAACATAAAATAAGAAAGATCTGATATTTAGGCAAGAGCTTTCCTGACCATGCAGAGCTGTCATCAGCGGAGATGTTAATTTACAGTGCAGCAGTTGGTTCACGAGGCTGGAAATGTTTTTCAAGCTTTTTAATTCATAAAAAACATCTACACATATATGGTTAGAGTGATACTGTGTGTGTGGGTGGATCCTGAGGGAGTGCTGTGTCCTTTCCGCTCCCTAATCTTTCAATATTTGAGCTGCATGTTACATTTTCTCTAAATTCTGACCATCTTTTTTCATAACATCAATATGTTTAAGGTTTGATTGTTTGTCGTTATATAATATGTTTTATTCTTTGAAAATTCCAGATGCTGTTTTGTGACTAGCTGAAGCCTATTACCTGAAAAAAAGGTAGGTGAAAAGGAAATTTGTACTTTTTTTGTTTTGACTATATATATGTAAAGGTACATACAGAAGGTTGTGTTCTGGGTGACTGACAGTTTCCTCACCCTACTTTCAAGCTAGCATGCCTTCAGGGGTTAATCACACTAAGATCATAATCTGGCTGTACAACATTTTTGCACAGCCAGATTATTATCTACCCAAGCTTGTTGTATGAATGACAGCTGCATGACTGGCTGGTTATTGTTGAGTTAACTATATCCAAACTTCAACAAGCTACACTCAAGTCACTAAATTTTAAGTTTCGATTCCCCTTTACCTGGGTCAACCCAAACCCAAGTACCCACGATCTGATCTTAGACTTGGATTCAGATTTCCACAGGTCCATGTATAGTCATATTCTATTACTCTATAAGTTGTATATGAATAGGTTTTATACACACATACACACATACTGTATATATATATATATATATATATATATATATATATATACATACATGACATATACAAGATTTAAATATCAATATGGAAGCAATAAGTACACATTGACGTAATGAGTGTATGTGTTACTTTAATGTTACAGCATGTGTGCATGTTTGTGCGACGCTTTGATCAGCTGTGGTGTAAACATGTCACCCTTATGAAAATGCCAACATTCAAACCTTTTCTGCTGTGTGGCATCTGTTATCGTGCACCAACACTGTAATCACACCCTGACATCATGATGCTGTTAAACCAGATATGCTTGCACCTTATCTTTGTGTGGGACAGAGCACACCCATGCTAACTAGCTAGATAATAGCAGCCATGCAGGTAATAGTGAGTGCAATCATGTCCCGACTTTTAAAAAACAAATTTACCAACGAAAGTCTCTTACTGATGGGGAAATGCCTCAACCCACGGTGGCCCAGGTTCAGTTCCGTCCTGTGGCCATTTACGCAATGTCCTCCCTACCCTCTCTGTCCCCGTTTCATAGCTTGTTCTCCTTACTATCAATTAAAGGCAATAAAAGCCCAAAAAGATGTAGTTTAAAAAAAGAAAACGAACAAAAAAAGGTCTCACACTGATGCTTTGACACTGACAGGACCACGACCGGATCCGTTTAACGCATCTGCACAGAAGATGGCTGATCGTCTTCTTTTAGTTGACTCTTCTGTACACAGGCTACATTTACTCCATTGTGTAGGTGGTTGTGAGTTCATGGCCCACCATCACTGTGCTCTGGAGCACTCACAGACCATATAGGCAACACCCATACATATCATCTAAGACTACTGTCAACAGCTTTTTGAGAACATGAAGATGAGGAAGTTGTGGCAGATGGAGCACTTGGTGTGATATTCTAGTGCAAGACTGACATCTAGTGGCAGTGGATACAGAATTCATAACCTTAAGATACGTGACCTATCACTGAGATGAATTAAAAAACCTGTTTTGGACGACACCGTCACAACTTAACTCATCCTGAGTGTATCTAAAAGTTAGGTTATTGGTTATAATGCAGTTCAAAACAACAAATATTGATTAAAATAATGTGGAGCTGGAATAAAAAAATGCTGAAATGAAATAAAATGCATTATGAATACCATGTTTTTATTTCATAATACTGTTTATATAATATCGTTTATAAAAATATGTTTTATTCTTTCTTTCTTTTCTCTCCATATAGTAACAACATGCACAACATAATCCTGACAGCAGGTAAGAAACACTAACTAAGTGAAGCACTTTCTGAAATATTCCACTTGAACAGATCTTAAAAACACATTTTTACACTTTAAGTGACAATAGAAAAGGTGAAACCTTTGGAATTACCTGATTTTTTTGAGGAAGTTTCTATAAAATGTTGAAAAGGTTGAAATTATATGTGGATTTGGATGAACTGACCAGTTCCATTTTATTGTTAACCTCTTAATGATCCACTCTTTATCTTTGAAGGTCTCTGCCTGATCATCGCCAGCTTGGGTAAGTGGCACTTATTAATCATAACAGTTCATCCAGCAAATAAATAAGGTTCCTAAGTCAACAATTGATGAGAGTTTGATAAAACTGCTTCTTTGAAAACCAATTCATTCTAATTCAAACTTTTTTCATTCATGTCTCAGGCTCTTCCAGTAGGCTGGTGTGTTACTTCAACAGCTTGGCCGAAAATAGAGCTGACGCTGGGAAGTTCACGATTGCGGATATCGATCCGAACAAATGTACCCATCTGATCTACGCCTTCTCTGACATTAATGAATTCAATGAGCTGGTCCCGACTAGAAGAGGAGACATATTTCGCTATCAGTTGTTTAATGAGCTCAAAACCAGGTTAGAACTTTAGCTTGTTCACATTTTTTAAATCATCATGTCAAGGAAATGTATTTCTTCCACTAATTACTAAAATGTTATGCTCCCACAGAAATCCCTCACTCAAAACTCTGTTGGCAGTTGGTGGCACAACTTTTAAAAATGAAAAGTAAGTTATACTTCCACAGATACATACATACATACAATAATTTCAGATTTGGTCATTTTTATCAGTCCAAAAACAAGAGTAAGCAGCACTAAAATATGTTGGTATTTGTGATGCTATGTCCATTTATGTTGTTTTTTGTGAACTGCACATCCTGCGTAATACATGGTTTAAATGAAGCAGCACATATGGTTTGTGTCAAACCACTGCTGCAAATGCAAACTGGGAGCAATTTACATTTAAATTCATTTAATTAGCTTTAAGATTTTTACATGACTCCTACTTTTTTGTATGGCTTTTTAATTATTTTATTGTAGCCTAGTAAAGATGTTAATAACTCCATATTATAATGAAGTGGATATTGAGAGCACTGTGTTAAATGTTGATCAGATTCACTACGATGGTGTCAACAAAACAAAAGAGAACAGCATTCATCCAGTCTGCTGTCGATCTACTGAGAATATTTAAATTTGATGGATTAAACCTGGACTGGATGTACCCTGTAGCAGCAGGAGGCGACCCAAACAACAAGCAGAAATTTACACTGTTGTGCAAGGTCAGACCCTTTCCTCTGGAACTCAAAGTAATATGCCATAGGATCTGTTTTTATAGGATGTTAGACTGAACAATGTTTTGGTTGTTGTTGTGTAGGAGCTCAATGCTGCCTTTGAGAATGAAGGGAAAAGACAAAACCGTGAACGATTAATCATCGCGGCAAGTGTCTCTGCTGAGAGAGAGGTCATTGATGCCAGCTATGAAGTCAACAAGATTACCAAGTAAACCAATCGTTTATTTCATAAATATTTACATTACACCCATGATTACATGTCAAAGCACTTTGGTCATCATGACTTCCTCTGCATTCTCACAGGGACCTGGACTTCCTTAATGTGCTGACGTATGACTTTCATGGCCCCTGGGAAAATGTCACAGGACATCACAGTCCCTTATTCAAAGGGTCCCAGGATACTGGAAACAAAATCTACTATAATACTGTAAATACCGTGATTCATACAGATTGTCTGAACACCTATCTATGAACAGATGCATTCTCATCTTTATTGTTTCTTACACTTTAGGATTCTGCCATGCAGCATTGGTTGGACAAGGGAGCACCTGCACAATTGCTAAATTTGGGACTAGCTGCATATGGGCGAGCTTTTTCCCTCTCCTCTGCATCCAGTGATGTTGGAGCTCCAGCCAAAGGCCCTGGTGAAGAAGGCTGCTACACTGGTGAAGAGGGATTCTGGGCCTATTATGAGGTATTACTTTATTGATATGAGCAGTGAATGTACATCATTTATATTATTAGTGTTTATTGTACCATAAAGTTGGGATCAGACCAAGCATGAACCATCACATCATGGGGTTACAGCTACACAAGTTGAATTGTGTTTCAAATACTCACATGATAGTGTATCACGAAAAACCTCAGTATTGAGATCATTGTGACGAACCAAGAATCAGAAATTGAGGTCATGTTTGGTCTGAACGCACCATAAAGGTCTGAACTCTATTTCTTTGCATCTATATGTGTAATGTGATGCTTCTTTTCAGACTTGCCTTTACACTGAAGGGGCTACATTCCACCGGATTGCTGATCAGAAAGTTCCATATGCCATAGAAGAAAACCAGTGGGTTGGATTTGATGACAAAGACAGCATCAGTACAAAGGTAACCATCTGTTAAAATTAGTTATAACGATGCAAACAACTCAGAACTCTGTTTAGACGTATACTGTTTTGTTGACATGACTTCAGCTTCAGAAGTGTTTTCCTCTTCATCCTCTCAGGTCAGTTACTTAAAAGCAAAGAACTTTGGAGGAGCCTTTGTTTGGTCTCTGGACCTGGATGACTTCAGCGGAGAGTTCTGTAACCAGAGCAAAAGTCCCTTCATCAGCCACTTGAATTCTCTCCTGGTTCAAAGTAAGAAATTTGAAAAAGTGTGTGTAGTGAGGTAGACGTTTCTATTTTTGATTTAAATAATCAGTTTTACCAGATTTACTGACTTGATGTTTTCTTGGAGTAAACTTGTTGTGCAGTTTTTGTTTAGAAATCTTGAGTAGACTTGCTCAGTGATAAAAATGTATGATGTGATGCTCATGAAACTTTTAAAGCAATTAACCCAATACTCCTGTTTTTTTAGGTTCTCCAACTAATCCAACTACCACAACAGCTACTCCAACTACCACAACCCCATTCCCAACTACCACAACAACTACTCCAACTACCACAACTCTAACTATCACTACCATAACTCCAACTACCACAACTACACCAATTACCACAACAACTACTCCAACTACCACAACCACATCTCCAACCACCACAACAACCACTCCAACCACCACAAAAACTACAACAACTCCAACTACCACAACTTCTCCAACTACCACAACCACATCACTAACTACCACAACTACTCCAACGACCACATCTCCCACTACCACAACTCCAACTACTACGACCACAGCTCCAACTACCACAACCACAACTCCAACTACCACAGTCACTACCCCAACTACCAGGACCACAGCTCAAACTACAACAACTCCAACGACCACAACTCCCACTACCAGAACTCCAACTACCACAACCACAACTCCAACTACCACAACTACTCCAACTACTCCAACTACAACGACCACAGCTCCAACTACCACAACTACCACAACTACTCCAACTACCACAACCACAACTCCAACTACCACAGCTACTCCAACTACGACGTCCACAACTCCAACTACCACGGCCACTACTCCAACTACCACAACCACAACTCCCACTACCACAACTCCAACTACCACAACTTCTCCAACTACCACAACCACAACTCCAACTACCACAACTACTCCAACTACCACGGCCACTACCCCAACTACCACGACCACAACTCCAACGACCACAACAACTACTCCAACTACCACAACAACTACTCCAACTACCACGACCACTACTCCAACTACCACAACTCCAACTACCACAACAACTACTCCAACTACCACAACTACTCCAACTACGACGACCACTACTCCAACTACCACAACCACAGCTCCAACTACCACAACAACTAGTCCAACTACCAGAACAACTACTCCAACTACCACAACCACAACTCCAACTCCAACTACCACAACAACAACTCCAACTACCACAACCACAACTCCCACTACCACAACAACTACTCCAACTACCACAACAACTACTCCAACTACCACAACCACAACTCCAACTACCACAACCACAACTCCAACTACCACACCCACAACTCCAACTACCACAACTACTCCAACTACCACAACCACAACTACAACTACAACAACTACTCCAACTACCACAACCACAACTCCAACTACCACAACCACAACTCCCACTACCACAACAACTACTCCAACTACCACAACCACAATTCCAACTACCACAACAACTACTCCAACTACCACAACCACAATTCCAACTACCACAACAACTACTCCAACTACCACGACCACAACTCCAACTACCACGACCACAACTCCAACGACCACAACAACTACTCCAACTACCACAACAACTACTCCAACTACCACGACCACTACTCCAACTACCACAACTCCAACTACCACAACAACTACTCCAACTACCACAACTCCAACTACCACAACTACTCCAACAACCACAACTACTCCAACAACCACAACTACTCGAACTACGAGGACCACTACCACAACCACAGCTCCAACTACCACAACTCCCACTACCACAACAACTAGTCCAACTACCACAACAACTCCAACTACCACAACTACTCCAACTACCACAACCACAACTCCCACTACCACAACAACTACTCCAACTACCACAACAACTACTCCAACTACCACAACCACAACTCCAACTACCACAACAACTACTCCAACTACCACAACCACAACTCCAACTACCACAACTACTCCAACTACCACAACTCCAACTACAACGACCACTACTCAAACTACCACAACCACTAGTCCAACTACCACAACTCTAACAACCACAACTCCCACTACCACAACAACTAGTCCAACTACCACAACAACTACTCCAACTACCACAACCACAACTCCAACTACAACAACCACAACTCCAACTACCACAACCACAACTCCCACTACCACAACAACTACTCCAACTACCACAACTACTCCAACTACGATGACCACTACTCAAACTACCACAACCACAGCTCCAACTACCACAACTCTAACAACCACAACTCCCACTACCACAACAACTAGTCCAACTACCACAACAACTACTCCAACTACCACAACCACAACTCCAACTACAACAACCACAACTCCAACTACCACAACCACAACTCCCACTACCACAACAACTACTCCAACTACCACAACAACTACTCCAACTACCACAACAACTACTCCAACTACCACAACTCCAACTACCACAACAACTACTCCAACTACCACAACCACAACTCCAACTACCACAACTACTCCAACTACCACAACCACAACTCCAACTACCACAACAACAACTCCAACTACCACAACCACAACTCCCACTACCACAACAACTACTCCAACTACCACAACCACAACTCCAACTACCACAACAACTACTCCAACTACCACAACTCCAACTACCACAACTACTCCAACTACGACGACCACTACTCAAACTACCACAACCACAGCTCCAACTACCACAACTCTAACAACCACAACTCCCACTACCACAACAACTAGTCCATCTACCACAACAAGTACTCCAACTACCACAACTCCAACTACCACAACTACTCCAACTACGACGACCACTACTCAAACTACCACAACCACAGCTCCAACTACCACAACTCTAACAACCACAACTCCCACTACCACAACAACTAGTCCATCTACCACAACAAGTACTCCAACTACCACAACTCCAACTACCACAACAACAACTCCAACTACCACAACCACAACTCCCACTACCACAACAACTACTCCAACTACCACAACAACTACTCCAGCTACCACAACAACTACTCCAACTACCACCACAACAACTACTCCAACTACCACAACCACAACTCCCACTACCACAACAACTACTCCAACTACCACAACAACTACTCCAGCTACCACAACAACTACTCCAACTACCACAACAACTACTCCAACTACCACAACCACAACTCCCACTACCACAACAACTACTCCAACTACCACAACCACAACTCCCACTACCACAACAACTACTCCAACTACCACAACAACTACCACAACTCCAACAACCACAACAACCACTCCAACTACCACAACCACAACAAACAGTGATAACGGTCAAGGTGCCTGTAATGGAGCGACCTCTGGGCTTTTCCCCAATCCCTTAGATCCAACTTCTTATTACAACTGTGGCTTTGATGGAGCGCACCTCCAACAATGTCCAGCAGGATTGGTCTTCAAAACAAGCTGTAGTTGCTGCAACTATCCCTAAAAACTTGCAGGTTATATTTTAATATTTATCCTTATCCACTGAAGGGGTCACTGTCACAAGTCAGTATAAGTACAATTTCTTATGATCATTGCGTGTTTTGTTTTCAGCCTCACTAATCTTCACTTAATTTTAAAACATAATTGATACTTTATCATTAACATTTAATCTAATTTAATTTGCTTCATTATATGGTCGGTGCATATATTAGTATATATTTATATAGTGAGCTTAACTTTCATACATTTTCATCAATATTACTAAATATTCAATAATGACTTACAAATGAAAGTTTCTAATATTTTGTTTCCTTTTGTTTGAAGTTTTATAATTGGTTGGTAGTGTTGGTTTGTATTTGTCTATCAGAGATAAGAGGCCCAGTAACGTGGAAAGAATCCATTAAATTCCATTTAACTATTTCCATATCACAATCTCTCTCTCTAATCTCTTCTTTTTGCTTGTCTTATAACAGATATATCACGTCATTTTTGTGTCACTTTATTTATTATTTATTTAAGTAAAGTCTTGTTTTGTGGCTGTAAAGAATAAACCTGAACCTAAACCTTAATTCTTCATTGCTTGCTGTGATACTGAACACTCAACTTTCATGTAAAGCAGAACTGATGACAGACAGAGATTAGGCAATGTTTGGGGTGGCCCAATAAGTTTTGCTCTGACCCACGATAAATAATAAACCCCCAACACAAATACATTCCACATGTATAATACATCACAGCAGAGGCTGAAAGTGCTTACTGCTCACATGTTCACATCATTAAAGAAAACACGCCTCCAAACCAGATTCAAGATGAGGAATTAATGGATGTGAAAATAGTTTGTTCCATAGATGAAGCGTGAATTGATTGATCAATAAAATGAGTTGACCTGTTTGGGTATACTTCGACGAGCTGCCTGTGTATGATGTTTTGACATCGATTTGAAAGAAAAAATAATAATTGGGATGCTTCAGGATTGGGAGCAGACAAGTCGGTACAGGCTGTACCATGCTGTTCTTGGGTAAGCATGTCAAAACAACCTAATAAAAAGCATTGAACTGGCAATTATGTCCCTGCACCTGCTTTGTGTATCCCAATAAGTAATACTAGCTTTTTGAAGTTGTAATAATGCCATTTCATAAAAATGTCATGACATAATTATAAACACTAGTGCAACGACCTGGCCTTTTTGAAGTGGGAATTTTGCTTGGTCTGTATTGATGCTCAGCTACTTCAGAATTAATAAGTGAAGCATTGCGTTATATAACAGTAGCATGACCTCTCGCAGAATGCATGCTTGCTGCTTCACTTAAATATTATTATTCTAGCTCGGCATTAGGTTTCCATTTTTGTTTTTTTTTTAAAGTGTGCCTAGTTTCATTTTAGCATGCTGCAAGGCTAATCTAGGGAACAGCCAAAGAATGGAGCCATCCACGTAGGGCTGGGCGATATGGACAAAAATCTCATCACTAAATTTTCTTTTTTTCATATCAGTCGATATTGACATATATCGTGATATAAATCAAATGACCAAAAAGGTAATTTACGTTTTTTTTGCCAGTAGTGCTTATGTTAAATGTTCTTAAGTACAATCGTCTGACATGAAGCATGGCGAAGTCATGTGCTCAGACGTGATAAGCTGCCAGCTACTGATAGGTTTATGAGTGCTCGACAGCCACTCACCAATCACCAATCACAGCCCATTCTCTCACCAAAGCGGTCCCTTTAAATACGACCTCCTCCTCACTGATCCCTGCCACTCACCATCATGCCTCGTCTCGGGACAGACGATCCCTCACCTTCAAAACCCAGAACGACGAGGAGGGTTCGGAAGAACAGAGCAGAAGAGAGCGGCAATGTCCGCCTTAATTCTCCCCTGGCAGCCACAAATCCTCCATCACCTAAAAACTGGCCGGTGAGTAAGTTACTCGAAGTGCGTCTATAGTCGCAATATCCCTGTTCGTCTCGGGGCGAGTCACGAAGAGCCGAAGAGAGTTGCTGGAAGAGGATCGGGCTTCTGTCCCCCCCTGTCTCTCCTACCTCAGCGCCGCAGTCTCCGCTAACGCCGGTGCTAGCTGCTCAGGCTACCGCTAGCACCTCCTCTAACCGACCGTCAGGAGAGAAGACCCGGTCCTCGCCTCGCTGACCAACATCCAGTCCTCCGTCAGCGGGATGGACGCCCGCCTCCGTGTCCTGGACATCCGAGACGACCCTCCACAAACTTCCACAGCTCCTCCAGGAGCGTCTGCTGTGAGCGCGGCAGGTAGCGCGCTGCCAATCGACGTCACGCCGCACAGAACTCTGGGAACTGGAGTTCCTACAACTTCACCGGGAGTCAAATCCTTGGAGACTCCAGACCTGCGTGTCCTCCTGCACACTCTTAAAAGATAAGTAAATAAAACCTTCACCTGTCATTTTATCAGAGTTTGGCAAAACTTTAAAAAAAAAAAAAAAAAAAGCACCCAAATTGCTGTTTTGTTAATTATTGAATCACAGGGTTGTAATAATCTCCATCAGTTTTGGGGGAAAAAAACAGATGGGGTCATTTTATGATTTACATTGTGTATAAAACCATTTATCGCAACTTGGAAATACTCAGGTAAAAAATGGATAAATAAAAACATATAAAATAATAAATAAATTGATTATAGTTTTGTCAGTCTCCCACGACGATTGTGCTCCCATCATTAATAGTCTCATACCTCTCTTGCAGTTCTCCTTATACTATGCAACTGTTGATAGCGCAGCACCTTTTCGGTGTCTGTCGTAGCAGCTATAGAAGCCCTTTGTCAGATATGGTGTAATAATGATTGCGACTTGCTATTTGTTCTTCACCTTCACCCTGCATATCATTCCCCAGGCAGATCTTTCATCTCGAGATTATTGGATCTCTCAAAAACTGTGGACAAACTGCTCCATTTTGTCAATCTAGATAAAATATGTAGATCTGATTAAAAAATGTGATCACTGCTGCCATAGATATTTCATATAACAGTAGTAAGTCCTCTCGCAGAGTGGCTGAATGTGTCAGATTGAGACGGAAGTGTTGGGAACTTTATTTTTCTTTTTTGACACGTTTGAAGGGGAAATTTCATCATTGTGCTGTATTTCGTGTCGAGCTTCTGTGTATACTACAAATTTTCAGATTCATTTTCAAGAGGCAATGATACTACAGAGGGATACAGTTAGTCTGCGATGCTCTCTAAAAATAAATTACTGTTTCATTTAATGAGAAGTAAGAAAACAAAAGCAGTTTGCAGACATTAATTCTCGTCTTTCACATATGAACAAGCAGCAGGAGATGCAGACGCGTTCACAAGAACAGGGACATCTCTGCAGCATTCAGGTGTGAGGTAGCGCAGCAGGCAGGACATAACGTACTAATTCTCCTGTGGGAATCATGTGATTTGTTTGAATGAGAATGAGAATGCGACCCCAATGTGGGCCTGTATCACCAAAAGTCTCAAATCTCTATGAATTTTCTTTGATTCAGTTTTGCATCGGTCACATTAAAAATGACAACAATGTGCCAACTTGCTCGCTGTGAATCCTTCAGCTCTTGCTGTTTTCTCATGTGGAAACTATTTTAAGTGCATCTGCGTTCTCACATACAGACCTTCCGGATAATCTTCTGAAATTCTCCAGAGCTCAATACATGTCTGAAAGCAACTGTATTTTGTTAAACATATCAATTAAACATTTCCACAATTGCCAGCATATTTTTGTTTTTGGCAGCCAAAATGTATGTATGATGACACATCACAGAAAGAGCCACATATATTTGTCCAATGGTTATTTTAATGCAACAGTCAGTGGTTTACAATTTTGTTTATTTGAAAATCTCATGTCTTGGCGCTAAAGTGCAGGATTCATTTTGTGTTTGAGATCCAGTGACAAAGGAGTAAAGTCGGTCAGCAGAGTGTTCTTGCATCTGTTTGATTTTGTTGCTGATGTCGTCAGTTCCTCACAGTTCATGGACAGAACTGTGAGGCTCAGGGAGATTCTGAATGTCACAGTTTTGAATCAGACTAAAGTAAAACATCACGTACTCCTCGTAGTTCTTTATGGAAATCCTTTCGTTGATGCCATGGATTCTAAGAAACAGAAAAAACAGTTTCCATGCTTATGTATTTCCTTTTTCAAGAGGAGGGAAATATCCTTCATTCATTTGATTGGCTGTAAATTTTCTTGTAGGATAATTTTACCAAGGCTGAGGGGAAAACTGGGCAAGCACTTGGTGTTAATGCATAAAACTCTTCATACTGTATTTGCTGTATACAGGAAATCTGAGTCTGGGTTTGTAATGTAAATGTCTCTATCCAGAGGTTTATTATACAACAGCAGGTTTTGCTGAGTCCTCTCTTTATTTATATTCCACATGAGACAAACAAGATTCTTACCTCTGAGCGTCACCTGGTTTTAACCAGAGAGGCAAAAAGCGATAAATATCCTTGGTCAGGTCTTTGAAGTGTCGACTGTCTGTGTTTGCAGTACACATACCTGCAAATTCAAACATGATATCAAGAAGATCCTGCTGTTTAAATGATAACACCCTAAATAAACCATTTTTCTGCCTTAAAATCTATCGGGACTGTACCTGGAGCAACTGTAACTGTTGGAAAGATGTCCAACACGGTTTTCTTAATGATCTGAAAGCCAAAAGACTTTTCATCCGCAGAGCTGACAGGCTCAGGGTCAAAGCCATTAATGAGCTCTATCTTCACACGTGCGTCACCCACTGTGGAATGGATATGGTCCATTGCCTGGATGAGACAGCACACATTTTAATTTGTATTTCATGGAGACATCAGGGATTCTCAGAGGAGAGGGTCATCTTTGACTCTACCTCTTGTAATGACTGTGCTGGGTGGATTCGCATATTGATGTAAGCTTCAGCAAGGGAGGGGATAACATTCTCCTGCAAGAGAGGAGGGGTGATTAGGATTTTTCTGTGGCAAACTGAATTGCTTGCAATCTGATTTCCAGTGAATAGCTTTCTGATTTATTATATTTAACTGTACCTTAACTCCCGCATTAAACATGGTGACTGCTGTGGTCGTCCTTATAAAACTGTTGGTTTCTGGTTTTCTTTCCATGAATCTGGAACACAAGACGTACTTATGGATTCATTCCAAAGGCCACAGTCAGAAGAAAACGTGCAGAATTAATTTTAGGAAGTAATCACCTGGCAAGGATCGGAGAGAACAGCCACAAATTTGACATAATGAACTTCAGTGGAAACCTGAACTGAAGTCAAAGAATGAGTAACAGGAGAAGATGATAGGATAAAATGCTACAAGTTGTGATGAGTAATTGGTTCTGCTTACCTTATGGGCCAGGTGTTCAATGGTTTGACGTTCAGGCCCATAACCAAATACCGTCGGCATAGGGTTCTCCTCCAGTCTGAGGAAACGGCATGAAAGTGACATTGAAAGGCTTTTTGTAAACACAGAGGTAAACATGGAGTAGGACTTGGTTATAATAGCAGTGTTGTGTACAGAACCCTTGACCAGATTTCATAAATGAGTGCGACTGTGAATAAAGATGGACGAGTGAGCAGTGAGCAGAGCCAAAGTCAGGCTGATACACGTGCTGGCCCTATCATGAGTCGATCTGAGCTGTCAATAATGATGTTTCACCCTCTTTATAATAAAACCACCTTAAATGATAGAAACCACCTTTAAGAATAATATTTATTGAGCATGACTTTTTAGTTTGGTCCATCTCCCATTAACTAACATGGAGGAGGAGGCAGGATTTATTACATATACTGCAGCCAGCCACCAGATGGTGATTAAGACACTTTGGCTGCACTTTTGGGGAGCTGTCATGTCGTCCATCTTTAAATATAGTGTGTATATATAAATGGTTTATCGTCCGTGAAAGGATCCAGCTGTTGGAGCCTTTTGTTTCTTGGGGATGAAAGGACGCATTTGTGAGCCCAATTTGAAGGAGCCTTTCGAAGTGGAACAGTCTAATCACGCTGTTGTGACATAATCGGTCTCCAAATGCAGCCTCCGGAGGATGCAGCCCTTGAATTTAAACTAGGGATGTCACAAAAACCATAAACATGTGTTTGATAGTCTACAGTTTATAGACATATTTAAACACAAGTAAAAACAAGTAAATTAAGTAAATGGGATTTATTGGTTAGCTTCTGCCGTGGTATCGAATTAGGTATCGAGAATCGTGGAAATTATAAAAATAGTACGGTTGTTTTTTTACCTTTTATTTTCACTTAAAAAGAAAGTAACAAAAAAAAAAAGTAGTATGTAGAATAACAAATGGAGCAGCGTGACAACAGAGACCGACCAGAACACAGAGTACCGTACATTCTTCTCACCTTTTGACTGCTGAAGCCAGGATCCCGATGGTGGTCTCCCTGGGAGGCATTGAGGCGTGACCAGGGACCATAGACACACTCAGCTTTATAGAGGCCATTCCCTTTTCACTTAACCCAATTCTGCAAAAGATGTACACACACACACACACACACACACAAAACAGAACTTTGTCTATGCAATTTAATGGAGACATCTAACTTTAAACCATGCTTTTGTTGAAATGTCATGCTTGAAACTTTTTCTCGACAAAATAAGCAAAGCAAATATCGTGCAGACTTGTTCATGAAATTCAAGAACAGCAGGTTCTTACAGAGCGGCAGGTCCGTCAAGACCAGGGAAGACTCCATCAATCAAAGCCAGGCCCTCGTCCAGGACGAACAACAGCTGCACACCACGCTGTTTGAGCACGCGTACAATGTTCACCGCCCCATTCAAACCAAAAACCTGGAAAAAGAAATATGAACGGACACAGAAAAGATTGAAATTTATTAAATGTTACATTAGTTCACATTTTCAGGACAGGGGGATAAATATTTTTAGTACTTCTTCATCATGACCAAGACCGATGTAAAATCCTCTGCGTGGAGCATAGCCTTTTTTAAGCAAGTATTCCAGCGCCTCAAGTATTCCCTGGAAAACATAAAAACATTTTAGTTGATCCATGAGCATGTGACTGTATTCCAAATAATCCTCAGATCACTCATTACATTATCTCACCATTAAAGAGCTCTTGTCGTCCATGGCTCCTCGACCGTAGATGTAGCCGTCTATCACCTCGGCGGAAAACGGTGGGGCCACCCAGTCGGCTGACTCCGAGGCAGGTACCACGTCGATGTGGGCCAGCAGCAGGTACGGCACCAGGTCAGGTTGGGAACCTTCCACCTTAAACAGGTGGCTGTAGTTTCCCACCAACTCATGACGAACCAAGCTCGAGGAGAAAGTCGTTGGGAAGGCTGTCACACAAAGAAGGTGTGAACTTCACCCATGACCCCCCCAACCCACAACCCACGAATCAACTGTGCGTCTGTGCGTGCGTGCGTGCGTGCGTGTCAGTCACTGCATCTAGTGCCGCTCGTACCTTGGCGGAGGAACTTGTCGAAGTGAAGCAGCGCTGTGGTGTTGATGTCCTCAGCGGATGTGGACACGGTGCGGATCCGGATCGCCTCTGGATGGAAGAGAGAGGGGGGGGGGACAGCGGGTTGTAGGAGGCGGTGTCTCCACGTTTTTCACACGGTAACACTCACGCACATTTACCTCTCAGACGTGTCAGCAGCTCCTGCCTGTGCTGCGGGTCCAACTCCAGCGAGATGTTGTTCGTGCCCTCCCAGTGGGCGAGCTGATCACTTCCGTCCACAGTCAGAGTCCTGATTGACGCCACAGTCAACAACAGTGACACGACTACGAGGAGGCTGCAGAAGATGATCTTTAAGAACTTGATTGCTTTAAACCTCTGGCCTGATTCCGTCATTGTTTATTTGTGGCGTCAGCGGAACTGGATCGGTATCAGTGCGCAGACCGGGTCAAAGTCTGCGGTGCAGGCTGAATCATGCACAGAGCCGCCTGCAGGCCTGAAGACACATTACAGCCTCAGAGTGTCACTCCCCCTTCATAAAGTCATAATAATGTTCAGACCTTCAGTACGAAGCACTCATCTGCATCTTCAACCTGTGTTGCATGAAAATTAAATCACTAAAAATGAATAAACCCTTGGTCTGTGTCAGTGAGTAACATTATGCATTAGGCTGACTGCAAAGAGGTCGCTTCCATATTCACATTTGCTGTAATTGCTACGTGTCAACAAATTAATTTCACTATTTTGCAAAAAAAAAGTATTGACCTATCCCGGATATTCTTTGAAATAATTCCCTTTATTATTTCCAGAGTTATTTATTGAACAACTAGTGCATTTTAGGAGCCCTCAGGCTGTGAGGTTTTCACTTACACAGAAGGAGATGCAAACAGGATTTTTAAGTTCTCAGATGTATATGTTTGTTCTATCAAAGTTAAAGACCCTCAGGAGTTATACAGGCAACTGGACCCGCTTGTTGACTTGCTTCAAAGATTCCTGTGATGGCACACAAACTTCCAAAGATACAATTCCAGCATTAAAGCAGCCTAATGTCCATCCACGATGACTGTGAGGGTGCACAAGTGTCCAAAGACATGAAAGCAGCCATCAGAATGTTTATTATAACTTGGTGATACCCTACTTAAAATACATTTTTATATGAACTTCCTTTGGAGGTGTATCGCTTGAAAATCAAATTGGTTTCGTAGTTTTTGCCTAATCATTCTAAAACAAACTGGCAAAAAAAAAATATGAAAAGAACATTTAAAAAGTATGAAGCAAAACATCCTTTATTGAAATATGATTTAAATATTATCTTTAAAAAAACGATGCACATCAGACATACTGTGACATCAGTTACAATCAGGTGACACAAAAATACAACATTTTTACATTTGACAAAATATTCAGCTCTTGATGGCACTTTGTGCTCATGAGATTGTTTTAACCACAGAGACAAAATTGGAAACACTTACATCAGCAAAACATTAAAAATGTAGAGCCGGACTTTAAAGATTTGCTCCCATACAGACAAACAAATGCAGTAAATAGCAAAAGTGATAAGTGATTACAGTATGTGCTCCCTGAAGACAATCCAAGACAAAGTAATCGTAATATGCATCAACAAAAATAAGCTATGTGACATGTGTAAGTTTAAAAAAATCACATTACATTACTTCTGTTCAGAAAGTGCTGGTGTGTCTTATGTCTTGCCAGAAACAGACTGAGTTGTCCTAAACTAAAGCATAAACGAGGTAGAGGATGCACACCATGATGAGGAAGAACAGAAACCGTATGTGGACAGGCACAAGGCGGCGCTCCACCTCTCGTCTCTCCAGGGTCGTGGGACTGACAGGAGTGTCCGGGTACGCGTACTGCACAGGTCTCCCTGCTGCCCCCTTGATGGGTCTCCGACGAGTGGCGCTGAAATAGTGTTGGACACATGTGCTGACAATCTAACCACAGAACGCCAATCATGTGTCGGTATGTGCTTTGATGCAAAGCTGTCCTGTGAATCTACTTCTCATTCAGCAACAACTCAGAAGATTACAAGCACTTACTATATACCCATGGGTGTGGTCTCAGCAGGAAGCAAATCCTTGAAAGTATCGTTCACAGGCTCCCGAGGAGGCTGGAAGAGAAAGAAGCAAGTTACTCACAAACAGAGAGAAACAGAAAAACGTCCCAGACATCAGTGTCCCACAGAGACCCTGGCTCAGCAAGTCAGGCAGAGATGAAGGCACAGGGCAAATGGTTATGTGACAACTGGAGATCCTACACACACACTGATAAAATATTCAAACTGATCCAGCTCGGACTTTCTCCGGAATTTCACATGTGAACAACTCAGCAGGGGATTCTCCGATCAGATGCTTTCACAGCTCAGAAATACACGGGGCGTTCAGGTGAGGGGTGGTACAGCGGTAGGATGTAAGGTAATGTTTCTGCCGCTGAGACTCACGTGTGTTTGATTACCCCCACGTCGGCCTTTATCAACATAGGCGACATCTTGGTCTGTCTTCTTCATGTGTGGCACCAGTTTTTTCACATGGAGATATGTATTTGTGTGTTAGTCGTGGGCTCCTTCGGACATTCGGAGCAGTGTTTACGAGGGGGGTGGCCTGAGAATATGCACAGATTCCCCAGAGTTCAGTGCGTGTCTGAAAGCAGTAATAGTGAAACTAGCATGAAAGGATTCAGACCACATAGTGTGTTCTCAAAGGCCATGCACACACCCCCATCAAGTCACATGAAATAAAAAAGTAATAAGATGCAAGTGCCTTCTTCATTTCCCGTTTATGAGGGGAAGTCCTGGGAGTGTAGTACAGGGAGTTGTTCTTCATGGTGCTGTTGTCTACAACTGGCATGTCCAGCTGAGGAAAGGAGATGTAACAGATTATGACACAGTCAGAAATAGCTTCCGCATCCAGCGAATGTCTCCAACACCGAAACCACCACCACGGTTTGTTCAGTCACACTTTAAGCACAATGTGAGAGCTCTGTACTGACCCTGCTGGACCGTGACCAATGCTCCTGCACATTGCTCCCATTGAACTCTCTCACAGTGTTTGTGCTAGTGGAGAGTGGCCCCCGACTCTCCATCTGTTATTCAGAGTGAGAATGCTCATGACTGATTACTTACACTAAAAGAAGAAAATGAAAGGACGGGGTCATTTTAACAGAAGTGGACTCAATACTTTCCTCCTCAACCATTTCAGTGATGCTGAAGACCTGAGAGGAAAGTGATGAAGCATCGGCTGCAACCGTCTGTGATCCAGCTTGAACCTGCAAGGATTAGCATGATTATCCTGTTGACATCCACATAAACATATACCAGTCACCACCTGTGCTTTACACCAGTGAGATACCAAAGCCCAACACTGTCAGAAGACAAAAAATATCCCTTTAGTGGCTTGTGAATGAAAGCGCAATAAAGTTACACAGCCTAAGCAAGGAATGCAGAGAATTCCAAATCCACAAGAGAAGCAGAATAAGACCAGCCTACCCCTGATCCTAATCCTGGCCGTTGATCTACAGAGGATGCCCTACTAATTCCTGCAGGAATCTGCGAGCAGCGAGGCCGACTCCGCTCTGATGATTTTAATGCATTCCCTGAATTCCACGCGGGACTAGGTTCCTTTTTCCTAGAGGCACGGGCGCGCTGCAAGAGGCCAACGCGGTCAAACACAGAAATAAGAAAAACACATCAGTGTCCCCTGAAGACTCTGTTTGTGTGCAGTCTCTCCAGATATCTGTGGTCATTTACCAGTCTGGATGAAGGTAAAAAGCACTGTGGGTAAACAAAGCCACCTCTCTGAAAACCCAACTCTGCCTGTGAAAAGTAAAAAAAACACATTGACTCGTGATGTAACTGTTTACGCCACAATGAGGACAGTGAAACCCCTACAGTTACAACAAGTAACCACTAAGTGGCACTGTAAGGACTTGCATGAGCATCAAAAGTTTGCTTCAGATCATTTAACCAAAGAGATGAAGACCTTCTGACAGTTCTCTCACCTGGCTGCTCCCGGGCTGAGCCTCGTCCGACTGCACAGCCGCTTTCTGCTTTTCTTCCTCAGCACCTGGACAGGTCCCCAAAAAACAATCCAGAGCTCATGATCGCCAACAATTACAAAACCACAAAGACAGAAAATGTAGACAAATAAACCCCAGAATAATTCAGGTCACACACCGGACTCTGCCTCATCGTCCTCCCCGTTTTCTTCCTCCTCTTCCTCACTGGCTGAGTACAATGTCGCCTTCTCTGCTCCATTAGGTTGGTTGTGTCCGTCAGACTGGAGCAGTTTGCTGAGCTTCTTCTCATACAAAGCCCTGGTGGAGGCTAGCGTGGACAAAATATACAATAGTAATCAGTTTTTGTCATAGTGGAAAAGAGAAAGTGAACATGGTGACAGTTTCACATGCAACCTCACCAACTATGGGCCCAGGTTTGAACCCGTGTCGGAGCAGTGCGGCCTTGAGGTCATCATCAGTCAGACCGCTCAGGTCAGGTATCTCTGCCTCCTCTGGATTCTTCTCGTTTTCCTCAAAAAGAAAAATTAGCTGAATTTACTGAATGTGCATTTGAAACACAACAGAGGCGGAAGGCTGCAGCTTATCTCAGTGTAAATCTCCTGTTTCCACGTCTGCCCGATCAACAACCACAGAATAACAAGACTGCGGGTTTGTGGTGGAGCCAAGTCAACACACACAAGTGCTTGTTTTATGAATGGAAAATAGTTTGTTTGATGTTAGTACCACTCTAATGAAACAGATCCTTTATCCGGTACAATTTGAGCAATCCACATTTAATACAGTTTCTTCATCAGTGTCATCAAACATAATGTTTCACAGTCAGGTTTAATGACACACCCTGGCTTCCTGTCACTTCATTGTCATGTAAAAAGACACAAGTATCAGATCAGCACTCAGTATTTTCTGAAATTAGGTATCAGAAGAGAAAAGGTTGGTTTCGTGCAACCTCTGATGTGATATGCAAAGATATTATATAAACCACGTTAATTTTATATTCTATCCATTAGACTCCAAAAATCAGTGCACTGGACATGTGTAAAGAACACAAGGTTAATGATCCCTGATGGAAAACACATTAATACAGCTGCAACTAACAATTGTTTTTACTGTTTAATCTGATTATTACTCGGATTTACTCAATCGCTTCATTTTTGAAATGTAAAAAACAAGAACATTTTCCATAGAGCGCAGATAGATGTCTGCAGTCCTAAAGATATTTCTATTAACAAACATATTAAACAGAAGAAAGCTGCACATTGTTAAGTTTGAGCGGCTGCAACCCGAGATCTTTTTACTTGAAAAACTGCTGCAGGTCTGAATTGAATATCAATATATCGCAGATTCATTTCTCTCAGTGCTCTCGTTGAATCTCTGACTAATCACATTAGCTCTAAGTAGCAGTTTTGGGTCCAGAGTGCAAAGCTTGCAATGATTTCTAAATGTGTTACTCTACCCTGACTAGTTGTTTTTATGCCACAAACTTTTTCTGAGCGCTGTGCTCCTCCCTGCACATAAATGAGTGTGACAGGTGCAGCAAGCATATGCATGAGAGTGTAACAGCAGCCACCAGCTACTGAGACGTCTCATGTAAACCTATACCAACTCTACAGCGGGTGGCTTAGTGGTCACGGACCTCCAGTGAGGGGAGTGTTTGGCAGCAGTGACCCAGTTATCCTCCTCCTCCACCTCCACACCTGCTGACCTCATTGGTTTAAATCAGGTCAAACCTCATTATTATCTGCACGACAGCCCAAAGTTATCATGAATAATTGTTGATGCATTTGAAAAAACTGCTGAAATATATTTTCAACGGTAGAGAGGAAAAGTACATTAAACACTATCTTCAACTACCTTTAATGCCACGACACTTTTATTATCATAACTTTTATTATTGTATTACAGTATTTCACTTCCTTAAGTATTTTTTTTACTTGTATACAGATTCATCCTTTTATTTTTTTTTACCTCTTTTAATATATTTAACTTTGATTCTACTATTTTTAATCTATTTTATCTTGCTTGAAATTTGCCTTGCCTTTAGTATAATTTTGAGGTACTTGAGGGAGGGTGGCATTCCTCAGGTTGGGAAGCACAGGACGAAACTGTTTAATTGTGTATGAGGTTTTTTGAATTAGCTTTAAGTCAACAAGGATTCTAAATACGAGACTGTTAATTGCTACTTCCACTGACACGACGCAGAACCTGTTTATTTTACACAACATCTACACATCAACACATGTTGGTGAACTTACAGCTTCATCTTGAAAATCTTCCTCCTCGTCGCTTGAAAAGTCGTAAGCTGCGTTTCTCTTGTTGATGTGTTTCAGGTGGAGCTTCACATTGTGTGCAACGAAATCTGATCTGAGTCTAGATTTAGACAGAAGAGCGGGGTCCTCCACCAACACCGGCATGTCAGAATATGATGACTAAAGTCAATCTCCAGCAGCTTGGTGGGTTTTTATATTTTTGTAGAAAGCAGAAACGCGTCTATAAAGGGAGATGAAGCCGGAGGAGCTGCTGAGAGAAGCTGCTCCGTCTCAGCTCTGAGAAAAACACACTGAACCCAGAACAGCTGCAGCCAATGACTTGATTGACAGCAAGGAGCTCAACATGGCAGTAAACAAACAAGCTGCTTATTCTTAAACTTCATCACATGTATGTATAAAATTCTTATTAAATCATGAAACTTAAAAAATCATTTTATACTATCATATATTGACTTTATGTATTTCAATTACTTGCGTATAACAATTTAATTCTACATTGTTCTTTGATTTGGATCCATTTACTCATCAGATTAAGATTTTATCCTCCAAATGATGATATAATAATGATAATAAAAAATCTACAGCACTTTTCCAAACAAGGTTACAAAGTGCTTCACAAAATATGGACATAAACACAGAACCAAACGGAGCACAGGGATGTTTTCAATTCAATTTTATTTTATAGCACTAAATCATAACATAACATTACTACACTTACATAATGTTATAGAGAAAAAATATGTATAATTTGCTATAAAAAAAAAAGTATCACTGTCTCCCAAACCTTTTGTGGCCTGAATGAAAAGAAAGGTATTCCCATTAACTCATACTTTAATATATACATTAAAAACACGAGTCGTATGTATGAGTGTAGCTTTATTCAATTAAATCTATTTCAAGTAGTTTGATTTATTCAAACTAACTTCACATGATAGAGAACACATCATTGAATGTGACGTACTACTAGTGTAATAGTTGCGTAGGGATATATTCAGTCATTTGCTCAGTCTCTGTAATGTTGCTGTTGTCAGCCCCAGATATTCAAGGAGTGTCAATGTGAATTAAAAGATGCTAATATAAAAAAAACACATACAATTCACACCTCAATATAATGATTTTTTTTTAGTTTAGTTTTAAATATCATTTATTTCCACTTGTTGAAATAAAGTCGTTATCGTTATTTATAACATTAAAATATCTCTGATCTGTTTAAGTGTCCCATTAGTTGTTTTTACATTCTGCTTCCATTCCCTTTAGTTTGCCTGCATTTCATTGAACATCTAAGTCACATGCTTCCTGTTACATCATGATTTATTCACTGCATCAGTTTCCATAGCACTTTGTCACAGCTCACGTTCTTTTTGCTTTTGGCTAAACTTGATATTTTTGCTTCACTGTCGCTGCTCTCACTGCTTAGTTTTTTTGGGGTCTCAGCAGCTTTTCACTGAAAACCCTATTGTCAGCAGTTACTTGGCAAATATAACATGTCGCTGCTGAAGAGCCAGATATTTCCCTTAGGAGTTAGTGGAGACACAGCTGGATTAATTCTACCGTCGCTCTGTAATTTGTGTAAATAACTTCCTAAGTTCACCATATCAATTTAAATGTTAATGTTATATCAATGCTGGGTTCACAGCTTATTTCTGCTGCCCCCAACTGGCCAAACAAAGTCAGTTATTGCAGCTCTAAAACATAATTCTGCTGCCAGTTGACTGTATATATACCTTTGACCTCCGGGTTTGACGCAGGCTTCGGTCGCTGTTGGAGTTGTGGCGTCTCCGGGGCGTCATGCGGCTGCATTTTTACTGGAGTGATGCCTCCACTTAGTGCAGCACATACGCAAACTGGCTCCTTTTTTAACACCTGTTTACAGATACAGAAAGATTGATAGATAGATAGAAAGAAAGAAAGAAAGAAAGAACATGTGTTCAGGTAATTGTCCGTGAAGCAGGGAGGACAAAATGTGCCACTGAGGACTTTTTGGCTCTAAACAAACCCCTTCAGGAGACATCTGTTCCCACAAACATGTTGATTGTCTTAATAAGTTGCTCTGAAAAAGAACTAATTAAATCTTATTCTTGGTCATGGTTAACTTCACCAGGGCTCTTCCCCATAAGACGTGATTATTGGACCCCAGGTGACTGTACAAACTAAAACTTAACAACCCATACACCCCTAACATCTGGTGCTGATGTGACAAGAGCTCCCAGGAAAACACATCCCTGTTTTAGTGTGTACTACTACTACAAATAAAATAAATATTACAGTGGGGAGCAACTGGCCCCTTCCTGAAGTCCAGTAGTAAAATAAAACAGAGAGAAACAGGATTAAAAAATATTTCATGTCAGTCAGAACAAGAACAGATGAAAAAAATGATTTTCTGATCCTGATATTTGCTACGAGATGTTTGAGTTGAAGAGATTGTGCAGTTTACTGTTGTTGACTTAGTGAACTGTGCCATCACCAGATTGGATCATAACATTGTCCGTCCATTATTTATCCTCGAGGGTCGCACACTGACACTGAACGAGAGGCGGGGTTACACGCAGGTCACCAACACACCACAGGGCTGACATACGAAGAACACGCGAGTGCCGCCCATCATACAAGAAAAATACGATTTGCTTCCGGTGGGGTTTTCCGTTGGGATGAGGGGATTGAAATTGCCTGATGGGTGTGGATCAGTAATTTTCTATTTTAGTTCAAGTCTTCATTCAAAACTAATCTGTATCTACTCACATTACAGTAGATACAGATTGATAATTATTATCATTAGTATTACCAAATATTAATATTATTGATATTTATTTCCTATTGAAAAACTTTAAAAGAAGGATTAAGTGTAAAGTTTAGATTGCGCACGTAACACCGTAAATATAAGTATACTGAAAATGATTTAAAAACTGTCTATTGTACCTTTGTACATTGCATCAAGGTAAATTACACAAAAAACTGCATTAAGTGTAGAACGTAAATTGCTCATATAATCCTGCAACTATATTGCACATGAAAGCATCTGTGAGCGTATTGGACACTTGCCTGTCATATTGTTTAGTACAGTCCAGTGTGAGAGTGTGTGCGTAGTATTAGATTCTTTGCATACTTGGATTTTGACTCTTTTTTTATGTCTCATTTTACCACTGAACCGTAAAGAGCCACCTCTCCACTCTGATTCACAGTGTTCATCAGCCAGTGCACATTTCAACACATTTTCAGAGCATAGCCGAAATCAGGAAACTGTATGTTAAACAAACACAGACAGTACATCACTATTAATCCACCAAATTAAATGTTTCAATAAACCTGATATAAGTTCAAGGTAATGACAGATAGTTATTGTGATGTGAAGGCGAAATAGCTTTTTCAAAGATCTACTTGACATGGATACGATTATAGGTTTGACAGGCTTCTCTATCACTAAATTTAGACAAAATACTGGATCCTTAAATGTCTTAAAATGTTATAATGGGGATCATGGTTTAGTTCTGCCACAGTTCAGCACTTAACAATTGAATTTTAGATGCCGGTTCACTTAATGTGTTGAATAATGAACGACCAGTAACTTTTATTTTCTGGTAACTGTCAGAGAATTACACTAAATGATCTTGATGAATGAAAAATATTGCTCATTTTTTAAACTGGCCTCGTCTGGATCTAAAAGAAAAAGGTCAAACCTGGTTCACCCAAACATGGCAAATGTATTATGGAGGAGGAGGAGAAAGTGCTCTCGACTGGAAAAGCTGAATACAAAGACAGTTTGCCTTCAGTTCTTCAGTACTGAAACATTTTCCTTGATATAAAACTTTTTTTTTTTTTTTTACCTCAGAGTGTTAATGTATTCTCAGTCTGCACATGTTATCATCATGTCATCACCTTAAAGTAATAATTTTCTATAATTACGAACTTCTCAAACAGAAAGAGCCACTGAAATGTTGCCAGGGTAATAAAGGCAACAAGAAAAACAGGCACAGGTGAATGACAGCTTAAAATGACTCCTGAGCTTCTACTTTAAAACAACAGTTTGAATATCCCACAGTCCTTAAATGAAACTTCCTCAGTAAAAGTCCCAGGAGGAATGAGAGGTCTGAGCTGAAGTCATAGACCGACTGAAAGCTTTGACCATTTGCAAAGTCACAAGTTTAGGGAAAAAGCAACAGAATAATTTCCCAAATAACAATTTAATTTTTCCGCCAACTCAAAATACATGTTTGGTCTCACGTTAAAATTTCGTGCATTTCTTGATTTCATTACGTAAGAATTTAGATGCTACTAGTTCAATCTTCCAGCATGAACAACACATAGGCTAAACCTATATGTAAATGATGTTTGTCAGTTGATTGGTTGGTTGGTTTCTCAGTTGGTTGGTCGTTGGTAGGTCAGTTGTTTGTTGGTCTGTTGGATGGTTGGTTGGTTGGTACGATCAGTAGGTATCGACCGAACAATTATAATTATGTATTATCACTTTCTTTAAACATTGTTAGGCATATTTATGCGACTGATACATACGAGTGTGTGAATTTTGGTGTGACTTGATTGAATTTAAGGGAATTATGGGGCCTTGCGAGAGGTATGCACTACTTGTGAGTCTAGTTTTAACCTTTATGTTCTATTGTTCACTGACTTTGTTTGGACATTTACAACTAATAGAAAAGCACGTTAAAGGCATCTTAAAATTTAAAGCTGTGTCAAAACGTCCCTTGGTTGAGAGTCCACTGTGTATCCAATGGCTTTAAACCCTACATGACTAGTTAGAGAGAACTCACATAGGAATAGAAAGCCATAAGACACAGTTGTGGTGTGATTCTGAGGACAATGACAGAAAATCACAAACTCAGAGAAATCAAGCAGTTAGAGCTGAAAGCTCGAACACAAACGAGGGGAATAAAAATCGGGGTATGTTGCAGGCAGCATTCAGGATTCAAAACTCACATCCGCATGAATAATTAACTAAAGAAACTAGAAGTATTCATCTGAGGCCCGGGGGAGACGAATGAAACTGTCTTCTGAGTCTTCAGACAGTAGAAATTGTATTTCTCACAGTACAAACTGAAATAAATTGACCCCTATATCGAGGCTTGAATCTAACAGCAACATCCTGTGAAACATTCAATTCCTCTGGGGGGGTTTGTAGAGTACTCTTTGATTAAAAATGCAGTTTTAAATCAACGTCTACAGGGAAAAGGTACAATGTTAATCAAAAGGATTTTGTTTCTGAATTCAAAACAGATTACGTAAACTCTTTCTATATTCTGTAGAAACCCCCTGCTTGACTTCCTCAAGCACAAAGGAGAGCATTACCTCAGCATTTTAATTCCACCACTGAGCACAGGAAGCTTTGCAGTTTTTTATTAACAACCAAATATGTTTTTGCAGATATGAACGTCTGTTTTCCTGTGGTTCTGTTCTTGGAGCTGATGGAGCTGAGGATCATCAATCGCAGAAACACCACTGCTGTGCTTTAGGGATTTTATTACAAGTCTTTTCATGCTCCTGAGACTTCTAAACCTCTGATGAATTCAAATAACAACTGCACCCCAAATTAATTCTGTGTCTTTTCCAAACATTAAACTCAAACCAGACACCAGACTGTTTACCACACTTCTAAGCACCAAACTGTTGGAAGTGCTCTGGGCCGTTTACAGCCCCTTCTGAGAGACGCAGCATTCGAGCTATGCGGCCCAAATCTGCTCGCCCAGATGTCTGCTCGGAAAACAGTAGCCTTTATCAAAACATGAAAAAATCCTGCAGACAGGGAGGAAGCGGGCTACTACGGAGGACAGAGGAGGCATTTGTTGACATTGTATCAAGTGCAACGCCGAGGTATTTGAGGCACAGAGGGGCCAGGTATTTGTCAGTCAGTGTTTCTTGTGCTTTTGCTGTCTCCAACCCAAACAACAAAAGCCCCATTGAGGCAGCCTCGTCTTTTTTTTTTTTTTTTTTTTTTGCCCTGCACAAGCACACAAAGCTTCCTGTACTCCGCTGCAACTGTCCAGGACTGAGAAAAGCACTTCTAGCCATCTTTGTGTGCACCTGTTTCAAGCAAGGCAGGGAAGTGAAACACTTTGTTGGATAGTTTCACATCTTTACTCGTAGCTCTGATATGCTCACTTGGATTTCACTTCTTCTATCATGTAATTCTAACTTTCTGTATGACAACTTTAAACAAAAGAGATAAAACAGGGCGAGGTTATGACCAAAAATCCAAATGTTTACACACTTCGGCTCATATCTCATAGGCTTAATACGCTGGATACTCACATGGCGTCGGACTGAGAATATTAACTACTGAAGTGTTTACTCAATCAGCCTTTTCCGGGTTTGGAGAAATAAAGGACCACTGCCACTGAGCTCCAGGGAGCCTGTGCTCATGCATGTCTCAGCATAAATTAGAAAAGCCCCTGTGTCAGACTCTGTCCAGACAAGAAGGTGAATCTCAGCCACAGGGAGGATCATCTTTAATCCCTAAACATCGCTCAGGGTCCCTCTCTGCTGGGAACCATTTCAGGCAATCATCAGTGGCCAGATGTTTTCTTAATGGCTTTAGATTTGGGCCGTGTTTAATATATTTTTAATGCCTTCGTCTGTTCTTTTTGACAGGAGGAACTGAGCAGAGAGAAAGAAATTGCCGATACGAAACTGTGTCCAATGTTGCAAATGACTAAAATCTCACTGTTTCATATTCAGACACTGGTTTTGAATGTAAAGATACAGATGAGGATGAAGGTTGGCCGCAGATTTCTAATTCTTTGTAGAACTCGCCTTTTTCATGCATCAAAAACATCCCCTCTAAGCATCTTCCAGTGGCAGACCAGACAGCCAAAACACATTGAAGCACTGCGCACGACACATGAAAGCTTCAGAGCATCATTGAAGTTGCTTTCTTCTCCTCCTCACTGTCAGTCGTGATGCAGCTATTTTAACCGGCACACTCCTCACTTCTCAAAGTAACGGCGACATGCAATCTCAGGCCAGATGCATTCTTATGCCATAAATCTGACTCTTACCTCCTGCTCCCTCTCCTGCGTCCCTCCCTGGATCGAGTATGGCATCCCCCCTTCAGCCTCATACTGTATGGAGAGACAATGGGTATCGGGGGGGGGAGGAGTTACTATGTGAGCAGGGGGCTTGAGTGGGGAGACGGAGGGAGTAAAAGCAGAATGAAAACTAGCAGGGAGAGGGAGAAAGGGGGGACTCAGAAGGGAGATCACTTGCTCACAATTCTCTCCAACCACAAATCTGACGAAACGTTACATGAATGGCAATTCTAGAAACAGCCCACCTCTCTCCCTCTCTCTCTCCCCTCTCCTCTCCTCAGATGCGATGTCAGGGAGAAAAAGAAAATCCCTCTTCACATGGGAAATGTAAGGGGAAAAACAAGAGACTGTGAAAGAATGGCTCCTGGTTTTAAACAAGTCCCTTTCTCCTCTGGCTTTCTTTGAATGAGTTCTTAAGATTCCAAGTTGGCAGAGGGCCCGTGGGTCCTGGATGGAGAAGAAGGGATAAAAGAGGGGCTGAGGTAGGGGGGCTGTCTATTGTGTTTGTTCCCTTCCTTTCAGCCCTGGTACTCTGGTTGATCTTAGCAGCCAGACGCTGAATATTCCAGTCACTTATCGCTCGGCTGTGTACAGAAGACCCCATTTTTCTCTTCATTTTCATCTGGATCCATGTTTTCTCCCACATGGATTTGTTTTTTGTCACTCTGAACAAAAAGCAAAGGGACAGTTTGTGGTGTTGGATTTAAAACAGAAGTTCAGTGTCACAAAAATGAGTTTGTTGTGAAGATGCTGCTTTCTGTAAAAGTCTCTTGGTGTGTGTTCGGGCCTCGTCTTTGTCCTCAGAGGGAGAATGCTGTTTGGTGAATCTGGGATGAAAACAGCAGGTGCTGTGCCCCCTCTCTGAGTCACATTCACTTACAGCTTTCTCCCCCTCCGTCCATTTCCTCTACTAATACACCCACCTCCTCCTCCTCCTTGTGTGTGTGTTTGTGTGAGGTGCTGTATAATTAAGCACAAGCATCACACCCAGAGAAAGGATACAGTTTGCTGAAGGTTTTTAATGAGTGACGTCACGTTGGGCCTGGTCAGGGTGGCTAATGAGCTGTGTCAAGGCGATGGTGTAAAGGATTAACACGAGTGCATATCTTGTCAGTCATCGCCTCCTCATCGCTGCATCACTGTCGCAAGAGAAGCCCTGTTTTCCCTCACAGTCTACCACTCCCCCATCCTCACACCCTTCCCTCCCTCTCCCTCTCTCTCCCTCTCTCTCTCTCTCTCTCTCTCTCTCTCTCTCTCTCTCTCTCTCTCTCTATCCCACAAATAGACACGCAGGGTCGCTTCATTACTATTCACCAGGTTTCCACTAAGACACGCATCACTGCTCGGCTCTCTACAACTGTGCCGGGAGAGGCGGGGGAGAGGCGGACAGGGAGAAGGAGAGGAAGGGGAAAGCGAGAGACGTCCTATGATAGGAGAGAATAAATCAGCATTGTGTTTTCTGTGTCCGAACGTGTGTACAAACATGTGTTACCCGACAGCAGCATGCATGAGCTCTTCTCTTTTTTGCCTCTGACAGGGAAAATCTTCAGGGGGAACAAAAGCATGGTTCAGTCCTCGATACAGATATCTGTGATCCCTTTGTGGGGTTTTGAATTCATTACTTGCCTTTCATTTAATCCACTGAGGTCATACACTCTATCACAGCGTTCAAATTATCATCTATGCTGACGACAAAAGCGTTTCGTCCATGAAAACGGGCACAAAGGTGGATTTCTGTGTCCGTGTTGGCTCAATGTAAACGTCCTCCTCTGCTGTCGAACACTCGGTCACAACAATTTCAGCGAAACCATATTTAACTGTGAAACTGAATCTCTGTTGTGCTGCTTTGATCTTTTTCTTCTTCTCAATAGATCACAATGATTCTGAGAGTTACAGCTAAATCAAAAGCTGCAGTGGAAACCTCCACACGATCAGGTATAAGTGTGTTAAGATGATATCAACTGTAAGTGCTATTCACTCCAATCTGCTGTTCAAACATATGAAAGAAGCTGTGATATTAGAAGACATTTCTGCCAAATTTCACCATATTCTCTATCTCTCTTCTTGGTTCATTTCAATTATGGGGAAGTTCAGGAGCCTTTTATGTTTCACTCTGTCGAGCTTCTTCCACTTCTTTCTCAAGGTTTCTAACAAAAAAAAAAGGTTTCATCTCCAGGAGGATTTGACAACAGGGAAGATACATTTCCTCTGCTCTTTCCTGATAACGTCGACAGAGAGCTGGAAGGTGAACAGGACATCAAAGATGTTCCTTTTGTGTTCTCACAAAATGTGATATATCAGAATACGAATCAGAAGTGCTTTATTAATCCCCGTAGGGAAATTAAAATGTTACAGAGCCCCTGAGAAAGAGGTGAAACAGCAAAAGCAGTTATAAACATATAAAATATAAAAATCAAGTAAGGCTAATAGAAATAAAGATATACATATGTAGAAGACCGGGTATTTACAGATTTACATTTGTGCATGAGTAAAGTAAGTTAGAGGTAAAGTTAAAGTATACACAGTATACATTATTAATCTTTATACTTTACAGGTTGTCATTGTACAATTTGACAGCCACAGGCAGGAATCATTTCCTGTGGCGTTCTGTCGAGCAGCGTGGGTGGATGAGTCTGCTACTGAACGAGCTGCAGAGGCCAATCGAGACATTATGGAGAGGGTGTGACGGAAAGTCCAATATTGTCCTTACTTTGGACAAAGTTCTCCTCTCCATCACCACTGTGACACTGTCCAGTCCCCCCCCCCCCCCCAACAACATGGCTGGCTTTCCTGATTAGCTTGTTGAGTCTATTAATGTCCTTCTTCTTCAAGCTGCTGCCCCAGCAGACAACAGCAAACATGATGGCACTGGACACAACAGACTCATAAAACATCCGCAGCATCGTCCTGTCTATGTTGAAGGACCTGAGCCGTCTCAGAAAATAGAGAGATGGCTCTTGCCTCTTTTGTAAATCATGTCCGCATTTTTTGACCAGTCCAGTTTATTGTCTAAGTACACCCCCAAGTACTTATAGTTCTCCACCATGTCCACACTGGCCCCATGGATGGTGACAGGGGTCACCGGCCCCTTCGACCTCCTGAAGTCCACTACCAGTTCCTTTGTCTTTGACACATTGAGCTGTAGGTGGTTTTTACCGCTCCATGTGACAAATTTGTCCACCACCGTCCGGTACTCACTCTCATTCCCATCAGTAATACATCCTACTACTGCAGAGTCATCAGAAAACTTCTGAAGGTGGCAGGTCTCTGTGCAGTAGCTGAAGTCCGTGGTGTAGAGAGTGAATAGAAAGGGAGAGTGGACAGTCCCCTGAGGAGTCCCAATGTTGCTGACCACTCTGTCTGACACGCAGCACTGTAAACGTACATACTGCGGTCTGCCAGTCAGGTAATCCACAATCCAGGACACCTTTATTTGGCGTTTCATGTCACTATATCCAAGTCGACTAGTTAGTGCCACTTCTGTTTCCTTCTAGACATGTGACTATCTGATTTTCAGATGTAGTTGGTCATCATGAAGTTTTGTTTTATTGATTTAATTTTGTTTGGCTCAATCTCCCCCACATTTTAAGAACCTTAAGATAAATTTACTAAATAAATCCCTGCTCTGACTCTGTCTAGGGTTTTGGTTGTTGATGTGCTCTTGTCTCCACACAAAGTTACCCTAAGGTGACAAATGGAAAGTGTTTAGACTTTATCTTATATATGACATCATATCATGTGATTTAATTTCCTTTTTTTTTTGTCACCGTTTCATCGTGGTCTTCCTCGATCGGTCAAGGAAATAATCAACAAATGAAAATCATCGTCATCCTCATTTGCAGCCCTACTATAATTCTTGTGAGCTGGTCTTGAGACGTGTCTGATGAGTTTTATATTCTAGGATTTGATGTAACGTTTAAAAGTTAAGCCCCAGCTACACATTCAAATCCAGCTGAGAGGAATTAACGTCAGTTTCACAGCATCATAGGCAGAAATAAGAACAGTTTTCACATGTTCGGTGTCAAACACTAAGTATATATGGGGGGGGCTCGACAGGAGAACAGGAGACATGTGGATCTGTGACAGATGCATTTCAAGAGCCAGTATCATGTCTACTTTTGATAATCCCTGCACTTGTGTTAATGTACAAACACTATCTTTGGATGTGTTAGCATGTTAATCATGACGTGTGTGTGATGACTCTTAGGAACAGAAACACAATTTGTGGACTGCTTTGTTCATTTAATTGTTTTGTGTGATTTATTTTCCTTGTGCTTTTAGAACAATGATATATTTTTACTCTGATTGTTTTTGAATTTCACAAATTGCTGCAACGTTTAAGTGATATAACACATAATAAATCAATGATAGACAATTCTGCATGTGTGCCTTATACTTATGACTTATACTACTGCCTTAATGTTAACACTACTAGTTTGATTTAAATATTATTTTAAATGCAGAACTTTACTTATGCTCAACACTTAAACGTTGGAAATGATCAATATTTGCATGTTCATAGATTTTAGTTTACTTCAATGAGAAACAGAGCATGGATGTGACTTTAAGAACTTGTACCACTTCTTGATCGAACATGTGCAAATAAGTTCATTCAAAATCAGTCGACCTACTTCAGTAACCAGAGCTTGATGTTGATTTTTAACATCCCCTCTCACACCTCCGAGCTTACGTTGGTTGACAATTACCTGGAGAAGTCATCTTATGTTGCTTTGTTTTCAGGAGAGGAAGTAGATGTTAATGAATGCCTTTTGTATAAACACAGATATCTCTCAGGGTTTAGTACCTGAAGCAGCATCTCCACGTCGTAGGACGCTGGCAAATGAGTTACACAACTCAGCTCTGGAGACTGTGTGAGTAGAAAGATACAGTCACGGGAAAATTACAGCGCATGTTGTGGAACAGTTGCTAATAAAATGTTTGTTAAAAGCAACACAGACAGAGACTGGTGGCAGAGGAGTCAGATGTTACATAGATATGCATCATATCTATATTAAGAGCAAACAAACATGTAAAATATCAGATTTGGTTACTGCTGCAGCATTGTGTCATCCTCATAGTGGCATTTATTATCTACATTTTCTCTAATGACTGAATTCACACTATATATACCTACAATAATAAGCCTATGTTGTGATTTCTTTAGTGTCCCCTGTTAAAACCCTGCAGGAAGCTCATATATGGCCATAACCAGTAAAGCTATGCTTCTTCTCTGTAATCATTAAGGGGATTAGGTATTAAATCCTTTCTCTTATTCAAACCACAAGGGTCAAGTAATGCAGCACATTACTCACCATCATTCATCATAGGAGATGCATTTTTAAATCCATTGAGCAATCATGTGTAAGCCTCCAAACCTTCCGAAGCAAAGTGACATACACTGCGTCTGCTGCATGGTGCACACAGGGTCCACATACACATATGGTCCATATTGTTAATCTATAAAATTCCGTTTTTATCACATTGACTTTCAGAAGTACTGTAAAAAATACAGATAGTTTTAAGAAAAAGAAAAAGTCAAAGTATGCTAACTTGATAATGTTAAGCAGGTATCTTTTACAATTTTAGTTAAGCATGGCACCTAATTAACAATAAACCCACAGTGCTGTATAACTGCGGCTGGTGACTGTGTCCTTAGTTTTTAGGTAGGCCTGTGGAAAATGAAAAAATTATTTTTAGGAATCCACTAGGTGTTGAGCCATTTCCCTGAAAGAGTCGACCTAATGAAGAAATATGAATAAATGTTTCACAAAGATCCCAAAATGTGTTCTGTAGATATGGAGACTGTATATTGTGCATGATGAGTGAGATTTGAACGTGTGATCATGTTATAAGAAATGTCAAGGAGTAAATGAAGTTATTAGGGTTCATCCTCTTGGGACCATGGATAAAGGAATGAACTAAAAGGAGCTCTTTCTCTTGTAGCCGGAGCGCTTAGTGCAAAAAGAACTTGTTTGAAATAAAAGAAAAGATAGTTGGAAATTGTGTTTCTAAAATCGTTTGTTTGGATAAATTTTCTTTTTAGATAATTTAATCTTTTGTTTGAGCCTCTTGATTTTCACTGGTAATTGGTCGTCAGGCCCAGTTTTAGTTTTATTTATTTCATTTTATTTGGTACAATCACCTCGTTAACAGGGAAAAGAAGGTGGAAGAAACATCAGGGAGAGCCACAGAGGAGGGATCCCTCTCTCCTAATCATACCAGGTTTTCCCCAGAAAGGCGTCCAGTTATCTATGAAGCCCACGTCGTTTGCTGGACACCACCTCGACAGCCAGCGGTGAAATGACGACATGTGGCTATACATGTCATCAGTGGTCACATTGGGCAGGGGTCCAGAGAAAACTATGGAGTCCGACATCATTTTTGCATATGCACACACCGATGAAACATTAATTTTAGTGACCTCCGATTGGCGTAACCGGGTGTCATTACCGCCGACGTGAATAACAATCTTACTGTATCTATGTTTATCCTTAGCCAGCAGTTTCACATTAGACTCGATGTCGCCCGCTCGAGCCCCCGGGATGCATTTAACTATGGCCCCCGGTGTCGCTAACTTCACGTTTCGTAAAATGGAGCTGCCTATGACCAGAGTTGGCCTCTCAGCGAGTGTGTCGCTGAGCGGGGAAAATCTGTTACTGTGGCAGTAACACCGATAACCGGAAGTGACAGAATACGCTTACCGTAAAGCAGCGAGGAGTGAGGAACGTGTTCACGAAAATGAATTTTTCCTTTCTGTGTGAAAACTTAAAAATCAATTGACTTAAATCAATATTAATATTTTACTAACTACCATGTCATTTTTTATGTCTGATCTTTGAGACGAAGACAACATGTCCATGACACTGATGTGTCATTGCTTCCTGAATGAATGAACACTCATGATTGGAGACACCCTGACACACAAACGCACACTTTCTGACATTTCAACACAACTCTTTTCTTTTTTCACGGGCAATCATTGACACAATTCAAATCGGCATATTATTGTTGGAAGATCCTCCACTTTACCCATTAACTCAGGTGGACATCCTCTTCAGGTTAGGCAACGCGAGGAGGTTGGAGCTAAAAGCTTTAAAAGAGATCGAGAAACTCATTCGACTGCAAGACGCGTCCACAAAACTGACTTTCTGATATTTTCATTAGTCGGTCTGTGTCCCTGAGTTAATTCTATCTTTACTGTGGTCAAGATGTTTCTGGACGAACGGATTGTAACGCTGTTTAAAAGGAATGCCCATCACACGCTGACCTACTGGAGCGTTTTCTTCAGCTTCGGACTCTGCATTGCTTTCCTTGGACCGACCATTTTAGATTTGCAATGTCAGACAAACTCCACGCTAAGTCAGATCACCTGGGTTTTCTTTGCCCAGCAGTTCTGCCTGTTGATTGGCAGCTCCGTTGGCGGCGTTTTCAAACGGACGTGAGTAAGAGGAGACTCTGTTGCACTGCATGACAATACGCTGACGATGATTTTCTTTATTAGTAATTTGTCTCTTTTCTCTCTCAAAGGTTGTTCCGTGCTCTCGCCGCCTTATTCATCTCTGCTCTCGTCATCTCTGTGATATTCGCCATCATCCCTCTGTGCAATAATGTCCTCCTGCTGGCCATCGCCATGGCTGTGTCCGGTTTGGCGATGGGTGTTATTGACACCATTGCGAACATCCAGCTGGTGACCATCTATCAGAAGGACTCTGCTGTTTTTTTACAGGTGAAAAATCCTGCACCACCAACACCACATATGTAGAAATAGACACAGCAGCAATCACCTCCAATGAATAATTAACAGCCCGCGAAAATCAAAGGTTTTGGTTTCCCGTAAATATGGAAAGAGAATTAAAAGACGATTTTGTGGATATGCTCTGTGTGAGTTAAGATCTACTTATATGCTGTAGTTTACTTTTTTTTTTTTTGAAAAGCTAAATGTCTCGTTTTCGTCTGTGCCCACAATTTGCAGGCTCTTCACTTTTTCATTGGGTTCGGAGCCCTGGTGAGCCCCCTGATCGCGGATCCTTTCCTCTCAGAGACGGGCTGCGGGAATCACACGGCGAACGAGACCGAGATGATTCATCATTTCAGGAACATGCTGAGGAACAGTCCCACTGCAGAGCACAACATAACTCAACTCCCGCTGCCTCATGAGGGAGGGAGTGAGGAATCCATTGTGCACTATGCTTTCTGGATCATGGCACTTATTAATGTATGACGCTGAACCAACACAGATTTAAAAGTTATTGTCCCAGATGCAATGGATGAAGTAAAAGCTGAATATGATTTGTGTTTCATTAGCTTCCTGTGCCGATGGCAGTGTTGTTCCTGATGTATCGGGAGCAGCTCATCCCGTGTTGTCCCAACAGCAATCCTCGCCTCCTGGATAAAGATGAACTGGCGATGGAGAACCAGCAGGAGGCTGAGGGCCCGGGCGTGGAACAGAGCGAACATGAAGCAGGAGGTAGAGAAGTGATTTTATACTCTACATTCAAAATGTATGTGAATTGCAGTAAGTTTAAATGTCCTGTCATACATGTGCTGTATCTGTTGAAAGTGAGTCTTGGTTCTGATGCAGGTCATGGGGATATCTTCAGCTGCTGTCGGAATGATAACCTGCGCGGTCTGCCAGTGTCCTTCTTCATGATTCATATCCTCGGTGGGCTGGTGCTCTTCATGACCGACGGTATTGTGGTGAGTGAGGGGTGCAGATGAATAATGTGACCTGCACGTCGCAAATTATGTCCCAGAATGCGCTTTACGCAATAAAACCCAGACTGCAGAACACGTGAATAAATCTTTTTCTTGTCAGGGTACATATGCCGGCTTTGTGTACACGTACGCTGTGACACCACCGATGTCACTGCCTCATAAGACGGCAGGTTACCTGGCCAGTATCTTTTGGGCAGCCATCACCGCTGGACGCCTGTTGTCCATACCTCTGTCGTATCGTTTCCAGCCTGTGAAGCTGCTTATATTCAATCTGGTAAAGCAAGTGAAATACAGATTCACATTATAGATGAGACACTCAGTGATATCAGTGAATTTGATCACACTCTCTTCTCTTTCTCTTCCTCTTCACAGGCAGGGGCCATTGTTACTGTGCTGATGCTGCTCATTTTCTACAAAAGCAGCACCTTCTTGTTTGTTGGTACCTGTTTATGTGGGCTGTTCCTCAGCAGCATATTCCCCTGTATGCTCGCCTACACTGAGGACATCCTCGATTATCAGGGTATAATTCAGTGTTGACAGCACAATGATAACGACACAGTAATGGCACCGAAGCAAAGAGAGGAAATAAACCATCCATTTCTTTTTTTACAGGATGTGCAACCTCAGTCCTGGTGACAAGTGCAGGGATGGGAGAGATGGTGATGCAGGTTCTGGTTGGCTCAGTGAGTCCGATGAGTAACTTTATTATTATATAGAGAGAAGAAAGAGATGAAATTGGCTTTTTTTTGCAGAATCAAGCCCAGTGGAGATTCAGAATCATGTCCAGTAGTTAACATCACCATCTCATCCCTAGATCATCCAGACTGAAGGCAGCTACAGCTTCCTGTTGTGTGGTGTGATAACCGCCTGCATGGGATTTATCCTCTTTATTGGGCTCTTGCTGTTCCATCGAATGCATAGAAATTACCTGACAGGTGCAGTATCAACCCATACTTTCAAAACGTCCTCATACTCTGCTGCTGAGCGTCCTATTTCATCCATTTCCATCCCCTGTGACCCAACAGGAACATCGAAAAAGTCCGCAATTGTGGAAGAACCAACGGCAATAGAGCAGAACGGATCCGCCAAAACAGAACCGACAGAGGAGAAAGAGAGCAGCTGAGAGACGCCAGTGTTTTCACCCAAGCTGGCTACTGTTGGGGATTTGGCATCAAATACTTCATATGATTTACCTGAACCTACAAAATGTGCTGATATAGTTTTATAGAGGTGGGAATAACATGGTAGATAATGTGCTACTGTCAGAGGTTATATTTCAAATTCAATTACTGTGTGTTTGTTTTATTTGACATTATGATACAAGGTTAATGATTCTGTCAGCAGTTTGCCATGGAAAATATTCCTTTGTAGACTTAACACCTTTTTCTGTATTTGCATTTTAATCTTTTGTTTCCATTAAGTTGTATTTGTTTTGCATATCTTTTGTCATACGTAAAAGGAAATACACACACTGTGTAATATGTCTATTAAAACTGTTACACTGAGATGGGGAACATATGTGTGTAGTTCATTGATCCACAGATTGTACAGAAAACGATTTGGACGCATACAACACAGATATGTTTATTTGTCTTTGACTATTCAGCTTTGGGTTTTTACATTGTTTAATATCCAGTGTGTGAAGGGATGGACTTTGCACTCAGAGAAATGACCCTCTCAGAACTAAGAACAAATGTAAAACAGACTCCAGCAGCCTTTGAACAGTCAACCAGTCAATCTATAACTTTAGCTTTAGGACCAGTTGCAACAAGAGCAGGCGCTGTTGAAGACCAGGCCTGGAGCACAGTTCTGGAAGTAGGTTTTCCCACCGCTGCAGTTGTAGAACTGGTTCTTGTTGGTTGGGTTAGGGTACATGCCGTTGGCTTTTCCGGCACAGAACCCGTTGTTCATGCCGCTGGTGCCTGAGTCCCGACCAGAAGAGCCACTGGAGCCACCGCTGGAGCCACCGCTGGAGCCTTCTCCAGAGGTTGTGCTCACTCCGGCAATCGGAGGAAGACGAGTGGCAGGAGGGGCACAGGCTGAAACCACAAATGAATTATTTAGTAGAAGTATTTTTATCAGAACATTCCTTGAAGTCCACATAGATCATCAATAATAAGTGTATTTTGAGTCTTACATGCTTGTTCCAGATTCAGACCCTTTTTGAGAACATTAATCAATGGGTATTTTCCCTGGTTGCAGAAGGTGCCCATGTAGTCGTCCATATCAAGGGTCCACACCATGGCACCACCAAAGTTACTCTTCTTCAACCAGTCAACCTACCCAAAGCCAGAGTAAAAAAAACAATCCTAGCAACGTACATGAAATATATGTTCTGATTACAGAGATTCAACTCAGCATATGTCTGGTACCTTGATCTGGAAGCTCTTCATGTTGTCATAGCCCACCCACTGGTTTCCCTTGTAGGCATATGGCACATCCTGGGCCTGGTTCCAGACCTCAGTCGCTCCACCTTTCAAGAATCCGCAGATCTGTAATGTCCCAAAGCAGTGTGTGTATGTGTGTTAATGATAGCCTTAGAGATCATTCAATTTAAACTGTAATCTGCTCTGTTACTAAGCATAAATATTGGGTCATGATGATCATAAGGTCTTAAGAAAGAATACCTCAAAGTATGCAAGTTCTCCAGCCTCCTGTGTGTACTTTCCTGGAGTTCCAGCACCGGCAATAGGTGCTCCAACACCGTGGTCAGCAGGGTTCCTGAGAGTGAATGTGTTGCCATACGTGGGGAAACCGACAATCAGCTTCTCAGCAGGGGCTCCCTGACTCTTCCAGTAGTTCATGGCATAATCCTGGAATGAAGGAATCGGAAATATACATGGATCTGGATCTAGATAGATTGCACAATAAATAGCTTTTTTCAGTAAATCAATTCATTCTCCAGTGGAACGTTTAAGCACTCACCACGTTGAAATAGATGAAGCCACCCTGGTCCTCAGGGCCTTTGAACAAGGGGCTGCAATCACCAGTCATGGGGTCCCAAGAGCCATGGAAATCATAGGTCATAACATTGATCATATCCAGGGCCCTGTGAGTGGAAAACAAGGAGTGAAGGTTACAACGACTGACTTAAACGAGCTTTCGTTCATGTCACAAAAGTTACTTGGAATACTTACTGGCCAAGTTTGGGAATCTGATATGCAGAATCGATGGTGTCCTTTCCGGCCGATACGGCAGCGGACATCAGGAGACGAGCCCTGTTGCTCTGCTTGGCCTCAGTCTCAAAGGCGGCTCTCATCTCCTGATGAACACAAGCATGAGAAATATTTAGAGTTAACTCCAGGATTCATAATCCACAAGTCGTAGCATGGTCAGGTTGTGAATTGGGTCTAATTGGGTCAGGGAAGAACCCATTCTATTTTAGTGCAGATTTGGATCAGGCGGTGGATCTAGGAAATTTGTTTTCACTTTTTTAAAAAATTTTAATTTTCACCAATACAAGAAATAATTTGTGGATGTTGATAAAAAGAAAATTCTGACATATTTTGCAGACTAATATCCGTAAGTATGAGTAGTTTGGTGCAGCTTGCCTGGATTTAAAGGGATTATTGGGCCTTGGCTGCAGTATGCGCTCTACTGAGAGCCATTCTAGTTGTTGTATATTCAGTAAGAAATTATTTAGAACTTATTGAGAAGTAGTGGATGTTGAATCTAAAGAGAAAATCTGAAGTGACAAACGAACCTCCAGGAAAACTGAGTAGTTCTCTTTATCATCATAGGAGCCGCCTCTGTTGGCAGGATACTCCCAGTCGATGTCGAGCCCATCAAACTCATACTGCCTCAGGAATGAAATGACGGAGCTGATGAAGGTCTGACGAGTGGCAGGGCTTGACACCATTTGGGAGAATCTAATTCAGGAGGAGAGATGCATTAAAGCAGATGATCCTCGTTGTTTGCAGAGTCAGAGTCTGTAGATTTCTGCAAATGATCTCACCCTGTGGAGCCATAGTTCCAGCCTCCGACTGACAGAAGAGTCTTCAGGTTTCCGTTCCTGCAAAAAAAAAAATATTTCACTTCTGCAGCGGCAACTAAAACATTCCCCACACACTATCTGTGCTTTATTATTATTATTTCTATTCTTCAACTGGATAATTTCCTTTTGTCCAAGAGAAATTAGAGATTTTTATTGACTCACTGGTTCTTCAGGCCATTGAACTGACTGTAAAGCTCCACATCATTCCACTCATACGTGGCCAGTTTGTTGTTCTTAATGGTGGCGAAGGCGTAGAGCAGATGGGTACACAGGCATGGGTCGATGTCATTGGGCATATAAATGGTTGGAGGTGGTCGGTACTGTGCCCAGTTCGTGAAGTAGCATGACAGTATGTAGGATGAACCTTCGACACATTAGAAATCCATCATTTATAGAACAGTTTCATGCTATTTCTGACCATTAGAATAGAAATAATCAAGTAGAATGTATACCGTTATTATAAATATCTTACCGAGCTGCGCGTGAAGTAGCAGGGCCAGAGCTGTAAATGTTAAAAAACATGTGTAGGAATCAAATTTTAGTGGGCAAAAGATAAATGTAATAGAAATAGAAATAATTAATTCTCAGGAGGACATCTACTAAATATTAAAGACAACACAGCAGCGTAGACTTACCCGTCACAAACAGTACTTTGCCCATGATTACCTTGTACAAGGAGGTTGACCAACCCCTGCACTCAAATTTATACACGTCCAGTTTGTCCCCCCGCCAGGTGTTTATTTACAAATGATTGTTACAGACGAGATTATCCATAGTGCTCACTTAAGAAGTCGTATGTGATTACTTATCGTGCATTCAGACATTTTGTCCACGCACACTTTCTCCTTGTGTGAAGGTCTCATTCATGCAGAGCAAATACATTTACAAGGTCTGCAGCACACAGGCGTGATACATGTTTAAAACAATCACCACAAAACCCTGAAAAAAATGAATTTGTCATAAATGTTAAATGGGATGCACAGACAGTGTTTTCTCAAGGTTTTTCCTTACTTGACCATTTTGTAATAAAAATTCATAAATGGCAGCTCATATATAAAAGCTAACCAACTTTCAAATGTTAAAATCCAGAAAATAAAGCAATATGTCTTTTCAGCAAAACAAAAGGAAAGACAGATTTTCTGTGGGTTAATAAAAGAGATCATTTCAAATATGTTCTCTTTAATTCATGTAGTAAACGTATTGCTTCTACTGAGTAATCAAGATATTGCATTACATATTATGATGTGATTCACATAAACAAATGGGCCAAATTGCTTTTGGAAAACATGAGTGAGGATAATCAAACTGCAAAGAGGACTGTGATATGTCATGTGGAGGGATTTACATAAAGACCTAAGCATTCCCCATGCAACGGGAGAACTTATCTAATCATTTAGCCTCAAGTATAATGCCACCTTGTTTATCATGAACAGTTTATGTAATATTTAAAGGGAGATATGCTTGTGTTGGCAAAGAAAATTCCCCGGCCAAGCCAGAGCCCAGAAGCAGAAGTTAATATCAGTAGCGTTTTCAAAACAGCTCTGTCAGCTTTTCAGGTTGTGTCTCGACAATTACAAAAAATGTTTGGGTAAATGTCAAGCTTAAGGTGAGCGGGATGTTTCATTCTCCCTCTGACTTTCTGAGGTATATGTGAAAAACAATGCAAAGTGAGTTCTTACCAAGGTCATTTCACTATCATTCAGTCAATCAATTAGATTTTATTTGTATAGCCCATATTCACTAATCACAATTTAACTAGTCTTAATCTTTATCATCTCAGGACAGTTTACTTAGAGAATTTCTCCTCTGAGGAGCAAATCAAATCTCTCAAATATTACATGTACGTTCATTTTATAACTGCTGACTTTAAAACAGTGAAGAAACACGGTCACCTCATTCAAATGGACCTTAATGAATTCCATATCAACTGGTGGAGGCGATTCTGCCCTTTTTCCAGAGACAGACATGAAATGTCACAGCTTTTAAATAAGCCATGGGAATGAAGCAGTTTAAAAAAAATAAAGACTTGTGCTTCTGGGTGTTGCAACTTGTTGGCAGAGTACATTTAACCACAGTATGCATCACCACTAGTTTCATTTTTAAGTCTGTGGATTGACCTTATCTCTCTCAGAGTCGCATTCATGTCATTCATAGTTAACTCTAATAATACACATCTGTTGCTATAAGCTACTAAAAGTGGATAATTATCCTGTAAAGTTCATTGTCATCCTGCATGTCAGTCAAATCTCACACTGCGGCTCAACTGACATACATACATACATTATGCACATAACATAAGATATTTGCTAGGCTTACAAACAGTATATGGCGATAGGCAATGGTTATTTAGTCATATTACATATATACTGTATATATAGTCATATATTTATGAAAATGTTGGGGGAAAAAAGTCAAATTTAAATCCTCCTCTGATAAGTACTGTAATAAATAAAGTTGTCGATGGGTAATAATGATTAATAACAATAAAGATTGATATTGACATGAATTGTGAAATCCGTGAGGATATATCTAAAAGCTTAATCCTTTATAACAACACTGGCATCAGTTGCATCTGTATTAAGCCACTAATGCTGCAGGGATGAAACCCTGAGGAAATATTCAGAAGGATATGATGAAGCAATGCAAACTGCAACTGCAAACTAGATTTTAAAGTATTTTTCAAAGTCTGTGAAAGAAAAAAATGTTTTAGAAGTTTATCAAACAGATTATGTTTTCTGATCATTTGGTCTTTAGTGCCACCTGCTGCCAAAGTAAATAAACTGTAACATTTCTTTCCTATTCATTGCTTAATTGCAAAACTGTATCACATGGGAAATAAGAGGAAGTGTCCAAATGCTGCATTTTTCTTCTACTTCACATTGTTTGCTTTCATTTCCCATCATGAAGACCACAGGAGGATTTGTTGGCTTCCTTGATGGTAATTTTTGGAATCTTCTAAACCATTGTATTAACAGTAAATTGTAAATTGGTGTTTCTTTCAATTTTCTAACTTAGATCATGTGATCTTTTCTTTTCTTTCAGCAGCCGCAGCTCTGTGTCTCATCTGGTTAACAAAGCAGACAGTGGTCTCGGGTCAGCTCGCTGCTCCAGAGGTGGTGAGTGCAGCATACGGAGGAACTGTGACGGTCGCTTGTCAGTATCATCTTCAGTACAGAGAGTATACAAAGTACTGGTGCAAAGGATCGGTGTATAACCAGTGCACCATAGTGGTGAAAACCCCCAGGAACAGAATCAGTTATAGAAGCTCCATCGCTGATGATAAGCAGGCGGGAGTCTTCACTGTAACCATGACTTCACTCAGGGACACGGATGAGGATGTGTACTGGTGTGTCATCGCAAGATTTGGAATAAACCTCTACACTCGAGTCCAGCTTGTCCTCTCCCCCACAGGTACAGAATAGTATTATGTATTTTATATTTGATTGTATTGATTCGATACTAATGCATGAAGACAAAAACTCATATAAATTACTCTAAACTTAAAACATGTTGTTTGGTTTAAAATGTATTTTTCCTGCAATGCTCCCAATATCAATCCCCAATTAGTTGTCTTGCTTTAAAAATAGTGAATCTTCAGACAACTCCATATGTGAAACAAGTTAGACAAAGGGTAACGAACTAACTAATTAATTAACTAACTGACTAACTGATTATATAAAAATAATCTAAATTATATGTAAATAATCAACATTTTCAGTAAATAAATAGACTGAAGATATATAAATGCAACATAGTAAACATTATTTATACCTTACCACTTATTGTGATCATTTGGATTTGTTTTTTAGGGGAAATCACTAGTACCAAGTAGATTATAGTTGTTAATTATGGCAAGCCGTAGGAGACAGGTTTGATCAGTCATTTGTGTTTACGTCTTAGCTCAAATGTATTTTTTCCACAGTGGCGACACCCACCAGCACCACGCCGACACCGACACAAACACCGGCACCGACTACGGCACCGACACCGGCACCGGCACCGACACCGACACAGGCACCGGCACCGACACCGATACAGACACTGAAACCGACACCGAAACATGATGAAATAAGGTAAGAGAATATCTTGTCCTGTAAAAGTCAAATTAATTAAATTAAAAGTCATATATACAGTTATGTTTGCCATACATGTCAAGTAACAGGTTCCAATCCTAGTTAATCTCTTTTATATTTAGTTGGTGGGCGATTCTACGCTGGATCCTCTTTACTTTAATGTTCTGCTGCTTAATATCAACTCATATCGCTGTGTGGCAGATACAAACTGCAAAGAAGAACACGTCTGCAGCAGCAATTTCACCATCAAAAATGTATTGTATGAAGAATTATGAATGAAAGTCAGGCTGCACCATATTTCTAATCATGGGTGAGTTATAACTGTGTTTGGCCACAGAACCATTCCTCCATCAGACACTCAATCAGAGTGTGAATTAAACTGAAAAATAAACCAAGTGAAAAATTGGCTTCCAGCTTCTCTTTTCTTGTATTTAAATGATTAAAACCTCATTAATTTCAGTGCTGGGCCAAAGATAACTTAGGGCTCAACTTTTGAATATAGCACCTCTGGAGAACTGAGGCTCTTGACTATCATTTAATGCGTTTGCAGATCTTATATGGATGGTCATAAAGGCCTGGTCTTCTCAAATTTAACCACCAGGTCTGAAGGTTTTTTACTGAATCTGTGAGCGTTGTACTTGTGCTGAAAACAGGATGCAGAATAAAAATCCCTCATGAATTAATGAAGGCCCAACTCATGTGAAGTGCTGCTTTTAAAACAATAAAGAAACAGAGACAATTAATGGTTGAATGGTGACACACACACAGGGATTTTACAATCAAAAGGTTGTTATGTTCAAATCAAGGTTATTATAGTTTTAAAATTTTCATTAGTTTTTTTTTTTATTTAGTTTTTCAGTTTGCTTTTTTTGTTTCAGTTTAGTTTTGGTTAGTTCAACAAGTGATTTTGTAGTTTCAGTTTAGTTTTTATTTTGAGGAATCGACTAGTTTCAGTTTAGTTTTTATTTAATGTTATTCTTAGTTTTAGTTTTTCCAGATATTAACACAAAGCCTTAACTTGTAGAAGCTGAAAAAGAATGAAACAATGTGTGACACCAAATATGGTGTATCAAGTCCTTTAATTTCATTCTTTAACCATCACCTGCAGGACAGGCAGTAATCGAGGGAGAAAACGAAATGAATTTATCTGCAATTCTGTTTAGTTTTAGTTCGTTTTGCATTGTTCATTGTAGTTTTTATTAAGTTTTCGTTTTTTTTGTAATTGTCGTTATTATTTTTCTTTCAGTTAACTAAATTATTTTTTCATTGCTAGTTTTAGCTTTAGTCTTTCATTAACTATAATAACCCTGGTTCAAATTCCCCGAAAAACTTTACATATTACTCTTAAAGAGAGGCAGTGATGACTTTAATTATTTTAACTACAATATGAGCTATTGGGGCTGTAATATGTAATAATTAAGGGCCAACTGTTATATTTTTATTTTTTAATTACACAGGAAGAAAATGGTTAACACAATTTTCCACAAACTTCAGATTTGCTTCTAGCAATAAATGTATTTAAGAAAATAATAAAATCAGTTGCTGTGATTTGTTTGTCTTGTTTTTTTTAAACTACAAATTATTAATCCCTATATTTTCACAATTTGTGTGTAACTTAGATTTAAATACCAATAGGAATCAGAAAGTATTTCATTAGGCTTGTGCCTGATTCATACAGTTAAAGCTTCAGTGTGTAAGATTTAAGTGAAAGGGATCTTTTAAAGAAATTGAATATAAAATAATCCCAGTGATGTTTTCACTGGTGTGTTTCTTTGAAATTGTACGAATTGTTGTTTTGTCTACCCTAGAATGGGCCCTTTATATTTAATGACTTTATATTTACATCAGGAGCTTGTCCTCTCTACGGAGGCTGTTTTTTACAGTAGACCAAAGTGGACAAACTGAACATCTTTTGAGTTTTGATGACAACTGAAGGCTGCAACATGTTCTCTGTCATGATTTGAAGAGGGAGGGTGAGGTGAGGGTTGTTCAGCTGCAACATGACACTTCGCCACTAGGTGTCACTAAATTCTACACGTTGAACCTTTAACGAAAGTGTACGTTTGGGGCTTATTGTGAAATGTTACCCAGCCCTCTGTTTTTCTTGTCTCTCAGACCCACTCAGCCAGATGGAAATGAATTAATTTCTCATATTGTGTCTTCATCTAATTTAAATCTATAAATCTTCCGGATAATGTTCTCAAACTGTGGAGGAGCTCAGACTCAGGTGAGGATGGAGGATGTGAGGGACCGAGGAGGTGACGTCACCACTTCTGCAGCCTCCACTTCTGTCAAGCCCAACAACATAGCGACCGGATACTGACTTTCAAAGTAAAATCATGAAAAAGGAAACAAGTGAAAACTATCCTCGGGAATAATCCATATTCCTGCATAAAGAGCAAAAACACCTCAAGATAAACAACTGTAGCATCTTAATATCTTCATACAAAAAAATGTTATGGTGTTTATCCTCTGCTAAATGTAGCGTCACATGTTGCGACGCGGGCCGAGTGTTTTACTTTGAAAGGATGTTTCCGGTGTTATTGTCTCCGACTTGACGGCTCCAGGGGAAGTGAGGGAACCAAGTTGCGGGTCGCTGGTGCCAACGCCCGGCGAAACAGAGCTAACACCGGCGAGAGGAGACGCGGAGAGACGCAGGTACGCACCGCAGACATTTTCTGACCTCCGCGTGTTCGGTCAGTCGGCGAACATCAGCTCCGACCCGGGTTCTTCATCTCGTGAGCGGGAACCCATTCGTTTTACGAGCCAGCGTTAGCCGTCCCTTTGCTAACTAAACTAGCTAGCGGTTGTCCGGTGATTACTGCGTTAGCTTAGCGTGCTAACGCAGTAATCCCCGTTTTTTATCAGCGCCGTGTGGTTGTTCGAGTACAAAACCGTGTTTGTATTACATTTCCACCATTAGCACGTTTTCACACGCTGAAGTTAGCAGCGTTACTTCAAGTCACCCAGCGCTAGCTAGTGAGAAACCTCAGCTAACGTTAGCCTCCAGACAGTGTTGGTGATGGGGTGTGACACTTTATTAGTTAACGCCAGGGAGAAGCCCCCCCCCCCCCCCTCATCCGCTCACATCTCTTAATCAAAGCTTCCATTGACCGATATCAACCTGGGATCGTTTCAGGGATGATGCATTTATCTTCATGATGCATTTGTAATGATTGTTGTTATTCCCCTTCTCTGCAGCTAACGAGTTCGCTAGCTGAACCAGAAAGCACAGAGATGCAGACTATCAAGTGTGTGGTGGTTGGTGATGGAGCAGTGGGTAAAACCTGCCTGCTGATTTCATACACCACCAACAAATTCCCCTCGGAGTATGTTCCCACAGTAAGTACGTCTGGTGGTGTTTTCACAGTGTGATCTATGCTGGCAGGCTCCTACAACCACACACATTGAAGTAAGTAATAATCCTGACAGCTGTTGATTTTTATTTTTATCATAGGTGTTTGACAACTATGCTGTAACTGTGATGATCGGGGGAGAACCATACACCCTCGGTTTATTTGATACAGCAGGTACGTTTGTTTATTCCTCGTACTTGAATTTAAATCCATTGTGAGTCTTTTCATGTGGTAAATGAACTTCTTGTGTGCTCTCTCCACAGGTCAGGAGGATTACGACAGATTACGACCACTAAGTTACCCACAGACAGATGTCTTCTTAGTCTGCTTCTCAGTCGTATCCCCTTCCTCGTTTGAGAATGTTAAAGAAAAGGTGAGTGCAAGATGTGAATTTGATGCCGGTGCAGTCGCTAACCTGCAAATGGACCTTTTTCTCTCCTTCCTTCCATCTTCATGGCACACAACATACCATAGTGCTCCGCTCCATGTGATTAAGTGACTGGAGAATTACTGTATGAAGCTGTATTTACCTTAGATGATTTGTTAAATTACTAGTGTAATGTACATTTTCATATATCAATCTTTATAACTGTTTATTTCATTTAAACTTGACAGCAAAGGACCAAAATTGAATTAGATATATATTAAAAAACTTTTTTATGTCTTGAGGGGAAGTAAGTTTTGTCCCCCGTGTTAAATAACAACACACATTCATTTAGACCACAGCAGCCAACCCTTGACAAGACAGACTGCCATAATAGAAACACTAACACAGTGATTTATACTGTAAGAGAACATAAATGCTCAGAAGCCCACCCAGACACTCAAATGAACAATTTTCATGGCTCAGTTACTCGCTGCAAGTCATGTATTCATTTTCCTAACTAGCAGGGGATCCGACTTTTAACAGGTGTTTGAGTGTACAAGAGAGCAGTATACGTATAATATAAAGCATTGTCAAAATTCAAATACGTGATTTCAAAAGGACAGTTTCCTGTCTCCTCCAGTCCGCCTGTCCTAGTGTGCATGGGCAAGACACTGAACCCCAAATTGCCCCTGAGGGCTGTGCCAGCACTGTGTGAAAGGAATGTGTGATAGAGAAGTGCTATATATAGAAGCGCTGTATGAATGGGTGAATGTGACTCACTTTGAGTGATAGTTAAAACTAGAAAAGCCCTTTATAAATGCAGCCCATTCATCTATTCTAATGGCACAACATTTGGGTTATTGATGTAGCAGGGTCACAACCATCTTTCTTATTTTCATGATTGGGGGCACGTCGGCTCATACATGTACACATTTACAACTGCTAACAAATACATGGATTGTGAGTATAGCAAAGTATGAAGTAAGGTTTAATAAAAGTTGACCTTGTATCCCCTCCCCTTTATCTACAACTTCAGTTTTATCACTTTCTCAGAATTTTCATGCATAATATCAAACATCCAGAGTAATTTTTGGTTGTTGTTGTTGTTTGTTTTTTTACTCCAGTGGGTTCCTGAAATCACTCACCACTGTCCCAAGACCCCGTTCCTGTTGGTAGGCACTCAGATCGACCTGCGCGACGACCCCTCCACAGTGGAGAAGTTAGCCAAGAACAAACAGAAGCCAATCACCCCGGAGACAGCAGAAAAGCTGGCTCGTGACCTTAAGGCAGTCAAATATGTTGAGTGTTCGGCCCTAACGCAGGTAAGACCTCCCTTTTATACGACACCACAAAAGCTGGTCTGGCAAGCATGTGTTTTAATGTCAGTTTCCTAACAAGGATGGAAATGCTTCTTCTTGTCTCTTGCTAACAACTTTTAGCTTCAAACTCCATTTAACTCTCTGTCCTGTGCCTGTCTTTTCCCTTCTCTTCCTCTTTCCGTAGCGGGGACTGAAGAACGTATTTGATGAAGCTATCCTAGCCGCTTTAGAGCCCCCTGAAACTCAGAGAAAGAGAAAATGCTGTTTGTTCTGATGTCTTCTTGCATCTTGCTTTGCCTCTCGATCGTCTGCTGCTTACTCATTGTAAAGATATGTCTGTCACTGAAATTACCACAATGCTCTTTTAAACTTAAAAACTCTGTGCCCGTTAACTTAACTCCTTCTGTTCATGTGTGCTTTCTTTATTACGACTTGACTTAATCCTAATTATCAATGCTGCCTAACATGTCAAAAGTGCCAATCTTTAGTTCTTTCTGTTGTCAGTCTGCGTAACTGGACATGACTTTGTTTTGTTATAGTTTTGGTATCAAGCTCTTCAGCATCAGTTGAACCCTAAAAAGTATTTAAGCTAAATTCTGTCTTAAGACAGTATTAACCTTTTTCTTTTTCTACTGCAGCATTAAAAAAAATTCCCATGGGCTTTTGTCTTTACACAGACAACTTGATCATGAGGAGAGTCTTGTTAATGTTATTTGAATAAAGGAACATTTTGATCGTCCTGCTCCATTTCTCTTAAGCTTTCTTTTTGCAATGAGTTCCCTGAAGATGTTGATCTGTATTTGGAACAGGGCTCTGTTTTGAATATGAATATTTTGTTTCCACAGAAAGGGTTAAAGAATGTGTTTGATGAGGCAATACTGGCTGCCCTGGAGCCCCCCGAACCTAAGAAAAGACCTAAATGTGTTCTGCTCTAAGTTCCATCGCAGCTTGCTCCACACCACTTTCCTAATCTAGGTTAACAGTCCTGAAGAGGTTTTCCTGCACAAGCACATTCCAAGATGAGTTGAGAGGTCGTGAAATATTTGTCTTCTGACTGACTTGGCCCACAAACATAGTCAATGTGCTGAACATGATTTTAAGATTGATGATTTGATCCCACTGAAGTGGTCTTGCATAATGTGAACACTGAATACGTAAAGTATATCAACAAAGTGTAGGCAGCAGTTCAACAATAGATCACTTTAACCACATTAGAGTTGATTTTTACATGAGTGAAAGAACTGACTATCTAATGATGGTATTGTAGTGGATCTAACTCTTGTATCAAGTGCCCTATGAAACACAGATAAGCTGATAATGACGGGTTAGTGAGAAGCTCAGATTCTGTATTAGTGCAACTTACATCTGATTATTTTTTTCCTAAAGTGAATCATTTGAAGTGCACCTTCAATCCTGGTAAATGCGACTGTCTTTGGTCGACGCTGCAGTTTTCTTTCATCACTGATGGGGTATGTAGCATTATAGATTCAACTAAATGGAACTCAAATATTTTGTTTTTCAGGGTTTCTTTTTTTAAAGAACTGACACAATTTCAAAGAGTTAGCAGGAGTCGCTGTGTTTCACACAATGTCTGTAAACACAGTCTCCTGGAAGATCTATGAACCAGCTGACGTACTCTGACATTTCTAGGGTATGCTCCCTTGTAGTTCGAGTTTGCCCAAAGGAAACCAGATCAAATTGACTCCTGACGGAGCAGAGATCCACAGAGGCTGAGAAACAAGTAATCATGGAGCCTGAGTCTTAAACGATGGGATCATTCCATCGGAAATCACTTTTACAAACGGTCCTTATCAATTTAAGTAACTACATGCAAAGAGTTTGAGCACAAGTTTTGTACGGTATGCGTTAACAAGAACGTGATGTTTATGCCCTTATATAATAAAACTTTGAGCGTTACAGCCCATAACCAGAGGCTAATTCATTTCGTGAAGGGAACAAACTCGCTGCTACGCTGCGGCGGCATCATTAAGATGGCAACAACACATTGTGACACATCTTATAAAATGCTATACATAGTTTTAAATCCTGTGGAAATGACTGAACTAATACTATTTGCATTTATTTTACTTCTCCCTTGCCCTAAATGTTGGGCTTGAATTTGATTTGTAAATAGAGTGAGAATATACTGACTGAATGAAACGTGCATTGTTGATAACGAGATTTAAAGAAGCTGACGTGACCCTGAAATCCAATTAACCAGGAAAAGGACAAGTTTCTTGGACTGTTGTGATTTTTATTCAATTTGACATCAAGGTTGTACTGTATCTTGCCTGTGATAAAACATCACAATAAAGCAGTATTATGAATAAACTTAACTTCAAATACTTCATGCTGTCTGTCTTCAATGCATGAAGTTCATGTAGTTGGAACAGTTTTCCACAAGCGACGGAGGGACGTGATTTTTAAATACATCCTTTGCTGAGCCAAAAAAAAAGGTTGGATATTATGAATATTCCACATCACAACTGACACGTTACAGATATGTGCAAAGAATATTTTCATTATGGCTGCTGGGCCGAAGAAGTGCTGCAGTGTTATAACATTACACTTGAGAGCTTCCAACTTTGTCTTTATATAACCACAAATATCAGCACTTTTCAATGAATGCAACTGAGAAGCAAGCAAACACGAAAGTTAGTTTGAAAAGAGCCTGTTCTTCAAAGCTGCTTCACTGTCGGCTACATGGCTTCTTGTCCCTAACGATTTCTCAAACCACATGACACTAAAAACACCACGAGTTGTTCAGGGGTTAAGGTTTCATGAGAAATATGGAATGTGGGAGGTGAAACTTATCAAAGATGATAATAGCTCTGTTACTGAAACTCAAACAACTTCTAGTTCCTCAGCCTCTACTTCAAAATGGCTTAGCTACTTTAAATATCATCTTAAAATACTTTTTAATATATTTAATCATTTTTTAAGGTGCAGCACAAGGAGGTTTTGTTATTGCTTTTTTAACTTCACATATCCTTTAATATGTAAAAGGACCACAAATTGTATAAGGCATAATATATGACATTCAGAATATTCAGGCATTGGAGTTGCAACTAAGAGCTACGAGTCCACTGCTGGACATATCTCCACACAGCTGTTGGTAACACGGATTCCATACCACCCTGCCCAGAACTGTGTGTCCCTGCCTCCATGGGTGAAACGGATGTATCTCACACCTGGTCCATAGTTCTGGAAGACATGGGTCATCTGAAAAACAAACAATCAGTGAGTCTAGATTTGTCTCTGAGCCTTGAAACCTCATCAGAACCTAATTGTAGGAATTAAAGCGTTGCACATACCTGACACCACTTCTGATCGTTCCACTGCTCAAAGAGAACAGTCTGCGGATCAAAAGTCTGGATAGGCCTCTTCCTGTGATTCAGCAACTCCACACAGATGTCGTACTCACTGCCACAGTCCCATCGTGGTGCGTACCTGATGAAACATGATTAACAGATTATCAGCACTTGAATGGTTTTGTTATAGGTAGCACATATTCTCATGTGTAATGACGTCGCCGACATACTGATGGATATTGACAAGCTGTGTAGATAATAAGATTTGTAATAACACTGAAAAATTTGGATTATGTTTGATGAGTGACTCAATTTGCCATTGATTGAACAAAGACATAGATGTGTAGTGTTCTCACCAGTCAGATATTCTGATGTCTGGCTGGAAGTGATCCATAAATGATGAGTTGTAGCCTTCCCTCTCCAGATCGATCAGCTGGGCCTTCTTGCACATGCTGCAGAGAGCAGAGGACATTTTGGTCACTTCATTATACGAATGACATGTTTTCTGCATCTCCTGGTGTGAATACTCACCCATAAGAGGTCACAAAGTTTATCTGGACTGTGACATCTGGATGTGGCACCATGACTCCCTCTACTTTCCACTTATCGCCACCATTCTCCAAAATCTGCCAACCCTGCAATTTCTCTAAAAAAGACAAAGAAAGGAATTATGAGAGATTATACTGTGAAGGGTTCATTTGTTGTTCACCAGAAAATCAAGGGTCTGTAGCGCAACATAAACAAAGTTGTTTTTGTGTCTTCTTACGTTCTCCTCTTGGATTCTCGAGGAGATTCCTCCTCTTCTTGCACAAGAAGTAAAACAACCTCCAGTCGTTGGGTATCTTTGAAGGATCGCTGGGGCGATATCCCTCTCTTCTACATCTCTCTCTCCACAAGGATTCACTGTCAGCCACTTCTTTCCACTGGTGGCACACCAGTCGACAAATTCCGACCACCTCGTTGTGAGGAAGATTCAGTAAGATCTCCTCCAGGATCTCCAGAGGAACAGGGAACAGCTGCTAGAGAACAGAACGGACACATAAGCAGAGGCTTATCTGTAGACTAACACAATCCATATCTTTTAAACGGTCTTGTCTCAATAATAAACCTTTGGACATTGCCCCCCTCTTGATTTTCTCTCAAGACTCTTACAGCTCATGTTACTGTTTCTTATTCATTATCTTGGGTTTTTTTGCTTTTGCAAAATTTGGAATTCCCCTTCTGATTATCTCAGTCTGTACCATTGTTCCAATCTTTTGAGGTTTTCTTTTTGTAGGATAAATATGTTCTTATTTAACAGAACATTTTATTAGAAACAAATTCAAATCATGGGAAACTCACAGGTAGTTTTTGATCTGTTCTTAAAATCTGTTCAGACTATATAGTATGATTTTGATATATTTGAAAACATTAATAGCTTGATTATTGATTAGAACCAGGGTTGGGTGATAAAACTATATCAGGCAATATTAGCAGTATTATTTTCATCAATTGCGATATATCAAGAAAATACATATTAATATAATTAGTAAAATGTTTTCCTGATTATCGAGGGCTTGTCATTCTCTGTTCATGGAGAAGAGTTTAAAACCAATAATCTTTGAACTTAAAAGAAATAATAAAGTGACATTTATCGTTACCGATATAGACTGATATGATTTAGTTTATTATTGTGATACACATTCTGTCAAAATTAATTGACAAGTAATATTTAGAAAATTGCTTCAGTATCTTTATCACGAGGTTTGTGATTTAAGATCCTTTCACCAATCAGCTCGTTGTGTCGTCGATGTGAGGAACAGCTGTGAACATCAAACCTGCAGATACTGAACGTCCCGTCTCCAAAAGTGATTCTGAAATGACACATTCAGGTTCCTGTGTGACTCACTCACGTCTCCATAAGATCCGGACTGTGTCTCCGTCTTCATCCGACGTGAGTCTGACTCGCAGCTTGGACCTGAACCCATGTTGGCCGCTGTCCTCCTCCTCCTCATGCCGGGGACAGACCTCTCTGTATACAGTCTATGGGACAGACCTCTCTGTATACAGTCTATGGGACAGACCTCTTTACAAACAGTCTATGGGACAGACCTCTCTATACACAGTCTATGGGACAGACCTCTCTGTATACAGTCTATGGGACAGACCTCTCTGTATACAGTCTATGGGACAGACCTCTTTATACACAGTCTATGGGACAGACCTCTCTGTATACAGTCTATGGGACAGACCTCTTTACAAACAGTCTATGGGACAGACCTCTTTACAAACAGTCTATGGGACAAACCTCTTTACAAACAGTCTATGGGACAGACCTCTCTATACACAGTCTATGGGACAGACCTCTTTACAAACAGTCTATGGGACAGACCTCTCTGTATACAGTCTATGGGACAAACCTCTTTACAAACAGTCTATGGGACAGACCTCTCTATACACAGTCTATGGGACAGACCTCTTTACAAACAGTCTATGGGACAGACCTCTCTATACACAGTCTATGGGACAGACCTCTTTACAAACAGTCTATGGGACAGACCCAGGACAACGATTCCAAACTACTCTCGGTGTCCCGGCGGAGACTCGCGGGCTGTGGTGGCTCCAGCAGCTGCACAGACATCTCACTTGTTTACTTGTTGATGTCCGACAGCTCAACGCGGAAGTGAAGGTCCGAGGCGCGACGTGAAGCTAAAGAGCGGCTCCGACCACCAGACCCGGTTCCTCCTGTTTCACCGGCACCGACAGTCGCGCGCGGGTTCATCCGTGGACACACAGTGTTGGTGGAGGGGAAGCGAAGTGTCGGCGAGGGAAGGTTTCCGACAGATGGACTCCATGTTGTCGTCTCACCGCTTCCACCGGGGGCGCTCGTTTTTCACCTCGGAACCACCCGGAGGAGCGGGGGCGGAGCCCAGGCGGAGCCAGACGCTCTGATGACGCAGCTAACACACACATTCAAGATGTGAAGTAATTTACCAGAGTGATGGGATTCAACCTGCGACTTTAAATCAAGAATTGATTATAGTAATAATACATAAAATATGAAATGCAACATAACATAATGCAATGTAATTTAATAGAATTTATACTATATAGATAATATCCAATATAATGCAATATAATATAACTTTATAAAATGGTAACTGACTAAACTAACTTGTTGGTTGATGCAGTTTGTTTGCGATGATGAATTATTTGTGTCGGGTTTATTTTGTTACTCATACTCTCCTAATATGTATTTAGTTGTTTGAATGAGTCATTTGTTCTTTTAATTTGGAGACTCACTTCTCTTAATTGCCTGCGTGAGAAATCACTTGCTCCGGGACAATTCGAGACTTCCTGTCTGAGCTTGATGAAACACCTGCTGCACATCTGGGCCTTGATGACTGCAGCAGCGGAGCACAGAGACGAACCTGAGAAGAAGAAGAAGAAGAAGAAGAAGAAGAAGAAGAAGAAGAAGAAGAAGCATCAACCTTCGATTGAACAGCCCCCAGTGAGCGGAATGTGGTACGAGACGGTTCGATTCCCTTTGATCCAGGGTTAGGGTGGGAGTTGCTCATTCACGGTGGTCAGCTGTTCTTTGTTTACATTGATGACGCGCAGCGTGTGAGTCATGTTCACATGAACGAGCTTCAGCTTCATTACTTTTGATGAACCTGTCAAACTTCTCATGTTGTTTTGTTCTCATGTTTATTCTTGTCTTTAATATCTGTGCTATAGGGATTGGGGTTATTTGCCTTGATGTTCAGATACTTTTAGTTGTATTGGTATTTATTAAGTGATTATCTTGTACTTCCTGTTTTTATTGAACATGAATTTACATTTTGTTTATTTCCTCCTAGTTTCAATAGGTTGAATTGTGTGATTGAAGAGCCGTGAAGCATCAGTCTGGGCCTCTCTGCGTCTTGCTTCGCCAGCCACTGTGAAACTCAAAGCTACATTTGAAACTTCTTCCTGGCCCACGTTGTCATTCTCATCGAAGAGCCGACCTACAATCGACTGTCAGGCAAGACTGGAAAACACATTAAAGGTGCACACCTTACAGATGCAGTGAGAGACTTGAATAAAAGACAATAAAAAGGGTTTCACATTTAAATACTAAAATGCTGGGGACTCTCCTGCCGCCCTAAAGTCCAAACTGATCACCAAATGGGAATTTTAGGAGAAGTTGAGGATTATAATGTCCAATGATTTGGTAAAAATTGTGTTGTGTTGCCATTAACATTCTATATTGTTGTGCCTTTTATTGCTGAGTTTAAATGGTGACACAGTTCAACTGTTTGACTGCCTTGTATACCTTGCTAAGCACACTTATAGTACATCCTTTTTCAATTTGCCTGTTGAGCCTCTTTTTTCCACTCATGACATTTATCTTGCACCCGTTTGTACTAAAACCTTTTGAGTGTTCAACTGTTTTGTAAATGTCTGGCTAGAGTAGTATCAGTAACCAAATTAAAGCAACTACCCGCATATCACACCCAAAGATAAAAAATTGACTGTCAAATTAGCAAGGCAGGTAAAACAAAATGTCCCTCAATGCAGCAGCAACAAGTAGATCCTGTGGTGGAAATTTATCTCGAGACGTGAAATAAAGAGTTTCTCAGACCGGAGTTGTCTTTAGGTCATTTAATTGAAAGCTCTGCGGAGGGTTGCACAGTCAGCATGAATGCTCAAAGTGGAACTACCCCGAATAGGGAAAGAAGAAGGTTTATGTACAGTCAGGTAAACAGGAAACATAAGAGACAACTGTTTCTGAATAATAGCATGAAAACTGAACTTTAGTCTGGTTAACACAGGATGCCTTCTGCTCTTACTTCTGTATGAAAGAAGAAGTTTGCTACTGCCAAGATCCGGATCAACGAGAGGATCATCATCAAGAAAGGACATGAACTCTGAGGTTACATCTGCCAAGTGCATCGCAACAGTCAGGGCATTTGATAATTAAGGGTAAAAAAGTAAAAGGTGTCTGTCTAGTTTCGAATCGTCCGCCTGCACGTACACCAGACAGTTCCTCTTATGCGAGCACAATTGTGTCTCTGTATGAGTTATTGTTGAACACAGCACACGAGCATTGATCAGACAAAGGAAAGAGTTCAAGCAAAGTTCATATGTTTTCCATTACAATCCGTAGACACACATCAAGACAGACCAAGCTCGCGGCAAAGAATAGTACTAGAGATGCACGAAGAGACTGCAAGCAAGAAACGATGAAATGCGTCCAAACTCCAATCCAAGCTTAGAATACTGGAAAATGAATGGAAGTTTGAGAATGTATACTTCTACAGGAACTCAGAGGACGCATTTACAGGCGCCTTGAAAGTCCTACAAGAGAGATATGGGAAACCATTCTTCAACTGATCCTTCAGCCCTGAGAGAATTTGCAGACTTTCTCCAAGGTTGTGTAGAAGCAATCCCACATGTTAATGGATGGGCCATCTTGAATGATTGTGGAAAAAAAAAAAACACAAGCTACTTCAAAAATGACCTGAATGGTTCGTATGAAAGTGGGGCCGAATCATTGACGATAACCTGGGGGTTACCCCAATTTCAAAAGTTTCACAATGTTCTTGAACAAAGATGCCCAGATATCTTAAAACCCGATCACCTCCCCATGAACTTTAAACCTACAGATGAAAGGGCATCCAAAGGAGCCAGATCCCTCAATGCAACTGCCCAATTAGAGAACGCCACTTGAGATGCACTTCAAACGTCTGACCATAGAGGAAGACCCCCATGTCTTGTCTGCAAGAATGAAATGCATGGCATTGCCAGGTGCCCCTCTTTTGCTACAAAAGCCATGGATAACAAAGAGGCTTGAAAACTGCTTTGGTTGCTTGGGAAAGGGACACATCACCATAGATTGTAAATGGCGACATACTTGTAGTACCTGTGGCCGTAGACATCCCACTTGCTTGCATGAGGAGTGGATGAAAGGTCCAGGGGAAGTGACAAAAAACGCCTCTGCCCAAGCAGATAATGGCTCGAGTGAAGAGGTTCTCAAGGTCACGTCCTATCAACCCAACGTGCCCTTGCCACCGCAAGCATAGTCCCGGTCCTGGTGTCGTCAGTACAAGAGCCGCAAAGAGAAGTTCTCACCTATGCATTACTTGACACACAGTGATTCAACATTCATTCTAGAGGACTTGCTTCAGTACCTGGATCTGGACTTAATTCTGATAAGCACATCCAAGTAAAGCAAGCCTACGCCCATAGCTTTGTTCCAATGGATAAGTCTGAGATCATTTGGTACCTCCCTCATCACGCTGTTTACCACCCCACAAAACCTTTGTGTCACTTTGGTGGGAGAATGGAGAACTGGAAAATGAACCACAGAAGGATGGGATGGTCGTCCACCTTTCTGTAGCAGCTTCATCCCCAGGATGCGTCAACTTTGGGCTAAAGAAACTGGAGCGCCAACTCGCAACTGACCATCCAGCTGCATCAGCTTTCATCAAAATAAGCCGACCATGGGCTAGCCATTGTTAAAAACAAATAAATAAATAAATATATAATATATATAAAATAAAAAAGGCACAGAGGTAATGACGTCTGATATTCTGAGCGGGCCGCATGGCTTCCATAGCACTGCCATACAAGCCAGTAGCCAGTCAGATTTACCTTTAGCTTCTTTAACGTTATTGTGATTAAAAGGCTGAAACACTTGATGACACCAACGTACAATTGAAGTTATTATTTTCATAACAACAACCAGTCGTACAAAGCTCAAATGTGATGGTTAAACTCAAAACATGTAACTGAATTAAATACCTTTTTATTATAATTTATTCTTCTTCTAGCCATTGATTTTATTATTTTTCTTGTGGAGCACTTTGTAACTTTGTTTAGATAAGTGCTATACAAATACAGTTATTATTATTATTGTTGCATCAGTCCAGGACGTTAAGAAACTGGTCGTTGAGGCGCAGGACTTGTGCAATAATGGAGGTCTACACCTTTCTTTAACAGTGTAACTCAAATCAAAAGGAGGTCCTGGACTCTGTTAAATCGGACTTGACTAATGATTAGACAAAAGCTGAAATTGATTCACCTGTAAATAATAAATCAGATGAATTAACAAAGAAGCACAGAGGATAATAAACCTGATAAAAGCAGATTAGCCTGATGAAGGATTCCTCAGTGTCTTCACATGATGTATTTTCAGGATGTTGTTTTTGTCTTTTTTTACATCATCCACTAATGATTTAAAAAAAAAAGTTTTTCATTTTTCACTGAAAGTAAAGCAATCTTTAATCTCCAGTTAATCAACTTAACTTATCAAGTGAAGAAAGAGAAGATTCATGAACATCTCACCCCGAAATATGAAAAAAATAAACAGGTGTTGTCATGTAAAATGCATGTTTCTATATTTTCCCTTTGTCCAGCACATTTATATTATTGTCCAGTTGTTCCCCTTTCAGAAGAAAAATACTTGAATTCAACCAAAACAAATGATCAAAGATATTTCCTCTCACACACATTACAAAGAGAATCATACCAAAATGTTAAACAACATCAGAGAGACTTCTTTTTAATAATATGGCAAATACACAGAGGTGCATTCATGTCTTCAATCACATAGGCACTGCAGTTTATGTACAATACAGTACATAGAACTCGATCATAAATTACAAGCCATTCCAAAAATAAATGGATACCAGGGAGGCTCTGAGCCCTGAGAAGTAGGATGGTAGCCATTGATTTTGGAGTCACATTAGAATTTCAAGCAGGCCACAACCCTGTCCATGGATACAGACCTATGATCAGCCCAGTCTGTGATGCTCTGCATATTTTAAATGAATATAAAGACAAAAAAGGTCTGAGTAACGACGACTTAAATCCATGTCGCATCTAAAACACGTTTATCCATCTTCCTGATCGACAGCCGAGAGTTGAGTCTTTTTGGTCAGCGGAGGAGCTCCTCCTATGTGTCGGCGTCAATCCTGTGAGCTGTGCAGAGGGGAGACAACAAAAAGAGGAAAAATATTATGCTGGTGGCAGGCACATGAAGGTGGCAGGCACATGAAGTAAAGCTCAGTGGATTTTAGGAGTAGTAGAGATAAAATGTTCTGGGATATGTTGCATCAAATACATCTACAAAGACTCAGAGCTGAAGTTAAATCCCTCTGCTGCCAGAAACATCTAAAACAGGGGCCGGGGAGAAAGTTCAAAATAACATACGATCTACAAAATCATTAACCTGCCCTGAAAACACTAAATATCACAGCAATAGGAGCAAAAACACAAACACATCCCCACACTGTGCTGTAGATAAAGGGACTCACATTGCTTTGGTATCCTGAGTGGCTCCGTGTCTCCTGACAGGACTTGATGCATGACTCCACGGAACTGATACAGCACCTTTAGGCTCTTCTCCTCCCCCACACAGGGGTCGTAGAAGCCGGGGAGTCCAGACTGGAAAAAAAAAAACATCACATCACTGAATCATCGCACAGCAAGTCGGGGACATAAATTTGTTACACATCATGCCGACAAATCTGCTTCGGCTTTGGAAATGTTGCCTGGATCAATGTTCTCACCTTTGAGGCCTCAGTGAGGATGAGTTTTGAGTCTTTCACCAGACACTGCAGGGGCACGGTCACGTCAATGACCTTTGCTCTCTCATGTCTTCGACTGTTATCTGTAACAAACTTGCCGTACCAGGCGTTGAGGATGATGAGACCTGATTGAGGAGGAAGCATAGAGGATAGTTTTAATCAACTGGAAATTTCATGTAGTAACATTTTTATTTTACTTGGATTCAAAATGCAGATTATTCAGTGACAGATAAAACGGACCCGGGGTTTTTGGATGAACTGATATCAAAAGTTAAACAAGTCCCCACATTCACCAGAGAACAGTTTTGATCAAGTGTAGCCACAGTTTATAATGGGACCAGTGCTATTTGAGACTTGGTAGTTAAAACTTTTACACAAAACAAAAAGTTAGAACAATTAATTTTAATTGCGGGCTGTGTTAACGATAACATAACCATTTATTATTAGCACATTGAAGAGGAAAAAATTCTTGTACTTCTATCTTAGTGTGGACACTAATGGGCAGAATGAATTCCCAAGCCCCTAACCTGAACCATCAAAACTAAACGCCTAACCATAAACTCAACTTAATCCTAACCGTCTTAACCCTCAAACAAGCCTTTCCAAAAGTGTCCTCACTCTTTATGCTCAAAATGGTCCTCACAATTATAGAAGCACAAGTACACACACACATTCATTTTTACTTTAAAAGTGTTAAGTGTAGGGGACCTCTGATGACACTAAAATCAAAGCAACCTCTACTGTGACAGGTGTCATACGCCGAATTATCTCTTGCCAAACTCCCCTAGGTGAAAATTATACTGTCTGCTGAAAGGCAACTAAAACGCCCCAATAACCACCAGTCGAAAAAAGGAAACTGGAGGGTCATTAAAAAAAATCCACTGAGATCTATTAGTCTATCAACTGTTTTAATCCTGATTAAAAATCCAACCATATCTCCACAAAAATCTGCCTGAATATCATCAGTGTCCACAAAGCATGTCTCCTATGGCATTGAAAAGACAATGCAGTGGAAAGGAACACACACTCATCTCACCTTTGCTTGTCATACAGGTTCTTTAATGTTCAGTAAACTACCCAGGAATTTCACTTAAATTGTGTTTTTGATGTTTCAGGTCACAGAAAATTAAATAGTCGTTAGGGTGGACTAGATTTGTTTTTTTCCAGCCCTTGCCTTCTAGACATCAAACATGACTCACCGAGGAAATAAAAATAAAAAGGCAACCTCCTCTATTTGCAATGGGAAATTAGTCAATTGCCAATTACCTTATTACCTGTGTTTAAAAGAACCTGCATATACCTGCTCATCTTGTTGTAAAAGAGGTATCAGAGAATCAAACTGTTTCCTAACCTGCTGTGTTAAAAACATTTCTCCCAGGATGAGCTCTTTCTTTAAATATGACGGATCTTACCCATTCTGGACTCCTCAGCTTCAATGATCCTGCGCACAGACTCCTGCATGAGCAACACCTTTAGAGATGAAAAGGGGACAGAGAGGAAGACAAAAACAATGAGATTTCATATGGATCATATAGATTATACTAATGAAATTCAACATCTAATCCCATCTCAACCCCTGCATCTGAATGTTCTGGGATTTATCATAAATCTTGAAAGTCAAAATACCTGCATCTCTCTTATCTAACACTAGGAGAGCTGCATTTCAGCCTGTAAAACACTCACTGCTGCCTCTGCCTCCTGTTTTTTCCTGGCGATATTAGAGGCCGAGCTCTCCCGGTGCTTCTCCAAGTCTCTGTTGAGTTCAAAGATAAATGGAGAAATAAAAATGACCTCATAAAATCCAGCCATAATAATACATGCGGTGCTACTTCCAATAACATTTCTTGCATGAATCAACCAACTTAAAGTGGAGGTTTCTTACTGTTCCTTCTGGGCCCGCACGTAAGGCCGAATAACAAGCTGCTGGATGGCGAGGTAGAAAACCAATGGTCCAACTGTGGCGTAAAATACTGCACTTGGCAGGAGCTGGTCAGTCAGGTGAATCGGGAAGAAGTACGTCTGGCTGGCTCTGTTTAGTCTGCGGGTGGAGAGCTGGTTTCATTATCTATAATCTAACTGGCTGCTCACTCTGTGTAATGTTGGGGATTTTAGGCTGAAAATATGACATCATCATTCAAGATCACACTCAAGTTGACGAAAAAGTATTTGAATGGATAATTATCTTGTGTCGTAATTCTCATGGGCGCCATGGCATCAGCGATGTGAGAGAAAAAACCCTCTGGAATCGACACCAAACAGAAATGGGAGCAAAGAGCCACACTTACTTGATCTTGAGGGAGACACCCTGAGGCACTCCCACGCTGACGGTGGCCCCCAGGACGCTGTGTCGACTGATCTTCCTCTCAACACCGTACTCTACCACAGTCCCGAAGAAACCTGATCTGTAACACAAAGACGTGGTCGCTGCCTCTTTATCTGCACTCAAAAGTGGAATTGACTCTGATTCAGTTTTCTCACTGAAACTCACAACTCACTATGACGTACAACAGATTCACAAAAAATGATGCATCATTGTGATCTACATTGTGGCCTTGATATTTCAGAATAAACAATGACAGCATACTTTACGGAGCCCTTAATCTTCGTCTGATCTTCATCTTGGAACTTGTACTGGTAGCTCATCATCATATAAGTGTGAGGAATGCCAAGCTGCAGAGAAAATAAGTAAATGTTCAGACGCAGCCCTGACAAGCGTGTGTGGATTTAATGGCGTCTTGGCCAAAACTAATGTTAAATAAAACTGCTGCATGCTAACCTGCATTGCGAAGGTGAAATGGCTGCTCTTGGTGTCCCTGACGACGCTGGTGTTCATAGAGGACTGGATCCCCCATCGCCACTGCAGGTAGCCCATAGTGTTCTTATCTAGGTGACGGGCCAGAACCGTGGTAATACCGGGACGCACACCTCGAGATGAAAACTGCAGGCCACACTGAGCGGTGACAAAGCTAAGAGAAAAGAGGGAAACAATATTATTATTCTAGATGTGGTTTGAAAAAACTATTTGTCTGGCATTTTAAAATCTTACCATCGAGGCGTCAAGTTTCGGAATATCTTCATCCCTAGGAGAGGTCCGTGGGTGTCTCCAGCACCTAACTCTACCTGCGCCACACAACGGTTAAAATGTCAGACAGATGTGTTGTCACAAACAGAGGAGGAAACAAAGAGGGTGCCACAAAATCTGTGCCTGTTTGCCATCGTATGAAATTACAAATCGAGTCTGTGTTGTGCACAAGGGAAATGCAGCATACCTCCCCCCAGCCCTTAGCTGAGGTGACTCTTCTCAAGGCCAAGTTAATGTTGCCACCTCCATTTCCATTGTGGGTTGACAGGGAGCCAGACAAAATGGCCGTATCTTTTGTAGTGAGAGGAGCCTGCCCGGAGGACACATAAAACTTTTTTAAGTCCTTTGAGAGAGAACTAACTCAAACATATCAACTTTAAGCTTTAACATAAAATACATGTAGTTAGCATCACTTCAAAACTTGTGAGGAATCTCTCATCACCTCGATGGATTGTGATATGTGCATCTTGTTGATTTCCAAATGGGGGACTCCCCCAACAACCATATCCTCATAGTCCTCCTCATATCTGTCAAAAAGGTCCGTGGCATCGATGCCCACACTAATCGTTCCCTGTGAATAATTAGTGCAAGAATGAATATCAAGTTAATTAACAATGCTATACTATACTATGATCAAGATTCTAAATGACTTTTTTCTCTGTTCAATTCAGTGTGAGACTTGTTATCTTCCCTGAACATACCTTTGGGTTGGTCCTTTGCTGAAGCCTTCTCTCTTCTCTCTCTATCTGAAGACGCTCATACTCTTCTCGGATCTCTGCAGGGGTTCTTTTCCTTTCCACCACCTGGAGCAAGAAGATATGATTTGAATGCAAAGTGAAAAGGAGGATTGGCTGCTTCAGAACTTGCAGATAAAAAGTAAGAGTAATTTCACAGGTATTTCATGCTCCAGTATGTTCTCCCTGTGTAAATATATATATATATATATATATGAAGTATAATATTTTGTTCTCTTGAACATTAAGGGCTTTAGATGAAGTAAAACACTGACTATTCCATGCAGGTTTGAGGAAGCGATGTCATGTAGGGACAGGGAATTGTTGAGTTAAGAAAACAGGCTTCACATTAAGAGGCATTTTTAAAAACACAGTGAGCATTAAATGCAAACTTAGTATCACGTGTGTGCTCGAGTGAACTAATTTGTCAAAACTGTAAAAAAAGCTGCCAAACTTGAAATGCATGGTGGACAATATAAATAAACTTGACCAGCACATGGTTTATGTGAGAGGAGTTCTGCATCGTGTTGTCTTTCTGATTGACATTCACTGAAGTGCACAGTGGTCTGCACCTCTCAAAGTTAGTAACTAAAAATTCAAACAATTAAAAAATATGCATATTAGCGTATGTCAAATGACACTTTGCATTTGGCTTGAATATGAGGCAGGTCTGAGGTTTTGAAATACAGAACTCTGAGAGTGTGTGTCACAGGTGTATCAGTACCCGTGTCCCACTTCAGGGGCCTCGTCGCTCTGAGGATTTGGTGCGAGTTGTCTTTGGAGGAACCATCTGATTTATGGAGGATTTGCCATTTGCCTCACCAGCTTGTCCCGCCCTTACCTTGTCATCAGCAGCTACTTTGAGCACTTCCTTCAACTAACTGCAGCTCGGCAACACACATAGCTTTATATAAGATCACTACTGCCACCTCTTTTTCATTCCTAACATTTGTAACATAAGCTATTTGAGCTGAGTGTTGATAATTACATTTACAAATGGAGTCCTCAGACTCTGTTTTATCTCTATTGGATATTTTAAAACTAATAAATAGTGGACTATCATCACAATAGCCACGGTTTTAATTGCATGTGGTAGCTTGTTAATTAATTATTAGCCACTACAGTCAGTAACTGACTCACCTCCCATCCTTCAACATCGAGTCCCCGCTTGCCATAGATATCATAGATAGCCCGTGACTGTGGATCACGGAGCACTAGAAACCAAAAAATCCACCATTAATATTCACAAATAATATAGTTCAAGCCTCTGAATACTTTCATTTAGATCATAACAGAAGCTTCATGTGTTGCTGCATCTGCATGATGTCTCCAAAACTTTTCTCACCTTCATAAGCTTCATGTACGAGGTTGAACAGCTGCTCTGCCTGTCGCTTCAGCTCAGGGTCCCGGTGTTTGTCTGGATGATAGAGCATACATAATCGCCTGTATGCTGCCTTCAGTTCATCCTGCGTTGCCTGAAGCCAAATATTGAAAAGGTGTGAGAGAAACCCCGCAGGAAAACTTCAAAAACAAACACGGTAGTAAATAAAAACACAGCGTGATGTTGCAACATGTGAACTCAGGCACTCAGCTACTACCAACTTAATTTACCGATCACGTAACACTTCAAAAACAGATCCACCAGCTCTGCTCTAACACCCTGCAGGGTTTTGAGGACTTGTCACGAACAATCTAAATAGAGAGTTGCAGATTTAAACAGTTGCTTTAATTTAATAGGTTATAAATTGGTTAGGGTGAAACAGAGTACCGTGCAAAAGCCCTAATCATATCTATGTTGACTGGGGCAACATATTTTGAGTATGTATCCACAAATTTTTAATTTGCGTTTTCCTGGATTTATGAAAAAGTGAGCTGCATTTTCTGTTGTTATTTTAAGTGTGAAAAAGCACATCCATATTAATCGACAAATTAATGAATTAAAACAAGTGTGTAACCGTGTGAAGAAGGTGAAAATGTTGTTTTCTTACTATTTCACTGTAGCACTAAGTGGGGTGGACTAAATCTTTCTCAGTATTGTTGAATGAAAGTATAATTAAGCTTTGTTTCACACTTGTATTTGTCTTATATTACTTTGCACAACGTTAGTTCGTTAAACTTTGCTCTTGTCCTTGATTTGAGTAAAATCTCATGTGGATCTCAACATAATGAAGAGAGTTAGTTGTCGCGTCAGAGCCACAGTCAGCACATGGTTACAGGATCATCTGTCCTGCGAGGTGAAATCTTTTGAGGACAGTAGCAGCACCGACGAGGGATCTGACAGAAACCGAAAGTGACAGTCGGTGAGTTAGCATTAGCTGCTAATCACAGCTGGATTGAGGTCGGACCTGCTCCACAGGTTGGGTGTCTCTCCAAGTATCGACCCGAGGAGTCACAGCACACAAACCAATGTCGAGGGTCACAAGCTAGCCACCTAGCTAACGTTAAACCAGATCATACGAGCCGCCGTTCCGCAGGAGCCGGAGGAAGCTCCCGGAGTTCGAGCTCAAAGTTCCCGCACACACATCTGCTCGGACCCCAGCTGCGCACTGTACCTCTCTCCGGACGTTTAGCAAAGAATAATAATCATCACTGCCGATCTCATCATCGTCCAAGGAAGACGCCATGTTTACACCCGGTCATTTCTTCTTCGTGTCATTTACGTCACTCCAAACACCTGGCCGCGCGCTCTGTTGCCCCCGTGCGACGAGGCTGAATTACTACACCCGGACTGTGTTCTTTATGGTGCGCGTGACTTTTTAAAACTTTAAAAGTTTTACTGATCTAAATATTATTTTAATTATTAAAGATGTTATAAGAAATAGTACATACATATTCATAATGTGTAAATAATATAAAAAATAATATTCAAGTGATTTTTTTTTTACAATAAAACCATACAACAGGTTTATTTAATGAATTAAATGTTTGCTGAATTCAATTTGTGTATATTTCTTGTAAAAAAAAAAATATTTCTGTTATTTCATTTTCAGTTTTAAGGTTAAAAAGAACCTTAGTGTTGTCAGAAGTTTATATGTAAATAAATACATATTGCTCATTTACTTCATTCAAGATTCAAGAAGATTTATTGTCATTTCAAAACACGACACTAAGAACTGAGGTCCCGGTGAGCAGCGATGAAAAAGAACTCTAGAATCTAAAAACGAAGCAGAAGCAGCAAATAAATAAAGACAGTGAAATAAAACCAATTCAAACAAAGAGATATTCTCTGCTTCCTGTCCACACAGGGGCTGTTCAGGACCATGGGCTGAGGAAACCACTTCCCTACATCAGGTCTTTCATTAGTTCATAATTTCTCTGTGATGTCATCGAGCCGGAGACTGTACCAGGCGCACCAGCAGCAGAGGAGCTGTCCTTTCAGCACCACCACCTCCAACTATGCACACTGTGTTTCTGCACCGGTGGCCACCAGCCTGTTAACACCGGGTGAAGGCTGTCCTTTAAGTGCTGCAGTTGACACAAGTGCCAAAAGCAAAGTCTATGAACCACAGTGATCTGTAATTAAATTGCCTGCAGTCATTTAACGCAGCCGCGCTATTGTCAAGCCTACATAACTGCACCGTAATGGTTGGTGTTTGAGACTTGATGGCACAATGGACAGAATTAAAGCGACTGCATCCACAGAACTGGTCGTCACTTCGACAGGACTGTTCGGATGGACTCCACCACCACTGTCCACATCTCCGGGAAAAACCCCTGCAGCCTTCAGTATGGTGCTGATATCTGAAATCAGACAGACATGTTTACAAGGGAACAAACTAGTCCACAGTTTTTTTTAAATGTAATCTGACGTTTGGACACTTGATTGACAGAGTGTGCAGACTGTTACTAAAGTTTGATATGCCTCAAACGTTTTGTTGGTTGTTTTTCAATGAGCAATTTGCACCCAGGAGTCTCTGGAGCAGGAGTGATTAAATGCACTTAAACTTATAATCAAATCAAGTTGTTATAATAGATGATTGTGTAAAATTTTGTATTGCAATCCTTATATAATTTATTAAAAATAACACAAACATGCTAATTTTCTGTCATCTTGTGGTCATTTAGTGTCTCTTTGAGGTCATGGGGTCACCTCAGTCAGCGTGACCTCATAGAGCCTAAAACTAAAACACAAAAAAAATCAGAAATAAATGAAAAATGACCACAAAGTGATGCTGAATGACCACAAAAAGGCACAAATTGACCACAAAGAAAGACAAAATGCCCACAGAGACACAAAATGACAGCAAAGTGATGCAAAGGAGACTCAAATTGGCCACAAAGAGACACATAATGACCACAAAGAGACAGAAAATGACTGTAGAGAGGCAGAAACAGACACAAAATGACCACAAAGATATCGAGAATGACCTCAAAGACAGACAAAATAACCACAAAGGAAGAGGAAATGACTGCAAACCATGTGTTTGTGTTGTTTTTTAGTTTAGGGGTCCCCCATAGGTGAAGTATAACAGGGGGGCCTTTTACCTGTGTGCACCCATGGGCTTTCTTATAATGGACAAACATTGAATATTCAGAAATGGATTAGTTTAAATTGAGGATACAGGCTGCAGCCTCCTCTGGTGATGATGAGGTTGTTTCTTTTTAATAAAACAACATGTCACCATCTTTAAACATGAGCGTCACATCAGACCTGCAGCGCCTCTGAGCTCGATGCCAAGGTGAGGGGACATGTGTCTGAGTTGTTTTTAGTCTTTTCCAGTCTGGGGGGGGGGGGGGGGCCTGCAAAGAAGGGGAACGGTAAAGGGGGGGGTTTCCCCTTTCTGCACCCAGGGCTGTCTCATGATTTGTTTCATGTCACTCAGGGACGGACAAACATTTAATTAATTCGTTTTAATTGAGGATCAAGGCTGCAGCCTCACCGGGTGATGACGAAGTTGTTTCTTTTTAATATAACAACATGTCACCATGTTTAAACATGAGCATCACATCAGATCTGCTGCGCCTCTGAGCTCCTTTATATTCACTGTAATAAAAACATAGAAAATAGAGGAGCTGGTGCTCAGATGAGGGGAGATGTGTTTGGCTGTTTTCTGTCTTCTCCAGTCTGGAGGGTCCTAGGGGGGGCTTTCACCTCTATGCACCCGGGGTTGTCTCATATTCTGTCTCATGTCACTCAGGGACGATCAAACCTTTAATGAATTAGTTTTCATTGAGGATAAAGGCTGACGTTGAGATAGACGGTGTTAGTCTATGGGTCCTACATAGGAGGTATGGGGGACTTTCACCTTTCTGCACCCAGGGCTGTCTCATATTCTGTCTCATAATGTCTCTCAGGGATGGACAAACCTTTACTGAATGGGTCCCCAGTCTCACCTGGTGATGATGAAGTTGTTTCTTTTGGTTAGAACAACACGTCACCATGTTGAGCATCACATCAGAGCTGCAGCGCCTCTGAGCTCCTTCACATCCACTGTGATAAAAACAGAAGGAGTCGAACAGACGGTGTAAAGGTGAGGGTGGGGGGGGATCAGTGTTACTCAGCCCCTCTGTCACTCACCTGCTCTCAGCCAATGGTAAGTTCTCCTCGGTCGGACCGACTCGCCGCCCGCTCCTCCGGTCCCTCCTCGTGCTGTCCTCGCCGTGCACGCGCGTGGTACCCACGGTCGTGAGGAGGAGGAGGATGTTGCGCGTGAAGGGGAAATGGCTGCCGAAAACAAGCCGGAAGGTAAGAGGAATATAATGGGATTAATTCACTAGTATCACCGCCGTCGTGGGGCTTTTTCCGGAGCGGTCGCAACCCGGCGCGGGGACGAGACGAGCTCGGCGGCGAGCGGAGGGTTTTTTTCGGCGGAGAACGGCTCCGCTATCCCGCTCCGAACAGGCGGCTAAAACGTGGAGACATCACCTAGCCGGCTAATATTAGCTTGCTTTCTAGCCCCGGCTACTATTCCCACCGTAGCCCCCCGCACGGTTAACGCTCCAACACGGGGACAAACAGCCCGGACAGTCCGCCCGGTGACAGCAAAAGTACCGCGTTGGTTCCGCTCGGGGTCGTTGTCAAACCGAGAGAAAATCCAAGTAGTTAACAACAAGGCTAAGTTAATGACAACATGTCAGCGGCAACTTCTTCCCTCATCACCCGGGTTGAACGCAGGCTGGCTCGGGTTAGTTTCTGTGTCAGCGCGGCTCCTCTCTGCGGTTTGTTATTTTTCAATCATTCCAACATGTTCTGTTAAATCGCAGTGTAGTTTGGATTTAGTTTGTCCCTGGTCCACTTCGAGTCTTTTGACAGTAATATGGAGGCAGAAGTGAAGTGTTGTTCTTTTTTCTTTTTAAAACGTGGAGTTGTTTTTCTAATGAGAATCTACTCAACTTGAAATGAAAATGAAAATGCCATCACAGCAGAAGAAGCAGGGGAGGATGTTAGAGTATTTCTTTATTTACCAACCTGCCCATTCCACTACTTTACTCACAGGGACAAAATGATTTTTTAAATTCCTAACCCTCCTCATCTTATTTCTTACGGCTCACTAACTCAAAATGAAATGCATTAGACTCACTCATTTCCTTTTTAGTGGGATATTTTACTGCGGAGCATATGCATAGGAGATCTGTTCTCATTCAGATATAGTCCCATGGAATATTTGGGTGAATGATTGAACACAGCGTCTATATGAAGTAAAAATGGAGATAAGGTGAAACACAGCAGCTCTAAAGGGACTGTTCTCCCACTGTGTTTAAACCATGTGGGCTGGATCGACAAGGATGACATTCTCAGATGATTAAAAACACCAAGCATATTTCAGCAGTGCTGCATTTTTAAATGTTTAACTTTTATGTGGCAGAATGATGGGGCATCTTCCTTCTAAACTTGTTGTCTCTTTTAAAATTGATTTATATTATGGCTCAAGCAAAAGACTCACACCCCGGACTTTAAAATTGGCTGCAGAATGAAATGAGAAAGAGAGACGACAACAAAAAATAAAAAAGAGATTTCTCCATAAATCGTTAGGGCCAGATGTTTCCGAGCTGTTCATAATGTTTTGTGGCAGGCTTCAAATTTGAACAGACTCCTGTCGGAGTTTAGTGTTAGTAACCTCAAACACAAATTCCTTTTGATGCAGAATTACTTTAATGCCTCAAATGAGTGTAAACAAAGTACCTGCGTCCATATGAGGGGAGATGATAAAACACTGGGATTTCAGTTTGGATGTCAGTGTGCCAACCACTAAACCCAGTCCCACCAGGGGGTGGTATTGAGCTGCTCAAACACACTTAGTGTATACGAGGGATCAGTCTGTGGCTGTGACAAAAAATGAAGACATCTGGTTTTATGATAGTAATGACTTCACTGTGGTGTATAGGCCTAATGTATTCATCTACATAGCCGAACTTAACAAATAGTCTACAGTTGTTAATCTTGATTCCCGTCCAACACAGGCGGCGCTCACTGAAAACCCCGAAGTGAAAGTCCCATTGCTGAGCAGGTTAAGTTATTTTCAGTGTTCCTGTGAGGCCGGTCAGTGGAAAAAGGAGGAGGAGGAGGAGGAAGAGGAGCATAGAGAGAAAGCGAGAGGGTCATATCTTAATGTAAATGTAATGCTGCCTCATGCAAACCTGGCCCTTAAAGCGTTTACGTAGAATCCCTCACGCTGAATCTTTTCTCCTGGATCTAGTTTTTTTTACTTTTGTGCATTCCTTAATGTAGAACACTCTTTTTCCACGTACATCACTGTTATAGTTTTTACATGACGTGCGTGCAGGATGTCAGGAGAACACAGGGGGGGCTGAACAGTGTTTCTTAACCTTTTGTCCTTGTGGTATGCAGGCAGTGCGGATCTCTTAGTTGTTTGGCAGGTCTTATGATGGCCCATAACAACTGAGGGTTACATCTTGGCATTCAACCCGGGGGCCAGGGCCTAGTCTCATTCAGCGGTGTAATGTTTTCATCCTGGGGTAGTTCTCTACAGCCTAACTGATTGTCAGGGTCCTCGGGGGTACTTTTTTTTCTCCCTCACACTCATAAACAGCACAGAGGGTCCAATACTTTAACTACGAGGCCTGGAGGCCACTGAAGAGACAGGCTTGATATGTCTTAGCCTGAGACTGCTCTGGATAAAACTACAGCCAATCGTCTTGAGTCCACCAGAGCGGAGACTCGATCAAACATTGCCGTGCAAGAGCCAAATGTGAGGAATGAAGTAGCACCTTTGTAAACACAAGCAAGCACACGCTTTTCGTGGTGTTGGGACTTAAAAGAAAGCATTGCAAACATTAAAATTGTGATGCATTAACACTCTGAAGTTGGATCTGTAAACTGTCAGTGTGTTACATTCACTAAATACGTCTAAAGCAGTTTGAGCAACAGACACAATCAACAAAAGCTGCTTTTTCGAAAAACGTGAATCCGGCCTCACACTCTCAGCTGCGCTGCAAGTCATATTTCTCTTTTATTTTCAAGTGGGTGCAGTTTAAAAAGTTTCATGATGTTATCATTTCACTCAAAGTTCAGGGTGAAGCGGCAGCAAAACATCAAGTAAGCACGCAGTCAGCCATTAACTTACAAAAGTGCTTGTACAGCAGTGGTGTAAATGTTTCTCTGCTGTTTTGTAAAGAAGGATGAATTTAACCTCCTCGTGATGTCGGACGACTCACTTTGCTCTCGCAGTTTTGTGTTGAATCAGGCTTTACGTTTTTTTTTCCCGTTTTTTTTTCTCCTCCAACCATTTAATTGAATCAGTGAGGTGTGGATGGATGGGACCCGAGTTCGGTCTGTGGTTCCTGGGACGAATCACTCCTAATGCCTGCCTGTAATAGACCTTTACCGACTGCTTTGCACGGCCACATGATTGATTGTATTGATTAATCCGCTTTACCAGTGATGCAATAGGGAGTATTATTGACCCGTATCAAAGCCTCACTGACCCTTATTATCGTCCTTGTTTCGTGTAGGCCTAAGAATAGAAAAATAGAGAAACTCACTCATTTTAAATAGACAATAGGCAAAATAATTCACTGTGATTTATTATCATCATTATTATTGTTGTTGTTATTATTATTATTAGTATCATATATTGTCCAAGAGCTCTTGTGTATTTTTAAATGTATTTCAATATACTGTCTAGCCTCTGTTGATACTGCTTGCATGGGGAGTTTGCTTAGTAATCACAGGCTGGCAGAATGCTTCTTTTGCTCGATTTTCTCTACTTTTCTCTTTGCCTCCTGAAGGACTGAAGAAAGTTCGTAATCCGGATCGAATGTACAGATCAGCAGTGTGTTATGCTGGCCATGGTCCACCTAAGAGTATCAGTGATGACACAGAGATGAACAGTAAGAGTCAGTTATTAATACTGCATTGCCGCTCCAAGAGGCCACTAGCTGGCCAATCTATTATTCATTCATCGATTCATTTATTTACTTCTTGATTTCATCCGTACCCATGCTGCCCACCCCCCCCTCTCCTTCTTTTATTCTCCTCCAACACAACACCCCCTCAGGCTGCTCTGTTGATTGAAGTGTCTGCTTTACGGGATCACGCTGTCAATAGCTGAAGTGCTGTTGTTAACTAAGAGTGATTGTTTCAGGTTAAGGCCAGGGGATCAGGACCTGAGCGGACCCTCGGAGAGAAAGCTTACACTTTGAGCCATCAATTATGGCCCTGTACTTGCCTCTCCCCGCTTCTCTTCAACCTTTTTTTTGATGGGTGAAGAGAAAAAAATCAACCAAAGTGTGCACTGTGCAGTATGACTTGAAAACGTTGCAGAATCAATTTGTGTTTGGCCGAAAATATTTACACGGCGCTGAAAAATTTGTATCCTGTGATATTTTCTTCCTTCAAATGGATTAATCTCTGCCCCTGCTTCCCTCTCATTACATTTGGGCGCCACGAGAACTGTAGACCAGGGGCAAAGAACAAAGACAGCACAACATCATAGCTGAGGTTTTTATGACTTGTAAAAACCAGCTTCTGTGGGCGCAACTGCTTCACTGCGCTGACAAGTCTGTGCACAAGTGCTATTTTCATGGCCAAAACAAATCAGTCAGAAATGTAGGCCAAAGTCTTGATGTTATTTGTGGGTGAGTTTCCCTTCATTCCTCCTCAGAGGATGTGTCTGAATTTTTAGCCTCTGTCTTCACCCATTGAAAAATCTGTCCCCTGTAAAGCAGATTGTTTCTCAGCAGAAAGGAGCCCGTTCACTGTTAATGAATACACCAGTCTCTTCACTGCTGGAAGACTCTGTTGATCTAGACTAGAGACTGGGTAATTAAGTGTGCTCATGTATTGTCATTTCTAAATAGAGCATCTGAAATCACCCTCAGCCCCTTTTTTTAGACTCCACACTCGATATCTGTCACTGGATGAGCTCGGCTGCACTGAATTTTCTTGGTATTTTTTAACAGCGAATGTTTTGAGAGATTTAATGGCAGGGGACTGCTTGTGCAGATCTATGAAACAGCGACTCCGACTGTAACAGGGACATTGTTGATAGACTTTTGCGTTGCCCCCTCATGTGTGACAGCTGTGACTGACAATACGTTTTGCCGGTCTTGCTATTTTCCTTCATGTTATTGCGTGATATTACAGTATCCTGCACCCATGTCAGACACCCTGTTTAATGCATTCAGCCCAGAGGTTTTTTCTGCCCCCCCCCCCCCCCCCCCCCGTCTCACCAGGACACTCGAGCAGAGTAGAGCAGCTCAAACAGGCAGGTAAACCATTGATCTGAGTAATCGTCTGAGTAATTGTGGGAGTAGTTATGATACAGAAAGAAGGGCTTTGTTTGTGTGCATGTGTAGGCAAGAGGAAACAAGTGAAAGGGAAAGAGAGCAAGAGAGAGGCAAGGAGAGAGAGGGAGACCTCACCTCTGCTCTCCTTGAGATGGGATTTTTATGGATGGGTGAGCTTGGTGAGGGCTGAGAACACATAAAGAGTCATTTTCAGTTTGTTGCAGGCAGTTAACCGTGTGTGCATGTTTGTTGAACTTCCAGTAATAGGCCCAGGCTTTCTTTTTTTTATTTTTTTCAGCTGTTTGACTTTTTGACAGTCTTCTCTTATTATACTATATTACACATGGTGTGTCTAGCGTACAGCCACTGAGGGAATGTAAACAATGTAATTGTAAACAATGAAAGCTGCCACGCTGCAGATGTTGCATCTCGTTTGGTCGCAGCACAATTGCATAAGCAATGATGTCCGTTGAGATTTAGTGTAAATTCGAATCTATCACATGCACTCAGACTCTTTCTTTCTTTCCCATCGGGAGGAAAAAAACCCCACATAATTTTGCATCTTTTGAAACAGCTGTTGTGTGTGTGTGTGTGTGTGTGTGTGTGTGTGTGTGTTGCTGGCCAAAAGCTCATCCTAGATGCTATTGCAACAAGCAATACAACGTTCTCTTTGTTGTAGTTTTGTTGTAACATAGCAACGCCGTGGTGAAGTTCAGCAGACAGTTTTCTTTTTATGCTTGTGGGCGGTTAGTAATTTCACCGTATGTGAGAGTGTTATCGAACAGGCTATAGGCCAAATGATAAAGATAATTGGTTTCCCAGTCCTACACTAACACAGGCTATAGTAAGTCTACATACTCCTCACCGTGTCCCCATCTAGAGCCATCAGGCAGTGGGGAGAGCGGCCCCTGGACTATAGGCTAAGCACTGTTATTACTACCAGGGAAATGTGACACTGCCTAAATTGTCGTGTGTTGTCGTGAGGCTCACTTCAGGATCTTCCACAAGAAAAAGGCTACAGACTTTGGTCTAATTCAGCATCAACAATCCTCCTTTTACATAAGATAAGGTATAAAATCAAGGAGAGTCAGTCAGTGACACCTCTGCCAAGGCCCAACAGTCCCTTTAGGAAACCAAATTTGAATTCAAGAGATCAATATTTTTTGGCAGATCTGCACTTAATTGCACGCACTCATGAATACCAGTCCCCTAAACATACCTGGTGTTTTTTTCTTCATCCAAATCCATAAATTATTCACCGAGATATGAACAAAAAAGAACGGAGGTAATGATAAAGATATTCATGACCTGTGGAAGTGTCTTGAAATGTGAGATTTTGGAAGATGATATAAAAGAGAAAAACTGACACAATCGAACAACTGTCACAATAAAAAGGGTAAAAAGTTTCCCTCTCCATGTGTCAGGGTGTTTTAAATGAGTTCTGTATCAGGGATTAATATTTCAAATTATAAATATTTGCTTTAAAAAGTGTGAATGGAGCTTTGATGTCACGACCTCAAATGATTAGTGATGTTATGAAGAGTTTTGGCTCTTAGCTGAATCACAGGAAAGTGTCTTAACCTGAAGGCAACAGGGGTAATATCCCATTAGTGTAAATGTCACTGCAGCAGCTTCCCGCAGGTTAACCCCCCCCCCCACCTCCTTTACTTTTCCTTTCTCTTCTCCTTCTTCTTTCACGCCTCACAACCAGATTCATCACGTTTTATTGACAGCATGTCATCACTTGACCACTGCACCTTGGCTTTCTGAATTAATCTCTGCTTCACATTTTTTAACCACATTGTTTTTTTTTGTCTCATTGTCTAGATTTAGTTTTCATCTGTCAACATGGAATCGTATTAGCTTTTCTGTCACTTGACTGGGTTGACATCTTGCCTCCTATAGATCATAATAAATACTGAATGACACATTTCACACCCTCAGAATGTAGATTGTTTAAATTAAGACGCTTGACATATTTCTCATTGTGTCTCAGCCTCTCACTGACTTTAATGTTTTTTTTTTTACATACATCATAATGTTAAAACTGCATGTAAGTAAGATGTGTAATATTTTTCTGTGCATGATGTGAATTAATGGCATTTTGTCTCCATCTTTTTACAGAAGTTTTTCTGTACATGCATGTTTTTTGTGAACAAAGAAAAACAATTGCTTTTCTTTCAAATGCCCTGATGAAAGTACAATGATAAGATAATAAGTAATGCTGTACAGTTTATATATATAAGTGTTATTCTGTCCATTTAATACAGGGATTACATGATCAAAACCTCAGTTAGTCGCAGTGGGTGTTAAAGGATGACAAGGTTAAACAACGCTGCCTTTTCTTTCTCTGTGTTGGCAGTTAAAATATAGATATGGTGTTTGATGCTGCATTAAGAAATATGCAAAACAGGAAATTCTCCCAAGATGTTAATGTGAGAGACTTATTCCTGTCATTAGTCTCTGCATCGAGAAGAGCTCCTCTGCAAATGAAAGGGTTTTTGTTGTTGTCTTCATGCTGCATCATTCACTACCACTGATAAGTTGTTAACTAGTTGCTTGGCTACGGTTTATGTGCAGCAGATGGGGTGTGTTTTTTTTCTTTACATGAAATTTCTCACCCTAGTTGATGAAATGTGTCTGAGCTAAGATCATTTGGCGAACCATTCTGGAGATAAGTTCGTCGGAGCCCTTTTTTTGGTCCAGCCCAGTGAGTGGCTTGATCACAGTCCTAATTCAGTTTCACATCGCTTCTTTACCGAGCGGAGGTGAGAGCCAAATGTTTATCCACAGGACTGTTTGCTCGTCTGTGATTCACCTCCCACGTGTTTCAGGTATAGCTCCGAAAGTGCAGATACTGTTACACCGCTCCTCGCATCCTTAAGCCATATTAGCCATTAAACAGTTGTGGAAAACGTTAGCATTCAGACTGTTACTTTGGATATGCACCGCCAGCAGTGATTTGTTGAATGATCTATAGCCAAAACATTAGCTTGCAATTTCTCCACAATGTGGGCACAGATTAAAAAGAAAAACTGTCACTCCCAGAGCGCTCTGAGACAGAGAGGGAAGAGAGAGGGTTTTGCGTTCAGGGCTCAGATATTGATTAAAGATTTGTTTTTGTCAGCCTTTCCAGTCTCATGACCCTCGCTCCCGTCTCTAGGGTGGGGCTGGAGCAAGCTAGCATGACAGATACCCTTAAATTCAGCCCAAGTGTTTGCTTAGCAGCCAGGATCAGGGATAATCCAAACATCAGCACACAGAAATTTATATATCTTCATACTCATTCGACAGAGTGATGTGAATTACGAATGCATGTGCCACTGTTCACAACGCAAATGACAACGTGGAAGTTGCAGACCTGTAGCCTCTGCACTAAAAAGAGCTTCTCTCCCTCTTTAGTCTTTTGTATGTGAGCTTGCTCATCAAGACCCAGAATGTAATTGGCTCCAGTGTGCCAGCTCAGCTCAACTCATCCTCTCATATAACAAGCTCTGGTATCAGCCTGTCTTGCACTTTAGTGTTTTACAATCAAATAGTAGTTTTCTGTGTATCCCTTTCTTGGCTAATGTACGCACAGTCATTAAGGCTGCTGTTTAGACTCCAAAGTAAATATTAAAACTTACAGGGGAAAGCACTGGAAATGCAAAAGAAGCAGAGTTCCCTTCAAGCTTTGATCCATTTACATTTTCAAAGCCAAATTTTTGTGGGTAATTTGTTGTTTATACACTGATCTGCTCAGACAATTAGATCATGAAGAAGTTGTCTATAATCTATTAATGTATTCCAAATCTGGCATACAAGGTATTCCCCCGTGAGCTGGTTTTCAGCTCATGCACTAAAGTATATGTGGATATTCATGCCACATTGGACAGGCCTTTAATTAGTAAGCAGCACTTTGTTGGGGATGCTCGTGGTTCCTCCTTCTCATCTGTGGAAATGTCTGGTGAAAGGAACCGAAGACATACGGCAGCTGAAATATTATTACTGTGGATAACTGGCAGCTGCAAGTTGGAGTTTTGAGAGTCTAATGCAGCAGAAAAGAAACCTCCGCGCTCAACAGTTACAGTGAGTTCGCTTTTGTGTCCCATGAGAGCCTCGTAAGAAACGTTCTTATGTAAACAAGGCCCCTCTCATGTTAGACAAGGGCTCCCAGATTAGAGACGGCCAACACTCAACATCTGAATAACAAGTGTCACATCTAAAACACATGGTTTATTTAACAGCACGAGCATAGTGGGCTATTTGAAACATGACAGTAGTTAGCCTGTTTTTCAAAGAAACGCAGACGTTCGTATTTGAGATGGCTAAAACCAAGAAAATAGTGGCCCTCTGCTTCATCTGCTTCAGCTCAACAGTAATGCTGCAAATGTCGTGCACAGTATAACATAAATATACTGTGGAAATACAGATATCTTAGCGGTTTTTTATAGCTTCAATCGCAACATATACCCTGATTACATTAAATATGTGGTTGCAAATGCTTTGCAGTCAATGTATGTGTGGAATCCTTGATCCATAGACATCAACAGATACTTGGCTTGTTCCCTGGTGCTTCTCTGCCAGACCTGTGCTGCAGCCATATTCATTTCTTGCCGGTTTTGGGAGCTTGTTGCCTTCAGACTGGATCTTCAGCAAGAGGAACAGACGCTGAGGTGGATTGAGGTCTAGTGACTGACTTGGCCAGTCAAGAACATTTCATAGTTTGGCCGTAAAAAATCTGTATGGCTGCTCTAGAAATAGGGGACTGTAAGTGGCCACCGTGAAACACTGAAAGACAGCACTTTAAGACTTGAGGCAAAGGCTATCTGTGGTGAGAGGGAACGGTGCATGCTCGTTTGTAGTCGGGTCCTTTGATTTGGTGCATCTACATGGTCAGAAGTTGGACCTGTACCTATGTCCTGTCTGCCGCAGTTAACTTGGTCAACAGACATAATCTATATATGTTTAGATGTAGTCTGACTTACAGTTATCCCCTGAATTTGGCCAGAAATTCCTTGATAACCCGTATCAGAGCTTTGACTATTACATACACTCACATTACTTTAACTGGCTGATTTAAAATTAGTTTACCAGGTTATAAAACACGGAGACAACGCCCCCTGTAAATTCCAAAAATAAATGAGCAAGTGATAAATTATGGGCTTCGACCGAAAACGCAATATTATGTCCATTGGAAATTAGTCTGGTAATGTCTTAAATATATATTAGGTTGTTATGAGAATGTCCTCATTAACAGGCTTAAGACGTCTCGCATCATTTAATATAGTTACATGCACATTAGTAATCTGATCACACCCTATTTATTTGATTTTAGAAGTGTTTACATAAGGTTAAAGGATTAAGAGAAACCCAGTTAACACATGAGTCCTGCAGGGTTTACAGGTTGCTCTGCCGCTTGGGGGGTTGTTAGCTGACAAATACAAGACTAGGATTTCAAAGTAAAATGCAGTCATGTGGCAGTTGTTTCACCTTTCATGTGCACAGCATACTTAACTGAAATGTGTTTTGCATAATTCAGGGTTCCGTGGCACAGAGAGTTGTAAAGCCGGCAACACTTTGCACAGAAACATGTTGTGCAATGACCGGTGTAATTATAAGGTTATGAAATGATTAAAACCAAGCGTGAGACTACAGTTTCATTCTATTTGTCAGGATCCTCGATGTTTTAAGTTCTCTCATCCCCAGTATTTTAGCCTGCTGGCAGTTTGAACAGACGTATCCTCCTGCGGTAGATTTTGATCCCGACTCTCTCGGCGATAAAATCCCCAACATGGTTGAGACATATTCCAATCCAGCTCTGTCAGCTGTTGATGGTGTCACAGGAGGCGGTGCCAGGGGGCAGCACTGAATCCTGAATAATCCGTACAGAGACAGACTCGTCAAATGTATCTGCTGCTGCTGCTGCTAAGAGCGATTCTTCAGATCACATTTTGTACGATGGGAGAGACGGCCGAGACTTTGTTCTGACCCACGCTGTATTCGAGTGTGGATCGAGTGCGATTTTCCATTTCAGAGTGGGCTTCAGTTTTTTGCTCCTCTTGACCCTTTTACTGAACGATAATGAAAGTTTGGCTGTGCATCAAAATGAGACGACAGTTTCTTAATTATTTCAAGTTTCTTTTGAATTACAAAAAGTCCACTTGTACAAAAAAACAGCCTCCTTCTGTCTCTGCTGCCTCTCTGATATTTCAGTTGCAGCATGTTTTCTAGTTCTGACAGTGAAACCGCTCTGGTACCAAGGAGCAGATGCTGTATGTGATTCTTAATTGGGCATAGCGGATGATTACAGATACCTGTGCAGCTGATATAAAACAGAGTCTACATGCAGAATTATAGGTACAGATGGAAATGGCAAATACTACACATCTACCCCAGCGTTCCTCTGGGAGCGATGATGTTCCACCTCACGCGTTAGGGAAACTGAGGTTTCTGGGCAGTGGCACTCTGTTCCCGCTGTGACGTACATCAAGCTACAAGCACTCTTCTTATTTCCTCATGATCGTTATTTGTATTGGCTTTAAAGGGGTAATTCTCTGTGGTTGAACTTTTTCTTTCTTTTTCTACAATCATCCAGTGACATCAGCTCCCTCAGGGATCCATAGTCAGCACTCATATTCAAGCTTTTTTCTGTCTCTCCCTTTACTCACCCATTTTTTTCCCCCTAGTATCCAAACCTGAAGTTATATAAATATGAAAGAATGTGCCTCGGCCTATGATATTTGGTTTTTAGCTTTAGTTTATTTCCAAGCTAAATTGCATTGCATAAATGCAGCATTTTGCATCACCTCCTGAGAATGTATTTACATTAAATCCACACACATTAAAACTGAATAACAGATTCATTTGCACATGCTGGAACATTTACCTGGATTTACTAACTACGTGCGATATTTGCGGTGCTTGATTTACAGCCTGTGGATGCATTCGAAGTGCGGCATGTACAAAAAGATTAAAGGTTCACAGTGGGTGTGATGGGGGGTGGGGTGAGGTGGAGGGAATAACCTAAACTTTATTGGCAGCTACAGTGAAAAAGAGAAGCTCATATTCTTGGCAGGCTTCGTCTGGGTGATGCTCAAGCTAAAATATTTCCTCAATGACACAATCTGACATAAGTCTTTTCACCCTCTGTTATGAACCATACATCTTTTCCACACTGACTTTTTTCTATGTTGATGCACCTGAGATTGTTTTTTTTTTTTTTTGTGACTAGCACTGTCTTCGACCTCTCCTCTGACAATTACAGACTTTTCTGCTTTTACAGTTATTGTTACTGATAAAATGTTGTATGACAATTACTAGGATTATGTCCACACAATATGTCCTGTTCTATAAAGACTGTAACAGTGTCTTCATGATATAATAAATTCAACACACTCTTGTCTCCCTAAACAAGTAGAGTTTGTTCACACATTATCCATCTCCATATTTTACCAGGAAGAAAGCACTGGAGTTAATTTTTACATTTGAATGCATTCATGCATGATTGTGTCTTTAAACCCTACTGTTTTACAATACTCGTGAACTGATTGTGAAATCTAAATTATGAATTGAATGACATGCATTATGATATAAGCATTGGGCCTGGTAATTGTAATTATTTCCCTTATTAATATACCACATTCTGGCGTGCAGCACACAGGCCCCCTTACTAAATCCCCATACGCTGTAAAATCACTCAAGGGTGTTTATTGTGTCTAAATAATGAATAGACACAGCCTTTACAAGTTGACAGTGAAAAATTTCTGGCGAACTCCCCTGATAGGATGCATTTCACAGTAAAATAATTTAGCCAAGCACCAAATAGAATGCAGGCAGTACTCTCTTATTTCTTAAATGAATTTCCTAATTCGGTTGGAGATAGTTATTTTACAGTCAGCGTTTTGTGACAGAGAGACTGACGGATTGATAAAGAGGGAGACGAGCGAGTCGATAAGGTCTAAAGCCTGTGCTAAATATTCTGTTTTGCGTTGCTCTTGTTGCAGATGAACATGGACATTTGAAAATATACCTGCCCAAGAAGCTGCTTGAATGTCTACCAAAATGCACCTCGCTTCCAAAGGAGAGACACCGGTGGAACACTAATGAGGTAAGGCTACTGCTCTTTAGCATACCACTTTCTTCTCAATCCATCTCTTTACAAAGGTGCCCGTCTAAAAGACACCCTATTCTCCAAGGCCCTTTTTCAGATTTGTAAGACGTGTGAACTCCCTTCAAAGCAACGCAACGCCTTTTCCATGAGTTTCCTCAATCTAAAAGAAATATACCCATAGAAAAAAATACCCTCTTAACTCACATAGGCCAAGTGTTTAAACATCTCACATCTTAACAGTGAAAATATTCTATGTTTAGTTTCTTTTTTGGTATTTTCCCTTCAGATTACACGTGACGGGTAATATCATGATGGTTTTAATTGTATTAAATATACATTATTTTTTTAAATTAGATTTCTCATTCTATTCGATTTGTTTTAAAAATTGTAGTGCAAATATTTCTGAGAATATCACCTTTGCAGTAATTTCGGTGAAATTATTAATATTGATGCTAAGCCTCCTCTAATCTTTTTTGTCTTTGGCAGCTGCATCATAAATTCACTGCCTGCGTGGATAGTCTGATGTTTAATTGTGACTTGGCACATTCTTTGGTCAAATACGGCAACAAACCACAAAACAGACAAAACATTCTCTCCCTCTATCCTCGTGTTTGAACTGAGACAGTTGTGAAACGTCTCTCATCTCCTAGTTTTTGTTAACTGTGGATTTTCCAGTGTTCATTCTCTGCAAGGAAAACCCCGCCTGGCTTTAATCAAAGGTTGATATCATCCTCTTGTTGAGTTTTATTCACCAGACTTCACTCCTGCTCGGTTTAGCAAGCATCACAAGGGCCTCGCGATGTAAACAGTTTTTAATGTTGGTGCTGTGAAAACATGAGGTGTCTCTCATTTCATATTTGCATCACATTAAGGAAGATGTGACACAACTTATCCGTCTGCAAATCAAATCAAACAGTTGTTTTCTTTTTTGACAGGTTGTCACAGATCTGGTCATTTTCCTTTCCCTTTTACCTGAAGGACAGATATTCAAATTATGTTTTAATTAGATACTTAATCAGACATTTATCTTGTTTGATGTTTATGATGTTTATGAAGGAATGTTTTCAGAGTCTCCTGAGAAAGCTGCATTAGTTCTCGCTGTCTAAATCTTAATCTGCTATAGAATTGTGATTAGTTCACTTGCATGCTATTTTGTCAAATCTTAATCTTAATGCAAAACAATCATTATTTTTTTTTATCTTTATGTAGTCATAAGGCCAAGATAAAATATGTCATTTAAAAAAAAGGATTTGTTTAAGCTGTTTAATGCCTTTTTAACAATATCCACGATTATACGAAGCAGAACACAGATTTCAGTATCTGCCTTTATGTGTTAGAGAAAATCCTTTATTCTACAGAATAAACTATACATAAGAAATGAGCATCTATGTTTATATTTTACATAAAAAGTTCTGTATATTTGCTTGTTACAATTCTTTTTCTAATATGGTTCAACAGTAAAATATCCTGACTCAATTACATTTCTTTGTCATGAGGGTTGAATAATGATATTCTCCAAATCATTTTTTCTTTTAATATGTAGCCTATATCCGCCAATGTATTGGTATCTAAACTTTTTTACTCCCTAATATCAGTGTCAGCATGGACCCTGGCTATATCGCACAGTAATGGATATGGTTTGACATTATTAAATTGCATTATATGCACCACATGTTATACTGTAGTTCCCCTAACAAAGTCTTATGTTGCTTCAAACCTTCCCTGATCCTTAATTCTTCATAAATCTATGTCTTTTATTTCCTCTACTGGAAAAAAAAAGATTACTCTTTTCAGAGAACTGGTTGTAATTAGACTTAAATACACTCCATGACAAATCTTAAAACCAATATGCAAAAATCAACCATCCATGCTTTAGATTAACAAATTGTGACCATATAAATATAGTCATCTGCAGTGATGAAAGTTAATTGACTGAAAAACAACCAGATGATAAGGCACCAGACAGGCGCGTTCCTAAGGAACAGGATATTCAAAAAGACAATCTGTCATTGACATACAGTTAAATATTCTTTTACACCCACTTTGAGTCGTCGATGTGTTTTAGAAAATAGATGAAGGGACTAATTTAATTGTGGTAAAGACATGGATGTGTGGAAGAAGACGAAATTACAGTGGTGATTGATACAGCAGGAATTATGTATAGTTTCTCATACGCTGCATCACTTACAGTCTCCATTTTCATCCCGGTCTCCATCTGTCAAATCTTTGCCCCGGTTATGAAAAAAAAATGTATAATGCTTGTGTGTTTCTAATTGGCTGATGTTGTAACTCGCTTGCCCTGTCTGACCTGCATTGTGCCGCCAGCAGTCTAAATTAATTTACATGGCTTTGAAATTGATCTCAAAACGTACGTCTAGGCATTTGCTGGGGATAAATACTGGCGGCTACAGCTGTTAGCATGTCTTGTCATTTGTTAGCAAATTAAAATATAAGACATATATTTCAGGGGGAAAAATGAGAAACACCATGTTGTGTTTCTGGGCGGCAGATTCCTCTGTGGATGTTTGTCGGTGCTGAGAGGATATTGGGGAGAAAATGAGCAAAAAAAAAAAAAAAGAAAGAAGAAGATGGTTCCAGTGGTGCTGTGGTATGAATGCCAATAGTGTTTTCCCGGGTTGAAGAGAGCAAGGCAACCTTTCCTAAAATCAAGGACGTTTCTTTTTTGTGCAGACCATGCAAATGAGAGTGTTTGTTCCTCACTGGTGGCAGACAGGCAGGAAGAGAGGGATCAGAGAGGCTCTTGTCGCTGCAACAGTATGACTCTTAGTGAAAGTGACACCTCATCAATTCAGTGCATATTTCTGGCACCAGCTCAGCATGCTTAATGCACTAATTTCCCACCTTTTACATTTAAGGAATCTCAGTCGTCTGGTAGGTTAGGGCTGATAATCTTCATTAGAGCAAAAAAGGAAATCGATTGTGTGACATATACCGTAGTTCTTTTTCTTCCACAGGAATATTTAGCCCAGGCGGTTTTGCTGCTCTTTGTTTGAACACTGTAGTTGCTAGGTAACATAATAGTTCTCCTGTCATTTTAAAATATAAGTGTTAAAAATATTTAGATCGGCAATGAATAGTCAATTAATCTATTTCTATATTGATAGAAAATCAGCCAGCAAACTACTGTGACCATCGATCTCATTGTGCAAGTCATTTTTCTCTGTTACCTGCTGCTCCCATGTGAAGAGTTTCTGGGCCAAAGATAGAAAACATCTTATATCTTCGGCTCCTGGACTTTTCGGTCAAAACAATTTCATCACGTCACCTCGGATTCTACGAAACCTTAAAGCAAAGTTATAATAATAGAAAATGATTTGCAGATGATTTGATCATATAAACAGTTATTATTATTATTCATACTGTTCAATTTAATGTTAGAGGTGAAACTGTGTGAAAATATCACTTCATGATTATAGTGAACGAAATCTTAGTATTTTTGTGGTATTGTTAAAAATGTGCCGAAAAGTAAAGTACTGATAGACTGCAGTAATTTCACCAATTTTACATTTAATCAACATATTTATTATTAATGAACATGATAATGTAGCCAACACCATATCAAATGTGCAACATTAACATTAAAGGGAGAGGACTTTAACTTGCTGAAGAAGCTTTTTTTCCCCCAATGAAATCTTGATGTAATGTTTACATGACCCTCAAATGCAAAAGTGACGAGTTTTCTTTGTTGTCTCATCAGCTAAAAGTAAAATCAGCTCCTTTCAGACTAAATATCATGAGAATGATGAAGAAAGCAAAGTGTGTTTTCCAATGTTCTGTTCCTCCCGACAGCAGAAGTATAGGTTTATTGTGTCTTGGAGATGAATGAAAGTATTTAAAATATTTTCACAGATAAACTAGTGATTATGAATATGAATTTTCATTCATTTAATATAAGGTTATATTTTGTTCCTCTCCCCTTTTGCCAACTTTCTGCAGTTGTACATTACTTGTTCAAACCTGGGATGGCTCTGTTACAGTTTCATTCATGAGGAGACGCACACTTCATTTTATTTTCGGTGATTGAGGAAACAACTTGCTGCTTCGAAACTTTAATCTGGAAGGAGAGCGGTTGGGGGGTGCAGGGGCTGTGGCGTTGCTGGCGAGGTGAAGTGAAGCTAATGCAGAACTATTCATTTCTATCTCATTCTTATGATTCCCCTGTGTAGTTTCACGAGGAGAAGGTGTGCAGGAATACATTTCAAGCATTTACTGGAAAATTAGATAAAGCAATCGAATCAAAATTCAAGGGAGAGGATGAGAGTTTAGAGGGTTTAACGGTGCTCTCGTCATTGAATCGGTTTTGCGAGATACGAATATGCTATCAGCCTTCAAATTATCAATGGGAGAGAAGTACCTTGCACTTCTTGGGAATTCACTCCGCAACTGCAGCAGAGAAAAAAGAAAACGGAGTATTATTGAAAGAAAAGAGGTTATGATTGGAATAATACTTTTTGAGTGTAAATAATCAGAGACATATCTGTGATTCCTCCACTGCTAAAGGTGAGATTCCACTTTGTCATGAGTGAGTTTGCACAGGGAAGCAGAAATACTTCCAGGAAGTCTATATGGTCCTTGTTTGTGTCGCTGCTCTCTCAGCCATTGATGTCCCCATGTCTCTCAGGTGAGACATCCTCACAGAATTCCTCTCAGGTCTGCAGGCGGCTTCTTTTGTCTGCCGGGTGCTCTGGCACGATGACCTCTATTTTGCTAGACATTTCGGCTGAGATTAGAATCTTTTTAAAGAAGGACATCTCACACAGGAGGGGCTTTAGGCTTATATCCCTTTCAAGATAAAGCAGAGTCAGCCTGATGTTTGGTTATGCCGGCATGAAGGTTGCAGGACTCGAAACGCGCGGGAGAATTGCAATTTTTACCAGCGCTGTTTTTCAAGATGGACTTCTCAGTCTGTGGTTCACTTAACAGCTCTGATTCAGGCTGTGTATTATTGTAAGATTCAAAGCAAGAGTGGCATCGGTTGAGAAACTACCAGTCAAAGACAGGAGCTGATTTGATTTAGGCTATAGACTTTTCTGCTGTTCAGTTTGAGTTTGCCCCTTAACTATGTACTTCTGCCGCAGCTCTTGAGTTTGAATGACAGCTTTTATGGCTTGCCGCTGGAGTCTTGTGGACAAGAACAACATTTCCCTCTCTGCAACAGCTGGATTGGACCCCTCAGTGTTAGACATAAACCTTGCTGATTTTTAACAAGTGGCTGTTACATTATAAAGCGCTGACAAACAGAGAACCATTTTCCAGTTTTGGAAAAGTGACTACATAGTTCTAGTCGATCCTAAAACGTAGAAGCAAATGAGTTTAGCATGAAGCTGTGGTCGAGGGAGGACACTGGGTCTAAGCTGGTGTGACACCCACAGCCTTTAATGAACGGCACAACGCTCTGAGTACTGTGAGCTCCCACTCAGCTTAGAGGGGACTGCTTCTGAACTGGTGCTGAACCAAAACCGACAAGAGAGCATCAGCCCGGGCCTCCACCGGCCTGCTGCACATTTAATGCCCCCGTTGTCAGGAATAATCCTCTCTGCTTCACACCACCGCCGGCAGCAGCACAGCAGGGTGCCCACATGCAATATGCCGCCGCTCAGGGCGGAATAGTAGCTTCAGTGGAAACACTCGGTGGACTCACGGGGCAGCGAGGGTTAACAGGCAGGGAGGAAGTGATCAAAAACCACAACAAATTAAATTAAGGGTGTGATCAGATAATCCCGAGAGACTAACACTATAAGATAAGGTGCTATAAAGACAAGCATCATTCGCTCTCACTAAAAACATAATTTGTGTTAACCTGCTCCGTGCCACTGTGGGATTTTGAATCTCACTGCTATGATATGAAACAGAAATGCCTTTGAATACAGTTGCAGAGGATAAAGGACTTTTTTTTTATCTATTCATCTGTTCTTTGAAAAAGGCAATGCTTTTTCTTCAGTTTTTTTTTTTTTAACTAAAATATTTTAATTTAAAATTTAAAATAAAAAAGGATAAAAGCAGTGGCTCTGAATCTGTGGATCAATGCTCCAGAGTTTCTGTTCTTTGTGGTATCTCTGCCGCAACCACCTAGTTTTATGCTTCTCCCAATCCAGCAGTATTTCATATATCTAAATTACATATAGTATATTTAGTATGTGTGGGCGGTGTGTCAGGTTTGTGACCTAAACAAAGCTTCACTCGATTTTATTTACTGTGGTATATTTCAGCTGAATGGGTTTCTTGTGATATTAATTCTTCAAACCTAATACGTGAGAAAATAGTAAAAAATTATTCATCATGACTTTTGAGACATTTGAGCCACTTGCAGCAGGACAACAGGGGATTTCAGACACAGACACACAATGAAAATGCATATCATAACTCAATAGGCTTGTTTGACTCTGGTGGATCGTAACTGTGTGTGACAAAGATTGTGATATGATTTTTTTGCGGGAAGACACACTCCACTTCGACTGTATGTTAGAAGATCGTCTGCATCAATCAATCAAATTTTATTAGTACAGCCCATTTTCACAAATCACAGTTTCTCTCAAAGGGTTTTACAAGGTGCGACATCCTCTGCCCTTAATCCTCAGCAAGAGTAAAGGAGACAAACTAGAGAAAGCCACATGTGAGGGATCGTTTTCCTACGACGGACAGAAGTGCAATGGATGCCCCGAGTAGCTTCTGTCAGTCTTAAACTGACAAATACAATGAATAGAAACAAAATTCACACAGTTTCGCCCCTGTGAGTTGGTTCAGTTCAACTCATCACTGCCATGACTCATATCTGACAACACTGTTTAACCTCATTATCTAAATCATACTCTGACATCCATAGAAATGATGTCCTTGTAGAAACTTGATGATGGCCAATTAGACTGCAACCTACCACCTACATAATGTTTTAGAAATATGTAATATATGAAAGTTTATGCCTGAATTCATTCAAAGCACTGTATTCAACACCGGCTCAGCTTTTTTCAAACTAAATAAATTAGAGTTTGCAGGCTTAAGAATTTGGACTGAAACTCATGTTGCAAAAGCTGGAGAATCCCCTGTGGAATATCCTGACCTCATTAAAACATTTCAAAAAATGACCCTGGCCAAATTTCCAGGACCAGGACTGTCCTGATTCAGATGTGTCATTACACTGCCAAACTTGAACTGTCAGTGTTGTTTTCATGGCCGACAGTGCTCCGAGAATTCAACTAATCGAACACAAGGTCATGCTTGATGAAATGTTTATCTTCATTTTAGCTCCTTGCCATGCCTGGTTTTCTCAGAGGAGAGTAATTAATATGACTTCTACCAATTGCAAATGTTTACAGGAATGTTCATTAGCTTCTCTGGGGCAATCACTGGAAATTAAAGGTCATGTTCGTCCATCTATCTAGTTTTTGTTGTTTGTCTGTTTATTTTTTTCTGGGTTAGATTTTCATGCAATTTTTCTCCAGTACCAGGTTCTGAGAACTTGTCACTGAATAGAGAAGGTGCAGCGTATCCTGTGGGGATCTTTTTTTAACCAAGGTTCAGGTATTTTATTTATATCAGCTCCTCATTGAACCACTCAGTTGAGGTTGAGATGGCAAAATGCCTGCGCACTTTTTTTCCCGGCTGCTCAGAAAGCACATTAATTCAGCCACAGTGTTGCAGCATGATAACTTCTCACCATCTTTTTTTCAAAGCGTTTTAATACGAAACACTTTGCCTACTTTATGCCTGTGTAGAATAAAATGACCAGATACTTTCATCTCCTGAAGTTTCCACTCAATTACAACTTACTAAGTATATATCAGGGTGTTTTTTTCTCACTTCGTTTTTGCTCATGAAAGAAGAAAACAGGAAGATAAGGACTTGGTAGAGTTTCTTTGGATGGCTGACTTCATAGCAACTTCCTGTGAGCTTGATAGCTTCACTGATTGCTAGCGTTGTAGCTTACTGTGAAGTGTCAATTGCGAGGCTACGGTGTAGTGAGGCAGTTGTAATAGGAACCCACCAGTCGGGTCATTTAGGGAGTCCTGCATGCTATAGGGACCCTTTGCTTTCTCCTCTGGATGCGCACATCAAGGCAGGGGTCCTCAGTATCCTCTGAAGGCAGGAGTATCCACTCAAAATTGCATGACCTCTATTGTAGCAGATACAGGTCACTCCACCTCCTGTGGGAAGCCTCTAAATTGAACCCAGCTTGTGTCTTTGATTTCCTTCCAGCTCGCTCTTCCTCTGGTTTCCCTCCTTTTACTCTTATCTTCTGTCTCTCTTTTCCCTCATGTGTTCACTGAGCTGCAATGCTATTCAGGTACAGACGGAAAGATTTCTTTCAGAATTGCTGGGTCAGGCATTTTCTGTGCGGAACCATTTTGTAATAGAGTTTAACTTTATTTACTAAAGGAAAATGCGTTATGCACCTGATGTGCCTGTGTCTGTGCTTTAATAAAGTTTTATATTGTTCCTTATGCAGTAATTGTTCATATGGGTAAATACCTCTGTTCTGCTTGGCATGAATGGGATTGAATGGCAGAGGTATTATCATATTTACTGCACTGATCCTGTCTGTAATCTAAGAAACCTCTCGGAACTTTTAAGTGCATATCTGCAAAAGAATATGTTTTTATTCAGTCTTTGAATAGAGTATAGTATGTTTTTCCATTAGTGTCTCTAGAGCTGGTAAACATGTCTAAGCTCTTAACTTTGGTGAGAGGTTGGCTATTGAATTAAAAACTCTTTGACTCTCACTACATGGTCTGGTGATGTAGTGTTTAATGTCAGACCTAATAATTCTGCCCATTCTTTAGATAAATCCCTTGCATTTTACAAATAATGAGATATTCAGAAAAATGTGTTTGAAAAGACTATAATTTTTCAGATTTTTCTTTCTCCAGCAGTAATTAACTGATGTGAAATTAACAATAAGTGGCAGCCTCTAACAATTTAATAGAGAGGGAATTTTAGCAATTTTGCTCAAATGGAAACAGAAAGAATTCCAAGCTGGTGCTTGGAGAAAATCTGCTTCTCACAGAGGAGGCAGATCTGAGAAGACATATAATGGAAGGGAAATTTAGTACCAAGTGTGCCAAGTGACAAGAGTAGACTAAAAAGACGCATGGAAAGAGATTGCAAACAAAATTAATACCAGCTTTACTCTTGTTGTCTGTACTCTGTGGAATACAACACATTCTGTCAGAAGCGTGTCAGGAGATTGCAGCTTACAAGAAGTCCACTCCTGCAACTGGTAAGCAATAAAATTACTCTATTCTGAATTATGCATATTACTTCAGATAACGTATTGTTCATGACCAGTGCTATATTGTTCAGCGAGTATGCTTAATGCTTCGGGAGCGCTGCTCGTACAATCACATTTCTCAGGCTGACATCTCAGAAAACGATGTGAGAGAAGAACAGGATGCTGTTTGATGTTCTGCTGTGTACTACAGGTAAAGAAGTCTATCTAAGGAATAAAGTTTTCTACTCCAACTATGAAAAGGCAACACTAAGCAGAAACTGCACTGTACTTACAAGAGGTGGCATAATGTTGTGGCAATGGTTCTGTTTGCTGTAGAAACACAGAGTGACTGTATAGTACTTGCAAACATAGGCTTAAAAAAAAAAAATAGAAATGGCATTGACTCCTTGCCAGTCTTCTTTTTTATTGGTATTTTGTTTTCTTGTACTTAGGAGCTTTGCACCCTCTTATCACTCAGACATCTCTTCATACTTAGTGCTGTCAGTGCAGGAAAAAGAGGCTTTGCTCCAAAAGAGCCTCTTACTGTGACGATTAAGCTGGCACTATAATTCTAGGATTGGTTTGTAAAGGTGTTTGTAAACATTGGCAACACACTTCTGCAGAGATGTGTAAACAAAAAACCCAACACTGCACACTTTTATTTTCCTACGTTCATTTGTAGATCTACAAAATGTTTGAGTAGTGCATAGTAAACACTTTTATTTTTTACGGACCACTGACACACTGTTGGGGCGGATTCTTCCTGATGGCGTCTATAGAAGGAGCTCAGAGACTCGGTTATCTTGAGCGACATTTCTACTTCTTCCTCTCTACTTCCTACTTATGAATACAACTCTGCCTTTATCGTAGCACTGAGATTGATGTTTATAGTTCAAATGGGAATGTTTGCGTTATGTTTCTTTCTTTCACTTGCTAGTCTAGTAACGTAAGCCATGTTCCTAATGACACTGCTCGCAATCAAAAACAAACATTTTAATTATTTTTGATAATCTAAACAAATGTTTCATTCTAATTTTGGCTTTTCTAAACTGAGCAGTCATGAAACTGAATATACTCTGTTATGTTCATGGAGTTCAAGCTGAAAGGAACCCGGTCTGTGCAACAGTGATGCCAACATTCACACCAATCTGTAACTCTAGGAGAATAGTTGTCTAATGCCACTCTGTGACTTCAGTTACTTTCCAATGACACAACCTTTTAATGAAATCCTCCACCTTAAGGTAATTATTACAACATTTTAGTCTAACTAGACTTCCCCAAGTAAGTACTCGCTATCACAATCGCTTCCAATGTTTCTCCACATAATGTAAAACCAAAGTTTATACAATAATGTTTAAGTTGCCAATTATTGTCATTTCATGGACATATATGATTTCAGTTGAATTTTGACCATTGCAATAATTATTGTTTTGTTTTTTTAAACTCCAGTCAACAACATAACCACAATACTTGATGTGGCTGAATTTTAAGGATCAGATTAGGACCAGAAGTTTACACAAGTCTCCAGAGAGACACATTATTAATGTTTTATGATAGTTTTTTCAAAAGAGAATAATCTTTGTTAGAAATCAATACTTACCCATAGCTGTAGTAAACATATTTTTATAGTGTAAGATTCGAATCAGGACCTCTGACAGTCTTTATAAGCTTTTATTATAGGGTTACTTCAGGTTGTACTGTATTTATTTCAAGGCTATAGTTTTTGATGGCATTATACTGTATCATATGATGTCCCTGGTATTTTTTTACACCCACTGCAGTTACTGAATGTGCTGCATATATATTTTAAGCACACCACATCCCTTCTTAAAGTTCTGATGGAGTACATCAATCTGAGCAAACACTATCTTGGTTGAACTCCTTGTGGAAATCTACAATGTAATTGTGTCTTTGCTGGGCTGAGCTTGGGCTGAGTTCATATTTGGGAAGCTTGCCCTTTCGGTTGTATTTTTGTTGTCCATTTTTAGATGTTCTAAGTTGTTTCATAACGCTTCATGTAGCTTAGTATTTGTTCAGCTCTACTGCTTGTCCCATTTTGTATTTCGCCAAGGTTAAACAAAAGTGCTGGCCAGCAAAGGAACACCATGTATCTTTTTTATTTTTGTTGAGAGAGTGAAAGCAGGGAGAGAGGCTACTTCAACTATTCCTCAGAGGAAAGAGGATCCTTGTTTTAGAGTATCAAAGGAGTGCATCATTTCCACGCTAAAAAATATAACATGTTAGGATGGAGTTTAGGTCGGAAGATACATCATCTGGAGCCGGATGGAGGAGGCTGGCCTGACACAGAGTGGATGTTTCACAGACATTCTCCAGGAAATCCCTTTGACTGTACTTTATACTCAGTAGGAGGCCGGGGCGGGAGGTGGCGTATGGGTAATCAGTGGAAGGCCACATGGGTTCTTCAGATTCATGGCATCCTTCCTGCTTACCCTACTCACTTTCTTTGGTCCATCTCTCTCTATCTCCGTCTCTCTCTTGCTGTCTCTCTTGTTGTGTGTTGGTCTTTGATCTCTAAAGGTCCTTGAGAATGAAGAGCCAGCAACAACAGCAGGCTGGGATTCTCTGTGGGCCTGCTTGGATCCCAGCCCATCATGCCCTTTTCTATCTGATGGACGGCTCCAGGCATTGCAGTGCCGCTATAGCCCTGCTGTATTAGGCCTTCATCTGATTAAACCTGCTCTCATTGTCAAAGGCAGGGAACTAGAACTAGGGCTATCATTGACCTTGTTTGTAAGCTGCGGGGATAGTCTTTAAAATGCAAGCATTTTCTCGATTCTATCCATTCTTTAATGTCATTAATCATTTTTTGCTGTTAAGCTGATTGATGCTTTTCCTTCCCAGTTTTGGAGAAACCATAGAGCCACACACAGTCTCTCTTATGTTTTTATTTTTAGCTCTGCTACTGCATGTGTTAAGCATTTATAAAATGTGCAGAGGAGGAACCTCAGCAGTTGACAGGTTGACCTGACTATGGATGCAAAGCTGATGGGGCTGTCATTTTTTCCTTGCATAAAACCAGATGCAGAGCGTCTAACTAACAAGGTGTTTGCATCAAATGGATTCTCATAAAACCTGCAGTCCCAAATCTTCAGTTAAGAATCAAGAACCAAGTCTTATTACTAGAAATTTCCCCACAGATCAAATATTATATCCTATTTGTAATGAATATACCGAAGTAACCAAGCACAATTCCCTTGAAATAAATTGATATATGAATTCAACAACATAACATTTAAACAAAATTTCTGGTATACGCATTTGCACCTATAGGCCTTGTTTAAATAAAATGTAAGAGTTTGTATATTTTAACAATGGTTGGGTTTAAAAACATTTTTCTTTGTCACATTACTCTTGCTCCAAAGGTCACCCTGACCTTCTGGGTTACACATTTGTATTTCATTGAATCACACTACCAGAGGTTATTCCCCTTAAGTTCATTGTTTTCTCCTATCAAAGCTGCCTGTTCAAGCAGCTCTTATGATCTTGGTCCAGGAGGATTCAGATGTCCTTTCGGTTGGGTGTCCTTGAGGCCTTTGTTCATTGGGGCAGTATGAGAAGTCCCTTTCCTCCTCAAGATGTTTACACATCAATAAAAGTGGCTGAATTTGAAAAATAAAGCCAGCAAGGACATAATGATCCATCCCACAGGTCCCAGATCCAGGACTGAGCCAGTTTTTAAAAACCTTTTTAGCAAGGATAAAGTTACAGAATAAGGAAGCTCTCAGTAGGTTTGTCTTCCAACACTCGTTTAAAGTGCTAGGTCATTTATCCTGTCATGTTTCAATGATTCTTTCTCTGAAGTTGTAAGTACAACAGGAGGGACAGACTCTACCTTGTGCTTTTCCTCTGTTTTGCTCTAGTCACCTGAACGTCTCAAAGTTTACTTCTCTGCAGTAGTCTCTCAAGCCCTGTTGAGAAATTATTTCCAGAAACAGCTTTACTCGAATAAAAGTCAAGGACACAACAGCTTTGCAGTAGAGAACGAATTATACTTACTTTAAGAAGGTGGACACTGAAATGATGAGTGGCAGCAGACTGAGGTGTTTATCTTAATGTTCAACTCCCCCTCATTATATTCACAAATGAGTGATCTGTGCAGCTTATATGAAAGCTATATCTCTGGCAGGTTACGCTTATACAGTTGCTGCAGAGGAGTTGATTTTAAGTTACTCAGTAGCAGGTCATACAGGGAACAATTGTACAAATTGTAGCATATAATTTCTGCTGCTTCTGTAAGTACATAAAGATTAACAACAGGAACGACCTTAAAATGGCATAAACCCTTTAATTGATATGAAAGTTTTAATTAAAATGACGTTGGCACATTTTTTTTCTTCCAGTAAATATTTCCAGAGCAGAACTTGTGCAGCTTGTTTAATCCCCTTTACTTCAGAGCTTGTAAAGCACTGAACCTGAAACGTATTTGAATGAATGTACAGTACAGATAGCCAATGTGGCTGACACAGCACTCTGGGACTTGCATGCTCTTAGTTCTACCTTTTTGTAGCCTCGGTATCCAGTGAAAGTTTGTATTGCTTTTTCATCTTTATATTGTAAGTTTTGTCATCATTTAAATTTTCTATAGATTATTGGATCAGAATTGTATTTGTAGCTTCATACAATAACATGGGCTTGTTGTGTGGACCCCCTCCCCCCAACACACACACCTACACACACACACACACACACACACACTGCCTTGTGTTGGTTTTTGAGTTTGCTTTCCAGCTTGAGCCTATAAGGTTGAATTGTCAACACAGAGTATTTCAAGAGTCCATAATAACCTGTCCCCCTCCCGTCCCCTTATTCTTCAACACCCTGGCCTGTCCTTTAGCAGAACCTTGAGGCACCATTGAAATTCTGCGCCGCCTTTTGAAATCTCTGTTGATGAGGAAACATAGACCCACAGTGGCTTTGCTGTTCTCCCACTGCAGGATATTTTTCTAAGTCATGTTTATATACTATAAGTAGAAAGGAGTGAAAGTGCTTTGATGGTATCTAACAATGAAAATGCTCAGAAGTCTCCCCTGGACCGGAGGCATAAATGCTTCAGCTCGGCTGTGATTCTCCCATGACACGTTCACTTTCTCAATAGGACAAGCTGGGAAACATTTTTCTTTCTGCATTACACATGGCGACTCTTGGGTTATATTATGTGAAACCAATGATGCGAGACACGCTGAAACAAAACATACGTATCGTAGATTTATAATGGTAAAGTAGGCGAAGATAAATTTGCTGTAGTTGCAGTGAGGAGGTGGGGGTGAAAGGATATCGGTGAACAGCACACTATCATTGCCTCAGTATTAACTGTTGCCACTGCTTTACTGAGTGCATATGTTAGTTCATATATTTGCAATCACACATATTTTTCCTTATCCACAAAATGATCTAATTGCAAGCGTGGCTCAGGATGTTTGTGGTTCTGTTTGTTTCCTTTTTCTGATGCTTCATACATGTCTCCAGACTTAAGGATCCAAAAACAACAAGCAAAACTTCAAATGCAGAACTGATCCTGTTTGAAGTCTGTACTTTGCTGCCTCGCTGCTATCTGTGAGAAATGATTGTGCTTTACTATAAAGTCAGCTGCTCACACATCTTCATTAAATGCTGGTAGATAAACCATTAATCCGTTCAAGCACTATTTTATTTCCATTTATTCTTGTCCACCCACACAGTACAGCAAACAAAGAGAGAAAACTCCCTCCTGAGTATTCCTTGACCAAATTGTGCAGCTTTGATGATGGAGGGTGTTTCTTTTTGTGGACACAACTCTCTCTCTGTTTCTCTGGGTCCAGTCTCTCCTGTGACCTTTGAGAAGACCATCTACTGTATTGAGTTTCCAAGTATCATGTATAGTATGTGAATTGATCATAAGAGGAAGAGATAGGTTCCAGTAAGTCTTTCCAATGTGTGTGTGTGTGTGTGTGTGTGTGTGTGTGTGTGTGTGTGTGTGTGTGTGTTTGTCGTGCCTCTATTGCCATTCATGTAGTGTTGGGGTTAGGTCAATATTATATTAGCACTGCCATCGCATTTTCCACATCCCCATGAATAATGTAAAAGTCGGATATCCCCTCATATAAATACAGCCCATTATCGCTCTGTATCCTTGGTTGACGTAAGACGGTTCATATTTTTTTTCCCCCACTGATTTGATTAACCTTATTGTGTGGTATCACCAAATGGTAACCTAAAGTTGTTGCCACAAGAGATAGACCCCTTTCAGTGGAGAAAGAGACCTTATTGTGACCTTGTTGGAGACAATCAATGGCCTTTATCTCCCCCAGTGCATAGTAAATCCAACAAAAGGGTTGGTCCACACATCCTTGTAATGTATTGACCTGCACCGCCAACATTTATCAACTGGACTTGGTGGCTAAATAATTTAGCTTTTGAGCTTAGACCGTACTTAGTCAGTGGCACCCAGACAAAGTTCGGCCCATACAAGTTAGACTGATGTGCTCCGCAGGAAGTAAAGAATAACAGGGGATAGAACTTTATTAACTCTATCAAGCAGAGAAACCAGAGTTCAACTTTTCATACAGCCTTGCTACACAGAAAACACAAACACAGCATACACACAGGACCCGTTTTAGCAGTGAGGTCAAATTACAAGGTCAGCCACTGTGCAGGTTTGTGGTTCAACTCTCCCTCACAGACGCTACAGCTAATGTAGCTCCTGTGCAGTCGCAGCTCCCAGCAAGAATCAAACCTTTCATCTTGTGGCTTTTGAGTGACCTGACTTATCTCCGAACCAAACTTCCTCCTCTTAGACAGACACAATATATCCCGTTCTGCTTGCAGATAAGGAAACGCTCTCAGACAGCAGTTTGACCGCTATTAGACCGGTTTTCTAAACTGTACATTTGTTTGCCGTGCTCAGTTCTTTAGCGCTGTATTGCCACAGGGTTTCCAGTCATCGCCTCTTGAATCAACACAAGTGCTTAACCACTGTTGTTGGCAGAAGAAAATTGCTTTCATTTACAAGAGCAAACTATAGATTTTTTTTCTAAGACTGTTACTGGCAGGTATAACACCTGCAAGCTTGCTTTACTTCTTAAATCAGAGTAATTGAATAAAAAAACAACACATATTTTCTCTTTAGTGTCTGACAGTTTTTAGAAATGCTGGTTTTGTTTCGATTGAATGAGGAATAGTTAAAGCTCGCCCTGCAGTCATTCATTTCTCAAACCTCCCAGATGAATTGGTGAAATATCACAAGACCTGCCTTAAACAAAGGATCAAATTCTTAAACAATGATGAATCAAAACTTTGAATTCTGAGGTATAAATTACAGGACAACAGCAAGTTCAAATTCACATTTTGAATTCTCCAATATTTTATTTCTTTCAACCCCCACCCTTCACTCTGCCTTTTTTCTCAGGCACAACTCCCTCTTCTTGGATATTTGCTCCCTGTGTTAATAAGAAATTTATGTTGCCGATGACTTTTAGTAAAGCAACACCAGATTACCATACATGTCATGAATACTAAACAAAAGGTAGGGACTTGCACAGGCTCAGGCCGAAGCTTGTTCCAAAACCTGCCCTTTAACCAAATCATGTTCCCCAAGATGAGAGAGGGAATTGTTCTAATAGGCTGATCAAAGCAGGGTATAGCTGTACACCTGGAAACCTGATGGAGAATTCTGCTGGAGCAGCGAGGGCACTGGGCAATACATTATGTATTTGTACATGATGTTTATGTAAACATCTGCTCGGGGTGTTGTAAGTTATTTATTTGATTTATTTCACTCTCCCTGCTGGTGTGGCTGATGATGTGCTGATTGTAATCGCCAAATCCAGGGACGTGAAGACTGACTTCCTTGGGGTTACTCATTCCAACTTGGTTGCCACATGATGAATGACATAAAATCCTTTTTTAATCCATGAAATGATATGATAATAATTTAGAAGAGAATAGAATTATTTGTATTTTCCTTGCATAAAATAGAGTACAATAGGTTGAAGTTGCATTCACACAAATCAGACAACAGATAAAAGAGAATAACATATATATATATATATGTATAAGATTAAAAAAACATTATATTGAAAGAAATATTCAAATATAATACTCATAACTGTAAGAAAGCAAACCGGGCTAATCTAATTTAGCGTCTGGATGCCGGCATGCATTCAAATCATCTCCTGCAGACCTTAAATTAATGCCACACAGACCAGTCCCTTAAATCAAGTTCAGCCCCATAACAAATGCTTGGACATTTCATACCAAAGGCCTTCACAGACATATCTGAAATTTTGTGATTTAAACTGAAGGGGGGCCCAAACAGAATCTGCATAAATGTAATACTTTCTGCACTACATTAACAATGTTTCCCAAGATTGCATCACTACATATAAGCTAATAATCACAAGTATGCTGATGGAAGCTTAAGATATCAGACTGGCAAAAGCTAACGTCTGTATTAAACTGAAAAAAAAAAAACTGTGACATTTTAATAGAAATTGTCTTGGTGGTGTGCAATAAGGCATCAAAGACTGGATGTACATATATTGTCACTGCATAATGAAACAAGCTTCTTCTAGTGGACCCCCAAACCTGTTAGCGCAACATGCTATCTACTGCCAGTGTGCTGACATGACGGCTTTTCCAGTGAGTGAGCAGGGTTGCCAGTAGTGTCTGGGCTGGAATGGGCTCATGGTGTAGAAAGGAGGGGAGAGCGGGGCTCGATGGTGCTCTATAAATACCCCCTGTCACACTTATATCAAATCAGCCCTGCACTCTAAAGGGCTGGCGTGAGTGTTCAGGGTGTTTTTCACACACGTCTTCAGAGGTCCACGGGGTCTGGAAAGGTCAGTGTTACGCTCAATAGCACATTCATATGAGCGGCTTTGTGCATTGATGTTTATCGTGATGGGTGTTGCAGATATAAAGTATCATTAGATTTAATTATCAAGGGGGGTTATGTGATAAGGGTGTGAAATCACTGTGTTTCATTCATCTTACTCCACGTGGCTGTGTGGATGCTAAATGAATGACTGATGTAGACATTAACCAAACAAGCATTATTAGCATACGTTGCATTCAAAACACTGCCACTGAAATCCGCTCAGCCACTTCCTCTCTCCTGGAGATAAATAATTCGATGCCGTTTGACGTCAAAGACAACCATATATTAGTTTGGTTTAGAGTCAACACAACATGTTCCTTTTTTGTTTTAAGCATCACTCTTTCAACAAGAAAAATTAAATCAATTGGAATCAGAGTTAGTCCCCCCCCCCCCCCCCCCCCCCCCCCCACACACACACACACACACACACACACCCCAGAGATTTATTTTGTGATGCCACTATTGACATCTATGTGAAAAAACAAACTTGATCCGACAATGATTTGGTTTGTTTTAGGTAAAACAGCTTGAGTAGGTTTGAAGAAAGGTCATGTTTTTAGATTAAAATTAATGCTTTGTTAAGGTCAGGGGACCTTTGTTGTCATGGTTACTGTGTTAAGGTCTGGAAATCGAATGAAAAGAAACTGTGATGGTTGAATAGTGGAAACCAACGGCGATATCACACATTAGAAGACTGACTTTTCACAGTTCCTCCTATTCATCTCATCCCTTTGTTGTTCAGAAACGTCACGTTGCTTCCAACGCTCCTAAAGGACAGGAATCATGCTTCTTATTGCCGGCCTCGTTACGTGAACAAAAACATATATGTGGGGGTTTGCTGAAACAGGAGATTCTGTTTTTCTGGTTAGGACAGTCTTCTTCCCATAGGTAACTATCCCTTAGACTGCCCTTAATAAGTGTTGTTTTGGTTTGCATTTATTCTTTTTGATCTGTTACCGAGTCATTCTCGAAAAGACAGCTCCCTTGAGGCTCCAGTGTTGGGGAACCCCTGATTTAAAAGGCAAACACGGCTGCCTGATGCCACTGCTGCAGCTGCTGGTGCCGATGATGATGAAGTTTCCACGGAAGGGATGATAATCCTGACACTGCATCCTCCTAACTCAGTGAGCCATGCAGTATAGATATGGATGTGTTGCTGGCAGATTGGAAGGTAGATTTCCCATCTACACCTCCTGGGGTGGCTGGTGCCTCAGGGGAGCAGCTATGTAAATAATGAATGCCTGTGGGTGTGAAACATGCACAGATAACCTTCAAGACAGGCGCGGATCAGTGCCTTCACATTAGCTGATAGGATTAAGGTTAAAATCTACAGAAACCTCTCCATAAGAAAACACAAATCTAGCCTCAGCGAATAGCAGGTTACATGGGTACGTAGTGTTCAGCTGATAAGGACAGGTAGAGGTAATCATGGGAGACTGGTAATAGTTCAGCAATCTGATGATGGAAATGACAGTGCTACATATCTCTGCCTTTCTCCAGCTAAAAATCAAAATGAGCAGTCAAATCATTTCTGTGGGCAAAGTTCTGCCTTGTTTTACCAAATATAAAAGTCAGCTTTACAGATGGTTGATGAGTCACAGAATATTTCTAAAAGGGTTGATCTGTGTGTTTAGGTGACGGCAAGACTTTTCATGAGACATTCTAAAGGACATAAAACCAGTGTCTCACTGCCAATTTCCAGTCTCAGCATTCAAATATGACAAACAAAGTCTCAGCGAGATCCTCCTGTTTCTGAGCCCTGTTGAGAGACAAACTCATTGAGCATATGTTGGCATCCATAAGAGAGGGAAATAGGTAGGGAACAAAACTAGTTCTCTCTGTTGTCCCATCTGTCTGCAGAGGACTTTGTGCACCCAACGGCGGCCCGCTCATTTCTCTTTCTCACAAGTCAGCTCTCGCTGTGCAACAGAAGATGTCCCACTATTCTCTCATCTCCGTCACGATGCCCTACTCACAATCACTTTGGTGCACTGACACCATCGAGTCTGAGGCTTGAGGGAACAGTGCTAATAGTAGACTGGATTAATACATCTGAGAGAATGAAATCCACCATGAATGACCCTCCAATTACAATAAGGAAGTCTTGTTTAGCTCAGATGAGCACTTAGAAGTTGTTAGCTGGAAATTATGAATCTGGAAATTAGTGTCCTTGCCTCTTATTATTTGGCCATGTGCGAGAATTACACCTGGAGTAATAACTCATTAAACTTGAGCAATTAGCATAAACAGCTGTAACACAATGACCCCATTCATCAAAGATATCGGGGCCTTCATGTTTTATAATGTGTATCTATCTGTCTGTTTATTTCCGCACTAGTAGCAATACACTCTGAACAACACAAAAACATGCATTGAATGTAGGATCGGCAATGCCTCAAGGTCAGTGACTGATGATGTGTCTCTCTGTCTTTGATTCTTATCCCCTCCGAACCCCAGCGAAATCTTCATGGTCTGAGTTTGAATGAGGAAATAGAGGGTGAGTGAGACAGAATCACCACAGGCACAAAGGGGGTTCGGGCGTCGTTGTTAAGCCGAGCTCCAGGCTTGTCCTGAAGGACAGTTAAACCTGAAGTCCAAACCAAGCTTAGAGAGAGGGGCGGAAGCTAATCCTTCATCCTTAGGCAGGTGTATCACAAAGGCTAAACATTTACATAGGAAGACCGACCAGGGGAGAAAGTTTGGATAATTGAAGTCGACCAAGAAATGAGCATGTGTACCCTTGAGTCAGCTCTGCTTTGTGGTATTACTTTTTAATGTTATCAAGGTGAAAGCGATGGGGGGTTTCATTGCCCAACCTTTTTAACATTGTTTATTGCTACCCAGCTTGGGATTTTAAGAGAGTATTGAGGTGGGAGTCCACGTAGTGCAAGTGCGAGAGCTAGCTTAGCTCTTTGTTTATTTACCTCCGCCAAGGAGGTTAGTTTTACCCCTTTTCTTTTTTGTGTTCGCTGGTTGTGTATGTGTTTGTTACACAAAAACAACTGAATGGACATCTATGAAATTGGATGGGTGCGGTATGAAGAAGAAGCGATTACATTTTGTTGGGGATGCAGGAATAGTTTTTCACTTTTTTTAACATTACGTGATCGGCTGTTTTTCAACATTTTCACTTTGGAATAATTCTTGGATCAGGCACATTTACACAACTGATATGAGTGTGTGAAATTTGGTGCAGCTTGATTGGATATAAACGCTACTGAGTGCCAGTGGCTGTGCTTCATGTCAATGACAATATGAATCTTCAATTTAATGTTTGTCAAATGAGAGGTATATCAATTGAGTTTATTTCTATCTATAGATAAAAAAGGTTTATAGTGACCCAGGGAGAGGGAGGATGCGTGATCATTTTCTGTTCCACAGGCCTTAATCATTCATGACACCGCCCGCTGTCTCTACAAGGTGTCTTTGTCTTTGACTGTCCTGATTCCCCTCAGCAGCAAAACAGCCAAAGTCAAATTGAATCCAGAAAGGAGGATTTTAAACGGAAAGATAAGGGGGCAGATATGCCTTAATCATCATTTGCTCTTGATTAGAAAATCAATGGCCTTTGATGCCAGAGTGCATGTCTGCCTTTGGAGTTAAGAGTGTGACAATGACAATGTGGACTGGAAAATTGGCCTTTTAAACAGCTACTATCTCTTTGTTGTTTGGAGCCCCATTCTTTAATGCAGTGAAAAGTCTCCTCTATCACATAATGTCTGCCTGTCAAAGAAATTACTTTCTCTCTCGCTCCTGTGTGAAACTTTGCAAAAGCAATCCTTTCGAAGCTTAGAAAGCACAGGGAATTTCTTAGTTTGTAGAGCTGACTTTCACAGTATTTCCTTGATTTATGTAACAGATGAGAAATAAAGTTGTCACTCAATTCTCTGTGGCAGTTTTGAGATATGCCAAAGAGAGAAAATCTTTGATGCCTTCCCGGGTTTACCTGTCAGAAAGGTTTAAAGGCAGCGTGTCCCAAGTTATAGTAAGGCTAGACTGCTGCAGAACAAATTTTGCTCCGCGTTGATATAAAAAAAATACCGTACCGTAAGAGTTAATGTACTATTGCTTTCTGGCATTAAAAGTACAGAGTTTTTGCTTACTTACCTTTATAGCTTCCTTGACAATGAATATTTGTACCTCCCGAGCAGCTGATGAAGAAGTTGAGCAAACATGCTACAACATCCTAGCCTACAGTTTACCATATGTACATTTCACATCCTTTGACTATAACAGAAGATTAGGAAGCCTGGTTTTCTCTCCTCTGATTAATATATGCTGCGGGCGATCAGTTTAAACTCAGCTTACCAGGCATCTTCCCCTCACTATCCTGTCCTCTAGTCTCTGCCTTTGTGCCATGCTGTTGTACTTGCTGTGTTTTTACCAGCTCTGCATATCGATCCTGCTTTATCACCACCGGCTCCCCCCTCGCAATAAGCCTGCAGGAATATGGATGAGCTCTGGTTGGCAGGGGATGCACTGCTGATTAATATGCGCTGCGTGAGGATATGATGGAAATTCACATTTATATGTCTTATATGAACACTGATCTCTGTGCGGAGAACATCCCTTATGGTAAATGAGGTATGTTCTGTGAAACGGTGATAAAGGGGGTTGGGAGTGGTGTTTGGTGGAAATACTAGTTGCATTTACTGGTGGTGTTTGTCCTCGCCTGTCATATAAGCTGTGCACTAGTGTACATAATGTATTGATTGCAATTCAAATAGAGGACTGACAGCTTCTAATCAGTTTTAAGGTATTAGCTGTTGTTATCTGTAAATGGAAATGTCAGAATTCAGCCCCTTATCCGTTGGTCCCTGAACTAACATGCACGCACGTCTTCCCAAGTTTACCTGTGCCTTTGCATTTATCGTATATAATAATTATATTTTATAAAAAAAAAAAATATTTACGTATAAATGCATTTTTTTGTCACCCATGGTAAATTGGCATTTTATTCTTGCATCCACCCAGCCAATATCAAAGTAACAGCCTGCGATATGTGCGGTGAATCCCGACATATTTTAGTTTTTAAAACTTGTGAGTGCCAACATAGAGAGAGATGTTTGATGTCGAAAATTAAAGGTGTTCAAGGGCGCAGGGATAAAAGTACTCGCTCAGTGGATCAGAGACGACACATGGCAACACAATCGTCGCATTAGTGACTCTCACGGTTTTGTGTGATCTTTGGTGGAAAAAAGAGGTGACTTAGCTTGACTCTATGTGTATTAGTGCTAACAACAGACGTTAGCAGTGACAAGGAGTCAAGGGGGAAACCGGCCATTCAAATTAAAGAAGAACACAACAGGAGGAGCTGGAGGCATCTACATAATTCATCAATTAGTCCATTAACTGAAAAATAATTAGCAACTGCTTTCATGATTGAGTCATAATTTTAAATGAGATTTTCAAATAAACGTCTCTTGTTCTAAGGGATTTGTTTTTCAGATGAGACACAGTTTGAACATGTCACCTTGTACTTGTGAATTTTTTTCATTTTCATTTTCAGACATTGCATATTCCAAGCTTTGAATCAGTTGATTAAAGAAATAATTGCCATCTCATTCAATGGTGAAAATATATAGATTAGTTGGAGCTCTAGTTAAATGGACAAAGACTATTTTTGTTTCTACTTAATTGCGTAGCACAAATCAATTCACGCTAAATGTAAAAATTCTCAGACCAAAAGCTAAAACACCCTCATCACCACTTGTGTTTAAAAAGAAAAAAAAATCAGACCACATATGTAAAGCTGATATTTTTCTGTGTGGGTAAATGCTTTAGCAGCTTTGCCCTTGACTTGCTTCATTTGGTTCGACACTGAATAAAAGCATCATTTTAATATATGTAAAGCTGATATTTGTCTGAGGTGTGCAGGTAAATGCTTTAGCAGTTTTGCCCTTGACTTGCTTCAGTCGGTTCTACACTGAATAAAAGCATCATTTCAAGAGAATTACGTAGTCATAACAACCATCTCAGGTGCGGCATATTTTGTCAGCCGCAGTTGTTGAAAATGAAGTAGTGGCTTATTCTCCCTGGGGAGTAACCGCATCAATCAAACACTAGTGATATGTCTGTCATCCGTACATACAGTGGCCCTGTTTCCTGTTGTGCCTTCCACATCAGATTAGTGATTGAACATTGAAGAAGAGTGGACCGTCTCCATGTAAACCACTCAACTGGCGACATTGATAAAAGTCTCCTCAACACCTGCTCTCAGTGTAATGTGAGCCATAAAGAAACATGCTCGTACAGTGTTCACAGGACCCCGACTATAGATCATGCAGGGCGTTAATTGCCACAATGCTTTTCGCTGTTCTGAATGCAGATATGAAGAGAGTTATTAAAGAAATGGACAGCAACTGTGCTCCTTGAAGCATGTAACTAATTACCTGTCGTTGGTTTTTCAGCTTGATTGCAATTTCACAATAGCTTTACAATGCTGTCAAGATAAAATCCTGTGTTTCGTCCGTACAGTATGTTTATGTCACACACATCCACACTCAAAGCCTCTATTTTTTGTGGTTACGTATAACATGTGGTCTACACCCGATTTAGTTCTTGTTTTCCTGGAGAATACCTTTTGGCGCTCGACTCTAATCCATGCAGCACACTGTGCTCGCAGCGTGGCAGTGTGTTCCACTGTGGCAAACCCCGCTGCGTGAAGGTAATGATTGCAGGTGTGTATGGAAACCACTTGTTGGCATGACAAGATGCAAGTTGCAAACAAATAAACAAACAATGTTTTTTTTGTATCTGGGAGGATGATTCTCTCACACCCCTGGAGTTTGATTGTTCAAATCCCACCTGCACTGATGTCTCGCCTCAATGGCAGTTTTATTCCTGTGTTTATATTCAGATATTGACTGATAACTGTATATCTGGAGCAACTCTAATCTTATTTAAGTGTGTTTTCTGGTGTCTGGCTTTGGGTTGCACATTTCTATTCTCAATACTATGTTTGTATTATATGAAATCTTTTCCCTCAAACGGATAGACTGAAGAAATACACATATATAGTTACTATTTATATGCATCATATAAATGATTTAATATTTGTATCTCTATCTTTTCAGCCTAACCTTTGATCCAGTTTGACTTTCTTTGCTGTATAATTACATTTAATTGCAATTCATTTTCTAAATCTTTTGAGATCTTTTTCTGTAGCTCTGAGATATATTTTACTGTTATCTCATTGTCAGCATTTTAATTAGTTTTGTCTTGTTTTCTTCTAATTTGTCAATCGCAAAACACAAACTTGTGTGAAAGGTGCAACACAAATACAGTTTGACTGAGCGATTGATTGGTTCACTGGTAGACAGATTTACTTGAAGTTGACTTTGTTAAGAGGAGCATTCTTGCATTAAAGTAATGCAAACCGTCATATTGGATTTCAATGAAAAACATAAACCGCAGTTTCATAATGCACTATTTTTGTTTTCCAGCCCTCCTTGGCTCTTGTGGTTAATATGAGTACTTCTGTGACCAGAGATAAGGCTGTTAATGGCCATGACAAGGTCTTGTCTTGCTCTGCCATGATGCTTCTATTGCTCCTAGCGCCTGTTTGCTCACAGGGCCAAAAACAATATGCTGTAAATTGCGCCACGGCCTCTTCAGGTTGATGTGCTGCCTGCGAACGTGATGTGATTGGGTATCGATTCACACCGCCGCGCTAAAATTGCCTGCCTCATGGCCCCAGACACCAATAGTGACAGCTTCAGTACAGGACAGGAGGAGTGCCATGGCATGGTTCTGTGTCTGGGAGAGGATACCTTCTCTCTGCTTTCTGATCTCCATCCTCTCCCCGATCTTCAGCCTCTCCTCCTCCTCAGTGAGGAGAGGATTAGAGATTAAAAGAGGAGAGCCCCCCTACTGTGCTGCAAGAACACACCACAGCCACATGTACAGAAATAACATGCGTCAGAAGCTCGGCTGCCCATTCTGTTGGCATTTTTGCAATCCCTCTACAAAAAAGACATGTAAACATATTCTTTCTATTAAAATACCAGTGATATTTGCACATGGACAGTTTTTTAATCCGTTCAAGTTTTGATGTTTGCGACGCTGAACAAAAACGGGCCGGCTTTTCTGCTGGCTTTTCAGAAGAAAGTAGTGGTGACACAGCATTGTCACTCTGCATTCACTGTGATTAAAACACGCCCGGATCCTGTTGAAAGATGAATAATGCAAAAGAAATTGCTTGTGTAATGAATAAATGGCAAATAATCTCACCGCAATTAACACTCCCACATAGAGTATGCAAACCAGTCAGTGTCCAGCTGAGGTAAATCCACAGGAGCCTTGTTCAGATACAGAAGTATATTTGCATAAGAATTGAACATGTCTTTGTTCTTTGCTATGCTTTTTAGATAGCAGACATCAAATGTTCCTATATGTTATGTATAGATTAACTGTAATATTTTTACAATATTTTCTTTTCTTTGATTTCTTCGAAAGACTGGCTGTGTACTTGTCAGTAGTATTTACCAGTGCACTGCCTGTTCCTTTACAACAAAAATAACTTGGAGTAACTGAGCCACAGCGAGTTAAAGTGACAACATGGTGGAGTCGGTCTGCAGAGCCGTGTTGATCCGATTAACTGTTTTGGAAACAGGCGAATTACAAACATCATGCATACAGTTGCTTCACATTATAGTTAGATTATGATTGTAAGTCAGATCAATACAATGGATTGGTAACTTGGCTTATCATTGGCATTCCTATCATGCATACTGACTTTCTCCTTAGTCAACATCAGCCAATAACAGACCATTGAAAGAAATGTATTTATGTGTTGTACCGCAGAGCACAGAGCACAGAGCACAGTGACACTTATTTTTTTCCCCGTCACTTTTCATAAAGTGCATTGAGAGTGTGGCCTGTGCTTTTCACTGTAATAGCCTACATTTATTGTAATGAATCCTGATATCACCTATGAACTGTTAAAGTAGGAACATAGCTGAAGCTAAAACCCTGTGAAATGCTATAAAGGACACAGCAGAGCTTTAACCAGCCTCTGGCTGAGGGATGTCGGCTCACTTATGATAAAATCTTCATCGAACACGATCGTTCCCCCCTGGATTGAGGGAACTGCTTCTTCTCCACATGAAACTTTGGTGGAATGAAGTTTTTTCACCTGAGGTTAATGAACACACAGTATGTATCATGTACGTCCAATCTAAAAAAAAAAGAAAAAAGGACTAAACTCGAAATTATCAAATATAAAATAAATTAAAAAAAATTGTTAATCGATGTAATTCTTAAAAATACTGTGCTTTAATTGCTTTTCTTTCATTTGTGGAATTCAAGCAGTGGAGGGCAAAACACAGGAGCGTTCCTCCTGCATCCCTCTCCTTTGGCTCGCTGGGTGTTGCTGTCCAAAGCTGAGGCAGTTTTTTTTACACACCGCAGAACAAAGCATGATTTAGGAAAGAGGGAGGGCAGCTGTAGTTGATATATGTGTGTTTTGCTTCATAGGTGAGAAGAATGATGAATGGATGAGGTCCACAGCCACCATAATGGTACCCTTGTGTACCATGGCAGAGGGAAAAGCGGAAGGGTGTACTTGAGAGAATAAAAGTCAGCCTCTTCAATCAGGACTGCCTAAAAGAATTCTTGACAATATATCCTTGTTGTGCTTTCATGATAAGCCCTATGCTGGGGAGCTTGGGCCGTGGAAGTATGAGAACCGAGGGGTGGAGGGTGTCGGGGGGGCCATCAAATGAGGCGTAAGTAAGGGATTTTTCTATTGAAGAACTAAAGAAGTAAAAATCTGTTTACCTGACCACAAATGCCTTGAATAAAGAAGGCCGTCGTGGGTGAAAGTCACAGAGGAGTTTGGTTTCTGCTCCACAACAAGATACTGTTAACGGAGGAGCCGTTGAAACGCTGTCGCACGTCTACTCCAGAGTGTTTTTTCTCTTTCATATGTTACGGCTATTGACGTGCAAGCAACATTTACACTGTGCGTGTTAGCGTCCTCGTGTTATTTTACGCAAACATTTCCCTGTGGTTCTGTGTATGTGACAGAATGTGTATGTGAATGTGTACCATTACCTTTGTGTATGTGTGTGTTTTCAAGCCTCTTTGTCTGTCTGTGTGTTTGCTTTTGTCCTGTCAGGTCATTTGTTGCTGGAGCTATTAATTCCCCCCAGTCCTCTGCTCCTGTTGTGCACTCATTTGCTGATATACTCTGTCTGTCATTAGTGCGTATGCCTACTCTGCATGTTGGAGAGAAATATTGACATTGTCAACGTACCGCTCATTGCTTCGGAACAGCCGTGCTTTTACATATCAGGTGTCATGCGTAAAGGGTAAATTCATCAGTGCATTCACACCTCTGTGATGTGGCAGTTGTGCTCCCTTTGGACGCAGATTGGGAGAAGAGGCACTTAGAGTGAAAGAAAGGAGCGAGCACCAAGACGCTGGAGCTGACCCAGCCATTTTGATGCATATGTTTCACAGAAATATTGACCAGCTCTTTAGTCTGTGACTCCCTCAGGACTGGGTAATTGTCTGTCTGTGTTTCTATTGTTTAAACTAACTGCATTTTGGCAGTCTTCCTCCTCAAATCAACGATGGAAACTTCAGCAGGGCAAATGATGGAAGACAGTGGTATCCATACTGATCAGATGATGCAGCTTCACCGATCAATATCTTTTCATTCAACATTGCACATTCAGAAAATCTACATTATATTGCTGTTGAATCCCCTTTAAGAAATACAACGGAAAAAATGGAGCGTTCACTTTATACTTCTGTTTTGAAAGAACGTGGTTAATATTTGTAGTATCGTGCTGTTTGCAATGCACTCTCCGTTAATATTACAAATAATTAGATTTAATCTGACATTTTTAGAAAATTAGCTTTTTTGTGGAGAGTTCGATGAAGATAGTTTCCTTGCTTAGCTTAGCACACAGACTGGAAACTGGAGGAAACAGCTAGCCTGGCTCTAACGGAAGGTAACAACAGCTGCACCTCCAACGCTCACAAATGATCTAGTTATATATCCTTTCTTGCAAAAATTCAAGTGTAAAAAAGGGACTATTTCTTAACCATGCACAGTGATGGAGGAGCGCTATGATGAGGACGTTATGAAGTTATTTGTCTATGAAGAGGCGGAACTTTCTCTCTGTACGTTCTCATATTTATTACACTGATGATGATGTTGCAGTTGATGCGCTTAGGATGCAATTAATGTCGCTTATTGAGAGCAGTGCTCGACAAATCACGATAATGTCCAGGCTCCACCAAATTAAGATCTGCAAGTGAAGGAAACTACCAAACAAAACACATTCATCAATATGTTCATGATTTCAAAACACAGTGTGAATATGCACCATGGTATCAGCTGTTTGATGCTTTGCAGAGCAGCGAACAGTTTGTAGAGATGTCATTGTCATCAACATTTAACAAAACGAAAGGAGCAGGGAGACAATGTTTGCAGTGACTAAATTTAGATATTTTAATGATTTGTTTATTCTCAAGAGTCACGTGCAGGGTTTTGAAAATAGTCATCACATGACAGAATCATCCAAGAACAGATGACAGAAACCAAAACCGAATGAACCAGGTGCACCATAATGAAATGTTTTACTCCTCAGGTTAACAACAGTCCAGATTATTTCCATATGAAAAGGTATTTAAGGCCACAGTGGTTGCAGAATTATGTTTTGCACAACAATCAATCCCACCGACAAATCCCAACAATCTAATTACATAATGTGAATTTAAGTCAGGCACAAGAGACCTCAGCGCAAATTCAGTTTTATTTACTCAAATTTAAATGTCCATGGGAAACAAACTACTTTAACTTTTGTATAACTGCATTTAACAAGAGAAAAAAAGGAGAAACCATCGCTCTTCTTAGTCTCTGTTAACACACAGCTCTGCACACTGAGGCAAACAGAGCACAGCGGAAGCAGGTCTGGCTCTCTTGCCTTACGGAGAAAACACAAAGAGGTGAAGAACATGTAGTATTACTCTTAAGTGAAGAGCTGACACCAACATTTTTCATAAATATTGTATTCAGGATGGAAAGAATTTTAATTCATTCTCCATTTTTTGTCAACACACACTTGTTTTGTTTACACTTGTTTTAAACTGGTTTGAAAAGTATAAGACTTTTGAATTACCTGAGATTAACTTTTTTGAATTCATAGATTTCAGATTTTTCACTTGTTCGGACTTTGAGCTCATAAACTCCTGTTTTACTTTGAAATCATTTTCTATGTATGTATTAGCTCGATTTACTTCCTGTCTTCTTCTTGTTCATGTGATTGATTGTCCCAACCTGAATTGTTTCAGCTGTGCCCATTCTCAGTGCTCTCCAGTCGAGTTCGACTCCCTGGTGTTTCCACGCATTGCTGTTTGTTCGTGTTTAGCTCCTGCTCTGTTCCGTCATGTTTCCTCTTCGTGGTTTGGTACATTTGGTGCTTTTTGAGTTTTGCCTGTTTTCTACCTGAGTTGTTTTTTGTTTGGATCCCCTGCATCTGTTTGCCTGCCTGTCTGCCATCAACAAAAACTCTAAACTTATTTTCTTTCAGGGAAAAGACATGGTTGTTTCTACAACCCCAGTCTGTTGTCTGCAATTTTGCTCATTTTTAATTTAAAATTGAACAAAAGCAGAACAAGAGTAAATCGTGTCTTCACTTAGGACCTTCACATACTGTATGTTCTGCACTGTGGAACTTTGGGGTTTGATCAACAGTCTACAGTTGTTAGTTTAAAAAGCATTTTGGATATGAAAACATTACACTTTCATCTTCCATCACTGTGCAAAATACCACATGAATTTATCTGTGTTAAACCTGGTCTTAATGTACACGCTTCCTGTGGCCCTGGAACGGCGCTCATGTTTTTTTTTTCATACATATATTCGTATTAAAACCTGCTCTGAAAGCAGACATTTTCAATTTGTAGATGCAAAATATTGCAATGCTGATCTTTTGATGACTTGCGTCTAATTTGGAATTAGCATATCCCAGTGAAGTGCACTGTAATTTGTCTTTGATGATTGGTCCGTCTGTAATAGATGGGGGACTGCCAGAGCTCCCCACTGCCCTGTCTCTCTCCCTCTCCTTGCCTTTGCTGGAGAGGCGCACAGAATCTTTGAAATGTGCTTTGACCATCAGAGCAGTGAGAAAGCACTAATATTTTACTGACCTGAAATGAAAGGGATTAGGTGCAAAAACCTTCTGCAGACGGCTATCTCGATTTACAGATGATGTTTGGTTTGTTTATTTTTTTTATCTTTACAAAAGAGGAGACTTGGATATAATAAAAAGATGTACCGTATTCCAAAGCGTAAAGCTTCGGGCTTTGAAGCTTTTCACATGTTTTGTAGAGAGAGGCGAGACGCTGGAACAGCATGTCTGCATCCAGAGCATCCATGAATCCCTGTCATCAGCCTGCTCCCCCACACATTTGCAAAAATCTGGCTTTTACCACAGAGCTGATACAAATGTTAGATAATGAATGAGTAGAAGACAGAGACTAGAGAAATGGGACTGTTTCAATTTCACAGCCAAGAGCTGCATAGATTGCTTTTGTTTTATTGTGGGTATAGGTGGCACAAGAACTTTGCAATTATTTGCACAATTAGTTGTAATTATGGTATACGCATTTATCTTGTGTGCCCAAGAAGCTTCAATGTGCATTCTGCAGAGGAGAGTAGGAAGAATTAATATAGATTGTTTTCTCCAGAAAGTGCTGCTTGTTTGGTTGACGGCAATTAGCAGCTAATACCTGTGAGATCTCTCGTCTGCTCAAACCTGTGCTGCTTTCTGTTCCACAATGATCAGACGATTAATGATGGGTGGAGAAAACGGGCAGGACTACGATTTACGCCCGCCACTGTCACAGTGGTAGGCTATACCATACAGCAGTTGTTGTTTTCTGGTTGAGTGTTCCCCCTGCTTCTGTGACACATGCATTATGATGAGGTTACATCGGCTCTGCATGCTTTATCTTAGGTAGTGGAACTAATCACACACAGATGCAGAAGCTTCCGGAGTGTTTTTCTTTACTGCACTACAGAAGAATCTCAAAATGCATTTACTTGCGAGTTTGTGCATGAGCTTCTTGAAGTGCGAGACACTAATAAAACGCAGGATTGTTTGGAAAGGTACTTCCCTTCTTGTTTCAGTGCTGATATGTTGCCTTAGGGTCTAATGTGTACTGAGTATTGTCTTACATCTAATGTTGTTTGGATTTCACGCTCAGGCGGGGTTGCGGGTCTGGCAACATGTTTCCTTTTTGTAAAACCATTTATTTTGTGTCCTTCTTGCTGATAAATGTGACTCTGGGCCCCACGGATGCTCCTCAGTGGATCTTTAGCTTGTGGTGTTAATAGCTGAAAAATATAGTTTCTTGGGCATGAAAAAGAAACGATGAACTGTCTGTTATTCTGAAGATTTAATGTTTTTTTTGTGAGTTATGAAATTATTGTTTTTACGTCCTTTGCATGCTGGCCTTGGACTCTACATGGACAGTGCAATTCCTTTCAAAATGCCAGGATCTGCGTCATCTTTGTATCCTCCAGTGAAATGTGGAGATGCAGTGTCACAGACCCTGCGGTCACTGACCACACAAACAACACACACACAATGTGAACATTTGTTGTGAAACTGTAGAACTTTTGTAGAATTTGTTCAAGTTCAATATGTGGAGAAACTCTGTGGCAGCACATTAGTTTTATTCTGTATATTTCTTATCCTCTTCACACAAACAATATCAAATAAATAAATGTGAAGCGTTTTATGCATAACAAACTGTGCAGACTTAAATAGATGAATACTTTCTGCTTTGGCTGCACAGCCGTTTCTGTACTTTTTCTTTATTTGGCAAAGAGTAATGCCTCCGCTGTTTTCAGTGTGCCGGAGCCTCACACAGTGTTTTCTCAGCTACTATGGGATTCTTTTTCTTTTTTTGTTTTGGTTGAACAAAAAAAAAAAAAAAAAAAAATCAAACACTCATTGTTGTACTCATGTCTATACCGTCTACGGGAGTATTAAAGCACGAGAGCATGAAACATAAAATGTGAGTGATGTGTTAGCATTGCATCGGTGTCTTGTTTGGTCTACCTAATTTTGCTGAGAGGTTTTAAAATGAGCAAACACTTAATTTATGGTCTCGATGCTGTTACAGGATGATAAAAAGATGCCTTCCATTGTTTTTAAAGGGATGGAATAAGTGCGTCTCCGATTCACTACACCCTGAAATAGCCCACCACCACTTAAGGAAACTGAGCTTCTCTGGTTTGTGCGCTGCTATGAATCGCTGCTTACTACAGCATTGTGTCACATTAATATTTGAGTGCTACATATTGTCAAGTAGATGTAGGACTTAAACCGCACTTACAGTGAAGTGTACTTACATCAACTCCTTGTTTATTTCTTCCAGAGACATCCATGCAGACGCCGTAATGGTTTCCCTGTTTATATTGAACTTGACCTCTGACCCCTGACCTCCTGCATAAGCTTGGTAATCATTTCATTTTTTATTTGGTGCATTATGATTGATTTTACCCTTTTGCCATTACATGTCGTAATCATCGTCATTATCCATCACCTCTGTTTTGTTACCCTTGTGTTTGTCTCCTCACCTTATTCGACTACAATAATTGTTACAGCTCGCATCATTATATCTGTTGCACTCTGTTTATTTATTTGTGTTGTTGTTTTTTATCTCACACTTGTCTTTCTCTGTGCTCTGTTACTTCCACTGTCCTTGAGCTATTAGATTAACACAAATTGTCAATTGTTTGCTATCATCTTTAATTTCCTTCTTCGTATGATCTCATTTCTTTTCATCATCTCCATATGATAAACCATCCAACCATGTTTTAATTGATTTTTCTTCTATCTATTACCAAGGATTACAACTCCCTATTTCATACAGTGTGTACTGCAGTAAGTCTCTGTCACCACCTCTGTCTTCCTCTCTCTTCCTCTCGTATGTGCGTGGGTGGAGGTAATGTGTGAAAGTGACAACACAGGGAAACTAAAGACAAAGGGAGGAAATATGGCACGACAATGCATCGCAGTATCGTATCCCTGGTGTGTATTATGCTATTATTTCCTGAAATATCACCCGAACACACAAGAGGCAGACAGTATCATCCTTTTGGCCGGATTTATTCCAAAAACCTGGTCCTGGTAGACGTAGGCATTCAGCAGCAGCAATAGGCCAGTGATCCCCTGGAGTGGCAGGGCTTGGGCTAGACGTTAGGAGAGCTGGCAGCGGGAGGCAGAAAGGGAGTCACAAGGTTGCAACCCAGAGCAGTAGACTTGCTTGTCTCAGCAGAGTAAACATCACCCCTCGTCTGCACACAGTAATGACTAATAGAGAAGGACGTGCACAGAAACACTATCAGGTCTACAGCCTTGTCCTATCTCATTCAACACATGACATTCCTATCATCTTAAAGCATTTGGATCCCTAAAACCAATCAGAGGAAGGGACTACGCGTGTGGGCAAAGGTATATATCATTGCATATGCTGCAAGGCTTCTGACCTCTGCCCTTGTTTATGGGAACATGGTCGGGCCCTGAGGGTTGAGAACTGAAATAGGTCCTGAACCTTCCGGATAGAATTGCAAGACAGTTTTCGGTGCCCGAGCTGAAATAGTTGCCCTGTTTACTGGCAACATAAAACATGTGACTAGTTAAGATTATATTTGATTCTGGCAACACTCTCTCTACATGGCAGAAGACAACATTAGCCTCCAGTTAGCAAGTTGATACCTCAAACTCAAAATGCCTAAAGCTGACAAACTTAATCAAGCTCAAGAGTTTTATACTTATTTGCATATTCACGTATAACTGCCAACAGTAAATTCAATTTTAACTTCAAATCCAGCTTTGTTTTGTTTTGTGCTTTTAATTTTTCAAAGATAAAAGAATTGGTTCTGACACCGGCACCATTTTAAAAGCATCGATTAAGCACCAGGATCAGAAGAAACCCAAACAATACCTAACCCTACTTTGAAGGTCAGCTTTTCTTTTCCAAAGACAAGATGGACACACAGATCGGTTGTGTAGTGGTCCCCACTGGGGTTTGTTATTGATGAGGTAGGTGCAATTGATGCGCCGTCCATTGCACACGCTGCCTTATCAGACTCCAATCCGAAGCCGTGGGAATGCAGCATAACAACAGGAAATTATGAGTGATTGGGAGCATCTTGAGATCTGACCCCCAGTTGTTTGACTGATTTTCTTTTAATTGGTTGTCGTCACCCACTTGACACCATCAAAGCTTCACGCTGGAGGTGAAGCAGATGAAATGTCTCTATAATACCACGTGTGTGATAAGACACGGCGCATTAGAAACATTTCCAAAATGTGATTGTAATCTCAAACTACTCGTCACATTATTGTCCTCGTGTTAATGAAGAAACGTGAAGACACGGTGTCATCGATGTTTTTACGACCAGTGATTCAGTCGGAACAGACTCCTTGTGAATGTTCGCATTTGCCATAAGTTTACACTAAATGTAGTAAATGTTTTGAGTGTATGAAATGAAACAGAATGACAAAGAGCAATTAAAATGTCAGCCTTAATTTATGGAGCTGAGTGTATGGTTGTTTCTTTATTTATCTTCAGTGGTACTCATAACACATTCAGCACTTCTTTTAGTGGTGTGGTGCAAATACATTTTATCAGACACATCTGCTGTTCTAATGTTCACTTCAGCTTCAACTTAAAGTTTATTGGGCCCGAAGGGAAATTTGTCTTAGCTGAACACAGACTCAAACATAAGATAAATAAAACATACATCATCAATATGTACGACATATGCTGAAACCAGCCATTTCAAGAACTTGTTCCTATTTCATTTTCAGACAACAGATGAGTCAAAGATACGTGGAACAAATCGATGACAAGAAGCGAATCGTCTTTATGAATCACTGCTGTGATTATGTGAAAAAACAGTTTTGATGTTAGTAAAGCATGAGTCAGAGGCTGAGGCTCCACCCTCAGTGGTCGAAGGTGCTTCCAATTAAGAGCTCTCTTTGCAGCCCTGCTTATAGTGGAATATACAAACACAGACAAATTTCACTTGGGTTGCATTTTATTTATCCAGCAGATTTTCCACCGCAGAAACATTTGTTATACTCGGCTTAACAAATGCATCTTGTGCCTTTTTCACAGTAAGGGCAGAGTTGCTCCTGGAGAGGGGCATTTGTTTAGTACACACTTTAGTAGTGTCTTAGAAAATTATTATAACTTACAGCGAGAGGGGCAAAAGTCTGTTTGTCAGTTTTTGCAGCTCAAGGGTGTTTCAAGTAAAATCATTAGAAAATGAACATCAGGGTGTCAAGCTTGCCACTCACGAGCCCTGGATTCATCATCCGGCTGTATGAAACATAGCAACTAGAAAAGATTGAGGACGAAGTCGTTATACAAAGAGGGACATGGCCCTGAAATTTGCATGGTGAGGAGAAGCTGAGGCTTCCCGAGACTCGGGGAAGACAAGTGTTTGCTATGCCTGGTGATGTGCGAGACAGAGCGAGCAGAAGATTATTGTTAGCATACTGAGAAAAGATCATGAATTCCAATGATTCCCTGAAGCGCAGGCATGAGATTTCCTGAGACTATGCCTTTACCCCCTCTATCTATGTATGTGACTACAGAGTGCTGTCAGCACAGACGATTTTAGGTCGAGGGGAGTTGATGATGTCCCCCTGTGCACTGATTCAACATCAGATAATGAGGAAGAAATGCTATTTCAGTTAAAACCACAAGCCAGGTTTAAGGAAGAAAACAGACAGCCGAGCCTGGCACCCCACGCAACACGCTAAAGGAAAAAAAAAAAAACAGATGACGGGGAAAATTTCATCCTTTAGAGCCTGTTTAATATGTGTTAAGGCATAGCTTGTGAGACCTCTCAGCTCCAGTAATTTCAGCACATCAAAGACATGCCTCCTCCCCAAGCTGGTGTAGTCTTAAGAAGGGCTCATCATATCCAATCACGCATTCACCCGAGAATCTTGTGCAGAATACCTCCAACCCTGTAATTTGGTTCATTAAAACCGCACCGATATTGGTTGGTCAACACACACAACCGTGCGCTGCGCGGCGATAGTGATTGCAGCTGGTAGTCCTTGTCCCTTGTTGACCTGTTTTGTTAACTCTACTGCTGTATTTCACTGCCCGATTAGATGTCACTCAATTAAAAGCACATTTCTGCGGGGAGAGCGGCCTCCCTAGTTGCCATGGATGCCGTGCGAAAGATAGCAGAGTGGCGTAATGTGTGTCCCAGAGCACCATAATGAAATATCCACACTGTTACAGCAGAAATACACAGACAACCCAAACTTTCACACCCAATCAATGAGAGCTGTGTGGCTGCCTTTTTTTTTTCCACGTTGAAAAATTAAAAAGGATGTGCCTAGTAAGTCACAGAGGACTCACCCATTTTATAGTCAGCTATGAGAAGCACTAGGATTAATAGACCTCTCCTAATATGCCTCGCATTGGTGGTCCCTGAACACCCTGATCAGGTAAGGCCCAGCGAAGCAAAGATCATTTATAAGTGGTTCATTATTTTACCTTCAGATTCCTCTGTCTGGCATTGATTTAATAAACACTGATTTATCTTCTTGTAGAAGAGAAGTGCCATTTTTCATTTCCCAGATTTGCTATCTTTGTTATCGCAGTTATCTGTCGAGCTCTGGCATTTCAGCGGTAATACGCTCCCAATCTCGGCTGTGTACGGGAAGCGGCACGGGGAAAAGAGAGCAATTCTTCTCTGGCAGATATTCCTTTTAATGTTTACTGAAAGATTCCTTAAAAGAAAATAGTGTCTTTTATCTCTCTGACTGGGTGCCTGCGCATCCAGACATGACTTTGCAAATGAACAGTTTGTTTAATAAAGTTCTGCCAAAGTGCTCTGATTATCCATGAAAGGATTCAACTGCGTGTGACATCAACAGTGAGGTACAATAATTAATGATCTATCAATGTGTTCTGATGATTAATGTATTTGTTTTTGCAGCTTGATGGACCCATAAACTGTGTGAAATAGACAATGAGCTCTGCCATCTTGTATTCCCTGTGGTGAATAGAGGCCACAGCTCGGAGGCACACTCTAAAAAGCTCAGAAGTTATGAAAGGGAGAGGGTAAAGAACTGGCTCTTTATTATTAAGGTTAACTGTCAGTAAAGGCTCATGCTCCTGCCCTATTTGTAACTGAGAAGCTTGTTGAGCTTGTATTTTTCTGCTCCAAGGATTCTCCTGTGAAGTGTTAAAAGCAGTTTGTGGTCAGATTAGGCGTGTATGGCTGGCACATCAAATCAAGATGAAAATGAAATGGAATGATCAATTTGCCCTGCATTAATCCCTCCTCTCCAGCTGCATCCCATCGATTTTCTTGTTCAGCTTCCCTGATAACAAGAATCATTTAAAGGTCACATTTTGATGTCTGTCAAAAAGAAAACATTCTTAATGCATTGTGAGTGGCCTTTGAGGCTTACGTTTGTCAGAAAGCACAGACTGTATCTCGGCACCTCAGACAGATTGTATAGAAAACAGGGCTAAATGGCCTCAGATGCGGTAGCGAGAAGTTTACGAGGCAGATACCGCTGCGCCCGAACTCATAAAATTCTTAAAAAGGATAATTCTTAGAAATAACTCTCCTCTCTTGAAACGATACTCATTTCCCTTTGAGGTAATAATTATGATGTATACCAAAATTGTTTCCATCGAAGCATGCATTTTTAATTCATCAGAGGACTGCAGACCTTGCAAAAAATCACTGGTGATGCGTTTGCTTAAAATAGCTTGGTGCATGCTATCCTGATGGACATACAAAAATATTGCTAATGAGAGGGGAGCCGGCCCGTGTTGAATTGTGCCTTTGCTCACAAGACACCAATATTCAGCCCTACTTTTATATCCGGCGCCACAGAAAGACAGATTTTATTTCTGTCTTTCTCCCGTGAATGTCAGTGTCAGGCCGCGGTGCGAGATGGAACACATATGCTACTGTATGAATACAATAACTGTTGAGAGATCAGCAGCTCCCCCGGTTTTCACAAACATCCAGCGCTGACCTTTACTTGCTCCAGCTCCAGGATATAGAGCCGTGCATTATGGGCCACTGCCTCAGGCACTTAGGATTCCGGAAGATGTCTTCAGGGAGAATCTGATCAAAAGCAAAAAGCGTGCACTGCTATCAAAGCCTCTGCACTTCTGTTTGTAAAGTTTTGTATAGAAGCCAACAATTATGGTCAGTTCATCCGTATTATCTGCATTGGACATAAAAGTATATTTGTCAGTGAGTTACACACATTGGATCAGGAAAAGAAATATTTTTAAAATATGCTTATAAAGTATTTAATTTTAAAACCACTGCAGGATAAAATGTAACATTATGTCTAAACCCACAGTTACTGCAGCTCACACACTGTAAAATAGGATTAAGTAGAATGAGAGCATTAATACAATACATATTAGCAGGTTGTAGAGGAATATATATTCAGTAGGTGGAGTTGGTGCAAGCTTCAGTAATGGCCAATCAAATCACTTTCTGGTACCTCCATTAAAATCAGCAGACAGTTTAATGGGCAGGGAGGAGCATCCAGACTGGCTCCTCTGAGCAGAAACGCTCTTTTTGTGCAGGTGCAGACTCTGTATAATGAAATACATGTATGATGGAGCTGCAGCTGTACTTTCAAGGGCAGACACTTTAAACATCCGTTTACACGACAATATCTTCTGAGGCAAATTAGTTTTATGATTTTGTACCAGACAATAATGTGTCTGAATAGTTCAATGATAAAGGGGTTTTGTTGAACAGTTTTTTAAATGGAGGCAAAATACATTTTTTAAAAACACCATTTTTTTTTTGTTTCTGCTGTTTGCTGGGATGATTTAATAAATCCATTAAGGGATGCCACAAACAATTATTTTCATTATCGATTAAACTGTCAGTTATTGTTTTATCGTTGGATTGATCGTTTACTCCTCTGAAATGTTTTAAAATAGTGCAAAAAGGCTGCTACATCTTTTACCGAGCAGATGGTCAGACATCTTGTTTTGTCCCAACAACAGTCCAAAGCCAAAAAACATTCATCAACAATAAAACGAATAAAGCAGCAAGCAACCACAATGAGAAAGCTGTAACTGGAATTTTTTTAATTTAGCATTTTTTAATAATTAAATTATAAAATGATTTTCAAAATATTTTCCAATGATCTTTTTTCAGTTGACTAATCTATGTATTGAATAATTTCCCAGATCTCAATTAACACAGTGAAGCACAAGTGTGCATTACATCCTGAAAACTAACCCAGCACCAACTCTAAATTAACATTGTATACACAACATGCATTAAATGTGTGCACCTTCACTCTGTCTGGTAAAAAATAAAACAAGCAGATACTGTTTGACGCCCAACAACTCTGATGTCCTAAAAAAAACAAAATATGTTCCTTCAGTGCAAGAAAAATAATTTATTTTCAGAGTTTAAGGAAGAAACAGCTGTATAGAGGTTTACAAATTCTTGGATGAGTGGCCCTCTTTTAGTTGTGTGTGTTTTTGCTCTGCTAGCTGTCTGAGCCCGTACTGTTTCTTTTTTTTTTTTTCCAGTCGGGACCCAAATAGAGGTTGAGGATAGCTGACTGAATTTAGGAGAAGAGGAGCGGCGAGCCCTTCCACTCACTGTGCCTGGGTCAATATAAAACCTCATTACTGGGGTGTCATAGAAAATTTGTGCACTTTCTGCTCCATCTAGCAGCAATTTTGCTGGATAAGCACTGCTCTCGTTTGGCCCGTTTTAAGCATTTTCACTAAAGAAAGGCTTGCAAACAGGAAGCTACCGCTTCCCCGTGGGGGCCCTGGCAGCCCAAATCCCCCCAGCGCTGCCTCTGCTCTTATATATGCGGTGTTGTGTTTGTGTGCACACATATGTGCCTGTGTGCATGCATACTGTAGACACTAATCTTATCACTCTTTATCGCATATATAGTTTGTGCAGGTTAGAGCTGTGAATGCAGAGCAACGCAGCGTATGATGTACAGAGCGTGACGGGCTGGTGCCCCACATCTCCTTCTGGAGTTGCTTCTTTTTTTTCCCTTGGCTATATGTATTTTGAGAACTGGGATTGAAGACGTATAAACTACATGTGGAAGATTATCAGACATATAAATTATACTTTGTCAACCATTAGCTGACTTGTAACCTTCTGCTGTTTGTTTTGACCATTCCTGATGAACAAGCTCTTAAATGAACAGCTTGATGTTTTCTATCATCCTTTTTTTTGTGATTTTCCAACTAAAATACACATTGGACTCGCTCTGCCTCTCATCTCATCTCCTCCCCCCCGTCTCGGAGGAAAGAATACAGTTTCTTTCCTGTCCATTGGCTGCCTGATGGGGACACCAGGAAGCTATCCACATGTTGTTGGAATGTTTTTTTCTCATCTGTTGAAAATTGAATTTTATGAAAAAGCAAACAGAATGACATGTTAATAAATATGTCTGCCTTCTGGACAACCTCCTCAGCCAGGGCCACGTTGGCCCACATCTCATGGTGGAACCTTGTAATTTCACAGAGTGGAGACAGGAAAAGAATCAAAAGGAAATGTGAAATTCCGCTTGTCCATCCTGCAAAGTGTTTTTTTTATTTTTATTTATTTTTTGAAGCCCAGCAGAGATAGTGGCTGAACATAATGTACACAACAAAGATCCTGAATAAAACATGATCAGATAAAAGGCAAACATGCAGAAAATACCAGAAAGGTCAGAAAGAACCCCGGCCATAATTATGGACAGAGAATTTGCCAGGAATGCACTAATTAAACCACAGACAAATCCCCAGTCGCGACCTCCCCCTTGTCCCTGCAACTTCACCATAAGCCGGCATATTAATCATTGGGGAGTGCTGCTGTGCAAACTGTACAAACACACACACAAACACAATCAGATCAGCCACATTGTAACTGAGAACAAACGAGAGGCAGGTCCACATTGGACCAAGGACTAAAAAGGTTGGACTGCACTGAAGGTTGAGTAGCTTCCTGCTGGAGTAAGAACTGGTATCAATCAGCGTCTCTAATTGAAGAGGAGGCCTTTTTTTTAACACAAGGCCTTGTTGGCTCAAAGTAAAGGAAACTAAGTTGTGGGCTGTGTTGTTGTGGGTAGCAGCACGCAGGTTAAAGTTAAAGCTGGATCACACTGCTTCCCACCTGCTGAGTGCCCTGTGTGTACATCTGTGTGTGTGCAGGACTGACTATATCATGCTGCTCACCTCCAGTGGCGTGTCTGTTGGTGTCTTTCTTGTTAGAGAGCTGTGTGGCTGGTGGTGATCTGAGTAAATCCCCCTGTCTGCTTTGAGCTTTTACACACGTGTACCACATACTGCCTGTGGGAAGAAAAAGAAAAGCAGCACCATGTAAATATCGTAAAATTAGAGCCAGACCGATATTAATAATGGCCTATAGTACTGATGTGAGCCTTTAATAATATCAGCTTTTGTTTGCCGAAATTCATAGACATGAAAACCTTACATAAATAATGCAGAAACGATGTGTCGTTAAGTTTATATATTGTAAAAAAAATACTGTCTTGATTCAAGTTCTCTATGTTTGGTTGCATTTGCGTTTCTATTTTATTAAGATAAAAAAATAATTTTTATCGGACAATATATCAGTATCAATATTTTCACTCCAAATTATTTTTATCTGCATTGGCCCCCATAAATCCATATCGGTCTGGCTCTTCTTAAAATACCTAATTACACAAGATGTATTTAAAGTTATATTGTTTTGTTCATACATTTGATGGCAAAGCTGCATCTGCACCACAGGCACATGACATGTTTGCTCCTCTCTCTGGCTCATTGCAGTCTGGTATCAGGGAGAACGTTTTACAGTTCCCCAGGATCCAGATGGCTAACTGTACACGACCTCCAGCACTGAATGATAAATAGCAAAAGAGCACATTTCATCCATCGCCCAGCTTACCTCTTGGCTGCACACTGATATTCCTGCTGAAAGTGTGGTGAAAGGCACAGTTGGATGTATGGATGCAGGCTGTACTGGAGAGGGTTTGATATAGAATTATCCTGTTTAACAGCTATTCTGCCTACAGAAGCTACCTATGCTCTCGGTGTTCACAGGGAGGGGGGCGCGGGTCTCAGAACGTACCAGCTGATTGGACAAAATGCTGTCAACATAGATTAGCAGCTTCTCTAATCGTCTAATTGTGGGCTGATGGGAAGCTTCAGCAGCATTTTTCTATGCAAGAGCCTCGATTCTGGCTTCAAGTCATGAGAGAGGAACAGGTGTGTTCCCCTTAATACATCAGTGCCATTGGCGCTGTTTAAGGAATTCACAGTTAAATGTGTGTTATACCACACCCTGGGGGGCGCCCTATAAAAGCAAGCCATCCAGTGAATTAGCTTGTACGTATTACAACACAGCCTGAATGCAGTATCTGAGGCTGGGCCTGTGTTGTTGTGTTCTGTTGTGTTGGGCTCTCCATTGGCCTGTTCTGGGAGTGGAGTCATGGGGCTCACTGAGCCATATAACCGCCCCTGCCAGTGAGAGGCCTACTGGCTGGCTGGAGCCGCCACAGAGAGTATGTGGCCTTCACAGTTAATCATAACACCGACTCACTCTTGCCTGATTGTATTGGCGGCTCCAGGGATCTGCCATAATTGGATCCTTGTAAGTGGGATGGAGGAGCTAAACAACCAGATTGCTGTTTGTTTATACCTTTTCGTATATTAGTAACGTGCCAAGACTTCTCAAGCACTCTGGGACTTGTCTCACTGCTCGCCGCTCTAATTAGCAATTCATTCTTAACATATGCCTCAATTGCGGCCCTATCCAGCTATTTGTGATTAACTCCACTTTAATTAGAGTTGCTCATGCAGACTTTGGCTGTGTGTGGACGTGTAGTGGGCACTTGAAAACTGCCAATACCCTGCGTGGGTTCATGTGACAAAGAGGTGCCCTTGATGGATTGGCAACTTTCTTGGTTTGGAAATATTTAATGCTTTGAAAATAGAATAAATAGCCGGATAAAGATATAAGGTGAAGACAGTGTGGATGTGTATTTCAAAGAAAGAAACTAACACATTTAAAAGTCAAATACATACATTCCTTCACATCGTTGGCAGCGGCAGGCTGTCTAAATCAATGTGGTGGAGCTGGTGTGGACGCCTGCTGTTTGTGTGAAACAACCAATGCAAAGCATGGCAAATGTGTTAGCTAGCGAAGTGTGATACGACTGAGCTTATGCTCGATTTCGATGCATAAAAATACAAACATGGTGTGAAATTGTTGCTTCCAGTCCGCTGGCTCCGTCTCGAGTTGAGTTATTTATTAATTAAAAGATTACAGATACCAGTCCTAACTGGTTTCAAATATCAAAGCACTTAATATGAATCTCTGAAGCATTGTATTATTCAGTCCTTAACAGTCCTTTAAAACACACACTTAGCTGCTTTGTCAATTTCTCTCCCCTGTAATCGTTGTCAACGTCCAGTGCTCTGACAACCTAACTTCATCAACTAGGATCACATATTTATTTTCCTTTGCAGCAATTAACCAACACATTTGTCTTCCAGCCCCCATGTCACCTTGGGGGGAAATGTGCGTGATGAGTGTACATGTGCATCTACATTGTCTCAAATTGCAAACCATCCAGCTGCATTGGTGATATATGTACTGAAACTTTGCAAAATGAATCAAACGGTTTCCAAAATGGGGCACTTCAATACCAAAAGCGAGTAATTAAAAGGCGACAGCTTTGCAGATTAACTGCAGAATGAAGTTTGTGGGGAAACTCATGCAGGGAAAGGGGCATTTAGTCACATAGCCCCAAGTTCCCCCACAGATAAAGCTCATTTTCTCTAGCAGTGGGGTAGAAAGAGTGGAGAACACAGCCCATTTGGTTTTGGCCTCACATGGGGCCCACAGGGGTAGCCAGCATTTTATTTAAGGTCACCAGGAATAAATGGGATTCAGGCTGTGTCTGGCAGGTTGCAGTGGACAGGGCCCAGGCTGGGGCCTTCCACCCCTGCTGCCCCCGGGCGCCCTCTCCATCTCTTTTCGCAGGAGAGCGCCTGCGTTTTTCCTGCCTTCCATTTCACTGTCTGAAGCCCCGACTAAATACCTCGCAACTCTCCTACTACCAATACCGTCACTGTGTCAAAGGGTAATAGCATGTTAAAATCCCCCTCAGGTTGTTCAAAAGGGCGAGTGCAGGAAAAAAAGGATCCCAATAGAAAAGCTCTTAATTCCATTTAGCTCAATAATGAGAAACAAAGGAAGGGAGAGACACGGGGACGGCCCGGCATTGTTGGGTCTGCAGAATGTAATACATGAAACATAGGCACCCCGTGGCAGACCACATCAAATGATCCTCTGTGGGGCGACACTTCGCTTGAGCCACTCTGTCATAAAACCCACAATACCCTTTCAGCGGAATGAGTGGCCATCACAGTTTAAGGGCTTTTCTCTCAGGTGGAGGCAACAAAAAGCTACAGAGATGGATCTGGCTGCCAGTCAAGCTTTGTATCAGTGACTGTGCTTTTGAGGAAATATGAGAGGCTGGACCGCTGTCCCATCACAGCATGATTCAGAGTGAGAGGGATTGGAGCTCACGCTGAAGCCAAGCTGCTCTGCAGAGCTGTGAATATGTGAGTGGGCCTTGTGTTGTGGTGAGGATAGTGGAGAGAGGGGAGAGGAAGCCTTTCACTCCTCCGTCAGACTGAGACATACTGTACAGGTGCTAAACGGGGACTAACTGCGACTCATATCTGTCAAGTGCTCAGCCTAATTACTTCTCACCGTTTTCTAATTGTTACCTTCAAATGCCTTAGAAAAGCCTCGGATGTGTGATGAAGGAAAAAAAGACTTGGTGTGTATTGCAGGAGCATGTGCACAACTGGTGTAATTTAGAAAAAACTGTGAAATCTGTTTGAAGATGTTCGAAACCTCCACTGGAGAGACTATGTATATTTAAAGGGAAACCACTGTTGAAAAAACCTTTTGATCCAGATCTATACAGTGGATATTTAAAAGTCACTTACCATGACCAATGACCTTTAGTGTGTTTCAATTGCCTATTTTTAATTTCAAAATGCAATATTTCAGCAAAGGTTTTACATCTGACTGATTTGGAAATGATAAAAAACTAAATAAAAACAAAATGTGTAATGGAAATTATAATAATTGAATCATCTGACTGATTTCCTGGAAATGTGGTTGGTTTGTTTGACAATTATCATTATCACAATTTCCCTATTAAAGCTCACATAATTTAATTAAGTCCTACACAATTTACCTTTTATATCAACCTCAAATTGGGGCGGTAATTCCTGTTGGTCACAGTTATTGTACCATTTAAAATTCAGTGTGTTCCAGGGCAGTGCCAAAACAATGAAAACACAGTAATTGTCCCAACTAGACAACTGTAAACGCATTTTATACAACTTAATAATGGCCTGAAAATGGTCCACAATGATGAAAATGTTTGTCCTTTCACAAAATCCCAAAGAGCTGTTGTATTGTTGCCCATTGCTGCAGCTGATCTCAGTCCAGGAGCGATTTTTGAAAATGAAAATAATTGTTTTTCTGTGCCATCACATTAGAGTCCATGAATAGTCAATGCCGCACCAATTACCAAAAGTCTCAATGCCTCTTTACGGGTATTACTGACTTTGAACTTCAAATATTACAAGCAGGGTATTGTGCAATGCCTTACAGGTCTTCACACAGTCTTTGATAGCGTTGGTGTTCAGTACAGCATGAACAAAGTATTGTATTGGTCACGTATTAAGGCTACAGCTCATGATTATATCCCTATTATCTAGTATAGCATTCAGTAGAGTGCATACCTCCACCCCATCAGTCCCCTAATAAAACCACATTTAAATTTACTAGATCTGCACCAAATTGCAAACAAACATAAATATCAGTCACCTAGAAATGCCAGGTTTTTATTCCATCAAGATATTTGAATTATTATCACAGAATTTAAAAAAGAAGTTGAAAAATGTAAAATCTCACAATGTTAAATAAAGTGACAAACCAATTCCTGGATCCACCCCCTGGTCCTCCAGATCCGCACCAACATTTAGTAACAAAACATAACCTCCATCCAATCAAGCAAGCAAAGTTTCTATATTAATTAGTCGGACGAGAATATTTAGCATTTTTTTCTAATGTACTTGATTGAAAATTGTCTGACCTGATTAATTGATTATCAAAATAGCTGCAAAAGTTGATTAACTTCTCAACTTATGGTTTCAGTTCATATGTGCGTACCTTGTATTTTGGTAACTTCTGCTCTGAATAAAAAAATTCTACTTCAGTTTTTTTCTTTTTAAACAAATGCATGGAAATTAGGCAGGAATGTGATTATGCAGATTGAGAGAGGAGTCATGGGTACCAAATGTCAGATGTCAGGTATGCATTTTCAGACTCCTGGGGGATGGAGATGATTATCATGGTAATTATTCAGCATTTGAACAATCCGTTTTCTGTGCACAACACTGGGAAGCACATCTGCCTAGGGAACAAATGTTTGTGTTTGTCTGCTGCCACAAACATGAGTGTGTGAGTCACAGATATAGGAGGAGACACTGATGTGAGGCGGGGTAAAGTGTTGAAGAGAATGTGATGTCTGCAATTCAGCCGAGGTGAACTTGGTGGAGGGAGAAGAAGTGGCTGTGCCTGGTGCCCAGCTCACTCTCCTTTCTCTTCACTGCTATCCTTGGCTCCTCTTTGCATTAAAGAGATTGGGCTGGAAATGGAGCAGATATCAGTCATCTTTATCTCCCAGCTGGGGGAGTGCTGGCCCAGGCCCAGGCTTTCCTCTCTTTATGTTTTCTTCCCCTCTTTTTGTTTTCCCTCCACGTCCTGTGCATCCTTTTATGCACTCTGTATATTCTGAGGCCAGCTTTGTGGTTTAATATGCATGATAAATTTTATTCCTGTGTTCATACCCATTATCCGTTGGACTGAACACCCCCTTTCTAGACTCTGCTCTGCTGACAGGGAAGTGCCACACTATGGATGGCCAGCAGGAGAGTGAGATGGCCTCCCCCATCCTCATAGTCATTAACCCTGTGACTGGAGAGTGAACCCAGAACCTACACACACACACACACACACACACACACCCCTACACCTCATGCTCAGTATAATCCTGTCGTCACTCTCTGATGTCCCTTTCAGTCCTGACTTAGCACAAAGATGTGGCTCGATCCTTTATGGCGGCCTACACACACAACACTCTCCTACTCTACAAAGACAGCCTTTAATCGCCAAGGACATTGGTTATTTTAACTCATTTTGTAAAATGATTATTTATGCAGTACCTGAAGTTTTCATTTGCTCAATATTTTCTGCTTAGAGTTTCAAATGTATACATTTTTTATGATTTGGCGGCAGTGGTTCAGCAATGAAAGAAGGTTCTGGGTTTGAATCTGATGGTCAGCCAGGGCCTTTTTGTCTGTAGTTGTTTCCAGGTCCTCCGACTTCCTGCCGCAGTCCAAAGACATGGTTGTTTAATAGACTGGTGACCTGTCCATGCCCTGCGTCTCACCCCAATGTCAGCGAGGATTGGCTCCAGCCCCCCCTTGTGTGACCCACAAAGGCTATGCCGTGTACATAATGCATGCATGGATGGAAGATTCAGATTGCACACACTTCATAGACAAACCAGTTGTTCTTTCAGATCTTCCTTGTTGGGTCACTTGACTTGTTCTGATGCTTAAGGGGAAGCTTTGGCCTGAAAACTCAGTGTTCCACATCTGTGGCAATGGGACCTTGACCTACAGGTTTGCAACATAAGGCAGACACAGACGGAAGAGGCGATGAAGAGGACAACAGGAACAGACAGCTTAAAAGGGGCTGACTGAGTGAACCGAGACAGGATGAACACCTCTTGGCTCCAGATGCATTTTGCGCCGAGGTCTGGCTGAGAGATAGGAAAACTTCCACCATGAATTGTTAACTAGGGTCGACCCGGGACAAGCCAAGCATGTAAACAGTCAACCGGCCGTCTAACAAGCTTGACTCATAATTTACATTCTTTCCCATTCCCTCTGGCCTCCATTATACATGAAACCCCTTATGAAAAAGTTATAAATGCAGGAGTTTTTTTCAGGAAAAAAGACTCATAGATTAATTAACTGAAAATCCAGTATGCACTGTATTTAGGAAAACTACAGTATTAAACCAGGGGCTCTGTTTTTATCCCACGATTTTAGACTGTAAGCCTGTTTGCAATATTGTACAATATTATATTTGTAGCTATGGATCTCAACAAAGTGTTAGTCAGCAGTATACTAAGAAAAAAATATATCCTTAACAAACAAAATATTTCTGGCCTGTTTTAGCAATACTTTACATCCCTTTAGTATTTTATTTTACAATAACAAGTTCTGGTTTTCCAACAAAGTGGCTCCAATGTCCAACATCACCAGGCATCGTGTTGTGTTGGAATTTCCGAGCACGCATTTCATCTCGAGCCTGTACGGTGCAGCATTGTTCTAATTGAACCTTTAACCATGCAAGAGTTGAGTGGAGGAGAAAATTGCTGCTGCCATGATCATTTTCCAGAGATGTAAAATCTTGTCTCAAAGCAATATGAGCCACCAGGCAGTGTTTCTGCATTTAATAAACCCTCTGGACTGCTTTTTCGTCCTCTCAGCCGTACCTGTAGCAGAACTCCCACACGAACATTTCTGATGCTATTTTTGGCCAGAAGATGGTCTAAGTATGGTTCAGTCACAGGTCCTCCATGTTTTTTAGCTGTCTGACAGCCGTGGCCGTGGTAATGGTGGTGTAGACAGTGGAGTATGTTTTTTCCTATGTGAAAAATTGTATGTTTCTCCATACTTGTACATATTTTTATAACTGTGTGACTACTAGAGGTGTGCATCTTCACTAGCCTCATGATTTGTGCTTTAAAAAAGTATTTTAGACTCTCGCTGTTATGACAAGTGTGCTGTAATATACAAAATAAGGTTTGCAATTTAAAAATCAGACTACAACAGTCGGTCTCTATCAGTGATCAGTGTTCTCCACGTTGATTTGACATTCATTCAGTTTGGACTGGTGTGCTTAAGACTTGTGTGCTAGCCTGTACTGTATCACGGGGTGGCCCTGCCTGACTCCAAGGGGGATTTTAACCAACACATTGAACTGCTAGATGTTAAAAGACATTAAGACATTTTAAATCATGACACTTATAGTTTTTGGTCATTTCTGTGTTTCTGACTCTGTATCAGATGGATAGTTTTTAATACATCAGCTTTAAAGGGGGTTATTTTGAGTATAACAGCCATATTTCAAGCTTCTCCTTGTTGTATACGATTTGTTTTGTTGCGGCGTAAAAATGAAATTTTGTGCAAATTTTTTTACCAGGGCCTTTGGAGATTCTGCAAACAAAGACGTATCGGTTGTGCATCTCCCTCTGCCTCGCCCTTAAAGTTGGATAGGCCACCAAAGTTTCTAATTTATTCAAGCAAAATGTTGCTACCTCGGTTAATCATGCAGAGTGGGCTGAAAGGCCCAGATCAGCGTAGACTGGTGCAGCCTGAAACACACAGGCCTTATTTATTGAGGTTTGTGTTTTTGTATTCTGAGGTCGTGTAATGCATTCAAATGAGGGTGCTACAAGCCAAAGTCACAGAAAGTTGCTGAGGGAGTATGTCAAGCGTTGTGGCGATGTTTTTATTTCTCCTTGCCTCTCCACTGCTCACCCTGCCATCAATAGATCTCATTCAGATGATTTTCTTTCAGTCTGCGTTGCATTGTGGCAACAACTGCCTCTTGACAGAGGAGAAAGGACGTCTTGTCAAGGTCAGAGCTGCGCGCTAATTAGCGTTCACCACTGAACTGCTGGGTTGACTCCCGTGACCTTCACCCCTGAGGCTTCGTGGCGTTACGTACGTGTGTGTTGTGTTTTCTATCATGTTTGCTCCTGCTCCCTTTCTCATCCACCGCAGAGGCCAGCCATCTGAGACTGCCTATACAATACATAACTCCTATATCATGCCCCAGACTTGACTCCGATGGGGCAGTCATATGTGACAAGCAGACAGGGGGGAAAGGAGAGGGAAATGGTGGGAGTGGGGGGAGGGGGGGGCAGTCAGCATTAGCATCCCACTGGGCTTTGTGTGCTTGTTATAGCATGTGATCACACAGACAGGAGAGGGCAAACGAGAGAGAAGGTGAAAGAGGAGAACGAGAGAATGTTGCCATGATGGCCATAGGAGGCGGCGAGAATCCAATTGATACCAACACAAACAAGAGGGTTCACTAAATAATGATGGCAACAGAGAATGCAATGGCAAGAGTTCAGCCATATCTTAAGGGGTAATTTCAGGCCCTCCGCTTGGGAACAGCAATTTCCTCCAGCTCTGTCTCTGAGCGATATTACTGTGGAATCATTAGACTAATTCATCATCCTTGACTTCTTCGTGTTTTCTGCTGCACTAGTGGGAAAGATGGTTGTTCTAATTGCAAGCCATAGAATTCAGACGTGAGCTCCGAGTCATGCCCGTTGCTCCTCCACCACTCTGCTCAGAACACTTGCCGAATTAGTGGTGATCAGTTGTTACTGGATAACACAAGGCCTTTGACGTCTGCAAGATTGGCAAATTATCAGAGTGTTTGTGTTGTGCAGTATGTTGAAGTATTTCCCTCTGTACCACTATTTCATTATAAGGTATTGAGCACATACTGTAGCCTGTGCAGCACATTATAATAAGTGCTTTGAACTATGTAGTAACAGTTGGCGAGAAATATTGATCAAATTTGGCTTGAACATCGTGCTTGGCAAGATTTTTTATTTTTTTAGCTGTATCATGTTTTGTCTGATCCCTCCCACATAGACTTGTATTGTTTTCATTAAATGTGTCTGATATGTATTCTATCTCTGTAACGCTTTGCTAGGAGCAGTGAAGGCGATATGTTAACAAGTCTGCTCTCTAAGCAGCATCCATATGGATGCCTCTGCCCTGCTCCAGTCACTGTAGTGGTAACTCACAGACCGATGAAACGCATGCATGGCACTTGCCTCCATTAATTTTTGTTTATTATGTATTTATGCTCTAAGCCCGAGATTTGCTGTGATCAAATGCATCTGTTTCTGCATGGATCAGTGGATAACTTTTGGCATAGCACCACCTCCATCACGTCCTGTTTCCCATCATGTCCTGGTTTCCATCTATACCTCTCCTCTGTTCCTACTGTGCTAACTCTCTCTTCTTTTGCCCTCACTTTCCTCTCTCTCATCTTTCCTCCCTTTTCCCTCCTACAGAGCGTTTTTTCTTTTTCGCCTCTAGTGCATTGGAACATGCACACTGTATGAATCACCAGTCTTTCTCTGAAATTCAGTTCACTTAATGGTCAAAGGGCATTTTCAGCTTTATTAGCCAAATCCAGGGACTTAAGTGAGCAGGTCTTATAAGGGACATTGCACAGTTTTCTCTCTAACTCTTTTAATTACGTATTATACTCGAGTGAAGAGGCTTTATTTGTATCTAGGAAGTCCTCCTTTGATCTAACCCCCCCTGTAGTGTATGTGTTATACAAACAGAAAAAATAAATTACTAAAATCTCATTGTAATCTTTATAATATCATTTCCTGGAATATTTTACAAACACAATATATCTTTATGTAAGACAACTAACTTTAAAAACAATAAGACCCACACAACAAATAGTTGTCTTTACAGGAAAATCTTTTTTTATTTAACTAATATTTTTTATAGTTTTCTATTCTTGACTCTTTCACATTTGGATTTTATAAACTAATGTTCCAGCACCAAAAAATATACATTGCAATGTTCTCAGAATTCATCACAAATACTTTAACTCAAAATACTCCAGCTACTGCCTGAGGAAAAAAACAAAACCGTCCTGAGCGGTGTCTGTCTGCTGAATGCATTTGAGATTTAGTCTAGCATGAAAATCCCATCAGCTCCCTGACTTCGGTGTAAGAAAGACGTTTTTTACTCATTATGTCCTAATGCCATCTCTTTAATACTCTCACTGCATTCTAGTAAAAGAGAGGCATGCCCTCTCAGCACTTCCTCCATGACATGTTAGCCCACAGTGGACAACTGCAGGTGCTTTTAGTGAGGCGCCCTAATGAGGAAGTTGTCGACATGCATTCCAGGTTGAAAAACCAATGAGCTCTAAAACGACTAGGAGCTCCACAGCAATGGACACATGCAGCTACACATCATTCTCACCAGTCAAAGACCAGGCCACAGAATCTGTTGGCTCTTACTATGTTATATCCTGTGTGTTCTGATTATGCAGAACATTTACAATAATATATTTACTTTCTTCCTCCAATGGCAGGACAAAGAAAGCCCAAACAATGTGAGAACATCTTTATGCTGCTATTTATTATGAATGGGAATTTTAATTCTCATAATGAACAAAGGGTGCTAATTCAGAATATTGTGCATTGTTAGTGTAAGTTGGAATAGTGCCTAAGCCACATACAATAAAGATGCATCATCTTGGATGTGCTCTAAAAAGCAAAGATAAAGTTTGTGCCTGCTTACGGAAGCAGCAACTTAACCAGCCTCTTTTAGTACAGTCAGCGATTGCAGGGTGCTTGAGCTCCACATTGCATTTTTAATCTCTTTGTTAGGTGAGGATGGAGTGCAGATCACTTCTGCCCCGCTCATTATTTCAAACAGTTGCTTTAAGGTCTTTTTTGGGGGGGTTTAGATAATGTGCTTTCTGTAAAGAATACTCTAGTAATAGCATGACATTGTTAGTAAGGAATTAACAAAGGGTTTGCCACAACTCTTTTGTCAACAGTGGAACTTTTTTTTAACTGCGCTCCAATTATGTGAAGCTTTTAAAGGCAGTTATGTTTGAACCAAAAGGACTTTTGAGGTTTATACTGCACAACCACTGTCCTCAGCGTCTCTCTGGAACCTCCAGCCCATAGCGAGCATCTGTTTTATTCTGCTGACATCATTAATTGGCCGAGGGTAGTGAGTAGAATGGCTGAAAAATTGAACCCTGGTAGAAGACATTTGTTTTGAATGGATGATGACTGCCTGGCCTGCTGTTTAAACAGCCTTGCAGGGTTTGGCCAGGTGGAAAAAGAAAGCTCCTATCTGTCTTCATCGTAATATCAAGGTCACGGATGGATAGCTGAGCTAATCTGCTTCTTCTCATATCTCTTATGGAGTGAAAGAGCTGGCAGGCCTGTCGTGTATTAAGCCCTCTCCAACCAAAAGATGGAATACAATGTCTGTTCCACACAGGGAAATATAATAAACTACGCTGAAACAAAATTCAAGAATGCGGATGTCCCAGTATTCCTAAGTGATGTACTGTACGCATCCCCACCCAGACAGCTGCTAAATCTAATAGGAGATAATCTATGCATATTCAAATTCTGTGCCAAACTATATAATCTTCGGCATCTGCTTCATTATGCATGGAAGACACCATTTTGAGCACATATTTCTATCCAAACACCATATCGTTGTAAGTGTTAAATATTGTACCAGCTATATACGGGTGCACCATCAAAGTGGAAAGCTTGCATGTGTGTGAGTTTGATAATGATAGACTCATGTTGACAGATGAGATGGGGTAAAGGCTCTGAAGTACTGTATCTGAAAGAGAGTTGGCTCCTCGTCTCCCACAAATAGATTTGCCCCGCACGAGGTTTTATCCCCATTGTTCATTAGACTTCTGAAGGAATAATTAACAAGGCTTTAAAACACAGCGTTTATGGATCACCTGCTGTCCCCCCAATATCATTTTTGTGATTGCGCAGCAGAATACGGCGAGAGGCATTGATGCTAACGTCTGGCACCCAAATGCCTTGCAGGATCAGTAACTCTCCAATTAAAGCAATATCTCTTGGTCTTGCGCCCGGCACCGGAGCAGTGAGCTCACCACCGGGCTCGTCTATATACAAACACCAAGCTAACAGGACCGTGGCCTTAAGATGAGAATAAACTGCCTAAATGCACTAATGCAACTTACAGATGCATTGTGTTTTATGGAGATGAACTGTGTTGTGTAGCGGTGAGCCAAATGCATTGTTGAATAACGGCAGACAAAGATAGTGTTCATTTAAAAGTAAGGAACGGGAAACAAGAATGTTCCTGGATTTTAAAGGTGCAGATTAGGCTAAGAACATTACCCCTTATCACAGACAGGAGCTGTAAAACGGGAGCTCTACATCTCTTTACTCGAATCACAGCGACTCCTCAAAACGCACAAATATATTTGTCATGTCGTGGGCTGCCAAATCACGAGGTAAATATTATCATCCAACAAGCAAACAAACAGTCTTTTGTGTGGTAGATAAAGGTGAGGCGTGTGGTGAGGTTAATGGGACCGGGCTATTAGCATTGTCACTCAGTCTGCCAGGTCTGACAGTGCAGCTCAGTCTGAGGGCCTCTCCTCCCCTCGTCCACCTGCTTATCACCCAGATAAATTAACTCCGGCAGACAGGAGAGGCAGGTGGAGCGGAGGGGCGGGGGCGCCGCTCCTCACCTATCACAAGACAGGAACACCAGGCACAGATCATTGCTCTGTTGACTCTAGTTAATAGCGTGGGGCCACAGTGTGTGTCAGATTTTTTGGGGGTCCATGAGATTGACACGCAGGACGGGAGAGTAAACACTTATAATTAAACGCAACCGCATGTTTGTCGGAGGTGATGACAATGCCCACAGTCCCTCGCTGAATTCTTTCAACTGTGAAACAACACTTGAGTTCCTCCAAACTTGAGCTGCTTCTAGATGTGCACCAAACTCCAGATATTCTCCTGAAACTATCTGCTGCGTGCAAGAATGCAAACGTCAAGAGTCAGTTGCTGTGGACGACCTGCGTAGTTTTTCCTGCCAGCTTCCTATTAAAAACTCAGCTGAATGTCCAAGTCGATGAAGTTTCAAACACATGACAGACCCAGAACTAAAAAAAAAGAATACAAACGTCTCAGATTGAAAAATGAGAGCCATACAAATAAGAAAAATAAAAATATGTAATATCAGCAGTGGTATTATTTCATTTTCCACCTTAAGGATATTTCTTCATCCTTTAGGTAAGGCCATCTTTTCTTAATGCTAAAGTCTCTGTTAGAAACATGGATTGTTGATTCAATACTTCAGTTGGACCTAAAGAAGAAACCGTGTCAAATGGAAAAGCGTTCACTTGGCTTTATTGGGCCCTTTTTGCCTTGTGGGTGCTCTCTGTTTAATTGAACACTCATTAGAGAGTACACTGTTATACCCCCACAGTTTATAGTGACATTCACCCAAATGTAACATAATTAGGTTTAGGCAAAATGGTGGGCTGAATGGATCCAGATCTGCTCTATAACTGCATACAGTTTGTGCTCTCGCTGGCTGGTCATAAAAGAAATCATTTTGGGTGTGTGACACTGGCTGGCACCCAGAGCATATGACTGGAACAGGAAGATTACAGGCGCGGCTAAAAGGGAACAGTAATTGAATTCCAGAGATCCTGACGCACATTACACCAAACCAAGAGACAAGAGAAAGCTTTTTTGCTCGATGAGGGAAACTGGAGGGTAGAGAGAGGTGAGTCCTCTCGCTACACAGCCCCTCCCCCTGTTAGTGCCACTCAGCAATGCTGGAGCCATTGCTGTGTTAACAGTTTCTGTTCTCACGGGACGGGAGAGCCCTAACTGTCGCCCACCTCCAGTTGGCTGAGACCGGTGAAACCACTCCACTGTGTCTACTTAATACTGGTGGTTTGACGACAGTGTGCTGTCAAGGATGGTCTTTACTGCTGCTGAACATTTAACAGAACCAAACTATCCATGAAAGAGACTTTTATCAAAGTGCTTACAAATCTGAGAAAAAGGGAAACAAATATATCACAATAGCGAGGGTTGCAATTTGTTTTATGCAGCTAGATTGAACTACGATTTAGATATTTAACTTTTATTTATTTAAAAGGGACAGTGTACATTAATTAATGGTGAATATAAATGTTGAAAAGACTACAGACAAACAAAGAAACAGAACAAACAGAAAAACTGACAACAAACTCACCTATATATACAAAAAATTAAATTAAAGAAGAGAAGACATACAGAGATAATAGAATAGTAACTGTTGTGAAATGACAGTGGATGTTTCAGGGGTTCCACAACATTGTGACAGAAGACAAAGTGAAACGGACCCTTTTAAAGCAAAATTAAAATGACTACTGCACTGACTGTTTAAATATCCAGTGAGAAAGTGCAGAATAAGAATGAATTCACGATACACACACATATTTATGAGGAGATATACTATTGTCACATTCCAAAAACACTTCATTTGCAGAAAATAGCCTTCCAAGTGTGTATAAAGCAGGTTTATATCATTTAGTGAAAGTATCCACACACAAATGCTCACAACCCGTTTTCAGAAATGTGTTTATTCAAAGAAGCTGTCAGGAGGTGATGTCATAGCTACCACCCGTCCAACTCTTTTTTTGTTTTACCTTTACAAAGAACAAAAAAACCAAAGGGTCCGGTACATTGAGTTAGCATTTATATAGTTTCACAGCTTTCCCAAGGATAATAATATAAGAGACCAGTGACCAGTTTATTTTTCTGGTCTTTCTTGGTTTTGTCAGCACTGACTGGTGAATTTTACAAAGGTACAGTAATACAGGCTGTGCATCACTTAAGCAATAGTTAGCCAATCAGAAGAGAGGCTCGGAGACGCACACAAAATTCTCTGTTAAAGAGAAGCATGAGACAGGAGGAAAAACTACTGTGAGATGGGTTTGTCACTTAAAAAACACAAATATATCTTCATAGGGATATCGAAACTCAAAATAAAAAAATTTGTGAAAGTGTAAAATGTGGGACCTTTAAGGATTCAAGTCATAGTAGAAAACACCCAGTAAGCTATATTGTTTAAACAGCTCAAAATAAATTGCCGAGCAGTTATACATTAGCCAGCTTATCAGAGAGTTATGCATCACATCAGCATTTGTGCTTCTGTTTTGTTTACACCAACAAACACTGTGAAGATTTAGTTCAAAACAGAATATCAGTATGCATGAAAAAAAAGAGTTCAGTAGACATCAAACACGCTTCAAGTCGCAGTCTTGACAAATGCTCCGAATGTAGATATCACAAAGAGAAATTTTTCAAGTACCTAGCTTCAGCTAAATCTGAATGATGGAGGGAATAGACCATTATGCAGTTCCACGCTCTACGTGTAATACCTGCAGCAGAATGAAAGAAAGGAGAAGTCAGGAGGAGACATTTAAAATAGATATAACAACAGAGCAGAGGAGGAGAGATTGAATCTGTCAGCGAAGCCTCTTGCGGGATCTCACCGGTCTCGTTTAGCCCTCGAGTGATGTTGCTGGAGCCCTTTTAATTGGCCGAGGCCAAAGAATTCAAGTTAAAAACAAACTGCCTTGGCTTTGCCTTTGGTGGACCAAGACAAAAACTTTGATCAATACAGAGACGTGGAAGCAAATAAACAGGCACAGAAGTGATCATTTGGCCGGTAAACGGTGCTATCATACTCACTGACCTAGTAATTTACCAGCGCACAACAGCCCGGCCACCTTGCATCTTGCAGCATAAGTAGAGATGACTATCTGGTGCAGAGGGAAAAAGTTCCTCTGCCCTCTTTCTAAAGTTTTCTAAGAGCGAGGAAGCACATCGTGTGGATTCTGAGGTGGGTGAGTCTGGTGGAGGTTGTGGGGGAGCTTGAACTCTCTGTGGTGCAGGCGGTAACCGTCTTTACATTCAAGAGGGAGACGATCAAAGAGCGTAAGTTTAAAGGGAGGAGGGGCGGTTTTAGAGTCTCCTCTGTTTGGGAGGCATCCAGGTATCTGCAGTGTGTATTGATGTGGAGCTCCATCGCGAGACACACATCCCCATCCTGATTTCCTTTTGTCCTGTTGAAGTTAAATGGGCTGTGCTTCAAAAACACTGTTTTATCAAAGACACCACTTAAATTGTCTCTCCATTTTTTCCCTATGCTGCTCCTCTGTTCTTCTGATAAATATTAGGTGTCTCTCTGGCTGAAGCTTTGTAGAGGAACCTTCAGAGAATGACTGGTTAGAAGAAATCCCAGAGAGGGGTCGAGACAGGAAAGATGCTGGTTTGCACTTTTGTAAAGATACAACGCAGAAACATGAACTAAAGTCTCATGCTATTTCAGCGTGATACTTGTGTTGCATTGTGTGCTTGCCTCACACTGTTTTTTTTGGGTCTGACCCACCAGGTCTAATAAAAGGTTCTTCTGAGCTGCTCAAGAAATTACTTCCACCTGTGTCCTCCTCTAGTCCGCGTAAATATTCAAATTAAGAAGTGGGTTATCGTTCAGAAACAACAGAATGGATGAGCCAGAGAGCTGCCTCCATCTGGGAAAAAAGAAAACATCCTTTTCTAAAAAATAATAGTAAAAATCACAAACGACAAATTGTAAATACAGTGTATTTCATTAAACTTGGACCCTGTTTATTAGTCCAGTTAAACTGCCACTCGGTCCTGGAGTATGATGCTTGACATTGACACTTAACCGCAAATCTTTCTTTTACAAGATCTCTCCCTCTATTTATTGTCTTGTCACTGTAATTATTGCACCTGTCCTGCAAAAATCCAGACTGTATGCCAATGCATGTCCCTGCATGATCCCCTATTAAAAACCTGTAGTTACAGGGATTAGTGTCTGTATTCTATACAGATTGGCACCGTGTCAAAAGAAAAGAAACCAAACTACAGCAGGGGCAAATACGGTCTGGCAGAGATTATAACAGTGGATATAATAAGGCTGGTTTCCACTCTAATTGTGACACCAAGGCGAAGCTTTGCAATTACGGTGCAACGAGCAGCACTCTAAGTCCACACACCAGTGGGGGGATCAGAAATCCTCAACAACTTTAAGCTATAGTATCAGATTATGTCACTATTAATTAGGCGCCGTATGAGAACAACCCTGCACTGTGCCTTCTCCCCACATGTAGCTAAGCAGGCAAGTAAACTTAGATCAATAATTACACAGGGACTGTCCTAGCTCCTCCACAGCTCTGTCACCAAATTTCACACTAATTGGCCACACCAGCTGAGAAACCCAGAAACAGACTTTCATTGAGTCGGCGAATGTCTCTGCATAGTCAGGAGGGACACGTGCGCTACCTTTGAAACTAAAGGCACCCGTGTATTGATGCAGATGCATGTTGAGTGTAAACTGTACTGTCTGTTTTAAATAAGACTCAGCTGTGTAGTAGGCATTCAAGGATAGGGAGCATTGATCTGTTCATGCATACATACAGTGCATAGTCTAGCATAATTATGTGATATAGTCCCGAATAACCAACCTCATGTGTTCTCAGTCAACCTCAGCTGTGTGTGTGTGTGTGTGTGTGTGGGTGTGGGTGTTGGTTGTAATGTCTATGTTTATCAGTATAACCTCATTTGCCTCTTGATGCTTGCTGGTGTTACGCTCCCTATTGACTGAACTGTGCAAGAGGCCCGGGAGTCCTCTGGTTTGATCTGTGTTAACATCTTCTCTTTAATTCTCCTCTGTGAGTTTAATACCAAACACACGGGTCCCTCTTGACAAAAGCCCAATCGAGTGATGTTGAACTATGGAAACAAAAGAGGTGAGAAACAACAACACATGGAGGAACAGAAGGACCGCTGAGAGGGCCTGAACGACTCGTGTCTCTCAACTGTCTTACCTAAGTTTGCTGAACGAGCTCTGGCTCACCCGTGTATCATGTTAGACGATGATGAAGCATGTCACTGTACCGCCATAGCTTTTTCAATGGTGTATCACTGTCTGCAAGATTCTCATCGCTGCCAGGCTCTCTTTGATTCCCTGAGTGACATATAGTGGCCTGTTTAAAGATGGCCCGGGTAGACGCAGACACTCAGGCAGCCAGCCGTCACATGAAAGTTTGCTTTCTGTAGCTGACGGGTCTGATTTTGGTGTGTTTTTTTCAGCAGGTAAACGAAGAGATCAAAAGCAGAGGCCTGCGCTATAGCATCGGCCTCGTCTGTGATGTAAGGCCCTCTGTCCTTAGATCTCGGGCATTTCTTCTGCCACCTTCTCTGTGCCATATCTCTGATGTAATTTTAATGATAAGCTCACTAAGACTGAATTGTTATCTCGCGTGCACTGTCGCCGCGCCACAAACATCTCGCACCCATATCACACACACTCCTCCGCGTGAATCCCAGAGGGACGAGTGACTGCATCTCTCCTGAAGAAGTTTCCGTTTGGACAGATATCCCTTTTGACAGTTGCATGCTTTGCAAACATTGTGTTTCTGTTTGCAGGCCGACTTTTGATTAGTGGCAGCATTGACGACTTTAATGGTGAGAGGGAGAAAAAAAAAAAAAAAGATGTGGAGCTGGTGCTAAGTGTTTTTTTAAGGCTGGGAGAAGTGCTGTAAAAAGCACCATCTTTTCCCCGAGGGGACACACCCACTCAGCGAGGGTGAGAGAGAGAGAAAGGGAGAGAGTGCTTGTGTGACGGTCAGAGGAGCAGACATCTCTGGTGCTGAAATTGAATCTGGTCCCAAGTTTGTAGTGGAAAAGCCAAAGTGACAGAATAGTAGATAATAGGTTCGCTGTAACGTCTCGCCTGAGTGTATGTCCACACTTGAGCATTTCTGGAACAGTCCAGTCCTGACGTCCTTATGACAGGCCTCTTCCCATTTCTTTTGCCGTTACACAGCTGTGCAGACGGCCAGTTTTATTGCAACACTTTTAGCATACTCCGTGGACTGCTCTGTTGCCTATTACTTTGAGCGCTGAGCTATCAAAAAAATGTCTGATTTGTTATTGATAAAGTAATGTTAAAACAGTCGTAAAATAAAACAAAGACCATTTGTGTGTTTGCCCAGGACGATGCAGTTCCGGCCTCTTTGTATTCTCCAGCTGCGTTGTTTTATTGTTATAAAGCCCATGTCATTCTCTATGAACTGTAAAAAGGAAGAAACTTTTATATTTTAATTCCGTGCTGTCGGCTATGATGTTTTACTTTGCAGCTTTGGCACAAAACAAAGTGAAGAGGAAAAGTTTTACATTTTTATTTTCTCTTTGGGCCACATTCCTGGTGTCGTCACTGCTTCATTCATCACCTCGGCGTCTCCCTCTCTGTGTCTCAATCACTCCGCCCTCCTCTTTTGACCTTGAAGGTTTCCCCCTGTGTTTGTTCAGATACACGAGATTCTCTGTTTTCTTTTTCTTTCCCCTTCCTTCTGTTTTCATTAGCGGTCTCAGCGAGGCTGCCTAGGGACAGCCTGGTGCTGTGCTCACGTTACAGGCCTATTGACTTCGGAAGAGAGAGAAAATACTGTGGACATGATTCCCCATGCATGAACCTCATGATACCAATTTTATCTGTACCTCCTTTTCAATGGAGCTGATAAACCGCACGCCACTTTTATCACCCTCACTTCAGGCATGTCAGTAATCAGATACACAGGCAGGGCTAATTAATATTTGGAGATACTGCCTTGTAGTCACACACTGGCACTGTAAAAAAAGAAATGACACAGAGTTGAGACAAAGTGCACGTATTTCACACTGAACAGAAGATGTTTGTATATTCGGTGCCATTGTTTTTTTTTGCAGTATATACTTAATTTTTCCAAAAAAAAAGTCTTTTCATTCTATCTGGAATTATGACAACGTAATTATTTCTGTGGTGATACATCTTCTTTAGTGTTGAATAATTGCCACAATTCAAAGGTGATAAAATAATGTAAAATGTTGTTTGTGCTAATTAATTTTTGTTTCATTCATTATGCATCTTTATTCCCATCCTAATGACGAAGCTTGTGAACGGAAACGGAGGTGGGTGCGCAGCTCTCACTAACTTCTGTGGACTAATCAGGCACCATATTGTCCATTAACCTTCAATCACCTTTGTATATAAATTGTGAGCACTTTCAATCAGGATTTTGAATCCAGCACTTTTTGCATATTCTTATGAGCTCCGACAACAATCCTGAAGGTATTGGCAGGAATTGATTGCCCTCAGAGGTGGATGGGTGTTTTATTACACTTGTATCCCAGTAATTTACCAGGACTGCCTTGGAATTCACTGTCTGTTGTGCCCTCTCTCTCCTTTTCCCTTTATTCCTCTTCTCTAACAGGGAAAAGTTTGGGTCGGGGGTGTCTCTGGTTGTATCTGCAGCTGCAGAAGCTTTGAACTCTGTGGCGTTATTGTAATCAAATATGCAATCCATTTTTTGAAGAACGGTTGAGTGCAGCGGCACACAGTGCTCCGTGTACACGGTTTCTGACCTCATGTTTCTGGAAGGAGTTGGGGATAATTCTTTTGCGGCGCGCTTAGCGGCCCACGTATTGGTGATGATGCACCTGATAGGTTGGCAGCCAAGCAGCAATCAGCTAAATGACAGACAGACAGGCTCAGAGCACAGCTGCACATTGCGGGCTAAGCCAATTGTGTGACAATCAGAGGCTTCTATTTTAGGTTTCCCTCCCCCTACAGAGAACAGATTTCAGTGAATCAGTTGGCCCTCAGGCATCATAATTATGCAAAAGGCTCAGCAGAGAAAAGTTGTTTGTTCCACGATTGTTTTGAGTTTCTTTCTTATCACTTGATCATCCGAGGGAAGTGGTTGTGGTAATATATATAGAGGTGTGCGCTTCTGTTGACTAGAAACATTTGGCTGAAAGCAATCTGAAAGTTAAATTAGAAATACATCTATATGTACTGAATCTGTAGGCATGCAAATGACTCAGGTTTTGCAATTCAAATCACAATTTTTTTTTACTAAGTTAAGCTTCCTTTTTGAAAATGTGGACCTAGAACTTTGAAACACCCCATAACTTGTGATCTCTGGACTTATCCTCTGCCCATGTTAGTTTAATAAATATGACGGCAACATGTTCGGACAAAAAACATTTCATAAGGCGTAACGGACAACAAGTGGAGCACAATCACTCACCTGTAGCTCAAGCTCAAGCGTCAGTTTGAAGGGCAGCTTGGTTTAAGGTCTGCCCACTTAAAAGAGACCCGGGAGAGGAAAGGGCACAAGCTGTCTATCCTTTGACTAGCTCTCCCCTGCAGTGAGCAGAGCTGAAACAATTATAGGCCACAGTGAGGTCTTTCATATAGCGATGTCTGAAAATGTTAGACACACATAAACACACAGGCTCACACCACGAAGCCAAAGTTATTAAAACTAATTAACTGGAATTAACATTTAAAAAACTTCTGCTGTGCCCTTAGGTTGACTGCTGTAAGTAACACAAATCCATCCAGACCTCTAGGACGTGTGTGTTAAGCCTCTGGTCAGTCTATCAATGCAAAGTGAGAAAAGCTGTTTCACTCCCTAGGCTGCACTCCCCCTCCAGCTGCACGGAGCACTACAAGCCCTCTTTGCACCCATGAAGGTGGAAGACTTACGTGTTAATCCTGAAGCCCCCACCTAAGCCTCTGTAATAAAGCACGCTCTCAATCAGGACCTGTCCCCTCCCTCCAGGCGAGGCAGCTTAGGCCTCTGCAGTCACTAGCTGGTGAGCCGCAGGAAAGCTAATGAGGACCTCGTCTAGACGTCCAGCACCTGCATTCATAGCTGTTCTGGTGCGAGCTCTCTGGGGCGTAGGCAGACTGCAGGTGGAGATGATGGAGGTCTGCGAAAGGCCAACAGTGAGGCCCACCAGGGGGATCATCTGGTGACCAGCAGTTTGCTAGCCTGAATACATAGTAGTCAAACACGCCACTGCCAAGGCCCCAGCGGAGGACTTGAACCCTCAGCTAACCCGAAGCTGAGCGATCACTCAAAGCAGAGGCTTGTGGACTTCAGTGTTAATTAATTAATGGTGTCTAATTCCATGCAATGGTTCAGTTGTTCAGCTTACACTCTTTGTACAAAGCAAATGTGGACAGCTCCCCGCTGTGGATAGGCTTTTTGTAAATGTTTAAGAGCCCAATGCAGATGTTCTGTTCTGTTAAGAGTTTGTACATCTGTTTCGGCTGCGGAGAATTCAAGGTTGTGTCTACAGTTAGAGTGGGTTAATGTGGTAACTTGGCTTTTTCTTTCCCTTGCATCTGGATGAGGGAATATTTAGCAGGAGATTTATTCTTTCTTCTGCATTTAATGTATTAATGATAGCTCCTACACGGCATCTGGGAAATTGTTATCACAATTTATTACTTCTATAGTTGTTTAATGTAAAAAGCAAAAATCTTCGGTTTCTCAGCTTTTTTAACTTTTTAAGGGCTCTACAGCAGTTCCATTAAAAATAAGCGAAGTATCCTAAATAGTTCAGATGGAATGCAGACCCAGCGTTTAATTACAGCTAACCAAATTTCTGCTTTGGATAACAGGACCTCATTTATATTGGCTATAATTGTCCAAGCTCCAATTATATTCTCAACACAGGACCAAATCCATTCTGATTGAGGGACCAACTAGAGGAGCAGTGCACTGGTGTCCTGGATGTTTTCAGAATCCTGTTCAGGAGAGTAGAGCACTTGTGTAAGTGTTTGTTATTCAGGTTTAATTATGTCCACAGGGCCTGGGAGTGTAGGCCAATCTACACAGCGCCTCTTTAGCCCGAGCCACAGCGGACTGGCTTGATGTCTTCCTCTTCTTTCCTCTGCACTGAATGAGCAATTAAAGGTCATATCAATTAGAGCATGTTGTGGTCTCCAGACTCATTTTGAAACAGCTTGCTCCTGTAGCGCTGTCAAAAAGGAATACGTCTACAAATGTAAAGCCTGGTCTTCTTCGCTTAAATGTTATTTTTTAAATATAATTTTAATAAGTCCCTGCTTCCACAGTTAAAGTCACAGCAGTAATGAGTTCCTTGGCTTCGGCCTCACTCATCACTAAGTATATGTACTGTACAGTAAACAGTATGTGTATATCAATTAAAGTGGAAATAGACAAATCGACAAGTTTTTTACTTTTTAAATTAGAGCACAAACAAGGTGCCTCTGTCGCTGTGCAACCAAAACATATAGAGGATAGATTTTGTCAGCTGAGTAGGACGTCCTTCGCATGAGGCCCAGGACAGATTTGTGTTCACACTGCTAAAATAATGTGGACACGTGGCCTAGATCAGCATCTGGTCTTGCGTGATTAGATCTATATCCTGAGTGCGATCACACCTGTACTTAGAGCTGTCCACTTGTGATCGGATCAGAAACGACACATGTTAATACCAGGGTCCAAAGTTGTTTTGTCAGTATCACCATCAACACCACTTTAAAACTGTCACTTTAATGAAACCAAGTGTGAAGCAATGTATGATGGAGATAATTGATTAGTAGCATAACATTTAAATGTATAACTACAATTATGAGCTCTTTGTTGGCTGGTAGTTTGTCCTGGTGCACAGGAATGCATGTTAGATTCAGGTCTACTAAACAGTAACCGTGAGATGAAGTGTGCACTGTGCTTTGTAGCCATTCAGCGGTCAGATATATCACAGCCTTGGTACCAGAAGCAGAACTGAAATCTATTTAGTCTAAATATGGAAGGGCTATATTTTCATCTCCCTCAGATTGGCTTGCAAGCAATCATTCACACGATGCCAAATGAGATACAAAGAATTGTTTTCATTGATGATCCATGAATCCTAATGAAGAAGCATGCACAAAGAGACATATTGCTAAAGGTGATTCGTGCCGTTCCCGTAGTGAGGACCCCCCCCCCCTTTTGTGTACTCCGAGATTATATGTTTGTTTGCGAGTGGAACTACAGCCTCAGTCTGGCTATGTGTGTGTGTGTGTGTATGTGTGGAGGGCTTGGGGGTGGGGAGTGCTCCTGAAGTATGATTAGATGAATTTTAATTCATTCATTTATTCATGAAATTCAATGGTTCTCCTGTCTTCTAAGAGACAGCACACCAAATGCCCTTGCTAGTTTCATCATCACTCTTTGTATTATTTGTAAAGAAGAAATAAATTGTTTCCGTTTCATACAAATAAGAGAAGGAGGAACCAAAGAAAGCAATATTACAGCGGAGTGCAAACATGATCATGGTGAGACAAGTGGTTTTGCATCAGTAGCCCACATTAATGGTGTGACACAGTTTTTAGTTTGTTTTTGTTGATAGCAGGCTGTTTGTGTTGATGACAGGTGGTGTTCCGTCTGCAGGCCCATTTCACACAGAATGTAAAAATCTTGACGTCTGTAATGTGAATGTAGCTGTAGATTGCAAGAAACTATAGAGGTGAGGACAGCAGTAGGAGCACGATATGAATAAATCAAAAGGGGCCATAACATATATATATATATATATATATATATATATATATATATATATATATATATATATATATATGTATAGGAGCGGTTTCTTGAACATCCATGAAGAAAGTCAGTTGGGACAGCTCGCTCATCGGTGGCTGTCCGGGTGATTATTATAATAAGACTGGACGTGAATGAGTGGTATTAGCCAGAGATCACAACCTTCCACCAGCGATCACCCGAAGGCCGTTAGACTCAGATCTTCCCGTCTCTGTGAGGACACATACTGACACGTCTTTTATCATTGCTGCACATTGAACAGAACCATAAATAATCTTTCATTACAGTAAATGAAAGTTATGGGAATGTGGGCAAAGTAATTTTTATTTCATTATATTAAACTTCATTTAATTTTTGCTGTGAATTTCCACTTCCGAGCCTGAGAAAAGTGCTTTGCCGCTCCTCTGATTTATAGTCCGTATGTGACTACGAGTGCAGCCGTGGGAAGTGCATGCAAAGTATATCAATATGTTGTCGGCAGTCTCGTACATTAAATTGGGTGGCTTGATGCAGCCTGCCGCTGTGTGTTCTTGACAGTGTCCTTGGGCAGGTAAGAACCAAGGTCAGTGCAGAAATTACTTTATTATAAGGATTTTTTACATAAACAGCATGTAGCCATCCAATCAGTAAATGTAGAGTTATAGCCCGAGAGGAAGTTCAGACACCCGTCACCTATTATTCTCTCCAGGTCCAATTTCGCCAAAGGTGACATGTTGAAACAGTGTGTTTACAAGTGAAGTGCCTCTCAGTCATCCCCTCACGCAGCAGCTTAAAACAAAACATAACAGATGTGCTTCAAAGAATGAAACTTCATACGCGTCCTTTAGTCAAAATGTTTCCTTTCTTTTATCCCTTTGGAAACAGTCATTTTAAGTGTGTTTTTTATGATCATATGCATGCATGGCACAAATTGCCTCATCAAAGATACATAAAGATAACAAACTAATGGCTTTTCTTCTTTTTTTCCATGTCTGTGGATCCTCCTGGGCTATCACTGTCATCAACAGGTAAACACCTTTTACTACTCCTCTCTACTATTACTCTGAAGTATCGATATTCTCAAATGATAAAATACACAGGGCGGCTGGAGTGGTCAGATTATTTTCCTGTCAGTCTCCCCTTTGCCTCCCTTGACCAATCATATTTGATGTTTGCCACTGAGTGCCTGAGTACGCGTGGGGGTCCCCTGCTGTCTAAACAAGCCCCCACCCCCCTCCCGGCTGTGCAGCCCTTTTCCTGAGCGCTGTAGTGGAGAGAGAAAAGGGCAAGAGAGCAGCGCTCAGGCGAAACAATAGCACCATGAGGAGATGTCAGGCCCTGGGAGCTGTGAGGTGGATGATAATATGAACACACTGGTGTTGTTGTTTCTCACTCTGCTTAATGCTAACACATGGCCCCCCCTGTGGCTGGGTGTCGACCCACTGTGTAGCTAGGACCCTGGTGGTGGTGGCTGGGAAGAGGTGGGTGGGATGTAATGAGCCCAGTCTGGGCTGCTGGGTGATCTATGGGTGTGTGTGTGTGTGTGTGTGTTTTAGCGTGCCACCATGGATGCGGCATGGCCTCCCTCTATGTTCCCCGTTGGTAGATATCAAAGGCCTGTCGTCGTGTGACTCCACCCGTCTGGAGCTGCCTGCTGCTCGCCTCCAACACTGTCCATTAAAATTAGGGCATGATTTTACTGCCACAGTCTCACTCTGAAATATTGCCACTTACGTTTTGGCTATAGTTGAACAATCCTATTATTAAACACCTTTAATGTCATATTCAAGGAAACGCTATAACATGTATCACTCGAACATTGAAGCAGGACGTGGTGTAAAAGCAAACTGATCTTAAATAAATGACCCATAAGTTTATTTGAACTATAAAATCTTGGCACCAGAAATATAATTTTTTTAATTCATATATTCTGCAAGTCTGCTCATCTCTATCACATCACAGTATCATGGGTGAGTAAGTCCACATTAGGGTTTTCGTAATCTTATTTAAAATTTTACTGAGACGAGTAACAGTGGTGATATAATGTCGAGGTGGGTCTTCATCCTGTCTTACCGGCGAACAGTCAGGGTGCATTTTTTTTTCTTACTGTTTCATTCTTTTTTAAGTGAGCCTGGAGGACAGCCTGCTGGCAGGGGGATGCAGAGAGGTTTTCTCCAGCAGTACATGAGTGAGGGAGACAGATGGAGCATGCCAGACAGTGATTTGTGGATTTATCCAGATTTATGATGGGAGGAGGTGAGGCTGGATGTGAACGGGGAGAATGGGAGGCAGTGGGAGGCAAGAGGGCCAGCTTTCAGTTCAGGATTCTGTGAGGCGGAAGCCTCTGGATGGGGCTGGAGGGGGGTCCCAGCACGGTGGTGGTGTTGTTGTTTGAATTGAGTGTTTTCTTTTAGCACTATGTGTATTACTGTTTTGTCATCTACTGAGGAGAGCGTCCTTGCCTTCACATTGAACCCCATTACATCTTCCACGACTCAGAGCTGTCTTTCAGAATTGCTTGATTGACGTCTGCCGAAGCTTCTCCTAACACAAAGGCATCTTGTTTTATTCTGCGCTAATTTGGTTTGCCTGGTCTCTCCCCTGATATTAACAATACAACATTGTCACATCATTTAAAGAGCTGAAAATCATGAATAACATCAAAACAATTGCCAGAATGTGATAAACATTACTGTTTATCAAGATAACAATACAATAAAAGAGGGGGTGTAATCACAGAGAAGAGAAGTGCTGTACGAATTGATCAAGAGATAAAAGATGAGGATAACTTATCATAGCAGATGTTTGCTTTCACAGGAAATATCCCTTTGATAATCTACTTTTTATGCCACGTAACGTTGATGTTTACAAAGCTTCAAGGTTGTTAACTCCTCCTCAGGGGAGAGGAAAACATAACAGCCATTCTGGGATACAGGATGAAAGAAAATAGAGATGTTCATCGTCTTTCACAACGTTGAAAAGGTTGAACACGTTCTTTGCAAAGGCACTCTAGTATGCCACGCTGTCACAACATTTCACAGGTTAATATAGTAGTCTATTTGGGTGGGGGGAGACTGACATCCAACTTAAAAGACTATCAACGGAGACAAAAAGAAGTGAAAGGATGTTCCTCGCCACTAAAACTTTACCCAATTTCTCAGGGTAGGTTTGAAGTGAAAAAGGCAACTTGGAAGATACACAACAGTGGCGCGTACGCACAGGATTTTTATCCGTTTTCACAAACAATTTCTGTTCTCGTGAGTGGACCAGTGGGTTTCTGACAAATGATACCTTTCGCCCTTCATCTGTTGGTTGAGAATACACGGGTTCTGGTGGATCTGTAAGAATAAATCAATTTTCAAACGGCTAAAAACATTGGGCAAGGCTCTCTTTCTAAGCCTGCCTTTATTCCCCTTGCTAGTCCCTCGCTATCTGGGGTAACCATTCTTAGTCTGGTATCCCTGCTCATAGCCAATGACAGGGAAGCTTCTGTTTGAGTAAACCAAGATATAATAGAGCGTCTCCCTGCAGAGGAGTCACGTACCAGTGGTTTTCATTCATTTCATTTGTAAACGTCAGGGGGGGAACGGCCCTCTCCAAAGGCCTTGAATGAAAAAATGATTGCGAGAGAGCAAACAGTAAAAAGGTTGCATTCAAAAATCATTTGAGGAAGGTGTGATGATAGAAAAGAGATCTAGTCAAGTACAGAGGAAGAGAAAGAAACAGAGGAAAGATTTAGAGAGATGAATACGAATATTTTGTTACATGTTTTTTTGGGGGGGGGGGGATTTTTACTGCACTGTAGGGTTCGAAGCAGTTTCAATTTTTTCTCCAGCGACACACACAGTGGCTGTTCAGGGGCTGATCTCAGCTCAGCAGGAGACCAGAACAGCCCATAGGGTGTGTTGAGGGGCAGTTTTATCAACTCATTTTATAGGCCAGGCCTGACAAGCAAAGCCCATGGCAGCCGCACTAAAGTGTGCGGTAGCTGGTTGAAGGTCAGACTCAAGGACACGATTTGGGAACTAAGTTCATGTGACAGTGACTGTCCCCTGTAAGCAGTTTGAGTTGTCATGGATCATAGGAGACGGCACTCTGCATTTTCTGCTGAAAGAATGGCCCCGTTGACGGCACGGATCTTGGGATAGGTTGCGGTACAGACCGGAGGGATCTGGAAGTACCTGGAGTACCAGGGATGCTTTAGTTTCTCGACATCTTGATTAATACACTCACTCTCATCCTACAGTTTCTGTTTGGGCCAAACCATCGGGGACGGCATTCGCGATGCACCGATGAAAGAGGGGGAGAAAACAAATCACCTCATTCTTTATTATTACGTTATGTGGATGCCCAAGAGAATAGCAGCTAAATAAATTAACCAGCAAATAAATAAATGACACTCATCAGTGCCTGACGAGGGGAGAAAAAAGATGTAGGTGCAAATGTGAAGCACAGATCGTTACTCATTTAGTTTACATCAAAATATTTGTGCAGTGTAGTTCCCCCTCTCTTCTTCTTTTTTTTTTTTTTTCTCTCACTCCGGCAATGCAATTATGACAATCGCAGTCTGGAGGATTGGCAAACAAGGGACCATCGAAAAACTGTGAATGGAAAAACAAAGAAGCTTGATGAGAGAAAAGGAATCTTAATTACAAATCTGCATGAAGATAGGTGGATTGAAAGAGCCTGAGGAAGGAATATCAAAAAAGAAGGTGATAAAACGAGGCCTGTTTGAAACTTCTCCTGCCATCCGCTCTTGTTACGTGAGCAAAAAGTTTTTATAGGACCTACTTGTATCGTTACAGTTCCGCCGCTGTGAGAACACACCTTGTGTTCTGGGGCGACACACTGCTTGATGAGCAGCGCTGCTGGTGAGAGGATCTGTGTTGTCAAAGCCCCCTCTGTCACAGCACCTCCCTGTGGCCTCTGCCGGCACCAGCAGCCTGTGCACAGTGGAGATGGCTCGCTGGGTGAAGATTATTCTATCACATCCATACTTCACACAGTACTTTACACCGCTACTCTTAATTTCCTTCCTTCATTGACGAGAAGGCTCCAAAAGAATTTCGTCCCCCCTCCCTCTTTCTCTCTCTCTCTCTCTCTCTCCCTCTCCCTCTCTCTCTCTCTCTCTCTCCCTCTTTCTATTCCACTTCGTTCCCTTTGTTCTCCCACTCCTCTGCCCTCACAGGCAGATTGGCTTTCTTCATCTCGCCTCCTTCACAACACCGGCCATTTTCAATTCTCCCCATTCTCCTTCAAAAGAGCCCCCCCTCTGTCTTTTTCCTTCTGCCCCCCCCCCCACCCTGCACACACTCGCACCGCCCCCCCCCCCACGCCTGTCTCTCTGGGGAGTTTTGGAAGGGAGAAGGGGGCAGTCATAAAAGATAAAGATGAAAGCGAACAGAGAGAAACAAACAGGAAAACAAATAAGACCCCTAAGTGAAGTAGCTTTTTCCATCTCAGTTGCAGCAGAGAAGACACTGACAGGGAAAGTCTGCTGACACGGGTGGGAATCAAAGCTAGTTACGAGAGGGTGGGGGTGTGCATGAGTGTGCATGCTTAGCAGACCCATTAGAGGACTAACCACCTAGATGCAGAGTGAAGAACATGTACCTGAGTAAAAACTGTGTTAAAACCATATTCTCTCACCATAAGTTCAGTTTCAAAATACAATTATGTCTCGGGTGAGCGCTTGGATGTGAGCTTCTGTGATGTATTTTCTTATGTTTTATTGTGTGTCTCTGTCTTCCTCCTCGCCCATTAGTGCGTGATGGTGTCTAGTAGTGTGTGCATGTTTCTTCAGTCAGAGGGACTCTGTAGGGTCTAATGAGGCTAGGCTCCCAGCCATCTCAGCAGCCCAGCCTTTACTTACCGGAGAGGGCCGGATGAACGCAGGGCCAGGGCAAGGAGGTAATTAGACAGGGAGTCGTGGTCAATGACGGGCCGCCCGGCACCGTAGGCCTCCAGCCTCCAGCTGCTTTGTGCGCTCTGAGGCCCGCACAAAAGGGTTGATGAGGAGGCAGGCTGACCTTCAGGCCTGGCACTTGCCTCCAAGGGTGTGTACAAAAAAAAAAAAACGTGCTGAGGCGTTGGAGCTTCAGCTCCTCCTGTATACTTCTCACAAACACCTCTGCAGCCTTATCTAATGGTCATGGTTCTCCTACACTTTCAAAATCTCCCAACCCCAAAGCTGCTCCGGGAGAATTTGTGGACTGAGGAGTGAATACAAATCAGGAATCACCATTTGGCCTCAGCCGCAGGTGAAGTTTTCCTGAACTGTTCTCGTTCTACTTTTTGTCCAATCTATTCACTGCTGCTCTCCACAACAGCCTAAGTTAGCAAATGACTGTGTGTAAAGTCCAATACTATGCAGACAGAGAGTAATCACCTCATGGAGAGGAGAAAGATTTATTGCTCTGCTGTTTGTATTGTTGTTGCCTAAAAGTAAATTCTCATGCACAATCATAGAATGAATCATTTGATCTTTAGCGTCAAATGAGTAGTTTTTGGCTGTGGATTTGACGACTCAAAATTTATTCTCTCAGGTCATAAAGCTGGCCATGGGCGGACAAGCGTCTCTCTTAGATGGGCCATATAAAGGCACGAGACCCAATAAAAGGAATGTCACAGGAATCGTACTGAATGTCATTAATAATAAATCACAATTGTCGGAAACTGACCTGGCAGCAAGGATGGTCGTGGTAGAAAACCTCGGCGTGGAGGGAGAGCACCTCTATTTATGTCAATCACAGCCTCGAATCTGGCCTTTTATTGCTGCGAGAAGCAATTAACCTTTCAGAAAACAGTGTCACTCAAGCACAGACAAAAGAGCATTTTGGAGATGTTCAACAAGTCCTGAGACAAATGACTTTGATAAGGTTGGTGTTAATGGTCAACCTGTAAAAATGGGTGCAAAGTTCAGGTCCTTTTACGTCGTTCTTCAAATATCCTTCCTTCATAATTGACACAGATCACAGTGGCTGCCCCCTGTCTTGATATTCTCCATTTAAATATGATTAGATATCTTATTAGGTTGAATATGTACATTTATATTATGAAGTAACAGGGGGATGTAGATGATAGTTAATAATTGTGGCAGGATGAGGTCTGTTCAGTGAAGCGTGAATTCAGTGTTATCCTGTGGGGCAGTAACGGAAACAGTCAACAGTCTCTTAGTCGGATGGTGAGAGCAGCGTTTGTTGTGTGAATGAACACAAACACAACCCAGAGCAGAATCACATACAAACAGTACACACACTCAGTATACGTGGTGTAGTTTGCTCACAAAACTCTACGTCTTTGTCACTAAACAGCTGGACCCAGATGAAGCTGGGCTTTTACAGCAGCTCATGTAAATAGATTTAAAACTAGACTGGGTAGAGCAGCAGGAGGAACAGCTCAGAGGAAACAGGCAGTCGACGTGTTTCCATCCAAGTGAATGTAATTCGTGTTTGCCGGCGAGGTCAGTGTGGAGGAATGTTTTTGGTTCTATGTGTCTTAATTGGAAAGCTTCCGGACCCCGGGGTTAGCACACCTGCTCCTCTATCTGCGGCTGCAGTGGGAGTCTCCTTTCCAAAAATCCAAAATGAGCCTAGAGGGTATGGAAAGTGTGTGTGTGTGTGTGTGTGTGTGTGTGTGTGTGTGTGTGTGTGTGTGTGTGTGTGTGTGTGTGTGTGTGTGTGTGTGAGTGAGTGAGTGAGTGAGAGAGAGAGACATAGAGAGAGAGAAGAAGGGGAGAAATTGAAGTCTGGTGTGTATCACACATTCTAAACAACGCAGTACAAGCAATTTTGGTTTGATGGTTGTGTTTGGCTGCAGATCAAAAGATAGGAAAAGGTCCCCCACGCTGTCTGAGGCTCACAACAAGAACGTTTTATGAGCAAAATGAAAACATTTTCCTTCAGGACTATAAACCAAAGCCTTAACTCCTCCTAAAATACCAGCGGTCACTCAATTATTAAGCAGCAATGGATCAAACTCATTAAAATTACTGAAATTTAGGTTAATATAAATTACCCAAAGAAGAAATTAAACCTTTAGTAAGTGATAATTAAACGAATCAGTCTTGAATTCTAAACAGAAATGTTCAAAAATATGACACATTTTCCAGATTATCTTGTTACTCAAAATAGGTTCTACCCCTTTATGGGTTGTAATAAAAATATATGTGCAAACTATTAAGAAAAACATGAAAAGCTTTGTTGGATAATCACATAATAACTGTAGATATTTGTAGCATATGAACAAAAGTATGGTGATTAAGAGGCATTCAGTTGTTGGTTGTTGAAACAGCATTAATAAAGTAGATAAAAATAGACTTAAAAGAGTCAAATAGATAAGACAACACCAAATAAGGGGAGTAAAAACATACCAAGCCATGAATACAGTCAAACAAAAGGTTAAATAAAATCCATAATGCCCATAAAATGTTGTAAGAAAAAAGCTTTACTAAAGATGTCAACGTGTTCCACTGCTTTCAGACCTTTGGGAAAAGTGTTTCAAAGGCACGGAGCGTAAAAAAAGAAACGTTTTTGTCCTGCTCTTGGAACAACTAAATGCCAGAGAACCCAAGGGCCCTTCCTGGTTCATATATGTATATATATTCATATATTTGTATGTGTGTGTGTATAAGTATAAAGAGAGAGAGAGAGAGAGAGAATAAATGGCTTCAGAATATCTGAAGTTGTTTCATTACACTAATTCTGACAGGAGCTTAAAGTTCAGTGGGAAATAGAGAAAAGAGAAGGTTAAGTTCCGGTATGAGTAGGTCGGCTCAATATCAGCATGATGTCAATTTCAAGAAGAAACAGATACTGTGAAATAACTTTTGTTAGTCATCAGTTTTGAGCTTCCCTTATACCTCTTAAAAGGCTTTTTACCTTGGAGCCAATTGTACCAAGTGAGAAGATTCTCCCACTGTATAAAACCCAGATTTTAACAAGGTTATCCTAAGCAATCGATAGAGGATTCTTTTTTCGAGCCGGCCCTGAATAAAAGATTGTTGGATCTACTAATGAAAAAATACCAACAAAAAAAGGAAAAGAAAATGAATTTTCAGTGACTTTTTCTTCTATTTTCCATCAAACTCTAACATGATTAAATCAATTTTTAATAAACACTGGCATGTCTTACATCAGATTTTTTTTCTACAGCTCTGGAAACAATTGGAACATGTGTATATTTTATTGAACACTACAATATGTAGCTATTTTTTTTATAATTCAGCTGCTGCTGCTAATCAAGTGAGCTCGTCTATATAAGGAGGAGTATTTTCCTCAGCTTTGTGTTCAGGACATTTTCTTTTATTATCTTTTGTCCTGAGAGCGGCTTTTTATATGCACCTGTCCCTCAAGACTTCTAGAGAGCAGTGCATCGTTTAAATGTTAATCTCATGCAGATGGGTTCAAAAAATAATTGCCACGTCTTGCTTTTCTATACCCTGAGTCTGGCTTGGCAAACACTGGAAGCATTTATTGTTTCTGCCCATGTTGGCTGCCGAGTTGTAGCACAGGACCAGCGTGCTCTTATGCGTTAGCTGTTCCCTGCAGGTTTATGGATGTTTTGGCCCTGCAGTCACCACTCCCTTAAAGAGGCTCTACTCTGAGAGATTAAGATTGCCAAACCTTCACCTCTCCCTCTCCTTTTAGAATAATTATGCAATTCTGCCTCTCCGAGAGAAAAGAGGGGAAAAGGCACTCAGATTCATTGAATGCTAATTCAAGCAGGAAATTCAAAAGGGGTCTACATACTGCATTTCCACATAATGTGTACAAGGACAGACTGAAGTAAAAAAAAAAAAATGTATATATATATATATATAATAGCCAGATTTAGTTTTTATCAAGATATTGCCTTGCTCTAATAAAAGCTTCTCCCCCAACAAAACAACCGGTGCAAAAAGGGGTAGGTCTTTGAGGTCAGGGGGAGACATGTCACAAGGTCTAGTTTTATTCCATCCAATTTATAATGGATGAGGACGGGGAGAAAGTGTTGCACAGTCTGGCTGAGCCCTGGCAAATATTTTGGCATCTGGATGCTAAATATTTCATGAGCGAAGATGATGGAGGCTAGGTAGATGATGGACACCATGCAGAGTGCCACTGATATTTGTGTCTGCTTGTTATATATAGTCTGATTTACTCCTTGCTCAGTGTCATGGGCTTGTCATAAGATAGCACTCGAGTCCTTTTTGAGATGCACAGAGGGGAAAGCTAGTGGGCTGACTGAGGCAATTAGGTCTATTATTAGTACGACAGTGGAAGGATTGATGCACACAATAGTCGGTGTGTAAGCAGAAAGCCTGGCTACGTGAAGGAAATTCTAATGGTGAGAATTTCCTAGATTATATGGGCCTTCATTAACATTTTCACACATCGCTGCCTAACAAATGAGAAAAGAGCCCTGGCATACCAGCAGATTTATCACGTGCACACAACAGAGCGGCTAGCTCCTGCCTCGCTCGTTGCAGAACATAGTCTGTACCGATCTCACAGCAACATTAGCCATCGGCACTTTGGGTGTCGAATAATGGGTTAGCAGGACTATGATACTGGTCCGAGATACATACTGTATAAAGGGGGGTCCATGCTGTATACCTGGCCATCACATCTTTGCGATGCTCCCTACATAAATCAAGTCTGGTTAATGACAAGTGTCTGTGCTGTTTGTCAGATTGCCCCAAATAAAGAGAACAGCCTCTCCAACACAGCAGTCTGGACGTGTTCTCTATTCCCTGCCTTAATTTGGCATGAATTGTCCCTGTTAAGAACTGATACACAGGCAGGCCTCTTGCCTGCAGGGCAAGCCCACTTGAATTAACTGTGTTGCACACTTTACATTCTCTGCTCCCTGACATCTTGAGAAATGTTCCCTGGGATCTTTTTTTCCCACAGAGAAGTTCATTAGAATGACAAATAGCATCCTGCCATAAAGTGGAAAACATCACAACGGCACAACAGAAACTGCGATCTGAGGCAAGTGACATGCAGGGAGGGAAATGAATTAGACTCCATTTGATTCTATGTGATATCAGTAGCCAAGGCTTTACCATCCTGTCGGTTTGAAGATTCTGCTGACTCACTCTTGTTTTTTCTGAGTCATTCTGCTCTCTCCATGGGTTGGAGTTGGAGAGCTTTGTGTTCCTTTAAATTGGCAAGCCCATGGGGTTTTTTCCTTTAGCTCAGAACTAACATATTTGATTTAACTGATCGGCTGGATATTGAGAGGTTCTATTTGAGGAGCTGAGCCCAGCTCTCACGGAGTGGTCTAATCTCCCCAGACTTGCAGTAGATGCCCTGTCAGCAGTAGCTCAGGTTGGTGGTAGAGTAGCGAGGTCAAAGTTGTTCTTTCCACTCAGCTTGTTTGGAGGATCGTTGCATGAGTGACCTGTTGCCACAAAAAAGCCAGCAGCTCAGGCAGCTCCTCTCTTCATCCTCTTCATGGTAGCGCTGGCTGTGTGCCAGCCCAGCCCTCCATATCAGTAATGAGCGTTTTAAAGAACAGCTTAGGCAAGTGCAAGCCTACCTAATGTCCTTAAGACAAAAGGAGATATTGCCATGGACAGGGGGGCTAGAAATCAATTTCCCATTTACCGCTTTAATTTCAGTGAGATGGGCGGAGAGATTAGGGCCGAAGGCACCTGTAAGCCCCCCTCACTGATGAGCTTTACCTGGGCCTGCTGCACCGGCTGGCCTGACCCCCCTGGCTAATTAAAGTTCTAAAATTGATCCACAAACAACGTGATACAGATCTGTCCTTTGCCACCCTCAGCAACACGTCTGGCTGTGGAAACTGCCCCATAATGGCCTCATAAAACAACAGTTGTGGTTGTTTCCTGACATCTATGCCGCCATCCATTAGATTGCCTTATTTCTGATTATGGTGATGGTCACTTCAGTGGTTAATGCACAACACAGTCAATTTATGTGGCTGTGTCAGGCAATGTTTATGTTATCTGTGTTTGTGTGTGTGTATATATATATATATATATATATATATATTGATAAATGTCTTATACATGTACATGGGCAATTGTAATTGTGCTACTGTACAAGTATAGTCAGCGTACATATCAGCTACTCCTCATTACAAACAGAACAAATGGAGGAGTAAACTATAGTGTACTTATCTTAATTTATCAACATTACTGCAGACTTGTTAACTGCCTGCTGGTTTTGACATATTCATGCAGATCCGATTTGACTGATAGTTCTGCTGCCATAGCAATGTCAGCATGGTTTCACTTTCTGTTTCAGATACTGTCAAGATGAGACAATACATGACATAACCTCTTTCCTACACGGTTCAGAATTCAGGATCTTATCCATAATAACACATTTGTTCTACTCTACTCTGCAGGTAGTCATTTGTTAATCCAGGGTGTACTGCTTGTAGTAAAGAGGGGATGCATAGGTTTTTATAGGACCTGCAGGGAAGGTTCAAGAAAATGTATAATCACAACTCAGATATCAAGACTCACTAACCCTTCAACCCATCACACGCATGTAGAACATGTTTGTAGTCCTTGGTTCTTTTCCTGTGACACCGTCCTCCTTTTCCCTCCACACCTGTCTGTGTTCTGGCCAAACAACCGCTGCCCCCTGTCTGCCTCTCCTCAGGGAAAGGCCCCTCTGAGCCAGCTGTGCTGAGGTAGCATTATGCCTCGTGTCACACCACTAGATTCTGAAAGTCCTCCACACGTTGTTAGGCTTACACTGCCGTAGCCTGTGTCTACTCCTGCATGTCAGAGGAGTCTCATGAATCTAGCACAGCTCTGCCCTTGACTTGTTTTATATAGACCGAAAAGAAGGAGGCACAGTTTAGAGTTAGAGAGCAGTATTTTTCTGTTGTTTGTTTTTTTTTAGACGTGGGCAGAAGTAAAACAGAAGTTCTCATGGACTGAACTTGGTCTAGTTTCCGAGCTGGTGAAATTACATAATGCCCCCATCTTGGTAGTCATGTGCTGTGCTTAGAAGAGATATTTTTAGCAACCTGCTTGTTGCCCTTCCCTCTCATACAATGGTTGTCGGCTCCATTGTGGTGAATTTTTAACAAGGGCCTTTTCCTAAGCCCCTCGGAGGAGTTAATTAAAGTGATAGAGGCTAGAGCTGATGAGCCATATCACCCTGACCTTGAGGCTCTGCTTTCCCCACCTCCCCACAATTATACCTGCATAATCAGAACACACATGCACACACACACACTCATGTATGTACACACACACACACACACACATCATCAAGACAACCCAAAGGACCCCTAACCAGAGTCTCAGCCACATTCCCACTAGTCTCCAAGCCAGTGAATCACCATGGAGCAGCAACGACAGTCTCATCCGGCGCTGAGACATTATCGCAAAGGGGTGGCTGCACAGTTTTACAGAGACAATTTTTATTTTCCGGCATGATAATCACAGCAGTGTTCTGTGTTTGTGGATTGGGTTTTTCTGCTCTGTTTGTGTGTGAGATTCTCTCTGTGTCTTGTTTTTCTTCTCCACCCCCCTTCTCTCTCACCTTTTCCCCCCTTTTCTCTGCCTCCCTCTGTGTCTCTGTGTCTTGCCGTCTCCAGTCTGACGTTATGGCCCCTGTGCAAAACAGGAGACAACTTGGTATTTGGTTATGTGGTGCATGCAAATGATCTCTCTGTCAAGGCTGCTTATTCTAATATGACAGCATAGTGAGTTATCTGGTCCGCTCTATATTGGCAACCAGATCTGCAGCTGCCAGCTAGAGGGTAGAGGAGCTGAAATGTTTGTGTGTGTGTGTGTGTGTGTGTGTGTGTGTGTGTGTGTGTGTGTGTGTGTGTGTGTGTGTGTGTGTGTGTGTGTGTGTGTTTTTGTGTGTGTCATCAAGCTAGACAGTCCGAGACAGAGAATAGATGAAGACATGCAAGAGAGAGAAGCCAGCCAAGACAGGCATCATAGAAGCAAGAGATTGGATGAAGGGTGTGAGTGAGGGAGCACAAGTGTCGTCCCATCCCCGTCCCCTCCTCTTCTACCAGCCAAGCACCCCCCCCCCCCCCCCCCGTCCTACTCCTCCAGTGTTAGTGCTGTTTAGTAGAGCTGTCTCTTTCAAGAAAGCCATCGAGACATGAATAAAGAGAAAATGAGGAAAAAAATGTTTTGGCGAGAATGGGATGTCACAGCAGATAAGCATCACAAGCTGCTCCATATTTATTATGTGCAACAATTCGACTAACCAGAGAATTTAGATTAATAACATTGGGCCCCGGGAAGTAATTTCCTTTTTGCGAAAGTGATTTACATGGCGCATCGCTAAGAGAACAGCTCTCGCAGGCCTTTTTGTTGTGTCAGCTAAAAATAATGACATTTAAAGTACCGACCAAGGTTAATAGGCTTCCTCTATGGTTATGAACTTTTTGTGCTAGCCCCTCCCTTTGTTCTCCCAACGAATCGACCCACTGCTTTTATAGTTTCAACATTCACACTCACAGTAAACCACCTGCCCCCTCATTCCCCTCGAACACCTTTCCACCCTAAACCAAGCCCCGTTGCAGAGGGGTTGTTCCCATCAGTTGTGACAGAGTTTTCTTCTACCATACATTTGCAGCTCAGCTTTGTAATGGAAATTGGGGAGAATTTTTGGACCATTACCTGAGATGTTGGTGTAATCACTGTGCCATGGTCCAGTTGAGCAAGTAATTACACATTCTCTGGGAATGAAACCTCCAAACTAAATGTTTCTGTAGTCAGCTGCCACCACGGTTTATTAAGACAACATCTGAATGGTAAAACACGACTTTGTGAGAGGTGCGATAGAGTCACTTGTCGCACTATATCTTACCAAAGCTCAGCTTTTTGGCCATTTCTGAAGCATCATACCCAAAGTAGCCTCAAAGAACAGTATGGAGCTTACTGTACAGGTTGCATTATACTGTGCACTGTGGTTGCTTCTCCTACATCACTGCAGGCTGTGTTTGTGGTTGGAAGGCGATAGTGGGCGGTAAGGTGCTGGGGGGCTGCTAAACCTCTCTATCTCCGGCGGTAAAGCTGCTGCTTGGGCAAGACCAGCCCACCCCCGCCCACTCCCATATTTTGGATAGATCTATTTTTGATGTCGGGTTCCTCCCCATGTCGGGCAGGTGTTTTTAATGATGTGCGCCAAGCATCCCAGGCAGTCTGCAGGAGGGTAGAGTTATTGATAAATCATTAACGTTGGTGGAGGAGGTGTGGAGGAGTTGTAGCTTGCTCTCCTCCGGAGAGCTATCTTACTGCTGAATATTTCATTGGCACACAGATGTGCTGCTGTCTGTGTAACTGCTCATAGCTCCTCAGCTCTCTCCCATTATGTAGCAGTGGATAGTAATCCCCACACCTCATCCACTAGACAAATCAAAAGCAAGTTCAATAGAGGAATTGCTGCGCGCCGTCACCAAGCAGCCACCTCTGCTGCGCTCAGAGCTCCTCCCACACCTTGCTATGTGTACGTAAAGAAAAGCAGCTGCCTACAACACATGCCCCTCGGTGGGCAGAGCCAGCAAACAAATCTGTGTCATAACAGAAAGAGGCGAATTGTGAGTTTTACCCAACCGTGGCGATGCAGCACTTCTAATGCTGCAATTCCATTAGACTTATCTCCAGTGGGGGAGACAGAGCAATGACTGCTGAGTCAGACCATGAGAGGCCAGGGATTTCTTTTTCCCCATGTCATCTGTACAGAGGCGTGAAGTTCATGTGCTGTCCTTATCCCCCACTTCCCTCTCACCTGCGCTTACTCCCCTGTGATGCCATCCTCAGTGTGCCCACTGGTGTCGATTGTGTAACACTGCCACCTCCTGTCGGGGAGCCCTGGGGTGCCAGCAGTGTGGCCAGCTTACAAGGAGTGTAGGAGGAAGAAAAATGAAAGAGGCAGGAGTAGGCCTGACAGAGAAAGAGGCAAAGAAAGGAGGGGTTGAGTAGAACAGGGGAAACAGATAGGAATATCGGGGAAAGAGAGAGAGAGTGAAAGAGATCTCAGAGCTCACCCATTGCTGATCAAAGAGCCGTCTCCCTAATCCTCCAGATTCAGCAGTCAGCCTGTCTCTGAGCATTTCCAGCTGCCGACAAAAAGGGAAGGAAAAACACTTGGGGCTAAACTGCCCTGAAGTGGTGCTATTTTTACTTTTTCAGAGAGGCAAAAAGTGGGACCCCTGCTGTGGGTGTGCACAAGGACCGGGCAAAATTAGAAGAACAAAGCACTGGAGAGTAAGAAGAGAGAGGTGTTCTTAAAGAGCCAAACAGGACAAACAAGCTGCCTCTGTGTAGAGCCATACTTTTAACCTGAGCAGCAGCTAGGAAGGTTGTGTGACAGTTTTCATTGTAGTCAAAAGTTGGTCTGGATGGACACAATAACACGTGATATTTCTAGAACATTATAAAACTTTGAAAAATGGCCACTATAACAAAATCCCCAAACCATGCTGCTAACTGTACAAATCGATCTGGGATTTTGGTTCAAGTGTCTGGAGCAGGCAACAGTTTACCTGAACCTCAAGGTCCAGTTTAAGCTCCAATATTTTCCTCAATATTCATGTTTGTACTTGGTAATGATTTTCTGTACATGAGGTGTTTGGTTTCATTGCTCTGCCAATAAAACTCACTTATATGTTCTGATAAAATCTTGTGAGCCTAAAATTAAGTTCCTCTACAGTAGAGATTTAAATCGTCGAACCAACAAAACATACTGTGGCCGCACTGATCTTTAGCCTCAGTGGCAGCACTATATACCAGATTCATCCTATATACCTGAGAGACTGCACTGTATTGCATAAGGCTATAGCTCATCCCATCGTCATGTTTTTGGTTGAAACTTTAGAACAGAGTTGATGTGACCTCATGATCATTTGAGAGGACGTAGTTTGTAATGAATATCTGTGTTGTTAAACAAAATGGGGTTTCCAGAAACAAACAGTTTAAACTCCTCCCTTAAACCACTGGAACAAAAACTGAATGAGAATCAATTTTTTTCTCGCCCTTTAACCCAAAACAGGCTGCTCTGCCAGCAAACATGTCTCCATCACAACAGCCTCCCAAAGACTATGAATGAGAGGCCTGAAGGCAGCCATAACAATGCAGAAGACAACCGTTAAGCTTATATGCATGAAGCAGAATAACAATGGCAAAAGAGTTAATGGGAAAAAAGACGAGAGCAGGATGAATGCATTCTCGGATTGAAGATGGAAGAAATTGGGACCGGTTGCAAAGAAATAATGAATGAAGTGTGAAGGAAAAGAGCGAGGAATGGGCTGAACGGGAGGCTGTAAATCAAAGGAGGGAGTCAGAATGGAGGGCGAGAGGTGAGGTCAGTCAGATGGAGAAAGAGAGGGAGGAGAGCTGGCCGGCAGCAGCGAAGGAGGAGGATAAAAATGTGTGGTGAGGTAATGGCAGTGATGAATAGCCCGTGGCTGATCAGTAGAAGCCAGGTTGGTGTTTGAAGATTAGATTTTAATATAGCGCTATGACTTCACTCTGCTTGGAAAATAATCATAAGGAAAAATATAACAAATGAGGAATTATTTGATGCAAAACCAACCGATTATGCTAGTTTGCCCTTGACAAGGGGGGAGCTGCAGAGCTTGCCATGTTTAGATTGTGCAGGCATATGTTATGGTGGGAGGTGAGTCAGTGATTCTAACACAAACTACTTTGGTATTGAAATCATGACTGTATATTTCAGAATATTCTCTCACAGCAAATGTAGCCTTTAGCTGTTTGCCAAATTGCCGGCATGTACGGCATCAAAGGCTTGTCTGTCTCAGCATGTTGTCCTGATTTATTGAGCACTGTTTCTGGATTTGCGGGTAAACAGGAATATGCAACCATTGTGATGCATTACATCCCACCCATCTTCAAAGAGATGAAGATTTGACAGTGATGTGGAGAACCGATTGACAGACATCCCCTGAAGTGTTGATGTTCTATAGTTTTTGTTTGTTTGTCTTTGTTCAGTGGCTTGATGTCACCACATGAATTCACAAGCCATTAGCAACCATTGTTTAAAGCAGCAAACAGAGGCTGCATGTGTGGAAGCTTTAATCATATGATTGAGATAGCCACTGTCTACTATTTTACATCTGTCCGGCCATAATCTGCTGACATACCTGAGATGTAATTGTACTAAACTGTTGTTGAAAACTAATTGAGGACACAGTACACTCACTTTTTTGTGTATTGGCTATATGTGTGTGAATAATACTGGCCATAAGCAGAGAAGATTCAGTTTGTCTTGCCAACTGTCCTGGTGGCCAGTGGGGGGGACTAAAATAGTACTCTGTCTGTTGCCAAGGTTACACCATTGACAACATGACGTGGCCATTCATTCTCAATACTGTATCTCCCTGGCCTTCTGTGAGAAAGTGGCTGCTAATCTTAGCCCTCAATCTACCGCCTGTCAACGTGAAGAGGGAAGCAGACGAGGTATGGGAGTTGGGTCAGCTCCATTCCCTCGCATTGCGTCCAGTTCAACTCATCAGCGCCCCTCCCCACGGGCGTCAGCCACCACCCCGCTGCTTCCCTCCAGGCGGTGCGTGTTCCTATAGCTCGCGGATAAAAAGCCATTGGTTCGCCATCAGCGCTAGCGTGCAGTGGGTGAAAGTCAGAGCCGTTTCTTTGCACGCCCGAGTGTCACTGTTCGTCTTTGTAGGTACACGTTGGCTGTAGGAGGAGAGAAGGGTTGAATGGCAGCCGCATGGTAGTCACAATAAGACTGTAATTGAAAGATATGTTATCGTGACTATTCAAACTGTGGAAAGTTGTATCAAAGAGACATTGCTGCTAAAAAAAGGGGGAGAAAGGGAATCTCTTTTAATTAAAAAAACAGTGCTCAAAGGGGCGACCAAAAGTTGAAACTGGAGGCATGTTTGGCATGAATAAGTTGCCCCTCTCCTTTGTGTGGTGACACTGACAAATAGAGCTCCATGTGTGAAAAGGAGACTTATCTTTGATGGGTAATGAATTCAAAGTCATGGAGATGAACGTGCTCTTTGAGGTTCACAGGGCTTTAGCTGAAGTCATATTATCTCACTCTGACAAATGGAAGCAGCGTCGTCACATGGTGCCATCCCCCTCACTTGATTCGTCAAAGGAGAGACTCTGATGTCTCTCTAGGCACAGCTGTGCTGCCGCTGGTTCTGAGGTATTGTTATTGTGATAACGGCACAACTGTACGTGCTGGTCATCGTAGCTCACTCACACTCAGTACAGCTGAGTTGTGTAGTAGCCGGTGTCTCACACGCAGGGATTCAGAATAGACAAAGAATTGATTTTTGCAGTACACACGTTGCTAAAGCTACAGTACAGTGGGTGTGCTGCTCTGATGTTGTTCCAAGTCAACAGTTGCCCTAGCTGAGGACACCTGCAGGCTACTAGTGGCCAAACACATGGATATTTAACCAGTTCTTTGTGCTGAACCTTTGTGTTTTTATGACAGACACAGTTTTCAAGATGTGCACAAACCCATTTCTGCTCAATTGCTCCCAGCGGCAGCTCCAAATAGATTTAGCAATGATACTGTGAGAGGGGAGATGGGGAGCAGGAGTGAGAGAGGGAGAGAGACATAGAGAACAATGAGACGGCAGGGAGGGAGACTGAGAATGAAGAGAGAAAAAAATAGTCTGAAAATGAGCCAGAATGGGATTTTTGCAGTTCAGTTAAGAAAGGCTTTGAATGTATTTGAATCACAGACTTGATCTGCCACCAGCCTATTTTTATTAGCTGCTTGACAGTGCAGCATAGTGTTGGGATTACAACCAGTGCCTGTGTTATTCAGGGTTCCTCACAGCTAAATTTGTATTTGAGCATTCCTCGCATGCCTCTGCCTCCTCCTAGCTCACCCTTTAATGCCTTTCCTGTTTCTTTCTTTGTTTTCAAACTACATAATTTTAGTGTCGCAGGTCACATATTAGGAAACAAACATGTCGGCAATTAGAAATGCTTATCTTGTTCCTTTTCTTCTCCTCCTCGTTTTGAACGAGTGATTCCTCTTCCTAATATCTTGAGAAAATGGAGCAGATATTCAAATGAGTTCTTTTATTATGGGCAATATTAAAGCATGGCTTTGACGTTGTTCAAACTCTTAATTGAAAAGAAATGTATCGTATCCTCTTGAGTGGTGTACATCATATCCCTCCTCCATCCCCTGTGCGCTAGTTTATGTTATCTGTGGCTAATTTATGCCACACTTAATTTGGCCTTGATTGTAAATGTCCGGGGTGAGATGAGAGTCTTGTCGCTATTGTGCCTGTGCCTGAGTCGTACATGGTCTCGCAGGATTCGATGATTTAGAATTTTAACTGTGGTTCTCAAATGAGCAGCTCTCTGTACCATTGTACCCATCTGCCTTTTCTCCCTCTGAAAAGAATCAGAGACAAGGAATGTGGTGTTTATACCCAGAGTCAAACTTAAATATTTTAAAGCAAAGGCAGAGATGTCTCCCCTCTGCCATTGTTGTTGACAGAAGTTGCTTTGAGCAATTTTCTTTTAAGCATCTTTCATTACTGGCAAACATGGGGAGCACATGGGGTGGATTTGTCATAATTAAACCGGGGCTTGGTTTGGACTTGCAGAAAGATGAGATGAAGACAACAGTTTATTGAGGATAAACTCCCCCAGCTATGCAAAGCTTCACACGGGGAGCTACCTCACTCTAAATCTAGTTTCATGAACATATGAGGGGATAATGTGGCTCTATTAAATGTGTTGACTCCAAAGATCCTCTCTGAAGCTGCGGCATATTGCATTTGTTGGCTCTTCCATGCCTGCTAGCCTTCTCCACAGCTGCTAGGATTGAATCAGACAGTGCCCAGATCCTCACCATTGCATAGGATGAACACTATTGAATTGCTTGGCTTGTAGATCCACAATTCTAACTTCTTTAGACCCTATTGAATTTACCATCCTGGGCAATCAATAATACTAAGTTTTGCAGGCAGTATTGAACTCTATCCTTGCACATCTACCTGGTGGTTGGTTTCTCCCCAATTGCTTTGGAATCTGCAGGCTGTCACGCACAAAAGAACAGATTCTGAGTTTTTGCTTTTTAAAACAAGGTTCATAAAGCCACAGGAATAGTGCAGAGGGAGGCACACGGTGGAACAAAAGAGTGCTCACGTGTTTGGCATAGAATCAAACTGAATGTAGGAAGAATCAAAGTCTGGGTGAAGCGAAGAGGGTTGCTAGTTCTTTTAGCTCTGTTGCTGTGTTGTTAAAGATGAACAGAGGTCTGTCTGTGTCTGTGTTGGATTATTCCTTTTAATTTGTTAATCCAAATGGTTTCCAGTGCCTAACGAGACACTGTCCAGAAGATTACGAAGTCCTCTGCAAAGTCTGTCCACGATAGCTGTAGGCTTAGAGGGCAAGAGCATAGCTGTGCATTGCTGTGGCAGTCAGTGCATTGCGATTCACCACTGGCCCCCTGGGTAATGAAAGGCCTAATAAATGAATCCATCAGAGTGTCTGTGTGTTGCTCTGTGTGTGTATCTGGGATGCAGTCAGGCCCAGACGTGCCCAGTCTCCGGGCACACAGAGGAAAGGGATGCCATTGCTGGCAGGCCTGATGAATGGGTGGCACGCCGCGCCATGACAAAGACGAATGTGACAGCCCCCGTCCCGCAAAAGGGGGGCGGTGCTCAACTGAGGTGAGATCATGTGATGCTGACCACCTCCCCTTCCTAGTTACATCCCCTACTGGCTGAGCCCAAGGTGGTTGAAGAACCAGAGGGGGAGAAAGAAGAATATCGGATTATCTTTAAGGAGTGAATGCCTCCTTCGCTCTGTCCTCACTTTCCTGCCATCAAACAGAATATACAGCAGTACTACAGGCATGAAACGAAGAGGGCCGCCACACTGTTCAGTGGATTTGTTTTCTCTGAAGTAAATGATGGGAAATAACAAACACTTCTTTAAACTGGGTCAGTATTTAATAAAGGCACTTGACAAAATAACTGGCTTAAACAAACAGAGAAAGCAGTTCATCAATAGATCTTCTTCAACCAGAACTGATGCAGTAATCAGGGGAAAGATTGTAAATAGTGTCAGACCTGAAGCTCTATTTGCTTTTCAACATTATTAGAGGTGGGAAGGAAATTAAAGACCGCAGATCAATAGCAATATTTGTTTTATATTACTCAGGTGTCCTTTGATTGTGTGCATGAGTGAGCGACTGGAGTCAGATTTTTGTGACTGTCTCTATCAGATAACTACATACTACGGTCTATTAGGCAGATCACTTGCACTTAAGATGAGGATGCTCCTGTACTTGTCTAAGTGCCTTTCAGTAATAACTCCTGTTACAGGGCAGCTTATTATCATGAGAGATGAATGGGGAGACAGGTCTTTGCCATAAGAAAAAAAATCACTTGATTTTAACTTCAATCATTAAAATGCTGCACGAATGTTACGCTCTACACAGATAGAACTGTGCATACGACATTTTCTACACTCCTACCCAAACACATCGGTCCAGACTGGATTTATATTGCAAGTGCCATGTAGGAAAAACCTCCTTGACCTCACTTCCAAACTCCTCAATAGACAGAGTCATCTTCTCTGTGGCAAGAAAGGGAGGTGGGGGTCGGTTAACTATCCCCTCTAAGATGGGGCTTCGGTGAGAGGGAGAGAAGCAAGGAGGGGTAAGTCAATGGGAAACTGAGATGATTAAGAGGCTTTCACTGTTAACAGAAAAGCGAGGATCGGTTTCTATTGCTCCGTCTTTCTTTTCATGGCCTGGTCTAGTGGACAGGCTCGTGCTATAGTCTGAACAGAGCCAAGACTTGCCTATTAATAGACTATTGAGTGCTATTGATCCTTGGCTCGTGTGACACATAAGATACAATGAGCCATAGATCCCAGTAAAGAGCCATGTCTTTCTTTTCACTTTACCACAATTGCATATGATTATAGGAGTCTGAAGATCAGTGTGAGAGACCTATCTCTCTGTAACGATGACCAGGAGTGCGTTGGTGCCCTGGGTAAAAGCCGAATGCAATTTGGAAACTTTTGTCATAAACACAAAAGGGCTCGGACAAAATTGCCACAATGAGGACTTGGCTTTGCCTGCACTAAATACTTCCCCTCCATAATTTGATGGAAAGGTTTTTCTGTGAACTACCCAAACATGGAAGTGTTTCAAAAAGTGAGATGCTTTCTCTTTGCATCCAAGGTGAGAATATCTCCAAAAAGCTGCCACACAATTACGGATAAATTAGAGGGATAATGACGAGAGGGAATGGTGGTTATATCAATAACCCCTCTAAATGGTCAATTCTAGAATGCTGTCTGCTGTGAGCTGGATTTAGTGTAATGGAAAAGGTGCCTGTTTAGAAGAGGCTTACTTGTCGCCAAACGAGGGAACAAACCTCAAATAGCCAAATTAAAAACTGAATAATAGATGAGCGATGCCAGGATGAGAGAGAGGTGAGGAGACAGCTGTAATTTCTACTCCAGGAAGAAAAAAAGAAGCCTTGGCATGTAATTGTTGAGAATTTATAAGGACACAGGAGAGAGATGGAGACAAGAGGAGATAAACATCAGACTGTGAGAATCACCATTGCTGAAAGATACTTAATGCTGATGGTTAAAACAGGGGAAAGTCTACAAATTCTTCAAAACATTGTAAATGCTGTTGTTATTAAGGTTGACTGCCAGGCTGTGAGAAAGAGGGCCTCTCTGTTATCCTCTTTGCAGAAAACAGCAGCAGCAGTCTTGAAATGATAAGAAGTTTTGAATTATGTCGGAAATACAGAGAGGGAGTTTATTTTGGCAGTGAATTGCATTAGAATGTTATTGAATGCTTTACAAGAGGTGCACACTGTGTGCAGTCTGTGGGGCATTATTCTCAATCTGCATATGTAAGGGATGTCTGAGCAGCACGCGTCTGTGGAACATGTTCAAGACCACCGCCCTCTTCCCAGAAGGCTATGCCCGAGTGAAACCGTGACCTCTGTCATATGTTCAAAGACACTCCCAGGGCTGATGCTATTCGATTGTTTAAGGTGCCAAAGAAGGCTGGATCTGCCACAAAATGTATTAACCATTGTGAACATTGTTTTCTAATGAATACGAAAATGGATTCATCTGGGTGTGCACAAAGGAATAAGTAGTTTACTGACAGTGAACTATAGCAATATGGGTAATGAAGGGGAAATTCACTCAGCAGAATATTATAAGCTCCAGTTATTGTCATTTGAAATAGTCAGCTTCTGCGGACGTGGTAATAACAAGAGTGTGACTCATTCTGTTCTTTTTTTTTTTTTTAGCTCACTGGGTTTCCACTGGGTATGGGGTTTTTTTTTTCTGTGCACCTGTGAGGAAAAATAGGACTTCCCTGCTTGGTGGTCGGTAATGCAATCTGATATGAGTGGCTATGTGATCACAAAATAGCCTCTCTTATGAAGAGTTGAAACTATTACTACACCACTGAGTGTAGGTCATTTGCCGGAGCCACCTGGCCCTCTGAGCGCTGCCTGGAAAGCGCTGTAGTAGCTTGAGTCTCACCCCCCTTTTCTGTTCTCCCGTTTGCCTGTGCAAAGAAGTAGCGGACGACTTGGTTTCATATTCAGATTAAACTGTATGTATGAATTTTTGAAGGTGAGTTAATGAGGTGCCTAATTGCTTTTCTCTTCAGCATGTTGACATGGCACTGTGAAGAATTACGACCTCCCTTCAGGGAGATTCTACATGGTGTTCTTCTTCATACGCTGTCCTTTGCTGATATCGCACAGCTCGCCACTATGTATCACAACATTTCACAGTGTAGGACAGAGTGATAGCGTGTGAGTGATAACTCAGAGATGGCAAGATTTTGTGCAGTCCATGTAAAATTTATGTCATTGCGTTTGTTGGTACATACATACGAGTTGTTGTTTTCATACACATATTCTCCATAGCATGTTAACATGTGCCAAATGGGGAACTGTCTCATCAAAGTTTCAGTGCTGTTTGGAGAGCCTGAGAGGAGAGGTTTGAAATGGGGAGACATTTAGGAGGGATCTCGACAGCATGTTGGTGAAGAAGACCTGCTGGCTTGCCAGCTCACACACACACAGATGGACGGTGTGTCAAAGGAATCTCACACACACTGATCAGAGGCTCCCCTCCCGTCCCGCAGTGGGAGGAAATGGGACTGAACGAGAGGAGGAAGAGCGGGAGAAGGAGTTAATCACCACACTAATGCCGCACTTCATCATCGTTTCCTGAGCCTGCCTGCTCACCCTCGCTGCCAGTACTTGACTGTCTACACAGCGCCCCCTGCTCTCAGATTTTGCTACAGCATTGTTGACTATCCACAATGAGCTTATCACTCAGACAGACTGACTGGAACTCCAGTAGGATAGCATGTTTATGGAACAGACACACAAAGCAACATATGAAAGTTGTTGATCCTTGAAGGTGTTTCAAGTGGCTGCCGATAGGGAGAGGATTGGGACTGACCTTGGCTGTAGTGCATTAGATATGTATGTGGGGCAAAGTCCTTTTCTGTGCTTTTTCATGCATGCTTATTTGACACTGGTCAGGACTATTTATTTCTGCAAAGGCCCACATGTGGTGTGCTGACCCTGTGCTATGTTTGCACACAGCTTGTGTGATGTGTATGTGCACTAGTATATTTTGTCGTGGTGCATGTGTGCATAAGTGCGTGTAGGCCGGCGGTGAAGGTGAGTGAGTTTAAGAAGGCTCCTCCCGCGGGCTTTTGTTCCACAGACAGTTACAAACAGGATCTTAGGAAGTGCTGTGCTGTGCTGCCGTGCATGGCCAACCGTCAGCTTGTCCTCAAAAATATGAGTCCATGGGCGGCGTACATAACTCACAGCCTCGCTGCCACACCCGCCCCGCTGCCCTGGCAGGCACTCCCTCAGACCATAACCACTACCACAGCCTCTTAAACCCGTTTTAGTCTCCTGGATTAAATACTGTGAGGTGCCATTCATGTCCAGGCTATTGCACAAACCCGCTCTCTATCTCTGACAAATGCACTTCCTCACACATAGTATAGCTCTTTTGAGATCTGTGTATAACACATGCAGAACTAATGACCAGCTTTATGGCTTTTATGTAGCATTTGAATCGCTGAAATAGGTACCCGCACAATTTTTGAAAGATGGCTATCATAGAAATGAACTGACATGTCATCCCTCCACAAGGTTGTTTTCACAGTCATAACCTATTGCCTCTAGATAGTCTGGTGATGCCTAAACTGCTGAAAACTGTTTCCCTATGGTTTTCGTGTTTTCTGTGCACATCAGGTTACTTGACTGATGTCCCTGGTGCTACTTTCGGACATTGGGTCCAAAAATGGAAAAAACTGTTTGCTTTTTCAAATTACACCACGAGAGTCCTAAAGGCTACAGAGGAACAAAGAGTCTTTAAAGATGTGACCATACAGTGTGAGGTGTTAGCACGGCTGCAGCGTGGTGTGGTGTGATGGTGTGTGTGTGACTGTGAGTGATATGACAGCCACATGACAGGACTGAACTGTGATCACAGCTCTGTTGAGGAGACACCGATGGCAGTGCTTGGCTGGATGCCTGTCAGTGTGTCTGTCTGCTTTTCTGGTCATACTGTAGGTATAGACATGCAAAAATGTACCTGTCTCAGTGCCTAATGGGAGCCTGTCTGTCATACACATATGCCCGCACGCACACAGTCAACAAACTGGTGGTGCGCCACGGTGCAGTGATTTCAGCTTTGGTTCCACATCACCTCCTGCTAATGGTGGTAATTAATTGATGAATGAGGTCAAATCGGAGATATCCAGGCACGTCTCAATTCGGATACAACCCCTTCTCATCCCGGTGCTCACCTCTCTGCCACCCCCCAAGTTGTTTTCTTAATGCGCAGTGCACCACATTCCCTCTGTGCTCATCTGCATAAGACCTTGGGATGAATGTTAACGATGTTTAATTAGACAAGATGTGGGATGGATGAGTGGGTGGAGGCAGCGAGGCCAGTGTGGTGCTGCCCCCCACTGGGGGGAGAGAACACATAAAACACACACACACACACTTGCCATAAACCTGCGAGAACACACACTCACACTTCGGTCCCCACAAAGCTGTCTGACCCCGCAAGTATAGGGCTTTCATGAAAATAGTAAAACGAGCCCACCCTCACATGCAGGCACACACTTGATTAACAATAAATGACCATTAAAAGGCCAAAGGCTACAGCTGTAAATGACCTTACATGTGACTGGTACACTCTGACTTGGTGCTCTAAGCACTCTATCACATATTTCACCAGCATCGAGGGCACAGACCCCTCATTGCAATAAAAACTCAACATTTTTAAATGCAATGTATTTGTATGACTCCTAACATCCCCAGTAAATCTAATTAACAAATTTTTTTTTCTCATGAATAAATTTTTTAAAATATTATTGTGCAATTAACTGAGAGCATTATAATGAATTAAACTTATCCTCCTGGCTCGAGCTCTTCACAGACTTTCCAGAGTGTTGTAGAACAATTGTTTGAATAGTGGTTTAATGAGTTGAGCATAATGATCCCATTTTTACATTAAAAGCTCTCATCAATACTCTTTGGACTAATCAAACTCCAGTTTCTCGTCCGCAACTGGTTGACTGAACACTGGGACTGGGATCAATGCTGAGTGAGTACACTGCGATCTGTGCCTGAGACCAGCACTCTGGCTTCTCATGCTTATCTAAGACACTGAGACAACTTTGTCGTCCCTGCTCGCTCCATGTAAGTATTTCCACTACACTGATCTGTGAAGGAACATCAGGCAGCAGCTTACTGTAGGGTAATCCAGTAAATGATCGCCCTGTCGTTTCGACAGTGCAGCCATTGCAGAGATATGGGGATGCAGATGTTTCTTGCTTGCTGCTCCCAGATGAGGCGTCATTACCCAGGCTTGGTCTCACACCTGCTGTTTCAGCCCATGTCCTCAACTGGGTGACTGACTGTGGGCCGGATGCAAAGACACACTCCAACGTGCACTTTGTGTCTATTGGTTGCTGCTGTCTCCTCCAGGCTTGTGCTTATCTTGTGGTCACGGCCAGGCAGAGACACCTGCAAATGCTGTGGATTAGCAGGCTGCCTTGGGTAAAGCATTTAATGCAGTGCCCCGCAGATCCTGGGCTGAAGGTATATAGGCTGAATAGTGAAGCAAGCTCAACAGAGGCATCTCAGGGCCTTAGATTGAGATCAATGACTTCTCAAAGCTGCCATATAAAACATTCAATGAAAGAGTCATTTGAGAGATACGGGTAAACATGCTTTGATTACAATAGAGAAAAGGGGAGTGTGTTTGTTCTCTTAAAAGACTTGCTGAAACAACAAGGCTGCTTGTTCTCCTTTGTCTTGGAGATGCCATGTTGAATCTCCACTCTTAATTAATTTGGTGAGCACAGAGAGGGAGCGTTTGTCACCCTTGCTCTTGCCTGTTAGTGCTATTTGTCTCCGGGTGACCTTTGATTTCACACTGCATTGGTTTTCTCCCGTTATGGACAAGAGGCGGTTTTTGCTGACAACAGAGGAAACCTTATCTTTTAAATAAGTAATTCCTCAACTGCTCAGTGAGTTCACCGGCAGCAAAATATTGGGATTGCTGAAAAGGCAGGCACAGATGCACGCTGGGGAAAAGATCTCTCTCTATATGCTACTGCACCTTCGCCTATCTCTCATTAAAAATTCCACAACACAGTGTTTGAACAAGGCTCCCCACACAATAGTATATTCTACAATGCTACAACAAGCCTGCTTTATTTGTAGACACAATAAATTTTTGTTTTTCTTTTGCTTTAGTATATAGGTTGGTAAGTCTTGGGCTTTAAACCTGGACTGTTATTACAGGCGCTGTTGTTTGACTGAATCAGTTGTTTTGAGGCCCTGTGGTTACGAGACCTTTGTGGGTGTATATGGACAGCTCTTGGTTTGGCATCTGTTCCGTGTGACTTAGGAGGCACAGAGGGGGCTGGTTTATCGTTGTGGGGTTTAGGCAGTGACACAATAGCGTCAGCCAGGCCTCCTTGGCAACAACCAGGGCCCAGAGCTTTAGGATTCTGGTAAGGGAGCATTGATTGGGGTGATGGCTGGAGTGACTGAGAGATGGGACGGATGAGGGAATTGCAAGGGGATGGATGTGTTGGCACTTGGCTCTATGGGTTCTGGCTGGGTGCTGGAGCAGTCTCCAGTAACACTGATGCATGGCCATGAATTATATTATGCCTTGGCAGCTGCTTACTCCCAGATTCATCTCGGCAGTCATTGGGTTATTTATTTATTTGTTTCCACAATTTTTCAAAAGCGTTCCCATGCAAAAAAAACAAGAAAACACCCAACAAGATTAAAAAATGAGGTTGATTTAGAGTATTTTATCGAATGCGTGTTGGTGCAGGTAAAGGCATTATGGCAGCTTGCAAAGGTGTAGCCACTAAATTCTGATGGAGTGCTTTGTCTCTGCCCAAATGTCACTGAGTGAAAAAAAGAAGATTGTGTGGCAATGTACTCAACGGTTTTCTCTGAACACCTCTTGAACACCTGTCTGGAAACCTGCCGGGACAACACCTCTTTCAATGGCTGCCTGTGAGCTGTAGCAGCTCAGGCTGTTGGAGATAGAAGTGATGCCTTGGGCTTTTTGTTCAACTCTGACATGGCTGTTCGGACACCTTTGTTCTGGGAGGAGAGGCCCATTCACAGCGTGCCCGGGGAACAAATTGAATCTGGTTGACAATTAATAGCCGTGCGGCATGTTTAATTAAGAGCATGTAGCCAGCGAGCGACGTGTGGGAGATAAACAGAGGAAAGCTGCACAGAGCCAGACTGGGCTCACAAAGGAGCAGGCCATTGGAGCGTCTGGTTGATCGATTCCCCACCGTCTGCAGAGAGCAGCCTTCACAAAGAGCAGCCTGTGCCTCTTCTCTCAATGGGCCAAACTTTTAGAGGGGAGAGATGTGAGACTGATAATGCACACAAGGCAGATGGGAGTATGCAGATAGAGGCGGAAAAGTTGAGGAAGAGTTGGCTCAGTGGAAAACAAAGTGCAAGTGGAACCTATACAGATGCAGAGATGTAGTTTTTGATAAAGCTTCAGTTTGGTGAAAATAACCTTGACTTTGGTGGTTGGAGTTGTTAAGCATCATCGACTGGAGCTCGTGTGAATGGTGAGTGTTATAAAGATGTTTGAGTCTACTGTTGGGGGGATGCAACATGCATAGCAGCAAGCAGGTTTGACTTCAGGCATCTGTGACCTTCACAGTCCCACTTTCCCGTTATTGTAACATGAACACAAAGCGGCAGAGAGCCAAGAGAGACAGAGAGAGAGAGACTGGAAGAACACTTGACAGCTTGTCTGATAGGCCAAACAAGACCAGCCATGGCCAGGCGATGCACTGGACAGATATCTACACACACGCACACACATTCATATAGAGACACATACACACACACACTCACTTCAATTAAAGAGCGCCCTCCTCCAGAACTAACAATCACATCAGTCAGCGAGATGGCAGCAGCTGAGATGAGATAAGATGAGAGCAGTTCATATGAGGATTTGACTGATACTGTATGTGTGTGCCCGCATGTACGACCAGTGTTTGCTTGCGTGTATGTATGTGTGCGTGCGTGTGGTCTGGCTGGACTTGTGTGTGCTGACAGGCGTACCGAGAGATGACAGGAACAGAAAGGGAGTTGCAGGAATGTAACTTGTTCATTTAAGAATTAAAAGGTGTGTGTGTGTGTGTGTGTGTGTGTGTGTGTGTGTGTGTGTGTGTGTGTGTGTGTGTGTGTTCGCCTTACAACACTGTACACAGGAAGTAGCAATAAAGGATAAAGGCATGATTCTGACAGACAAAGGGTGATCCTTTCATGCTGACGAGTAGTTGGGGAAAAAAAGGGTTTCTGTCGGCTAATTGGCCTGAGCGGGAGATCTGGCCATCCCTTTGGTGGAATTTCACTCTTGTCTTCATGTCTTTTCTCTCTCTCTCTCTCTTGGGTGGAGAGTGTCGCTCTCTGTGGATGAACAAGACAGTGTGGGCTCAATATTTCATCCTGTTTCTCTTCACGACATATACTGTAGTCGATTAAAGACATAACATTTTGCCCTTTAACACATAATTTGCCTCTTCTTCAGTCTGTTTCATTGCCTGGCTCTATCCTCCTCCTCCACCCCCTCCTCCCTTCTCGCTTTCGCTTTCGTCTCTTCTTTTCTTTGCTACAGTGAGGAGGCTTTAGTTTGTGTATTGCAATTTGTTCTCCGGTCAGAATGTTCTGGTTTTGGTATTTAAGAGCTCTTTCACTACAGTCAGGAAGAAATGTTAATCTTAACATAACCTCACATATTCACAGCACAGCATGCTCTTTATGCAAACACACACAAATATGTCCTCCACATGCTCACAGGGACACACGCGTGACTCCATGGTCAAAGATAGCTGCTGTTTTGAAGGAAGACCTCTAAGTGGTTCTGTGGTGTGTCTTGGATTGAAAGTTAGAAATTGGTTTCATGCAACGGTGCCCCAGTCATTTGGCTGCAGTGAATAGTGGAATTCAGAGGATAATGTGGGCATTAATTGATTCTGGAGCCTGAAATAAACAGACTCACAGGCTCACATGAGACAGAACTCCTGCTCATTTGCGCCTTTCAAGGAAGAGAGGGAGGGATTTTCCCCTCCCGTCTTTGAATGTCCTGCAGGGGTTTTAAAATGAAAGCTAACGTCACGTGATTGATATGAAGCGTATATGGTGACCTTCTGCATTCCACTGTCACCTAATTTATACATGACGCCATCGCTCCTTGACTTTTGGGAAGATTTGGGTAATATTTGAGGATATAGTGCCCAGATTCTTACAGTGTCTCCACAGACGAAGGGAAATCACACCTCAATTATATTTAGATGACATTTAATGCCCTCTCAGTGGATGTTTCACTGCAATATCTTTCTCACACAAAGCATAGGAAAACAACAAATGCAGCATTTATGTCTGCACTCTCCATCAAATTGTGAAATTACATTAGCACTCAAACAGACCTGCCGGCTGTTGGCTGTACAATCTGACACGGTTCTTTCAATATCTGCTGTCTACAAAAACAAGAGCATCTGTCAAAAAGAAGACATACAGTGAAAAATTAGAAAGAGAGGAGACCCAGAGGAGAACCACCTCCTCTAATAACTTTGACCGCTCCTGCAGGTCTTTCCTCCATCTTTCGGTGGACAGAAGTTGGGTTTGAGTGGGGAAAAAGTTCAGCAGCAGAGTGGGGTAACAGCCTGGAGTCTCTGCAGTGGAGCTGGGGTAAGGTCAGCATCATGGAGGCTCTGCCACTCTCCGTTCTCCTTGGTTGGGCTGTCAGCAGGGGGGAACAGACATCCTGCTGCATAGATGATGAAGAGGACATGCAGCGCGGACGCCAGAGGTCAGACAGCCACGGGGCGCCAGGAAGTGAACCTGGCCACTTCCCGCCGCGCCCGTAGCGCGCCACAATGCGATAGTGTGTGCACATATACACATCCCTCGTCGTTTGCTAATGTAGTGCTATATATTTCTGCCAAGCCCTCAACACGTCTCCTAAGTCTTGCCAGAAGTTAAAGCCCGAGGGGAAGGAGGGATTTGAGGGAGGGAGGGAGCGAGAGAAGAAAAAGAGGTGTAATAGAATCATTACACGAGACACATCTCTCAAGGGTAAAGCTGTAGGAGGTCCCAAATGGGCTTTACATCAGCAGACACACAAACATCCATAGCAACAACCACAGGGTCACAATGCTTCCTAATTATGGCTGGAAAACAAGTATTTTATCTCAGTCAACTTTATGTTCAACTCTCATTCAGTGTTCCAACACTTAAACATGATCCATTTCTACATAAACCCTCCTCATGAGTCTTCCAGGTTCATCTTACACTCTGTTATACACTAATCTCCCTGCTTTTCCCTTCTCTCATCTTTAACCGTCTTTGCTGCTGCTTCCCGCTGTAAACCACATACAGGATGTGTGCACACAGGCGTTTTCCACACAAAATCCTCTACAAGTCAGCGGGCCCTCCTGAGTTGTTGCAGTATGGGAGGCAGTAGCTGACCATTGTCGTCCTTCAAGGCCAAATAATTACATCCACTCAGCAAACACTTGAGACAGTAACAATGGCACCAAGAGCCAAAACAATCCTGCTTCATGACAGCTCCCTCTTGGTCATAGTCTCTTTCTTTTTCTGTATGTCCAGTTTTCACATCAGTACACAGCTGCAGCTTCTTATTCTGAGGCGGAGGAGGTGGAGAGGGGAACATTGGCGTACAGCAGGAGAGAATTTCTGAATGATTTTTGTATGTACCGATATTTGGCATAGAACAGTGGAATTATACATATTTTTTAGAAATAAAAACACATTATCAGAGATATTAAAGGAATGTTTATTGGCATAATGTATTCCCCATTTCAGTCTGCTTAAAGGTCCTCATTAGGCTCTTAACCAGTTAAGCAACACTCGTTCTGTACATACTGTATATACAGATGTGTAGAAACAGCTCTTTACCTGTTTTTATTTTATCATTCATTGCTTAAAACATATTTTGGTAGAAAAGCCTTTTAATACCTAATTTTAACAGATTGTTTGTTGCTCTACTGAGGGGATGAAATGCCTTTAATTTGAAAATATGTTCCTTAATTTGGTATTTCAGTGATAATGTCGAGAGCATTAGTGTTGAGTTGGTGTAAGATTTGTTGACAGTTATGTTGCGTTTCACATAATTTTAATATTTATCAAACATCTCAGTGCGTCTCTTTTTATGTAAAACAATTCACCGCATGGGGGGGGACCCCTCTTCCTCCACTTTTCACGCTTATTATCTTCTGCTTGTATGAAAGTACTTAGTGTATAGAAGTGATATAGTAAACAAAAAGGAGAGTGCTGGCTGAGCAGCTGCTGTGGTAACATTGATTGTGGGAGCAGGGAGCCGTGCGGCGCTGAGGAGCGAGAGGAGGAGGCTCCCCAGGAAAATGTCTCCTTTTTTCTGAACAGTCTTATGACCAGCATGCCAAGCAGAAATGTGAAGAGAAGCATTGACCAGCTACTGGAAAACATCTAAGCTATCCAGGATCAATGCCAAATTGATCCCAGAACTATGTATAATGTAGGGCAGTGGACGGCTTGTCTCCCTCATCCCGCTTCCTGTATGGCAACAGAGAGCCGGACCGCAGGAGCAGAGGAAGCACAAAGCTAGCTCTGTGAAGAAACGGAACAAAATCCTTTGTTTTAAACACACGGGATGGCCTTTGTGGTTAAGGTGTATAATGTGTGTTAAGCAGCTATACTGACTGTGATGTGTTCCTTCACGGTATTTTGTTCAGCAGTGATGATGCACTTTTCTCTCTCTCTTTTTCATAATCGATCTGTTCATCAGTTGCCAAAACACAGGGGGGGGGTGTGTGTGGTTGTGAATAAGCTACAGCAGAACTACTCTGTTGCTCGCTCACAATAGAACAACAGAGTGGACACAGTGTGACTTCCACCCCTCCCTTTCAGCATGGGCATCACTGGGAAGCCCCCTGCAGGTCTTAATGAGCAGTGTGCTGGAGAGGGCATCTTTTTAACCCACAGCCGGGACTCGTAGAGCAGCCTTACTTCTCTTCAACAGATGCCAAGTGCAGCTGTCAACAGCTCCATACTCTATTGTTGCTTACTTTTACTTTTTCAACTCTCTCACTCTCCTCTGTGTCTCACCCCTCTCACTTTCTCCCTCTCTCTCTCCTCTGACCATTCGTCTTGATAGCATATCCACTGCATCCTATTATGGGGCCGTGCTCAAATAATCTTAAAGGCTAGCTGGAGGTTGCATCTTGTTAAAGCAGATTCACTCCACCTCACTACTTTCCCCAGCGTTAAAGAGTAATATGGCCATATGAGATTACATAGATACAGTGTGTGATACATTATTGCTTGTGCATTAAGAATTCATGAAGTATAAACAAAAAAACCCAAAATGATTCAGCGAAGGCGCCTTTGCTTGCAGAATCGAACCGAAGCACACTTTTTTTTAATCAACATACCTTCACGCTTCTCCTGTTTTAAATGCATTAATCATTGTCATGGGGGGAAAAAAAGCTAAACTTTGTTCCTCCTCTCTCCTTTTTGATTATCCTCTCCCTTTTCAGTAGCTCTCTCACCCTCCCTCTCCATCCCTCCTTCAAGTACCTATCTCTATCTCCTCTGTGTCTAATTGCATTTAAATTTTTTTCTTCATGATAACCTGGAGCTTCAGTACACCCCTCCTAACCCTAGCCCTCCGCCACCTTCCCCCAAAACCAGCACCAGTCCATTTGTGCCTTGCCCTGGGCAGGTTGGTTTCCTGGGCTGCCCTGGAGGAAATATCAGATGACCTGGCACTCCACAGCAAAACCCAGGTCATCAGGGAGGGCTCCTCTCACCGTAGCCCTCCCTCAGCCCCCTCTCATCCACTTCCTGCTTTCAAGTGCCAGGGCAAGGTCAAAGCTTTGAGGATGCATTCCCCAGACCTCACCACGAGGCAGGCTAGAGGCGCTGTGCTCTCCTCTCTAACCAGACTTTGCTCCATCTATTCTTTCACATCGTCCTGCTCTCTCATATTCATTTCATTAGCTCGAGCTTTTACTGCAATCAATACCGTTGCTAAAGTTAGTTTTTCTAATACAGCTATTCATTAAGTGCATGCCTTTTCATTAGTGTCACTAGAGCACCAGTGTAACTGGAATAATACTGTAATGGACAAACATATACTGTAATTGTTGAATTTTTTCTTCTAACGGTGGTGAAGAGAGGTTTTAAATGGCTGAGCTCATGGAGAATAAGTCATTGCTCTGGATTTACATAATGTGTGTATCTAAATCGTAGGTTTTAAAAACTAAATTAAATTCCCAGACAATGATGGAACTTCTGGTATTTTAATGTAGGATTGGCAAAGAAGCAAATGTTCTACCAAAGTCTGGATCGTTCCCGCTCATCACGTTCTGCCAGTTAAAATGCAACATGGATGCAGGAGGAGAGGAGACACATTATGGATGGCGCTTAGAGACAGGTGTCTGATGCGTCCTGAGATAATGCCGAAAGACACCAATTTCTCCTTCTAATGGAACGGCAACAGTTGTTTCAAGTGATCAGGTTTGTCATCCAAATGTTGCATCGTTGGTCCTCTCAGCACCTCTCCTTCCTCCCATTAATCAAAGTTGGTAGCGAGAGAGAGAAGCAGAGAGAAAAGCAAAACAATCCAGCCTCATATCATCCGTGGGGACAGTGACTGTACCGTGGAAAATCTCCATCAAACACTACTGTTATGTTTGACTGGAAGGGTGGGGTACATTTTCACAACATCCTTTGCAGGCGATACAAAACTATTTGCAGAGGCATCTGATGTCAGATGGTAGTGATGATTGTGACACCCAAAAAATTCAGCTAAAAAGAATCCTCACCTTTTATGATGGTTTTTTTTAAGACAGTAATATCTCCCTCGTATCAAACTCAGCGGTAGTCCCCATCACAACAATGGCACGATGGGTATTTGTTATCTGTTGTTTCATTGCAAGTTAGATTTACTTAGGAACTATTTCATCCTGTTTGGTTCTAGAAGCTCCATAGCAGCAGTAAGGCACTCCTTAAAAAACTCTCCGTCCGAATTACGTGTTAGCTTGCTTGCTATTGGCTTGCTCACTACAAGATGAGCATGCGTATGATTGGTATTTTACTGTGACCATGTTCCTGCAAAGTAGACACATTAGCTCGTGTTTATTTTTTATTTCAACAATAAATAATTGGTTGTCCTTTTCTCTTGGTCACGACGCTTGTGAGTGTTGACACATAATTCCTACAAATGTAAATTTATAGCAGTCATGACAATTTGTTTTGGTATTTCTAATTTGCATTTTTGTATGCAGGAATTGGTGAAGTGGATCAGACCCTTTGTCTAATGAAATCTCTCCATATTCAGATTGCAACAAATTGTTTAATAAGTCAAATAGTGTTTAGATTTGACTGCTCCGTCTCCCACATCTCGCTTCCTTGGTGCAAAGAAGTGAAATGGGATGAATATGTTTGATCTCCAATTTCATATAGGTATACATTTCAAAAGCTGATTCTCTCTGGAGAAAATGTTGTACCTCCAGAGTGAAAATATAATTTGAAAGGCGAGACAGTAAAAGCCAGTCATCTCAAAATGAAAATTTTCTTATGGTGGCTTTCCTTTTCACCTCAGCGGTTATGGGGGGGGGGGGGGGGGGGGGGGGGGGGGGATTACATTGAGTGAGAGTCAAATAGGAGAGTGTGTGTGGAGGCTATGAGAAGAGAGAACTAGAGGGGAGACACACTGATGAGTAAAGGAATGACGCTTCCTGAAGAGCATGTTAATAACGTGCCAGGCTCAGGCAGGTAACCAGTAATCAGACGCTCTGATTGTAGTCGACAGTAGACAGGAACACACACAGACACTCTCGCCTCTCCATCTCCGTCAGCTCTGAAACTGCTAGAGTCCTCTGTCATGTTCTGGGTTGGCCCCCTCTGCTAACAGTTTGTCGCAGCTTTTACAGAGACAAAGGAAACAAATGAGATGGCTGGGTTACAACAAACAGCTCTGGGTTGTTCGTTCCCCTGGAAAAACGAAGGGCCCCCTTATTGTTGCAGCCACCGTGTCAGTTAGAGGAGTTAGTGCTCATATTCACTCTCTGGTTCGTTGCTAGCTTTTGCTGATTGTTATTTATTTAGATCAGGTCTGGGAGGGAGATTGTGTCTATAGAAGTTGTGCAGAATACAGCCTGTACGGGTACAGTATATCTAAACAGCACCTGGAGATAAAACCTCAGAGAGGATCACATCAGTGGGGGGGCTAAGGCATAAAGGATGGAAATACAAACAGCCTTGCATGAGCAGGGCTCTGACCTAAAAGAGGGAGTGAGGTAGGAGCTGTGTGTACAGAGAGGCTTCTCTGAATATTTCCCCAGTGACGGAGATCGGGCCAGAGGCAGTAAGGTCAGCAGATAGAGTCCAAAGCCCATTGACAGCTGCTGGTTTGACTTTGATACACCATCAGTGTTCAGCACGCCGCTTTCCCGCTTCCCCCTCCAACTCGCTCGCACTAACCCGCAAGCGTGTTTGCTCAACCTGAACGCACGCTAGCCTCTCATTATGCCGCCCATGCAGACTTTGTCTCTTTGCAGCTGTTTAATGGCTGCACGTCTGTTTTTGTTTGTTTCCTCACCATAAGATTATTGCACCTTTATGGTTGGTCGGGGGGTTGGAATAATCCCTGGCATCTGTTCAGAGTGGGAGGGGTGCGCAAAGAGCCAGAGGTAGAGGCTCGCTTCTATTTTATTTATTTTTTTAAATACGAGACCGTGCGGCCCTCTATTTTATCCTCTGCCACTGAGGCTGGGGCTGTGGCTCGATTTTAAAGACAGGAGTGATGGAAGGGGCTGTGTGCTAACGGGCACCGAGGTCACTGAAGGAGCTTCCCGCCGCCGTTTATCCTCCCAAAATGAACCCAGAATAGCAGGGATTAATCTAATCACCGCTCTGTTAGTCTAATTTACTCACAATGTATGCAGAACAGTAACTTTATGGTGACCCCAGCCGCATTATTTCTTCTTTGCTTGTGAACATTGTAATTGTTGTTGACACAATTAACATTGCACTTCCTCCATGTGCCTCAGCAATTCTGGAGAATAAGTTTTAAGTCCGCAAATTCCATCAAAAAGATTTTGCACAATATGTACTATCGTAGTTTCACTGCTTTATTGTTTTTGTGTTTTTTTTTTTTATTGTCATCAGAAGGTATAAAGGACAGTAGCAGCCCTGAGCTCCTCTTGACAGCCACATCCTCTTCCTATCTTTTTCTTAATTCAAGACTCCATCTTGTCAAGGCTTCACTGCCTCCGGTCGTTATGGCAGGAGAACAGGAAGTTAATCAACGCAGCATTATCTCCCAGCCTGCACCTGGAGGCAAGAGTGCCAGTCATGCTACCGCCCCCCTCTCTGGTGGGACCCCTGCCAGCCTGGGAACCCCTCACACCGCAGTACCCTGCAGCATCCCTCTGGGCCATAACCAGTGTGCTGTGTCTCTGTGCCAGGTCAAACTTGTGACACAGCCTTGATGAGCCAATGGGGGCCGTCTTGCTGCGGTGCATACTTTACAGTGTGCGTGTGCATGTGTGTGTGAGACTGTGTCATGAGAAAAGAAGGAAGCAAAGGAGACAGAAAAGAAATAAATAAATTTAAGTTTGGCTCGGTTTTTGTGTTCTCTTTGTGCCGCCACGCATGTCTCATATTTTCCCAATTTCTGCTGTGGAGAAAAGCCAGAGTTTTTTTGGAGACATTATTGCCCCGTGTGGACTCGCAAAGTAACAACACAAAGTCCCAGAGGAGACTGTATTCAAACCAAGAGCCTCAGACAGAACAAGACAATATTTGAACACCATTTTCATACTTAAAGGCTTGTTGACACTCCAGCGTGAGGAGGGACGCACATCCTTGGTGACTGAAAAAGAAGACGATGGCAGCAGGTTGAACAAATGTTCTTGCTGAAGAGTGAATTGCCGGCTGTCGCTGGTAATCATTAGGTTGTCTACCAGCATTCAAAGTGCTTTTATTTCTGCCCATTAGTTTGGTGAGAAAATGGACAGGTATGGTCGAGCGTGTTGCCCTTACACTCAGACTGATGCAGTAGGCAGGGCGAGCATGGGAAACATGAAAGTGTTTGAAGCATCTCTATTTATGCCAGTGGCAGTTAAGGCTTCTTCTTTTTTTTTTTCCTTCAGTGTCGGTAGCATGACTTTGTGCACAACTGGCTCTAAAGGATTCACGGCTTTTTGTGAAGTAGCAGTACACGTACATGTCAATATTGTGAGACTGGCGTGTAATTATTATTCAAAGGTTAAAGAGAGGATTGATCCATAGAGGAGTGTCAAGGGCAGATCAAACGGATTTGGGGGAGTATTGGACCAAAAATGTTAAAAGCTGCTCTCTCTCAAACACTGAGGCGTCAATCTCTCCGAGAGCACCTTGATGTCCTCCGAGGGAAACCTGATCAAAGCTTTTGTAACAAAGATGGTCTCGGATGATGATCTGACCTCCACTGGATTTCACTTCACGTCTTTCACTTTGCCTTTACCAGTCTTCATTTACCTGCCTGAGCTCCCAGCCACTGCCCCTGTTTCCGTTTTTCGCCGTGTTTGTGCTGCTGGTTAGACTGTCTGAATATCAATGAAGCAGTCTCACCGATGTATTACAAACACCAGAGAACAGTGATTAAAGATGACATATCTAAGCCTCACTCCCTTCCTCTCTCCTCTCTTCTCTTTTTCACAGGAGATCGCAGCTTACTTGATAACATTTGAAAAGCATGAAGAATGGCTAACGACATCCCCTAAAACAAGGTAAGACAATTACACTCCTGCCCTTTTTTAAAACACAAGTTAAAATTCATAGCCCTAAAAGAATGACATTCAGGGTGCCATAATTTCAATCTTGAGCTTTACATGTTTTTTTTTTTCTTCAAGACCATTTCCCTTATGCACAACCTCGTTCAAGTTCAGTGCAGATTGTTTAATGTTACAGGCTTCTTATGGCTGCTCAGAAAAACTTTACCGTTTGCAGATAAATGATAGAATATTAATATTGACTAATAACTGCCTTTTAGCAAGTTAATTAACACAACATGCACTGGTGCAGCATCTCCTTTGAATGCTATGTTAATATGTCCCTATCTGTCTGCACACTCACCACTCGCTAATAACACTGTTAGAAGCTGGAAGTTTATTTTTTGGGTCAGACGTTACACCCACGTGGAACAAAATGCCAAGAGCTACTGTGCTATTTGGAATAGAACAGGGAAGCCAGTAATGCAGTTACTTTATTTCTATTAATGTACGTATAGATATATATATATATATGTATATGGCAAATTGGGAACACACAGAATAAATGTAATGTCAGCAAACACTTGTTTAGTGGCTGCATTTGCTGTGTGATGTCATTATGTAGAATGATAATTAATAATGCATGTGGCTTTGTAATAGCATCCCTCTACATCTGACAGGAGCAGACGGACACGTCTTTGTCTGAGTCGCTGTAGCTTATTTCTTGTTATTGGACAGCGCAGGGATTGACGCCCTTGGCCTCAGCTGTATTGTCTATTTTAATGTTGCACTGTCAGACCACACAATCTTCTCTCGCTACAGTGAATGCAGTCTGTTCACAAAGTGTCTCCTTAACTAAAATTTACATGTTCATCCATTTGGAATCGGCTCAATATGTTAAACATTTCTTCCTCTTTTTGTGTGAGTCGGACTTGCTGTGCTGACATTAATAGCTGTCCTCATGCATGTGTAAATGGACCCTGGGCTCACTGACATAGAACCCATTCCTCACATCCCTCCTCTCTTCCCACTGCCTTGGAGGGACATTGATAATAGTCCTGCATAAAGACACTGCCAATTAGAATATGTTCTGTGGTGTAATTATGGAGCATCGGCCAAAAGAGCACTGAGCTCACCTGTTTTGTTTTTTTTTATCAAGAATGCCCTCTCTTCCCGAAGCAGCTATTTTCCAACTCACTAAAACAAACTAATGTCAGGCTTCTTTTAATCATGAGATTAGGCCTGCATAATTGGTGTGAGAATCGTTTTAATTCTCTCTCCAGAAAATACTGTAAGGGGCTGTAATTTTGCCGTAGTATGGTAAATGACATTAAGGATTAAATATAAAAGGGAAAGAAAGAGGCTATGACAGGTGCTAAAGCATTACAAATGACAGAGGGGTGGCATCCCCCAGCATGAAACAGCCTAAAAATGACACTCCAGTGAGGGATTTCTGATGCAGTCACTTTTTAAACAAATGGTTGGTGCTCATGGCCACAGTCTGTCAACAGTGGCTGTCTGTTATGCCGTGGTCTCAGCTGCCGCCGTGCTCGGGGATTTCAACCCCATGTCATGTCTCAGTGCAGGTGCTGATATCCCAGTAAACGTGTCACCTGGGAGCAGCCTCTAGTGTACACCTGCAGATGACCTGACAACACAACAACACATTCCATGTTGTAGAGGAGGCATCGTTTCAGGACAGGAAGTGTGTGTTCACAGCGTGCGTTACTGTGTGTGTGTGTGTGTGTGTTCCGGCACAAGAGAGGCAGGGGGAGATGTTGTGAAGTGTTTGTGTTTTACCAGACGTCAGTGAAAGGGTAGAGTGTAATGATGGATGTTTGGGCGAGAAGAGGTGGGGGGGGGGTTGAAAGGGTGCGGCATATGTATGTGTGTGATTGATGGGGTTTGATTGATGGCTGGCCGCTATATGAAAAGCTTTTTGCTCAAGGTCACGGGTGAAAGGTCAAACTCGGGACACCTGTGGTTAAATGCTGCGTTATCATTTGTCAACACATGTCTTTTTGTGAGTGTGAGTGGGTGTGTGGGCTCATCTGATTGTGGGTGCGCTGACTGCGTGTCTGTGAGGGTTGACCCCTGTGGGGAATAGGCTAAGTAGGCTAATTCTCCCCCTGCCAGAGCCTGTAGACGGGGTCGGCGGGGCATGATGGGAGGCAGAGATAAGCAGCAGGGTCATACACGGAGAGGCACCACACTGCATGGCTGCACCGCACGCCTGTAACAACTCTGACACATGCAGGTCATAAACATGGGAGCGGGCCGCAGCCAGAGCTCACGGAGCTGACGCCAGCTGTTTGACCAAGGTGACACGCGATGCAGGACATGCCCTGAATAGAGATGGCGTCCTGTCAACACAAACGAAGATGAGATGAACTGGAGCAATTACATGCATGCACAGATGTATTTCACCAGGCTAATGCTCGTGCACATCAGCACCGTCTTTTGTTTGGGTCTGTTTCTGTTTGTTTATCGTTTCAAAATCTGAAGCATGCCAGGGGAGAGTGGTGGAATGCTGAGTGATTGATGTGCCTAGCTCTAGTAATACACATTCCCTTTCAGATAGGAAGTGCAACAGTGCTTAAAATCAATACCAGTGTTCTCCCACTGACTGCTTGAACAGCACTACAGCTAATTCAGGCCGCACCTGTCAGAGCTGGGGAAATCTTTCCCTACTCGGGCTTTACACTTTAATTTACACCCACAGCCTCGCTGGCTTCCATTTCCATTAAAGGGAGAGCCTGGCATTATGGCTTTAATGAAGGCCGCGGCCAGGCTGTGATTTAAGATGGCCGTTACCCCGCACCTTCACTCCACAGGAGGGAACACACTTAAAGGGACAATTAGGATTTTCCTCCCCTGCATCCTTTGAGATTGCAGTACTGGATCTTTCCCTTTGCCTTTGTAAAGATGTGTCCGTGTTGCTTCAGCTGATGGGATCTGAATGTGCCTGTGGGAAAAGAGCGAAAAACAGAAGGATGGTGCAGAAACGTTGCAGGTCCAAATCAAGACAATAACATTTGATTTGGCCTCATCATGGGCGTTACATTGTGCTCCTGTTGAGAGCAGGCATTTCGTTGTCCATCATAAATGACACAAATGTCTCCTGCAGGGGCCTTTTCGGAGGTGTTTGTATGCTGACAGATGGAGAAACTATTGGCTGGAGGGTGTCACAGATTGGTCAGCCCAAAGAGCTAATGGACACCTGTGTGTCGTATAGAGATAGCTCATTATCCTGAGCATCGCCTAAATGGCACACAGTTTCATGAGTGGAGAAGTTGGTGTTTCTTTTTTTCTTTTGTTTGTTTTATAGGGCTCCTTAACAGCAACCAATCTCAAAACACAACAGAGAGAGAGCTCCTGTTATCCAGATCACTCTCTATGTGTTTTGTTTATTTGTCTAATACGCTGTCTTGCATAAAATACAAACATACAGAATTCTTGTTACAGCTGTGTGGGAAAATAGCGGTGGGCTGTGTCAGCCATTTGCTGCGACTCCTACACAAGTTTGGAACACTCAGATCTACACATGTGCTTACATGACTACAGAACACCACACACACACACGTATACAAACACACACATGCACGCACACACATACACACAACTATTGTATATTGAAACTATCAAACAATAAGCACCAGTCCTTGGAGGGCCCCACAATGACACTGAACCTAGCAGCTCCCACGTCCCAGCGCAATAGCCCTCTCTCCTCCCACACCCACATCCACAGAAACAGCTCTCCAGCAGCAGCTCTCCAAAATGAAACCGAGTCCCTTTAGACAGCTTCCAAAGACAATGCTTTTATTAAAACCTACAGCAGCGGCGCCACCCCAGAGGCGCGGGCACACCAACACAACAGAGTTGAGCAGAACTGAGAGGCAGCCTGAAATCTACTAATGACTGTTTGTTTGCCATTGTGTACGGTGTTTGCTATTGTGTACGGAGCCTGTGAATTTGTGCAGATATGTGTGTGGACTGTGTGCGAGTGAGAGTGGAAGAGATAGGCATTGTGTTTATGCATGTGTATATGTAAATGCCGTCTTGTGTATGCACACGGTAGGTGTGTTTGCTGAGAGCATGACTACGCATTTATGAAAATAAACAGCGTTGGGGAAGAACACGTGCAGGAATTTATGAATGTATTCAGATGGTGTGTGTGTAATTACCAGTGAAACTGTGTGTATGTGTTTTGAATTAAAGATGGAGTGCTTGTGAATAACGTGTGTGTCGTGTGTAGATGTATCTGGGTGAGTCTGCCACTGCAAATAAGACCTCCCCAGGCCAATGTGTAAACTCTGCTTCTGTCACTTAGTCTGGCACATAGTGTGAGAAAGTAGTGGGCCTTCTGTGTGTGTGTGTGTGTGTGTGTGTGTGTGTGTGTGAGGGTGTAAGTATGTGTGGGGCTGATGTGTAGGATGTGCCTGAGAAGGGCGTCCGATAGTGTTTCGTCCTAATGCTTTGTGGCACTCGTTGGCTGGCGGAGTTTCAGAGGAGAGTGGAAAAGGACAGGAGCAGCAGCAGGGGAGGGAGAGAGACATACAGAAAGAGAATGAGAAAGAAAGTGTGCGTAAGAGAGAAGCGCATATAGAAACCAAATCATAAAATACAAAGAGGTAGTAGATACTATCACAATGAGATAAAGATAGTCGGACGTATGGCACTGAATGGAGTCTTGGTTATGAAAAAAGCCAACATGTCAAGTAGATGTGAAGAGACTTGCCGCTGAGGAGAAGCGGTGTGATTGCCTTCATCTTTTTTTTATGTTTGTCATTCTTCACAAGCGTTGTTTTTCCCAACTTGTCATGGGTAAAAGTTTAGTTTGCAGCATAGTGACAGTTCTCCCCGGGCTGACCCATTCCGTTGGGCCCTGGAGGACAGTGCTGCCTCCACCCAGTCAGAGGCCCTGACAAGGACAGCTATGTCCACCTGGGGCCATGCTGGCTGGGTGAAATAAAGCCCACCAGGGAGAGGACAGGAGTGAGGTGAACCCGAAGACCATGAGGTAAGAGTGAAAGAAAGAGAGTAAATGAAAAATGGCCATCGAAGGAAGAGTGAATATGATGGAGTGAGGGCAGTTTAGAAAATGGAAACATGTCGATAAGAGAAACGAATGGACGACATGGAGATGGGAGGAATAGTGATGGATGGGGTGAGGAGGAGAAGAAGTGAGGGGGGAGGATTTACACAAACGGACGAAGGAGCTGGAGAAAGATGGAATAGAGGGGGATTGAGCTGACACTGGGCGAGGGAGTGAAAAAAGAGAAAAATAGAGTGAATAAACAGCAGATAGAGATGGAGAGAGGTGAGCAATGGATTCAACTGACAGATAGAGAAAAGTCCTGTGGTTTTGGGGCATGGGAGGGAGAATGCAAACGGTCAATAGATTAGAGCTAGTGCTGGGCCGAGTGCCTGGGCCTCAGACTCCTAGCCAACTTAATAGTGTCTCTTGTTTGTCTGTCCTCTAAAGTAATGCCCAAGCTGAGCCCAGGGAAGCAGCCTGAGCCTGAGGCTAGTGGAAATGGACAGGGGACTAGATGTATGTTAGTTCTCATCCAAGCTGCTGTATATTACCTTGGCCAGCTTGCCCACCGGAGACTATTCAATAGAACATGGGACATCATCTAGCTTTATCGCTTTTATTCCCTCTACACTCACCAGAACTGCTCCTGAAGGCCAGGAAGGGCGAGATCATCTCGAGGAATTAATCCTTTTTATTATTTTTGTATGGTAATAGTCACTGACGTGTGTAGGGCATGTTACTGTCAGTGGACCAGCTGTGCAACTTAAAAAAAGAAAGGAAACACTGAAGTTAAAGTTACTTTGCTATGCTAAGGTTATTCCAGCTAAAGCATGTGCAGCACCGACAGACGAAGCAGCAAGATAAACAAGCGGGCCTAGCCTCTCTCAGTATGCCAATATGGAGGAGGAGGAGGAGGTGGAGGGGAGGAAGGAGTGCAGCCAGTGGCTGGCCACAGGAGAGGGAGGATAAATAAATAGAGGAGGAAGTTGATGTCAAGCAGGTGTTCAAGGAGAAAGTGTCAGCCAAGCGGGCCGAGATGGGGAGAAGTGCTGCCTCTGCAGCCTGATAATAAAGATTTAATTCAATTAGCGCTTCTGCACCAGTGAGCAGCGTGCAGGCTGGCTGTCATGGAGCACACCCTCAGCCACCAAGACACCTATAGACGACCGGGCCTGTACCAGAACTTCACTGTGCTCTCTCTGTCCTGGCTCCCTCTCTTAAATACAAACACACACACACACACACACACACAGGCATGCACACATATAAAGTAGTGGTAACATATTATTCACACCTGAGTCACTGAGCAGTTCAGGCACTAAACCCTGCCTACACACCTCTACCACACACACACACACAGTGACACTCTTAGCACACAGACTCACTGCCTCATTCCTCACCCTTATCCCTCCCCTCAAAGTCCTCTCCCTTCCCCACCTTAATTTTCTATTTTCAACCCCCCTCTGCTCTCCACCCCCTCTTGTACCTCTTGTTCCTCTTCCACCGCGGTACTCTGCTCTGGTGGTGCTGAGTGTCCGTATGTTGGCCTGTGCGGTGAGGACTGTCTCTGTTACTGTTATTTTCAGCCTGTCACACCCCGATGCCCAGCTGGGTGCTGTCCTGTAGGCATATGGTGTAGCGGATCCCGGATCATGGGCCTTTAGGAAGCTCTAGGGGGCATTTCAGTCAAATACAACCTCCCGTCCCACGCACCTCCCCACGCCATACCCTAGGAACTACCCCTCTGTGCTGTGGGTGTGGTTTGAGAACGCATGTACCTGACTGTTCACCTCATGATTCCCATGGTGTGTACCTTAGCACCGTGGGCACAAAATGGGACTTAAAAGCTCCCACATTTAGAGAAAGGTGGAGGGTGGAGGATGGGGGAAGGTGGACAGGAAGTGGCAGTGGAACAAGAGGAGGAGGAGAAAGGACAGGACCGGACACACGGCTTCAGAGATACCGTTTGCTATTATGTAAAGAGAAGGAGAAAATAGTTCCTGGATGGCTGCCAGAGAGCGTGGTGATTCACCAGCAAAGAACAGACACGACATGGGAACACACACACACACACACACACACACACACACACACACACACACACACACACACACACACACACTGGCACATATTCTGTCCCATTTCTTCGCCCCAGCTGAGCTTCACAGTACAGGAAGTGCAGTGGATGATGAGTTGCCATGTAGCGCTATTCAATGAGTAAAAACGGCACATGGCAGGACTGACCTCTTGTGCCCCCTCATCATGTAGTGATCAAGAAAAGAACAGCGGCCTGGCTTCCTTCTTCTGCACATCACACACTAATACAGAGTGCAGTCAGATATTCACACCCCCATTTATTTACTTGACCTTTGACCTTTGGCTGAACCGCCAAGCGTTTATTTCAATTCCACTTTCTTGGCAATTTGATTTGCTTTTGTCAACAAACCACTCAAAGTCGCTCCCTAAAGAGCGCTGGCTCGCTCTGCTTGGAAAAACTGGGAATTTCCTACCTGAGTCTGGAAGATAGCTCGCCTGTGGATTCTGATGAGACATCTTAATTACTGTGGATTTGTATTAGATAGATACCCCAGCTCTCTACACCCCTGCCCTCAGGCAAGACCCTTACTGCTTTAACTGTTTCATTAAAGATGGGAGAGGATTGAGTGGGTATGTGGAGAATAGCCATGTATTAATTTTACATCAGTGAATTAATCAATTCAAATATAAGTTAATTGATAAATTATTCAAATCTTTCTTTTTTGTCGTGCGCATTTGAGTGTACGAAGGGAAAGGTGAGAACCATTTCAAATTGGATAATTAATATTCATTACTTTTTTAAAATGAAGTAAGAAAAATAGCCATCAATTCAACATCAATTTTTTTTAACAGGGGTATAATTAAGAGTGTTTGAGGAAGACAATTCCCACGATGGTACAACTCCCTGCAATTAAAAGCAGAGGGTTTGATTTCTCGTGTCCTCCTTGTCTCCTTCAACTCACAGTAATAGCTTTTCCACACCGAATCTTTCAGCCTTTTTTATATCTCTACTTGACTGATAAATAAATGAGAGGGTGATGAATCGTCTTTATCCGCTTCATAAGCAAAGATAATTAACAAGCCAGAGCAAAACGCATGCCCTCCACCTGCAGCCCACCGCTGCCTTGCTGAGAAGCCTTTGTATTTGTTTACTGTATTTTCAATTTTTCATCATTTGTCAGTGCAGTCCTTCATCTTTATTTTTTTTCTGTTTGCTGGAGGGTGTTGCTCAGGAGAATTATGGAGACAGGTCGACCAAGATTTAAAGTAGTCCTGCTCCTGACCCAAAGGACAGCCCTGCTGGATACATTAACATGATAGCGATATGATTATGTTGGAATGGACATGAAGGGTTTCAATTATTTACAGGTGATGTGGCCGTTGAATTGGCAATGAAGTGGCTCGTAAATTATCCTCTGTCTAATCAAGCCTCCAGCGGAATAATGGAGCAAGTGCTGCCAAGGAGGAGTCTCTCCCTCTCTCTCTTTCTGTCTCTCTGTCTTTCTCTCTTCTGTGTTTTGGGTGAGGAGTGGGGGTTGGCTACTTTCACACTGGGATGATGACACTCTTCAAATGACATTGGTTGAAAGGCAAGAAATGTGCCAGTGAGCGCAGGTTTAAAACCTCTTCACTTCATCACTGCTCAGTGCTTTACTGCGCTTTATGTCACCAGACAATGATACAGTGACAGCCAAGCATCAAAATGTGCAGCACCAGCACCTAATGTGCACCTTGGTTTTGTGCCTGAAAGAGAGAGAGGGAGCGGGTGAGTGTGAGACAGACATATAGACACACTGAGAGAGAGTGACAAAAAAAAAAAAAAACAGACAGGAAAGAGAGCTTGCTGTAAAGGTTGGACTGACTTCGCTCCAATGCAGCCATCCGAACAGTAGCGACACTGTTCAGACCAAACACAGCCAGCACCACTCGCTGGCTCCTCTCTAGCATCTTCTTCTGAGGCCTGCGGTTTGGGATTCGGCTCAGTTGACTGATGGCCTCTTTGATTAAAAGAAATCAAATGCCAAAGTGTTTAATAGCCTGTTTTAATGTGCCTCCAGTGAGTGTGTTTGATTTCTTGCATATCCTGCTGGTAGGCAGACCTGCTCTAACCACAGAGGCGCACAGAAAGCCGCCAGTAGATACCAAGCCACCTGCTTACTCTCTGTCTTTAGTGGAGATTGCACCACATTGACCTTAGTTTTGTTTCAGGGTTTATTTGCACCCGAACCTTTGTTACCCATCTCTCAGAGGTTCTCAGCTGTGCGGGTAATAATATATTAAACCTGTGTTAGGGAAACAAAGACAGGCATCCAACTTCCTCACCCACCACCATCACAATCCATAATCACCTGAGGCGGTTTACAGTAGAAAGAGGAGAGGGAGTGAAAAGAGCTGGAAATGACAGGAAGATGGAGAGGCAAAGGGGAAGTGAGATAAAAGTGAAATGTAATGGAGAGAGAGTACCACCTACCGTTTTGGTGTCTTCTGGCAAAGAATCGTTTTGAGGGGAAGACAGGGTGGTCTGTTCTCAGCCAAAGCCATAGCTCCTTTTTATTTCTCTCCCTCTCTCCCCCCCGAAGAAGTGAATCTGGGGTGACTGCACCCACAATTAGGGCATGAGAGGATTAGTTGCGAGTGGGAAGGTGGTTGGGGGCTGTTTTTTGTTTGTGCGCTTACTATTCCCAACTATACATTGTGGCAGAGGATGTGCATATTTTTTTTTTTCAAATCCCCATGTTCGTGAAAATAGAAACATCACAAACAACATAACAAGCTAATGTTCAAGAAGAGGAGAGGGCAAAATAAGGAGACCACTGCACCGTGCTCCATGTGTGTGTGTGTTTGCTGTTTTGTGCATCGCCTCCCTCCAACGTCCTGGGAGCCTGTTTACTCTCTTTTCCCGTCTTAATGCCTTTACAGACGCCAAATCCCCGGCAATTCCCAAAATGTCTGAACATCCCTCATCTTTGCATCTATTTCAATTGCATTTCATTTTCTTACTGGCAAACACAGGGGAGGCCGTGCATTAGGGTTATTATGAGTTTAAAGCACTTAAAAGCTTTTGGCCGTCCTGACACGAGGAGATGCAAGGGTCCAGAGGAGGTGGGAGGCATCACGCTCCAGTTTTTAGATGGAGAGCAGGTCCCAGATGTGTGTGCTTGAGTGTTTATGTGAGCTCTTCTGCATGTGCACACACACACACAGTATACCATATGTATATATATGCACTGTATGCATAGAGCCTTGCGTCATGCCTGTAGCACTCCCCAGTGTGGCTCGTGGCAGACTGTATTAGCTCACTGCTGCACAACAGTCAAATTCTGTATCATGGCATCTAAGGCCGACTCTTTAGAGCTCCCTCCCTCAGGTCACACATGGAATTTAAGAGCTTTTCCGAGGCAAAGAGGTGTGACTCGCCCTGAGACTCCCCTCTCGCTCTTTCTCTACATCTGTGTCTCTCCTCTCTCTCTCTCATTCTCTCTCGCTCTCTTACTTATTTCCCCCTGCTTTGCTGCTCCACTCAAGAGTCATGGGGTGCACACTCAGCGGTAAACCAATTTCATTTAGTATGTTTTCACATTTTTATCCAATCATGGCATGCTCAGAGGTTTCAAAAGCCACATGACGCTTTTATTGGGGCCTAATTAAGGATCTCTGATTTAATCCATGTAATTTAATAGAGATCAGTCACGGGTGTGAGGCTCTTGCTTTGTGCGTAGGGAAGTGGCATTGACGCATTAGAACCCCTGCCTCCTTCTGCAGGTCAGGGTCAAAGTGCTTCATGTCAATGCATTGTGTCCATACTCCACCTGTTGGACAGTAAAGGCACAGAGACTAAGCAGGGGGGTTACACTCTGTGGCTTCTTTCACATGCACATGTTCTAAAAATGACTGAATACAGACACTCAGGTGGCTTCTTCAGTCTGTGAGTGGAGCCATCCGCTCTGTAATTGCCTCTTGCCTCGCTCATTGTTGTCATTCATTTGCCCCTTCGTATACAAAAAGTGTCTTAAGTAGTTTCAATTGTTATATTGGTTTTGCAGATGTGTGTCTACATCGCAGCATTATTGGCGCAGGCTGGCTCATTACAGTCGGCCCTCGAGACTGTCTGATAAGTTTTAGCTAAATCTTGGGTTGTGATCATTTTCAGTTGCTCTTGCAGATTTCAAATGTAATTTTGAGCAGCATATTTTGAGCCTTGCAGTGAATGATTTGAATGGAAGACAGGAGAGAACTGCCTGGCATTGTTCTGTCTTTTTCAGTAGCCCTTCATAACCCTCGAGTCAGCCAGTGTTGCGACACAGTGTCGAGTGGAGAGAAAGCAGAAGAACTGAGAGCAGCCCGGGTTGGCTGGGGTGAAGCATTGCGTGCTGGGAGTTGTCTAGACAGTCAGGGATAACAGGCCAGACAGAGGGAGGGAAGGAGACCAGCAGAGGAGTCTGGGCCAGAGGGAGGCCATGTCGAGGGCACGGCTGGATGGGCGCCTTATCTAAAATCACATCTCGTCGCCGTGGAGTTCAGCTTCTGGACACTAACGGCATTGACAGTTGACAGGGAGAGTGGCCACTTCCTGGCCCTCCACATCACTTACTCCTGCATCATCCGGTGACATCCCTCTCTGTTTTACCCTGACTCCTCACTTTACGTTGTGACTCATGTAAAAATAAAGCCCAATCACCAACCGAGTCTACCAGGAAATTTTAATTGTTCTATCTTTTTTGCAAGAACTTACACATTTCCTTAAAAGCCAATGTCTGGCATGATGTGCGCTCTCTTGGCGACTTCCTGTCTGGCTCTGCCAAAGTAAACTACATGGCTTTCATCTGTAAAATCACAAATTCATGGGATCTCTTGTCTTTTATATGAGATAAGAGGGTTTTTTTTCGAGCTGATCTGTGGCAGTTGAGGAAAAATGTGATGACTAATGTCTTCTATGTGTAGGACTCGGGCTCATCTCTCTAACACTCATTATGCCTGAGCCCTACAACAGTTTGGAGGGCGTCTGAGGCATTGCCACGTTGCCCATATGCTTTCCGCGGCTCCTATCTGTCAGAATGTCAGGACGTGGCGGGGGTGCGCTTTTCTGCACCAACAGAGGAGTGGAGCGCAACGCTACGGGAGGGCCTCATTACCGACACACCCCGCACAAGAGAATCGGGGACGGGCAAGAAGGCACACTGAGCGTTGTGTTTAGAACCAGAGGGTGAGTCATTTAAAAGGCACTCAACCGAACCAAAATGCCCCTCCCTCTTTTAGCTCCATTATCACAGCAGAAAATGTGACGGAGGATTTTTCGAAGTAAATGCTTTAACAAATTAACAAAGTAATTAAGGCAAACAAATTGATTCCCTCAACAATTTTAATTGAACTTTTGCCTTTGTGTCTCCATGTGGCCAATCCTCTCCTCACCCACAAACCAACAAACCACTTCTTTATCTGGATTGCAATTTAGGGAACATACGCTGTGGCCCACACTCTCCTCTGGGGCATCTAACCGAAGCCAAGACTGAGGTTATATCACACAGTGCTTGCTTTTTGTGGAACAAGTAACTCTTAATCTGTGGGTTTCAAATGTGTCTCATTTATAGACATTATGAAGAAGTGTTTGCACAAGTCTATACACCAGATTTTTTTCTTTTTAGGCTATGCATAAATCATTTGGCTCTTATTATGGTCTGCGAAGCAGAGAGATCCCAATTGTGCATGGTGATGCAGAATACAAAGTAGTAAGGTCCCCCCACAATTCTCAGCCCTCCATCACCACTGACCCATTAAATTTATATTGGGCACCACTTTCAGATGGTCAAGGCAAAAATCAAACTTTTTTCCTTGACAATCTGTAATCTATACTCTGTGAATTAGGGTGCATTAGTGATCGCTTCTCACTCAGGTGGTTCAACTGCTCACTGGAGAGAAGCTCCATTAGAAATCAGAGGAAACTTTAGGATAGGTTTTCTTTATGACTTTTCAAGGAAGACGTTTAAAAAGTTATCTTGACTGGGGGAAATTCTTCTCAGTTGTCTAATGACTATCAAGCAGCTCATCTAAATATCTACTTTATTTTCAAGCTGTTTGAGTCTCTTTCTGTACAATTGCTCTAGCTCTTGAATGAATATGTATTCATGTAGAAAATCTCTATTTAAGATGAATAAAATGATGTATTTCACACAGACAAGATAGTTGGAAGGTCATAAATACCTCAATATTAATATATTTTGCAACTAGCAGCAATATTCTCTTATAATAACAACGTTCTTATGGGCTATGAGTACATCTGTATCTAAAATATTCATGATGTTTAACAATATCACATAATCATGCAGGGCTAAAAGGTATAAATCCTAATATTTTGTGCCATTTAGTGACAGTTATAGCAAAGCTGTTTCAAACTAACAGGACATATATTAGTGTTTAATGGTACCATTTTTACAAACTTTTCAGCCACTGTCAGAGTGCATGCTGGGTACTGTAATTCAGTACGTGTGCTGCTCTTCCAGAGATGACCACAGGCTCAGAATGGATCCGTTCGAGATATAGAGGGTGGGGCTCATTGCAGTGCCACACAGCGCTATCCCATGTCCCCTAATTAAATCTCCCAGTCCCATGTAGTGTGGAAGTTAGCGGTTCGGCAGATGTAGCGCCATGTTAAACTTTATGTTGCTTGAAAATGGCTTCCGCTTCAAGTGCATTTGAGACAGAGATGGTTTGACTGTAAAATGATGTGTTTTATGGCACCGTTATCAGGGCGATATTCCTTAAAGATGCAGCGCTGCACACTGTGGCATTCTCCGTCTGCAGGAGGGGAGCAAATTGATATGAACAGATCAACAGAGCTATGCCCTTCTGGACGTCCTTGGCACCATACTTGGCCCAGAAATTGATTTCTCCCCATATCTCCTATGCCAAAAAACTCTAATTCAGAGACTTTATACTCCCTCTGCTGACACATTTTGTTCAGGTTTTGGAGAGGATGTACTATCGGAATGTCATTCATTTCCTTCCACCCCCCCCCCCACCGCAGTTTTAAAGTAACCTAATAGTATTGCAGCATATTTTATGGAGGCATTTGTCAACTTTGCGTATGTGTATTGTATGTGCAGGGGCAGTTTATCCATGTGTAAGAGCTCTCTGTGTATGAATTGCCAGGAGCAAAGAGATTGCTTTTGATTTAATGGCTATTGTGCTTGACTTTGTGTGTTTTCCACTATAGTGGCGTGTCCTTCCCTTGTCTCTGCTAAACTCTCTCAGTCCAACATTATTTCACACATACTCATACTTACACAAACAAGGCACACACACACACACACACACACACACACGTTGGCTATGCTCCATTAGGTGGGCCGTGTCTTACACAGGAGGCTGACGTCACCACTTGGCTAGGGAATATAGGATGAGTTGTGTGCATGTGTTTGTGTGTGTCTCTCTGTTTGTGTGTCTCCGGTTCCCGTTTTATTCTCAATGTCCTTATTGTCTCTTCCAGGGGACCAACCCCCCCTCCGCCCTCTTCTCTGTATTTGTGGCCTGTTGGATTGTATTGATCAGCCTGTGAGAGCTTGAAAGTCTAAAGACGAGGACACAGAGGGAGTATGAGAAGGGGGGGAGGGAGGGCACAGGTGTTTTTCAATTTGTGCGCGTCTATGTTAGTGTGTGTGATTGGTGATCAAATAGAAATAAAAATAAGTATGTGGCTCCTCATCCCCTTTGAGATGTGAACTTTAGATCTTACATTTATTAGTCTCATTGGTGATTCACTAATACTGTTGCCATGGACACATGAGATTGTGTGAGCTGCCTCTGTGTGTTGCTCTTTTTATAGAAGCCGTGAATGAAGATTTACAACCAGGTCATATCACGTGAAGACCTATTTCATAAAGTTTCCAGTCAACTATAAGCCCCAGGGTGGAAGAAACAGATGAAACTGCAGGTGGAATTGCAGGCATCGTTGTTGTGAAAGGTGACAAACCACGGTTGAATTGTATAATTTGTTGACTTTTGCTGTGTTTGTGGCTTCTAAAGGTTTAAAAGCTGGATATTTTGAGCAGTTGTGTCCGTGCTCAGGGAGGTGTGGATGGAGGTTTCCTCCCACAGAGACAGACTGCTACTTTTCACACTCTCCCTCAGGGCCACACCACCGTCAACTAAGCTTCTAGTAACACAACACAATACAATGTTGGTCTGATCAACTTGGTTGGATCAGTTGTTGTTGCTGCGGAAGGTTGGAATTCCTCCCATAGTTCTGATGGTCTTTCTGCTGAAAACTGGCAAAACTCCTAAACCCAGAGGGGTTTTTTTCTTCTACATAAAAGGTAAATGGAAATGGCATCAAGAAAATGGATTCAAAAGGAAATATGTATGGAGAATGCAGTTTTTGTATATTCTGTTCTATTCTTTCTACAGCAATTCAATAGATGCAAAACCAAAATGTTGGAAAAAAAATCAACCAGTGTTTTCCAGTCATACTATAGAAAATTCAAGAGAGCTCTCCTTACCAGTGGCAGTCATCTTGGTTCTCAACTGAGATGAGTCACCTCGGTCATTGTATCACAACCTGACCTGCCTCAGGACAGATGGAAATGTTTCCTAACAGGAGGGGGACCTTACACATCTGCTAGAGTGAATAAAAATCAGCTTGGTGATTGGTCACATTATGGTGACATTGTGGTGACCAATCACCTTAATGTATGCTCGCTACATACCAGCTCTGTAGGCATGGAGTGTGTTTTGCTGGCATTGTTTCAGATCACTCACCTCACAGAGGGCAAGGTCAATGCTAATCACTGCTTACATAATGGATTTGCATGATCATATGGGCCCTCCATCTTAATGACATCAGTGGAAAATGCCATCTCATACATTGCTTCAGAATATCCCATCAATGCACAAATGGCATCCTCTGTAGTGATTAAGAAAGCCTTGACACATGGCTAATGTTGTTATCACGCTGTTCAAACCACTGGGTGACCATTTGTGTCTTGTTGATGGGGACATTGACATCCTGGAAGGCACTGTTCCCATCAAGAAAGAGATGCATTATGGGATAAAGGCAATCACCGAAAATTAATATATTATCAGCATAGAGTTTGCCTAGCTGATGAAGGGGATGCTGGGAGAGAGTTGTCATCACAGAGCCAGCTCATTATATATTCATATCGATGTTTTGATTAGGCCTTTTTTATATATAACATGCAGGCAATGACAGTGGTCAGACTTAGCCTTCACATTTGCTATTTGAGACACAGAAACCGCTGCTCATACTCTATATTCTGCCTCATTCCTACTTAAAGCTCCAACAAATGGTGAATGAGGCACAAAACAAAGAGTCCTTTGAAGAACAAAGTGAACCTGCCACATACAACTGGCTGAAGATGAATCCCATCGCAGAGATTGCATGCTTTCAAGACAGGGGAGGGAAAAGCATCCCCAACAACAAAATGATATAAATTACCACTGTTATGGTTTATACGGTTCAATTTAATGTGCTTGTAATGATAAATTATTTTGGTTATGAATCTAAAGTGGACCTGAGTGCAGTTGGAGCAGCAGGACTGTTAGAACAATTGCAGCTGTCTCCCAGGGCTGTGGCCATTAGTCAATAAATTAGAAAGTAATTAGTTTCTGCTTCTGTGGCTCTATTTGAAGCGCTTCACACAGGTGTAATGAAAATTTATTGGAGCTGTTGATCCGGAGGAGAAAAGAAAAGTAGAGGATTTGCAGTTTGTGAATGTAATGCAGGATTTCCATCTGCTCCTCTCCTTTTTTGCAGCGACAGTTAAAGTTAGCCACGATGACCCGTGGCTTAGTTGTTCCAAGCTTTGTCAACCAAATATTTTGTGTGGGTGTGCAAACTCTTTCAATCCAGGATTTTAAATACAACTTACATGAAGACTTTTAATGAAAGGAGCAAAATCAACTTAACCAAAATCAACTCTCAGACATCATCCTGAACCTTGTTCCCTTTGGTCTTCATACAGCCCAATAATCTTTCATGTAACACTTAGACTGTGTCGTCCCAATCCTAAATCAAGAGGTCGAACATCAGACTTTACCTAAATGGACAGCTTCACATTTCTCTTTCATGCCATTGTGTGTGAATCAAGGCAGTCACACAAAAGTTTTTGTTGGCAGACGACATCAAGGCTATTTGTTTTGTCTGGTGGAATGTAAGGTCATCGGGAGAAATTGGAAAACACTCGCGCAACTGCGATGTCAGTGAACAGCATGAAAGACGGACAGAGGGAGGGAGTGGCCGTGGCAGCATATGGGTAAAAAGAAAAATTAGAGGTGAAAGAGAGATGAGGCGGAGAGAGGCGGCAGCGAGGAGACGAAGAAACAAGCGAAGGCGTGAAGTTGTCAAGACAGCGACAGACAGAGGGAGAGAGAAAGAGAGAGAGAGAGAGAGAGTAGAAGAAGAACAGAAAGGACGAGGAGTGGACGGACGGACGGGGACAATGAGGCAGATCGGTCCCAGCCCAGGCTACGGCCAATTAGAATAAAATTAGCCGGACCTTGGCAAAGGCTAGGGCACACAGTAGGGCATGAAGAGAGGGAAAGAGGGGTGGGGGAGGGGCAAAGGGGGGAGAATATCCCGGTGATTAAAACCAAATGATTAGTGGTGTGCGAGGCAGAGGGCTGGAGATCTGGGGTCATCTGAGCCTGGAGGGAGAGGGAAGGTCTAATAGTAATGAGAGCAACCTTCCTTCTCCTCACCGTCACCCTCCCTCTCTCACCCTCTCTCCACCCCTTACCTTCCTTTTCTCTCCCTCAGAGTCAGTTTTTCGTCTTCTAACCATTTTATCAATCTCACGCTGCTCTTTTCCCCTCATTCTCCCATACCCCGCTTTCAGTGTGCTTTTCCTCGTCTGCGCCTCGTGCCTTTCCGTAGTAAACCCTGTGACTATCTATTACTATCTTGCTCTTTTGGCCAAAGCCACACACTAATGCTATTGTTCTGGGGGGACAGTTTCGCATTCTGTGATAAGCATAGATTTATGAGTAGTTTGTTTATCTTTTTTTAATCACAAGTGTAGATCTGCAAATGTCGGCTAATAGATGGATTGAGCTGCAACAAAAACTCAACACGATACTGACATCTGTTGCAGATTCAACATGTTCCGCTTCAGTTTTTTTTACTTGAGCTAGAGTTTGGTCTGATGCCCATTCTTGCATAAAGAAATCATCATCTGTGTTATAAATGAAAGATACGGATCGAATGAACTTCCCCATGTAATAACACCTTGAAAGATGAATACTTTATAGAGGACGGCAGGTAGCAAAAATAATCCCCAAAATATGTTTTGGGTTTTGAGTTGATGAGCTCAGTTGCTGTTTTTTGGTCCTGCAGGCATCCTCTGTACTTTGTGCATGTCATTCTGTTGGCGTATGTGAGTAAATGCTTGTACATGTAAGGGAATTTAAGTATGTGTGTGTGTGCGTGTCTATCTTTCAATAATGAGGCCTGCCCCTTGGCATGTTTAATGGCCAGAAGCATGCTAATGGCCGGAAGCAACACTGCTGATGCATTTACACTTTAGGCATCAAAGCACAGTCAGAGGAGTGGTGGGCTGTGTGTGGTTGTCTGTTTCCGCGCTCTTCTGCTTGCTAGACCCTTTCAAGCACCTAATTTGACTACCACCCTCCCACTTCCACCCACCAGGTTCAATGATGGGTCACCAAACAACACTTTAATGCCAAACTTTACTTATTCAAAGTTGTTTTTTTTAACTTTATTTGACGCATCCATCCTCTTTTGAGGTTTCTCATATTGTTCTCTAATTTTGAAATAATTTATTAGTTTTTCTTCTTCAGTTTTTTTGTGTCTCCATCAGGCCATTCTGGCACCAGGCTTTGGGCTCATCTCTCATCTTAGCTAAAATGGGCTGAGAAAGTATACTTAACATTGGCCACACTGAGGGCTTTGGTCATGGAAGTTAAGGAGAATCCAATGGTCGCTCTAACAGAGCTTCAGAAGGATCGATGTAAGAACCCATCGCATGGACAGCAGCACTATCATCAATCCAGTCTGACTTGTTTTGTGGCCAGATGAACTCTTAATTCATAGAACATCTGGGCAGAGACCATTGCACCATTAAAGAGAGGAATTGCCCAAACACAAGTGTCCAACATTTATAGAGATTTGTCCAAGAAGAACTGAAGCACTTATTGTCTGGATACTTTTCTTAAAGATAATTTTCACACATTTCTAAAAACACATTTTTGGTTCGTGTGTAGGAATGTGTGTAAGCAATTTAAAATGAATGTACAACATTAGAAAGTGGGCAAAAAGGGAAGTGGTCTGGTAAATTTTTTAAGTCACCATATAGCTTATGTTTTTCCTCAACTTTATACACTTCACAAAAGCTTTGCTAGAGGACTCAGCACCCACCTAGAGAAGCAGCAGAGCAGTTAATCACCTTCTCCTCATGACGTCCGCCATGAGAGATATCATTGTGTCTTTTTCCAGGGCGGCAGCCAGGGTGACACCAATGTGCTGTGAATCAACAGGCAGTCATGCAGAACATGCAGAGAGCTCTGATAGCCTGAGAGGAGAGAAATCCAGCTCCTAGATGATACTCCAATCCCCAACTTGCCTTAATTACAAAACCTTTGCAAGCTTTCCTAAATTAGATTTTCTTTGCTGTGGAAACACTATTTTCTGGCAAGTCAATGTTTTTCTTGCAAGACACTTTTTGCAGGAGCAAAGACCTGATGTTTATCTTTATCTTTATTGTCATCTGTGCCTTTACTGCCCCCGTCTCACATCCTCTTGTTTATAGTGTTTCCATCAACCTCTCCACCACTGTCTGTCTGCCTCAGTGTCTTAGTGTTTGTTTTGCCACTCTTCGGTAGCAGAGAAACATTTCCTCTGCAGAGAGGTAAAAGTACAGTAGGCCCTGGAGGACTGTGGGAGATCAGAAGACATGTCAGAAGTCTGGTGGGTCTTTTCCACACAGACCCCATTCAGATATGTGGTTGAAGAGCAAACACAGCCCCAGGTCCAGGCCACAGGTCTGTATCCATTGGAGACAGAGATGGCCCTCACTGCAGTCAGGCAGCCAGGCTCAAATAAAGAGATCTACCCACAGGGTGGATTGTTTGGCGAGAGAATGTAATTCTGTGTGTTCCACTCAACAATGGTGAGACACATAGGCAGCTGCATGCACAGAGGGAGGAAGAGAAGTGACAAATAGACGGTATACTATATGTGACCATTGTTTGAGTTACCAGATTGAACTGTTGTTGGTCAGCGATTATCTGTGCTACAGAACGCACATGATGAGTTTTCAGTTTGGAGAACATAGCAGGAAAAAAGGGAGGCAAATAAAGTCCTTCCCTGCTGGCAACCTGTGATGACAAGCCAAGCCAGGAGACTTATAGCACAGTCTGACACATAAGGCCTGGGGGCCTGTATCACTTTGAAACACGAAAAGGAGAAACCGAGGAAAACTGCAGAGCCACCTATGCATTGTACTGTATTACAGTGCCCCAGAATGGCCTTCGGTCGAGGGTAGGCAGTGGCAGTTTCAGCCGGCCGTAGGGACAGTGGACAGGAGGCCTGGTCAAGTGGACGACAGGGAGGGTCACAGGGTCCCCTGGGGAGGAGGTATCCCAAAGGGGTGGGCAGATGGGCTCTAGAATGAGAGCGTTCCCAGACAGGTGGATGGCTGTCACCCTCATTTCGCCACCGCCAGCAAGCAGGTGGCCTCTACCTCCTCCTCTTCCCCTGAAGGGTCACCTTCACATGGCACTGCTTCCCCCTGGGTCCCATCCCATCATATATACACTGTACATACACACTAGTGTTCACACACCGACACACACGTACACACCATTGGTTCTCATACTGCGCGACTCTCAGTCAACCCCGGCACCTGGGGACTGGGCGCGTAAACAGTCGCTCTCAAGGTTGAACCCAGGTGTTTCATTTCCATTAAGGCTCTCATCACATTCACAGCCTCCTCCCTCTGACTTTGGTCATAACACAGACAGAATAGTCATTAAATTTCAGATTACCTTTTCTTTGCCTTTGTAGATGTTGATATGCGCGGGGTCTATTTTCGATGTCTGTCTATGAAATAATTATCTCCCAACTCTCTGCCCCCGACATCTTCAAAAGAGGATGTTCCATTGATGATTTTTGCCCTACATCATAGCTTTGCTCTTGCTGCGACTCCAAAACCCAATATACCGTAATTAAACTAACAAAGTGACATCAATAAAGACAGAAGTGCTCTGTAATTACAGTCTTTGCGAGGACATCATAAGCAGGCAGTGTCATCACCCTAACGAAGGAAATAAATCGATGGCAGACAGACAAAGCCCCACTTTACAATCCTCCTCCTCTCTGACACACAAAGCCAACCATAAACACAACAGTAAGGCGAGAGTTTAATGGCGATCTTAAAGTTGCAGAGGCCACTAGCTTGTCTTTACTGCTCCTGCCCAGCAACACAATGGGTGCTTTGGCACTTTCACTACTCCCTTCCTCTCCTTCATTAGTTCTTCTTCTCCCATCAGTCTGCCTTTTCCCTCCCCCTTCCCTCCTATATGGTGTCTAGTCTCCTCACCCTCTGGAGACACATGAGTGGCAGGCCTCCCCCCCTTAATAACTGTGTATTCCAATTCTGACACGGTTGCACAAAAACAGATACACATGGATACACACACACACACCCACACACACACACTATAATAATATGTTGCAAGATTGGCATTCCCATGTTGCCTCTTCCTGCAGAGCGCCATGTGGACAGCAAGGCTAAATGTCAAGGAAAGATATTTAATTCCGTGTGCTCACACACACATGCATACAGCTGCACTCAAAAACCCAGCACAGACAAGACACCCCACACTGACCCAAACGTTGTGTGGAGTGTGAGGCTAAATTTCAAGGGATGATGTAAATTCGCATGATTGCTTCCAGAAGTAGTTCATCACAATGCCAACGCTGGCCAGATCAGTGTCTCATTGTCCTCCAAGAGTTTTCCAGGGCAGGACAGTGTTGTGCCCCCGCAAACCATGCAGAGCAGGCCGGGTCTGTGTGTGTGTGTTGTGGGGGGCACCTGAGATTATCTGTTCTGATATCCAGACCTGTCACATTCAGAAATGACGGAGTATATAAACCAGACTCAGACACTTGGATCATAAACAGGAATGTGTGCTATGTTTTAGTTTTGTGTAACATTTTTTACACATTCAACATGATCTCGCTGCGACAGTAGTGGATCTCCCTCAGCCCCCTCTCCTCCCGACACATCATTTGTTCAGAGACAACCCCGCTGAATATGACATTTGGAGGAAATATGAGTGACTGATGAGTTGTAAAGTTGTTTATACTACTAACTGTATGTGCCACATTGATGAATAAAACATAGATTTCATTCTAGATGGCGTCTCTAGCCAGAAGTAAACTCTTTGCCATGCTGTAGCTGTTGCGGCTCCCCCCACTTCTCACTGCCTACTTGCTGGAGTGAGTGATGAGGAGACTTACTTGTGTATCAAATATGGGGAAAATAGTCAATCAGCTAGGCCGGTGTGACAAGCCTGCGTGCTGCTGTATTTTGGAAATGCTGCTGCAGGAAGTGTGTAAAAGTAATGCTCAGTGCCAGACTGAGGATAAACATTTTATGGTTTTGGAATAGGAGGGTTACACCTCTTCCTTTTCTGGAGGGCATGGCTATATGCTCGCTGCGTCTATGTTTAGTCCACCCAAAGCTCTGTGGGATTTATTACACGATGCTCACACCAGCACTGCTTGTGTGTGTCTGTATAACTATGTGCGTGTATGTGCACTGCGTGTGTGAGCATGTTTATAAGAAAGAGGAAAGAAGGGAAATAGAAAGAGTGTGTGGATCATTTATGGATGAGAGTGTTATGTGATTTAATGCGTGGGAGCTCCATGGGCCACTGAACTTGGAAAATGAGATGGCAGAGGTGGCCGTGATTAGAGGTGTGCCTTGCTGCCTTTATGAGTATATATTCAGATGTGTGTGTACATGTAAATGGACAGCGGTAGATAAAGTGGCGCACACACCGTCTGTCATCATCTTCGTGTGGATAAAGCATATCATTTTTTGAGTGAACCGCCAGCAGATGCAGAGTTGACTTATCCTCTGCTTTGCTCATCCATGCTGTGTGTTTGTGTATGTGTATGAGGTCCTGGCCCCAGCTGATGCATCAGAGACAGAGCGGAGTGATCCGAGACATGTGCCAGGGGCCAAGGTCAAGGGTCATCATACACAAACATACCCGGAGAAATAGAGTGTAAGAGAGCGTCTCGGCCAGTGGGACATCCCTCACCCTTAACACCGTATTCTACCTACAATCTTTTTTTCTCTCTCCTGCTTGACGCCATTCTTCTGTTCCAGTTTATTCACAATAATAATAAGATCAACAAACCACTTCAGAAGTAATACAATTTTCATAGCATGTATAATGAGCACAAAGAGTGATATTTACATTAGCAGTAGACAGGAACAAGAAACAAAAATGAAAATGTCAGGGTTCATAAAGGAAAGAAAAACTGTTTAGATTCATATTATATATGCCATTTTAGTTTTGTATTTATATCCTCTTTGTTATGACTCACAAATATGAGAAAACTATTCAAGCCAGACCCTCTAACTCGCGTGTCTGTGTTGTCTGTGACAAATATTGTCATGTTCAGAAGCACGACGGCTGAGTTGAATTAATCGTAGTCATGCAGTTCTGTGAGGATTATCTGTGTATTAGTCCATGCCTGGACGGGCATTCCTACATCAAGTGTCATAACAACAGATCGGCTTGCACTATTGTTTCATGGTCAGTGGTCAGCATATTAACTTCAGAGTGTGGACAGCATTTTAACAGCATGGTTTATTTTTAATTGTCAGCAACCAGACAGAGCGAATCACTGTTCTTCTCTTTTGTCTATTTATTCCTTTACCTTGTTTAACCAGACTCACTGGGCCTGATGCTCTGTTCTGTGAATGCCTTGCTCCACATTTAGACAGTTGCACACATTCACAGCTGGAAGGTTCCCAATCCCACCGCAGTCTGATCTTTTGGCCGACTGCGCTGCTTTAATCTGTTTTGTAGAAAGTTGGATCACAACTGATTGCCCCACACACACACACTACTCTGCAGCGGCGGTGCAAAGGCAAATCAAAGCTGAGTTTGATGATCAATACATTAACCGATTACAGAGACTCGCCTGTGTTTATGAAAATACATCCAGTGAATATGACTTTTAATAGACAACAACGAAACAGGAGCAAAGCAGCGTGTGGCATTAGCATCTGATGTAGCTGTTTTGGAAAAAGAGCATTTATTACAACACATCCACATTCTCATTGACATACAGTAAACAAACCGCTCAGCCTTCTACGCTACGGTTACAAGATTTTAACCACACCAACGTCATTATAATGCTTCATATAATGCTCATAAATCATCATCTACACTAGTCCCTAAAATATAAATCAAACAATTCAATGCAAAATTCACCTCTGCATTTTGTTTGACCAGAATGACTCTGTATTTACTCATCCATCCCTGTCATTTTCCTGTTTTTTTATTTTTTAATGCTATCCGCAACGCTTTAGGCTCCCCTCTGTTGATGCTCTGTATTCTCAACATCTTGGCACGGCTTGTATTTACGAAGGCGAATCACAGTGTGTCAGTGTTTGTCTAAAATCCTTACAGCACACACAGGGATCAGGGAAGAAAAGCCTGCACTGTACCGTAAACGTCATCCTGGAATCCAATCTGAGCATTACAGTGGAGGTGGCTTCTCCTCCACTATGTTTAGTGTTACCTCGGGACCATATAAGCTCTGTGATGCAAGCATAGACTGAAATTTGATTTGATCTGCATGGCTGCCGTCATTTGACCATGGCTGATGTCCGTCCTTTTCACCCGCACTCCCTATCTGCGCCTGAGCTGCCACTGAGCCCTGGGCTCCAATTAATCCCATGATGCCTGGTTGTGGTTGGTATGGTGACCAGACGGGGCACACACACAGAGCTGAGATTCCCAGGTGAAAGGTGGGATAGACTTTCAGATTTGCTCCAGCACACAGATAGAGTTACAGCTCAATTTCAACCTCTCGCCCTCACTGGTCTATCCTCATGACTAAAATAGGACCAAGGAATAGGACAGCGGAGAGGAAGAATGGCTTCTTCTTTTATCCCTCTCTATTTTCCTGTCTGCCTCACTTCCTTTTCCCACTCCTTTTTTTCATCACTCCCTCTTTTCAACCCAGCCCCCCCCCCCCCCCCCCCCCCCCCCCCCCCATCACTGTGCTGATGTTCTTTTGTGACAGAAGGGACTTTGAGATGTTGTTTTATAGCTTGGTCAGCTTGTAGCGCTGCACTTCTAACTCTTTCTTTTGTCTTACTTAAAAGAGTGTAGTTTTTTTGACTACTTGTAGTTTTCTTTACCCTTCTCTCTTCTCAGTCGTCCCCATTGCTTGTGCTTCATTCTTTTAGCTTTTTTGTGGACAAGGCAGAATTTGTGAATTAATCATAAGTGGTTCAATAGCTGGCCCTAGCTGTGCTCTGTCACTGAGGGATCAATAGGAGGAGGTCAGTGGCACTGTGGTGGCGGAGGAGAAACAAGGTGGGCCATGTCCAGGTGATCCATAAGCTCGGTCCGCCATGAGTCATGATGCAGAGGAGAGTCTGTCCTTGTCCCATCCTGTCTTGTCCTGGTGTCTACAGAGACATCTACCATCATTTTAGGTGGACTTCAAGGTCCTCTTGTCATCCCTATCTTATCTAAAATGGTGTCTCACTTTCACTTTTATGAAATATCTTGTACAATACAAATAATATGTGTTTTGTGCTGATGAATGATAATGAAGTTCATATTCATACTGTACAAACCAGAATGACGAGGATTTCACAGATTGTGCTGCACTTTTTTAAAATGAATTGATCCCGTCTTTGCGTTTTCTTCCATTACTGCATTTTACACTTTTATCTTAAACACTCTCAATAACACAAGTCCATGTTACTTGTTGAATATTGCATTGATAGTAAAACCAGTAGAGAGAAATAAACATCTCTCGTCCTCTGCTCTGAAAAGGGTTCATGACCACATCATTTACCTAGTGGCTGAATTCTCTGCTGCTTGTTTTAATGGAAGGCAAGCTCGTAGTCACTGATAATGAAAACCTGCCGTCTAGTCAGACTGAGATTTGATTGCATTAGTATTTTCTTACCATGGGAAAATGTAAGCTGCTAAAACAGCAGTTCTACCCCATGACATAAAATAAGGCTGTATGCAATTCCCTGCTGCCCATGCATTATTAAAAGTACAAAAGCATCTTCTTTACAAAGTGTCATAATAAGGCATTGCTACAAGACTTAAGTCTACACATGCACGATGCACACAGCGTGTAGTTGTCAGCAGGACGTGGGCTACAGAGGAGCTTCATTCTGATAGCGCCTTTATTTACAACACACTGAGATACACTACGAATGATTTGTGAAGATTAGCGGAGAGGATGTGAGGTATGAATCACCGTCTCTCTAGTTCTACTTCCAAGTAAACATATGCACACTGACTACAGGTTGAAAATAGCATTCACCGCAAATATGATGTGGAGGGGTTTTGAGCGAGCAGTTGAGAGTCATCAACATTTCAACACAGTTAAACATATTATATGCGCTCTAATACACACGTACAGAGTGTATTTCAAATGAATAAGAAATGTCTTGACAGCCAAAACCTTACAAGCAGTGAAATTCAAATTCCGTGTCACCTAAGCTGTACATCAAAGCTGAACATTAGCCCTCGCTGCTGTGTGTGTATGTGTTGACACAGGGAACGGAGCAGTAGAACCCGTGTATAACATGGCTATTTGTAAATAATGTCCCAACCTCATCCACTGGCCGGGGCTGAGAGCTTTAAGTCTGAGCAGTGATGGCAGCCTCCCTGAAATGTGCATGAAACCGGCTTAGTGCTATCAGCGCAGCATCACCGCCAGTCACCAGCCTCCCTCTCATTCTGCCAGGCTGCTGCGGACCAGATAAGAGCAACACCACCCTCCTCCCCTACTGCTTCCATCCGCCTTATGTTGCCCCCCCATCAGTCCACCCACCCTCCCACACCAATTCACCCTTATCCTCTTTACAAGGTCTTATAGGGACAGAGACACCGATGTGTAGCTACAACCGTAATTTATATTCTTTGTAAATTGTCTGTGATTTTTTCATTGAGATAAGTGCGGGGGGGGAACATCTGTTTTGTGCTGGAAGGCAGTGGGCCAGGGCCTGAGTTCTGTGGCAATCACCAGTAGTATAGATAGAGGGAAAGAGGGGAGGCACGCGATCTGTTTCCCTACCCTGAATTACAACTCCAGGGGCACCGCTACCCTCTCATAATTACTGTTGTATTCAGTCGAACATGTTGGCTAAACAAACATTGTGCTCCATCTGCACAGCCTTGGAGATCACTACATGATGCCATGTTTGGCATGCTTAACTTCATGATTCACTTCAAATTCATTTCACTCGCTGTGCCTGTTTCCTCTCTCAGTTGTCAGTAATACTGTTTAAAGATGAACATGGTGTTTCAGCTTTCACAGACAGATCAGATATCAACATGTGAGGGAGAACGAGGGACGATACGACGTGATTTAAGATGTTGCGTAACTAGTTCCAGCTGGCTGACCCACTGCAATGCCCCTTACTCCTATAATTAGCATGTATAATTAAGCAGTCTTGGTTGAAGGCTGTGGCCACTCAGGACTATAGCGTCAACATAACTGTGGGCATCACAGTGACCAAGCGCTGAGGCCTCATTGACAGTCAAAGAGGAGCGCGACCTGCGGCGTCTCGACATACGAACATTAGCAGGGGGGAGTTGGAGGGGTTCAGAGCGGCGCAGACGATGAATCTCAATCCTGAGGCCGTGGCAGATTTACATTTAAAGTAGTTTTAGCGAACGCCCCACTTCCTGATGCATTCTTTGGCAGGGTTGAAGGGAGCGGCTTATCTGCGAGTCATCAATTCCACGTGATGCGTTCAGATACGTCGCTCCCAACACGGAGGCAACACCTTTCTGCTCACACGTCGAGCTCAAACATGGTGTGTCATCTAATAGAGCGCTGCTGCTTGAAGAATAATTACATCACACATAGAAAACACCTCTGCTCAGCGTCGACAGCTCCAGACGTGTGCGTGTGTTTGTGTGTTGACGCACACGTGTTTAAACATGTGACCTGTGTTTTACCTGTGATTGAAAGGACCAGTAATGGCCAGCATCAGTGCGTTATTGATGTTCTGTCACTATTCTCACTATTAATGTTATCCCTAGATGGAACAACAGGGCTACTCGAAGCTTGGTGTGTATTTGTACATGTGTGTCATGCTTTTGTGTGATGGCCCAGGGGCAAATTTGTGCCTCTTATTTATACTTAATAGGGTCAGTGTGTGTGACAGAACATTTAGTTGTGTGTGTGTGTTTGGATGAGTTGTAGGTGTGAGTGGGGTTGTTGACACAGAGGGGTAAAGGCTGTGATGGCTGAAGGCTCTGATGGGTAATTGAGAACAGCAGGTGTTGCCTCCCTCCTGAGCCACTTCAGGCCCCAACCTTCTCACCCCTCCTATCTTCAAAGCCTCGCTGGCCCTCCTCTCCTCCTCTCCTCATCTCCTCTGCTCTGCTCTCCTCTGGTCTCCTCTTCCACTTCCTTTTCCTCTTTCTCTGCTATCCTCCTCCTCCTCCTCCTACTCCTCTTTCTCTGCTATCCTCTTCCTCTCCTCTCCTCGTCCTCTCCTCTCCTCCTCTCCTATGCTCTCCTCTTCCTCTCATCTCTCCTGGCTGCACTGGAGAAAACAGCGTGTATGGTATCAATCAAACCCGGAGCATCATGGGGAATAGGAAGTGAGGAGGGGGACTGGAGCCCATCTATTACTGCTACACTGGTTCCCCAAGACTGAAATGGTGTATTTCATTCTCTGCAACCCGTTTGATAAGAAAACGCCCACCAACACAGAATTCTTACCATTATAAGCTGGAATGCCAATTAAAACACTATATGCTCATCTTGCACTTGAGTGCACAGTGATATACTTGAATAGTTTTGTGTGTGGTAATGCAGTAATAGCTTACTCCTGAAGTAATATATTGAGTATTTAATTTTTTGTTTCACTAATGGTTACCAAAACTTCTGCATACTTCCAAAACAAACCTGTCTGTTCCTCATAAATCAAGTTCAATCACTGTTTCCTCAGAACATTTGAGGGTTTTGGAAGTGATGGATTCTCCCCACTGATCTCTTTTGAAGCAGGAGAATCAGCAACACTCACTCACATTTGTTTCTCACCATCATTTCTGTCTTTTTTCTGCCTTTCGTTATTAGCAACCAAAGGCCTTTAGGCAGTGAAGCTGAGCCCATGAGTGGTGGCTTGCCTGTCTGTGGGCCAGGGCTCCCCGCTTTGGCTCTGTTACCCATGCTGAACACGTCACCAGCCTCATAAACCCCCCACCTCCCCTGACTTTTTCAAATGAACAAATCTGATTGAGCGAATGCCATTACCTGGGTAAATGAATGATTCCTAAAGGACTGGACAAGGCCTAACACCACCCTGAGGGTAAAGCTTATTATCGCTGCAAACTCCAAAGAGGAGAGAGGCGGCTGTGAAGCATGTGTGTGCACTTTGTCAGAAGCCTGTATTTCCATATTAATATGCCACATTTAGGCATCTGAGACAGAGGGCCTCCTGTCACGCTTCTCTGATAACAGAGCAGTTAGCTTTTCCCCTCATGTATAAATATGTATAATTCTGATAAGATTAATTGAAACGCCTAAGTATACAGTAGTAGGAGATGAGTGGGGGGAATAGACAGAGAGAGAGAGAGAGAGAGACAGCAGGGGGGAGAGGAGACACAGTAGGTTACCTAAGCCTGTATTTTCCACTGGTCTCTGCCTCAGACCTTCTCCAGAGTGGGAGTCTGGGCTCTCTCCTCTGGGTCCAAAGTGCCTTGAATTGAAAATAGCATCTACCTAACAGTCACTCAAAAATAGCTGAGCGAATAAGTTTTTGCGCCAAGCCGATAAATACGGCGTGGAGCCTCTGACACCGAAGCCTCACCCCAATTTCCAGTGCTCTGGAGGAGATCAGATAGCCCTGTGTCATTTGATTTTCTGCCTTATCTCATCCGCGCCCATCTTTTTGTCTCACGCAGGGCTACATTTTAAGAAGCACACACTCCTTGTATCTTTCTGAAGGACAAAACCCAGAATGATATCGAAACAAATAATAGGATCACACTCCTGGACAGGGCCATTCCGGTGTTTGATTGAGACCAAGTGCTGATGTAGGCACGTCAAACCAGTGTCCTTCAAATGACATTACGGATGCAAATCTGTTCACATTGAGATTGCAGCAATCGGCAAAACTTCTTAGTTCATGATTCTGTCTTTATGGTCACACCTCCACGCTGTGTGACATTACAGATGTTGTAAACCAGAGCACAATTTATACTCTGTGTATATTCCATACAGCCATTGAGAGGTTCCACTTCTCAAACTGACCAATAAAAATGTCTGTTTAAGAGTGGTTTTCTGCAACGTATGCTGGGTGCAAAACAACAGAGGGCAGTGAGTGAGGAGAAGACAGCAGGAGAGAGAGGGAGGTCCGGGTGAGTGGAGGTGAGGGATCCTGAGACAGATGAAACAAGAGGGGGAGAGAAAGGAGAAGACGAGCTGGAGCGAGGGAGGAGACAAAGACATTCCCCGGTGCACAGCCTGAGTTGACTGACGGCAAGAAGGGAGGGCGGTGGAGAGAGGAAGGGAGGAGGAGAGGGACGAAGGGAGATCTGCAAAGAGTGAGCACGTCAGCGTCTGAGTGGCGTCTCCCATTAGAAGGTGCTGTCAAGGGCCACAGAGGGGGGACTGCAGGGACCCCACCTCCCCCCTTCTCCTCCCTCTCCACTGGCCCCTGAGATCTGGCTAGGAAAATGATTGATGAGTGATACCAAGATAAACATGCGCCCTGGCCCCCAAAGGCAGCCCTGCAAAATGATGCATGCAGCATTATAAATAAACCGTGTGAAAAAAATTAACGATAAACAAGAAAACAATGCAAAAACATTTTGGATATTGGTGCGGAAAACACAAATCAACTCGGCTTTTGTTCTTTGCTTTGATTCGAGCTCTTCTAGTGTTTTCTGTCTCTAGTTTTACATGTTTGTGTCGTTGTGTTTGTTGTGCCTATATGCATGTGAGCAGTGAGCACAGGCCTAACAAGGTTCACCAGCTGACTGGATGGTTAAGCCGCCCTCAACAGTTACACAACCTCTTCAACAGCTTGGGCAGGTGGCTTTCCACTCGTTCACTGTGAGGCACCAAAAACTGAGGCAAACCTGTTCTCATTTGGGAGAGCTCCAGGTCGTAGCAGCTGTGTGTGTGTGCATGTGTGTGTGTGTGTGTGTGTGTGTGTGTGTGTGTGTGTATTGTTCATGTTGAAGAGACCTAAATTGACTGACACATTCACATTATAGGAACTTATCTTCATCCTTATCTTCAAAAAAGCAAGTCTCCATATGATAAACCATTTAAATTCAAGGTGAAGAAAAGGTTAGGCTTAAAGGGATAGTTCACCCAAAAATGAAAAAAATTCACTCATTATCTACTCACCACTGTGCCGATGGAGGAGTGGGTGAAGTGTTTGAGTCCACAAAACACTTTTGGAGTTTCAGGGGTAAACAGTGTTGCAGCCAAATTCAATATAATTAAATGGTGACCACTTCTTAAAATGATAAAAACAAGAGGACCAAAATCCGATCCCCATGAAGTTCTGGTTAAGGTTAGAGGTAAGAAGTGAATTGTGGTCTGGTTGACATTAGGGTTAGTCATGAATTGGTCATGGCTAAGGTTAGGGATTAGCTTTTGGTCAGGCTGTCCACAATGAAAAATGAGTGTAAGTGTGTGTAAGAGAGAGAGAGAGAGAGAGAGAGAGAGGGAGAGAGAGAGAGTATGTGAAAACAAATGTATACTCACAACACATATCTACACCACAATACACAAAGCCATGTTCAACCGCTCGCTAATTGTTGAGTAAGTCATAAATGTTTTATGCAACACTTTCTGTTAATGTTTAACACTGAGCGCCAAATGCCTCTGTTACAAATCGAAGTGGAAAGGCAGATTATCATCAAATACTTACATTATATCATTATGAGCCTACAGGCTGTGGTCTGGTGGAGGGAGAATGAATTATGAATGGAGTGTGAGGGAGGATCTTCTCTTCCCCCCCTAGGGACTTCCAACACCACTACTCATTTAAGTTGGATGAATGAGAGACAAGGAAGGAAGGGCCCCACACACCCCCGCTCTGCTCGCCTTACACACTGGCCTTCATGTAATTTACTCCGTGAGAAGGAGTGTCACTTAAGCTGCTTGCAGCACACACACTTCTCATGTGAAAAATTGTGTGCTGAAGCTTTGTTCATTGTCAAAGTGTGCATACCAATACTAAAAAACACCATAACGGAGCCTTGTCATCTAAGTCACTGGTGCAGTTTCTGCCCGACGCAGACTCATGTTGAGCCTCTTTGTACATCTCTAAAATGAGTCCCAGAGCTGTGCTGTAGCTTTGCCTAAAAATTCTTCTCATCTCATCTTTCTGTCGTTTGCTCTCCCTCTCTCTCTCTCTCTCTTTCTCTGTCTCTCTCTCTGTCCTGTCTCCACGGATCCAGGCCGCAGAATGGGTCGATGATACTGTACAATAGGAAGAAGGTGAAGTACAGGAAGGATGGCTACTGCTGGAAGAAGAGGAAAGACGGGAAGACCACACGGGAGGATCACATGAAGTTGAAAGTGCAGGGAGTTGAGGTGAGTGGGCTGACAACAGTTTGGCTTTCGAGGGGAAGGAGGCTGGGTGGGGGCGGGTACGGGGCAGGACAAGAGCCAGCCTTCGCTCTGGCACAGACAAACACAGGTTTACAGTGAGCTCTCCCCTGGCTGTAATGGAGACAGTCACATGCTGCAGTTGTCCCGCGTCTCCAAGGAGCCTCACCAAGAAACAATGCGGCACAACAATAGTTTTCCCTGGGAAGCCAGTGGAGTGGAACCGATTGTTTGTACCTTATTAAGGCTCTGGATGTTGCCTTTGCTCCAGAGAGCCTACATTAATCTTGCTGGCTCAAAGCAGTGCTGTGGAGCTTGCGTTCCCTCACCTCACTCCAAGTCGCTCCCCATACCAGCCACAGCCATAAAAGACCTGGTTGTTTCTGTCCTTGGCTTACCCAGGCTCAATCTTACTCAACCTGAGGTGCTAGCGTATTGGCTGATTTATCAGCAGCCACATATATGAGAATAGGTAAGTCTCATCCCCAGACTCCTTCACTTCCCCTTCTTTCAAAAGGTACTGAAGTTTGGATTCTGGTCTTTTTCACATGTTCAGCCACAAGCACTGATTCCAGAAGCACAGGAGCTCAGATAGAGCAGAGGTAGAGATGTGAGTGTGGGAGATTTCCTTCTTGCAAACACACACACACACACACACACACACACACAGGCATGTGCTCAATCCGTGCACATGTATACATAACCTAACCACACACTTCAGGGAGTGGTGCTGTGAGCCGGTGTCACACAGCGTGACAAAGACAAAGCTCAGGCATTCTCCCAACAGGAGCTCTGCTCTCTGTTTGTACTCCTCCAGATATTTGTCACTTCATGAAAATGGCCTCCTCCCTCGCCGAGCCAGCTCAGTGTCATCTCTGGTCCTGCAGAGGTCTGATAACCTGTTGGGAATACGCACATCCACCTTTTTGGACTGGTTCATATTTATTCCCAGTTTCTGACAGTCCCAGTTTTACATGAGGTTTATCTAGCCACCGTACGTTAATACTGTTTTATATTATTTTGTGAATAAAGTAATGTTTACGCTCTGTGTCAGTCCCTACAGAATACTTGTGACCTTTTAGAGACAGGGGTCAGACAGTAACTCATCAAGGTGCATTGATGTGGTCTCTTGTATAAAAGGTTAGACGAGCATTTATTACTAAATTTTCCAACAGAATCAACTGAAAACATTCAAACTATTTTGCTTTTATTCCAACAACAGGATTGGGTAATATGTTCCTTGTTTTTAATTCTCACTTCAAGCTGTTTTAGTCTCCATGTGTTTGACCAGATTCAGCGATACTCAGATTCCACTCCTATGACACATATCCCTTCAAGAAAAAAGCCTGGGACAGTGTGCTATGATATGGCAGAGGTATAAGCTGGCTCTCTTACAGTAAATATGTCTTGTAATATTTATAGCAAGAGCCAGCTGTTCCCCCAAATCCAGTCCTACAGCATGCATAAAAATATGAATAAAAATACATCTTAAGCAGAACATTTACTAGAAATTGGCAGCAGGTGCCAGTTGAAAAGTCTACTTTGTTTCTGATGTTTTCTATGTCAGTGAGGAGCACATCAGCATTCACAGAAGCAAGCCCCCCCCCCTATAGAATACTTTACTGTAGGCCACTGTCCTATTTTCCATTATCAGCGCTGGTCAATGCTCCAGAAAAGCAGTCACTCCCTCTTTTGGCAAAATTACAACTACTGTATCTTGAGATAGGCACTTATTGTATGCTACTGCATTTCCTTCTCATGTAAACCGTGCAGTCATGAAGAAGTCGCTGATTTAATTCTACGAGGAAAGGTAACAAATCTGCCCATAAACACTGATTCATTTTGAAAGAGCAACGGCCAGTTTTGCAGCATTCGATTTTTAAGGGCGGTTTCGCCTCAAATGCCTCATGTTGTGCTGTTTGTACTATCTGATGATTTGACGTACGTTACCACAGCATGTCTGACTCGTGGTGGTATCGTCGATTGACGTGCGTTATATATGATGCACTGCTGCACTGTGGAGGCAGCAGTCAGAGTGAAGCTGAGGCAATGCAGGCAGATCTCTTTTAGTATATAGAGTCTTTACGTTTCTTTACATTCCAGTCGACACTTGAACACTAAGTAATGTGCAGGCTACTATTACAGTATTTTATGCCTATTACTTTCAATGCTCAGAGGGTCAGATAGAGTACAGTTGCCGAATCATTAAACCTGTGATGTGCAGTGAGCAGTATGCAACAACATAAGATAAAGAGTGCACTAAAGCAAAATCATCACATCTCGTACACACACATAAAGACTGCTGGTTGTTCACTGAGCTGCCGGCAGTTTCTATGAACAAGTGTAAGTCTCCCTCCTGTAATTTTGACTCTGCTCCTATATGTTGTAACCGGTCTACTTTACCGGAGCTAATTGCTTTGTGAGTAGCAGAGCCAGTGCAAGATGTGAAGGTGAGTGGAGAGAGAGAGAACACGGGCAGAGGTAGATGTAGGACTGCAAAGCCACATGGGAGCTTATAGAACTTGGACTATAACTGCTATTTCACAAACTGTACATAGTGATACTGTGCACACATTTCCTGTGCTGAATCACGTTGCGGAGACTACCGGTAGCGGACGGCCTGTTGGGAGCACCGGGACATTTCCCAGTGGCCTGAGGGTCGTTTTAGGCTGCCGTGAACAGTCCACTTGTCCAGCGATGATATAACAAGCAGGAATGAGTTGACAGACCTCTTGCATCAGGCGCTTACCTTACCTGTGCATGTGCACCCTGCTGAACTGTGTGTGTATGTGTGTGTCTTACTGCTACTGCAGCACTAGTACTGCCAGCCATTACTTTCTACATTGATTCTGCCTCGGATAATAGTCATCAATAATAATTATTATTCATTGCTCATGAGTGGTCGGAAAAGAGAAGAAAGCACAACCTGCACCCCTCGTGATTTTTCTTCCCCCTCGTTCAGAGGGAGAAACTGAGCAGACACACGAACCTGCCCTTCAACTAATGTTGTATTAACTTACTGACATGACAGAAATATAACTTGAATTTGATTTTCTACGATGACCTCTTTCTCCAGTAATAACATTTAAAAAAACTATTTTTATTGACCCATCTCCGATGACCTGGGATGGAGTCAAACTCCCGGTCTAAATTACTGTTTTTGTCCACCACTGCACACCGTGTTGTGTGTGTTTGTGGGTCTGTGTACACATTCACATCCTGCAGCCTTGGAAGACCTGGGCCATGTCCTTTAAACACCTCACTCCTCAGGACTGACAGTGAGAGGGCGATCCATCACTGCTGTAACGAACCTATGATGGGATCCTTGACCCATCATGCACACTCATGCTTACTGTAAGCACATACAAATGACTTGACCTGTGCCCCCTGTCGAGTGAAAGTAGGAGCCTGCAGGAGAGGAGACCAGCGATATTTTCCGCTTACCATTCTATTTAGAAGGAGAAAGTAAAGATCCATTTCAATACATAATTTATATGGTACCTTCACGAGGCAGTGCACAAAGAGTTGACATAACTTGAGCGTAACCTTTTTTTTACAGGCGATTCTTTACATCACTCATGCAGTTCTGTTTCTGCTCTGATTCCCCAGCCATCCAGTGCTTAATAGAGGTTCTGTGGTTATTACATGGGCCAGGTTTAGTGCACAGAGAGGACAAATGTTGTGGGTGTTTCAGGCTAGTGATGTTCAGTGGCTCAGGCGAGGGGGTGGCTTGGAGTCCGGGAGTGAGAGGCCTTCTGGGGCCTGTGAGATGCAGCCTTGCGTGGCAGTAGTAGATGTCAGCGTGTGCTGCTGGTGTCCTGTCTGCTCCGCAGTGCTGGCTCAGCAGCCCGTGTAAAACAGAGCTCTACTCTCTCTCTCTCTCTCTATGTATGTCTTTCTCTCCTCCCTCTGTGTCTTTCATTTCTCAGCCTTTTAATTCTTTTACTAGATCTTTCATTGTTCTACTCTACTCCACCCCCCCACTCCAAGTCCACAGTCCAGACGGACAGAACCTTGAGTTGGGCGGTAATGCTCCCTGTTCCCTAAAATTGGAGCGCAGGGCATGTTGCGGCATTAGCGCTTAACAGGCCGTGAAATAGCAGCCTGCCTTCCTGACGTCTCCCCCATCACTCCAGGTGAGTTGGCCAGACGGCTGGATAAATGAGCAAGCAGCACCACCAGTAACCAGCATGCATTTGGGGCACTTGAGGACAGTTGTCCATCAGTGATTATCTCAACATAACCTGCTTTTACCAAGCTCAAATTGTTCACCAGCTCCTACCCATGACCAAACCTGCACAGGGATCCTAACAAGCGCCCTAATGAGGATGTCACTTGGCTTGTCCATTAATCAGGATCCTCGGTTACACCAGGTTTTGATTGGCTTTGTTCCCCCACAGAGTGATGTCATCTTAATTAAAGCTGTAAGTCTCATTGTGTGCATAGCTCTAGCATCCCCTGGCTTCCCGCTGTGAAATAGCAGAGACCTCAAACGCGGCTGCTTTGACAAACTCCGACTGATCTCCGCTCCACTTCTTGTCAAGCTTCTGCCCCAACGCTACCACCTCTTCTTACCTGATTAACTGTTGATGTCGGGCTCAACCCCCCCATCTCTTCCACTCCTCCGCCCCTTCTATCCTATCACCCCATTATCCCTAAGCTTTAATAAACTCCCTCAAACGCAGATCGATTTTCTCTTAAGTGAAGGTGGCAGTGCCTCTGACTTATTTCATTACCACAGGCTAATTATACCGATTGAAATGAGCTTCTCTTCTTAAGGTGTGCTGTGCTGCTCTGTGCCCCCACGCTTCCCAGACTTTAATGCCAATACAGTTCTCTACCAATTCCCTAACTCCCATGCCTGCCTCAGCTCCACCCCGTCATCCCTTCTCCCAACTCTCTAACCCTCCACCACCTAAATAATCAGCTGGTGCATCCTTAGCTGCTGTAACTTGTCATTTCATGTTGGATCCACCCTAATGTGTGATTTCAACTGTGCAACTGTGCAATGAAGGAGGGTAATGGAGCATGCTGGTGGCTCAATCGCCTCTGTTCATTGATAATAATGAAGACAAATGTCAAAACATTAGTTGCTAATGTTGTAATGGAGTGGATGCTAGTGGATGCGCGCTGGATGCTACACTGCATTGGCTTTCAATATCACATGACCTTCAACATTTAACTCCTTGTCTAGCCTTTACTTTTGCAGTAAATATTGACGTTGATTTTGTCCATTCAAGCAAATTTCTATACGATATCACGTGACTCTCATCAGGCACAGCTTTATGCTTCTACCTTTTTGTGTCATAGTTCAAATCGGTGGGAAAATAAATAACATTTCACAATTTCATAGCCACCTGAATGGGTAGCATTGGTAAGTCAACTAGCTGCATATCTGTGAAATAGGGTTTCTTTGTGTTGCTGTGTGTTTTCAGTTGCAGTGGTATAACTGATTTATAGATGCAGTGGCTGATATCACCAGATTGCGAGGCCAGATGTGAGAGGGCACTAAACAAACCCCTGTTTCAGAGAGGAGGTGACACCATGCATGCTTTCCCTCCTGCTCCTGCCCCAAGTCAACTGTGAAATTAAGATCAGATTACTGATACAGGCAATGCCCAAGGCAAAAAAGTTTGTATTTTCCATTTTTATTCAAACTTATAGGCTGTCTGTTAGACAACAGTCAGTTGGCTTCTCTGTAAAGACAGTAAATCGATTACTGTTTCCATTGTCTTCTCTCTTCTCCTGCAGCCTGCTTTGTTATTCAGCTTCTTTTTTTTTATCTTTGCCTTGGAGCTCACACAGCTAGCTCCTCTCTTTTGAATTACCTGATTGTGGAGGAGTTAAGACCAATGTGTGCGTGATATTTTAAAGAATGGTTACCATGGTTATAACTCCTAACCTTCCACTCTCATGTGGAGTAATAGTCAGGGGGCACAGCCGGTACACGGTATCCTCTTATCGTTTAGTCAGGCTAGTGAAATAATAATGTAAGTTAAACATAAACCTGGCAGGAAATAATGTGAGATGCTTTATGGTGCAATAATATAGACGTCACACTGGACACAAATGAAATTACTACTTGGGCATTAGTAGCATTTAGCTTTAGATCTTGCCTTTCACAAAAGGTAAAGGTGCTGGAAATGGATATCCATTTTAGTTATTGTGTGTGTTTTTTTCTTCTTTTTTAATCTAGCACAGTAGATTAAAGCAGTGATCCTCTCCCCAGCATAATGACTTAATGGGGGTTGTTATCTTGTTATTAGCAACCAAACCAAAGCCTTCCCACATGAACGCCTTACCCCCAGCATTGGGAGCATCCACTTTACCCATGGTTTTCCTTTAAGCCCACAGTAATTAGTTTTCCTCTCTTAGGTCTTAGAATTGCCAAATCACTCGGCAGCCGTTAAGCACTCAATCTGCCTTTCATGCTGACCCCGCTATCACCGTTTCAATCCAGCAGCCAGATTTGAGGCCCCTAATTTTGGAAAGGTCGCAGTATTGGGGTTGAATGTATAAGGAGCCCGTCAAAAAGCTGAGCATTATCGACAGCTTCTGTAATTTAATTTACCACATGTAGCAGAGTTTTCATGCTGAGGGAACTCCACAGGGGTTCCCTATTTTATTGTGAAGTGGAAAGAAAATTGTCCCCGAGAAAAAAATAAAAAGTCAGAGAAACACTTTAATTTGTTTGCGAAACTTTAGGATTTTTGAGGTCTATAAATGGATAAAGCCCATTAATAGACTGGGTTTTTATCGGGGCTCCCCACTACAGCTCCCAACTTCCCTCCCTGGCCCCAGTGAAAAGAACGGAGAGAAATTGTCCAGCAGCTACACACACCGTCTTCATTTCTCTTGTGGTAAAAACTAATTCAATAGAATAATGGAACACAGTGAAATGAGGAAGTGGAAATGACTTGAATCCATATGACTGTTGCTTTGGGGACACTTGGCAGAAAAACCTCTTTTGAGACTGAAGCTTCGTAGTTCTTCGCATGTCGCTCATTATCCTTATTAATACTGCTGGTCCACCAAATCAACTGAGTTAGCCAGTTTTTGATATATGTAACCCCCCTGGGAGCAGTAGATATGCAGATATGCAAAGCAGGGGCAAAAAAAGGTTTGCAGAGAGGGTGTGGAAAACACAGCACTGTAGGCAGTGAGCAGGCTTCGGATGACTCTGTGGTTTTGCTCTTCGTGTGTGAATCCTCCTTTTGTTTGGTCTCGTGAGCGAAGCACAGATCCCTGGGCAACACAGGGCCTGGGTTTTATGTTAATGTGCAACTTTTACCGAGGCTTTCGCTTTCTACCATTTCTCATATCCAGGCCTGAAAAAAAGTCTTCAGAGATCCACACTGCTTGGAAAACACCACTGCCAAGTGGTACAATGTGTTATCTTGTGAAAGAGTCACGCGGCTCCTGACCTCGAACCAGTGCTGAATTCAGTGGAATCACTTGAATTTTAAGGTAGGAGTTCAAAGAAAAGCAGGACGTCTCAGCATCGCTTCAACCTCCCACATGTCAGAGTACAAGTCCTTTGCAAAATTTGTGTTTAATGATGTACAACCACTTTTGACTGGTTCACACATTTCTGGGGCATATCTGTCTACAGGCCAAAACCCCAGGGTTGGCTGAGGTTTGAGTAGAATCAAAGAGTGAGTTTTTATCCCTGAAAACCTGTAAAATGCATTATATTGACCGTCTGAAATGTTTTGGATATCTCTCCGGGATATGCCTTTTTCAGAATGTGCGAGCTCTCCTTTCTCCCCTTCGTTCTTTATCTTGTTCCTTTTCCTCTCTCTCTCCATCTCTCTCTCTTTCTTACCTCCAGCTTCTTCCCTTTGAAAAAAAGCTGCATAGTCCAGTGGTCTCTGTTACTATGAGGCCATTCCTGTGGCGAAGGAAAACCCCTATGTCAAGAGCATCAGTCTTCTTTAGATCTCCTCTTTCCCCTGCTGGCTCTGGAACACTTGGTTCTTCTAATATCCTTCAGATAGGGAGCACAGCACTGGTGTTTAGGATAGTACCACACACAGAGGGGCAAGGGCTTTGAGTAGGAATCATCCTGCGACGTTATCTTCTTTTTATTCAGAAAGGCAGTAGAGCTCACCCCACAAATTCCACGAGAGCTTTTCTGCCTCATCTGCAAAAAAAATATTTGTGTATTGACATTTTCTGTGAGATGAATTTGTTATACTCAAGCGTCTTACTTATCGGCTACCTTTATCTTTGCCTTTCGCTTGGTTATTTATTCTACTGGATGCTGCACATGGTCTATGTATTATTAACCAGCAACACAGAGGTTTGGATGTAATTTGCTGCTGTGTTACATTTATTAACTACAAAATCAAAATGTTCCAATGCTTCAGCATTCACTCTTCAAAGAGGTGTAATGAGAGGAGCAGCAAAGTTCAAAGAGAATGTTTAAGTGTTTGTATAGAATTATACATCGTGAACAACTGTGCTTTCCTCAGAGTGATATTGAAAGGTTTCATATTTCACATGAAAGGGTGCTAAAGAGGAGTTTAACTCAGGAAACAGGTTTAACCCTTCTGCTTTGGGCACCAGAGGAAATACTGATGCAGAAAAAACTCTCTTCATTAATGGTCTTGTCTTGTTTTGTTAGTCGTAACTTTGGCGTGCTGCCTTGTGTTTCTCCTCTTCCTATCATCTCTTCTCATGTGTGTATTGCTTTTGACGTTTTCTCTCTTTCCATTCCTGCCTGATACATCAGTGTTAACCTTGTTCTTTTCACAGTAATCTGAGAAGATGTATCCTGAGCACTGCATGCATCTGTCCTTCCCTCTTTTCTTCAATTTCTGTTGATTTTCAATGTTGATTCTGTTTTGGTTAGTGTTGTTGTTTATTTTTATTTTTGCTTGTGTTGTAATGAAAGGCAGCAGCACACTTCTCTGGATTTGTCAATGTAAGGAGAGAATGAGTCACTTGTTAAAGCCAGAGGGGGTTCCTGGCTTGTTCAGCATTGTGTGTCGACACCGGTCCCTTGTTAATGTCACTGCCGTCAAATGATGATGCATATATGTAGTCTGATGAACCGACACATATACTCACACAGAATTTGTGTGAATTTGTTTAGTTTCACTGAAGCAATCTCAGGGGATGTGCATCTCTGCCACATACAGTCTAAGAGTGAATTTACACACTGAACACACATACACAGACATAGTCAGACCTAATTTCATAAATTGAGGCTGTTATTGCTAGAAAATTACATTTAAGGATACCTAAAAAGAATTTCCTGTGTGATGGATGAAAATGGGGGAGATAAAAATGAATCAAAAAGACTGTGGACTGTGGAAAATAAAAGACTGATGAAAGGGAGAGGCGGGCGCATGAGAAGCTTAGAAGGTGGATGGATGGTGAGGGAGGAAGGAGGGTGGGGAGGGAGGGAGAGGCGAGTGCTGAGCGGAGAGGAGAGAGAAAGCCGGAATGAACGATATATAGCCGCTGGCAAACAGAAAACAATTGTTACACTGCCTCCCATAACCCACTTCAACCTTAAACAGCAGATTTTTTTCACTCAATTAATTTCTACACATTGGAGCAGGGGCCTTGGCTGAAGCTGGGCTTTTATGTGCTCCCGCTGCTGCGAGTCCTATACACATCTCTGTCTCTCTCCCTCCCTCCCTCTCTCTCTCTCCCTATCTCCAGCTTTGGGTTTTTTCTCTCAATAAAATGAACAGTCTGCATTTGAACGAACTGGGACACTTTGAGAGATGAAACCTGAATAAACAGGGAACTATTATATATTGTAAAAATATCACCAGCTCACAAACAACTGATGAAAGCTGTCTCTTGATTGTCTAGTTGGAAAATAAATACCATTTTAATCTGTGTTATTATACTGTGTTGGCAAAAAGCTACAAACTTTGAGATTTGATTTAAAACTCCAATCATACATTCAACTTAATGCGTCCCTTTATATACAGTTGAGATTCTGCATTTAACATAAACTATAGTAAAAATGATATTAATGATAATGATAATAATAATAATAATGATGATGATGAACTCACACATAGGAGCAAACCAGGCCACGGTGGTCCTGTAGTGGACAGCAGGTTAGCTAGCCTGCGGCCAGAGATGGGAAGAGCAGGCAGAGACAGATGGACAGATAGATAGGGGAGGGCATGACTGAGCTGTGTCTGTGTGTGGTGAGTGAGGGCCAGTCGGAACAACATGAATCATGGCTCCAGTTGAGAGAGGAGGAGATCAGATCAATAACAGCCCAGAGGAGGGAGAGGAGCGAGAGAGAGAGAAAGAGGATGAAGGGAGGACACAGGAGGTGTTCATCACTGGACCACCCTGACTCCCAGCAGGCTCTCTCTCTCCCTTTCTCTCTCCTTTCTTTCTTTCTTTCTTTCTTTCTCAGGCTGCATAGTTAACATATCCTGCGACAAGCTGGTTAATTTTCTGGCAGAAAAACATAAGTAGACGCCGACAATGTGTTAATGTGCAAGTGTTATTGATTATTCAAATGAAACCATGCTCAGGCTATTCACGGTCATCCATTGGAAAGAAGTTTAAGGATATTTGTGTGCTCATTTCACGACGGCAAAGTGTGAACCGGCACTTAATATAATGAGACACTTAAAATACAGTCGAATTATGAGTGTGCCATTTTATCAGTGGAAAGGAAAGCACTAAACGATTAATTAATCTTGTTTTACTCCTGAAGCCACACAGCTTGTTTGATTGTGCTTGTGTGTATGTATAAGAAGTGTGTGTTTTTGTCTGAGTGCAGAGGTTCATAGTAAAAGTCGTGGTCATTTCTCATTAAGTGAAAGGCCTGCTTTTACAGAATATGTGTGCGTGTGCCAGGAGGCAGCTACAGAGGCAGCGGACAGGCTGTCTGGTTGTTTAAGCATGCTACACACACGAGTGTAAGATGGCCAACTTCTCCCCTCCACCATTGTACCGTGGAACAGGCAATTTTTCTCATCCCTCCTTTTTTTTATATAATTTGGTCGATAAAGGTGAAGGACGTTTCATCGCTATTTCTCCCTCCCGACTCCCTCCTCCCCCGTGTGCTCTGCACTGTCTCAGAGTGAAATCCCGAGATAAAGCTCGGCGGCGCTCCATGTTTAATGGAGCTTAATCCCACAGATTTGAGATACGGAGCTGTGAGGTAATTCCCTCATGCCCATCTTCACTAACACAGAATAGTCATGTGACCGCCTGACTCTGACCCTTTTCCAGACACAGACAGGTGGACAGACCAACAACAGAATGAACATAACTCTGCCAAGGACGAATGTGTTTTCTTTTTTTTAAACAATCTATCGCGAGAAGGGTTTGGGCTTTTTCTCCGGATCATAGAATACTCCGCTCATCTGCTGTAAAACCACTTATTTGCTGCCATACTTTCCCTTGAACTGAGCCACAGTAAAATGTGGTCATCTTTACTTTGGCTGGTCAGTTAACCTCCCACTTGATGGGGGATTTATAAATTAATCTGCACCACAGAGACGAAATGAGCCAAAGTGATGAGTTTGGGGAGTCATAACCGAAAGCTTAGTGTCCACAGACAGGACTCCAGCCGCAGCATCACGTCAGGATGCTTGGAGGGAGTTAAGAGGGGATGGCTGGCTTGAAACTATTTGCAGAAGCCATGTGCTGGGAAGTGTTATACCCACCAACAATCCTCCTTAAGTGATGAGCTGACACTAAGCAATTTACTATTCACCCTGCCAGTGAAAATATTTTCAATCCAAGTGCATAAAGCTCCAATGGCAGGCAATATGCCGAGCTCTCTTCTTCTATCTGACATTTTTTGTTTCAGAATACTTACTGTGTGGTTCAATTTACCCCCAGACATGCTTGTCAGGCCTGCTTGACACGAGTTTCCTTGTCAATGTGTAAAACAGTCCACATGGATGATTGCAGAGCAGCGCTTTCTTTTTTTTGTCGTTGTGAGCGGGGTAGAGAGAAATGAAACGTGCACTTTGTTATATAAAACTGTTTTTGAGCCCGGAAAAAAATATTGCAAGCAAAAGCAAGAGGACAAGCAGCTTCCACTTATTTAATCAGCATTAGTCTGAAGACTCTTGGGACTATAATGCAACTCCCATCAGATTTCCACATCCAATTTTATTTCACCTTTCCTTTTCCTATTGTTTTCTTCTCTTCTATTTTTGCCACCTGATGCAGTGTTCTCCTACCTTTTCTTGCCTCATCCCCTCCTTTCTTTGTTGCCTCTTAAGACAGCTAATTGTCACGGGAGTTGAGGCAAAGCAGAGAGTAAAAAACACAGAAACTCTGTATGGCAGGTTCAAGCACCCAGAAAAAGCCACATGCACACAGGCATCAGGGTGTCAGTGTCCTGGGGCAGAAGCAGAGTGTTCGAAGCAGTGTTTGTGGTTGTTTATGTGTGTGTAAGTGTATGTTTTTGGCAGGTGAGGGAGCACATCGTCCTTTATAGCTGCACTCTCGCTGGCACTGTCACTTCAAGGTCTCAATCGCTTGCCATTCTGGGCCCCAACCACTGCCAACGCAGCCAATCCACCTCTGCCAAGGTCCTCTTCATCCCTCTGCTACTGCTCTTCTCTCTTCTCCTTTGCATAATTACCCAGGTAATTGTGGAGTAATTGACTGCATCACCTGCTCCTAGGAAGCTCTGGCATTGTTTAATAAACAGCTGGAATATGCACCACATGTTGTTGGAGAGCAAGAGGAGGAACTTACTGGGGCAGAGAGGGAGGGCAGGAGACTGGCAAGGGAGGTAGGAGGAGGAGTGAAAAGAACCGGGTGATGAGCCTGAGAGGGAGATGGTGAAAACGTAGACGTGCTAATTTCCCAGACACAGACACAGAAATACAACATTCTCCAGGCAAGTCCTGTTCTTGTTATGCAAGGTGAACATATTATTACCTGTGGAAAGATTAGTGAGCGAGAGGGTAATGAGAGTGGGAGATGGATAGATTTGGAGACACAGGGAAGAGAAAAAGCAACAGAGTGAGTGAGCGAAAGTTTGAGAAATGAGAGAATGAGATGGATAGATGGACGGGGGAGCAGGAAAGGAGAGAGGGGTGAAGCGAACCTCTCAGGGCTAATGACATTAAGGAGGTCTGATGAATCGACACCCGCTGAGTGTTATTGACGTCCCCCGAGTCTGCCCAGGCAGAGCCAGCCTCCCAGCTCGGGTATTGGCTAGCCCTGCTCCTCAATTAGACTGCCTGATTAGATTCCCTCGGTTGTGCCCTCTCGTGGGGTGAGCAGGGTGGCATGATGGATGTGATGGGCAGGATTATCAGAGGGGGGTGTCACCCATGCCCCGCCTGAGGGGCACCAGACGATTGGTTTGACCAGTCGTCGCAGGGGCGTGTAGGCGGAAGGCAGGGGGTGAGGCGCAAGTCTCTTATTGAGGCTGTCAATCATTGCCGCTTACAAGATAGAGGCTGTGTCTCCGCTCAGAGATGCACAGGAGTAATTACTATTCCATCTCACTTGGCATCTAGATATATGGGGTAGTTCACAACCACTGACCTTACGTGGCAACCCTTCACCATCTTTGAAATTGTTTGAAAATGCTCAATTTACATACCCTGTCCTTCATTCACTAACCCTCCAACCAAAGAGAGACTCAGTGTGAGTGTGCTTAGATACTGCAGATCTTTGGTTTATATTCAGTGTTCTGTTCATTCACCAAAATAAATGTGAAAGTGTTTAGTTTTGCTATCTTCCTACATCGGCCCCTAATGTTGAAGCGTGTGGGTAGGATGTGTCCTTAACCCTATTCTCTTCATTTTCCGGTAGTGACAGCTTCATACAACCATTCATCAACATCTTGGCTCTCGTGGTGCAAAAAATGGGGCAAGTCAGGTAAGTGTCCCAATTCAGCAGTTTTGAAAGGCAGTAACTAATGATACCTCAAGAACGAGGGCTGCTGCGGTTTCCCTGAGAACTTTCTTCCCTCTCCTATTGTGGGTTTGTGTGGCTGGATAGCTAGCTAATGGCCTGTCTCTGATGAATTAGGGGGTCTGACACCCTGCAAACACACTCTCCCAAGGTCAGAGCGGACCACAGATTAGCATATCCGGGGGCTTCAACAATCTAACACAGCCTCAAGCCCGTGTGATGACAATTGAGTTGAGCACACAAGAAGATAAGCGAGTTGGAGGCTTTGGCCATGGGGTTTGGCTCCAAAGGAAGAAATTGCTTTTAAAGTGGAGAAAACCTGTAGTGATCTCTGCCGCTGATGTCCCCAACAGTGGCTGTAATGCCAAGTGTCCATTTGTGCATCCCTCTCAGTTAAGGCGTTCTTGCCGTTGTTCGCTCGACAGTGTTATCCCTTTTCTTTATTGAAAGCTTGTATTGAACCCTCCAGTCTGTGCTAAAGAGTCTTTTTACACCAAGGAAAGTGCCTGGTGGATGTGCTCAACTGAAACACCTCCATTTTTCTTCTCAGCGGCACCAAGGTGTTTTCAAATACAGCGTGCTCTAATGTCCCATTATGCAGTGAAACTTATTGTATAATGCATTACATTGATTTATAATTGGCTGTGGTTTAATGTGTCAGCTTTGTTGTCAAGTTGATGTTGTCACAAAGATGCAGATAACAATCAACAGAGGACAAGTTGTTGACATGAAGTTGTAGCAGTTGTTGCAGAGCGTTAAGATTAACACAAGCAAATATATCTGCAAATATGAACTCATACTGTATCTATACCAAATAATTCAGGTATTCACACGCATGCACATGCATGCATGCTCACGGAAGCAAATTGTACCACATAAGGGCAAAGACACATCCACCCACGCTCTTGCCATATGTGTCTGCAGGGAGCTGGCTAAAATGTCAAGCTATGTGCATGGCTGCCTCCTGTCGATGCCTCTCTCCTTATTTCACAGCAGCACCTGGTGGTGACAAAGAGCACAGAGGAGAGAAGACTCCCCAGGAGAGGAGAGTACAGGAAGGTGGAGAGGAGAGGAGAGGAAGGTGGAGAGGAGAGGAAGGTAGAGAGGAGAGGAAGGGAAAGTAGGGGAGGGGAGAGGAGTCCACCCACTCTCGAGACAACAGTCCCTCCCTGTCCCATCATGTTCTCCTTGCCTGTCAATCCAACTCAGGGCTGCTTAATTTCACTTTGAATTGACGATGTTCGAGCCCCTGCCAAAGTTTGAGGGATTTTAGACATAGTACCAAAGCCAAGGAGTATAATGAATGAAAAGCCCCTTCCCAAATTGATTTCAAACTAAATCAAACCCTGGTATTCAATTATCTGCCAGAGCTGCCAGAGCTGAACTGAGGAACTTTAAAGTTGTATAGGCAGAGAAAGAGAGAAAGAGAAGGAGGGAGAAAGAGGGAAAGAGGACGGCTGGAGCAGAATGCAAATGACTCCATCCCTGCGTGGTGTCAGAACAGGTGGCCCAGTGGTAGCGCTGGGGCTGATGAATGAGCTGTTGAAGTGGAGCCCATTGCTACCTCTAGCTAGTGGCAGCTCCAATTCTGCCTAGTTAAGCATTTGGCCTCCTCTGCCAGGAAGGCTTAATTGAAGAAATCATCACAGGGACTGGGACAGGTCTGGTGTTACTGGGACCAAATTGTCTGTCTGCCTAACCAGACTGTAACATTGTAAAAGTGTGATACTATCCATCTACCAACTCCTCGGGATAACATACCAAGAGCAAATACCCCTTCAATTACAGTGCATTCAGGAAATAGCCAGAACCCTTTTCTTTTTACATTTTGTTTTATTGCAGCCTTAAGTTAATATTTAAATTAATTTTCCCCATGACTATTTACACCCGATACCCATAATGAACTTTGAACTTACTGCAAATGAAAAACTGAAATATCACAAATGAGATATTCAGATGCTTTGCTATAACATTTGGAATTTAGCTCAGATGTTTCCCATTTCTCTTGATCATCGTTAAGATGTTTAAACGCCTTTAATAGAGTATGCCCATGGAAAATTAAATAAAGTGGATAGGCACTAGGTCTATACAACTTTTCAAAGCTTACGATGCATATCAGATCTAAAGCACAGTCACGAGAGTGAAGAAACTCCCTGCAGAGCTCAGAGACAGGATTGTGTTCAGATGCAGAGAAAGCTTCATTAACTTCGTAGCATTGAAGGTTTCCAAGAGTTTGGTGGCGTGTGGAAGAAGTTGGAACAACCTGGACTTTACCTAACGCTTGGTACGAGAGGTGACCAAAAACCTGATGGTTACTGCAAATATTAGTGAGAGTAATACAAAAAGAATAAAGAATGGAAGTAATGAAGAAATATAAAGAATAGTAAATGCATTATGGTATGAACCTGACAGGTGACCTGATTTGGCACTGTGTAATTAGAATTGACTTTTCTTCATGCCAGACAGAAGCCTCAGTTAAAGACACATGAAAGCCCACTTACAGAGTAGCACCTAAAGGATTCTCAGACTGTGACAAACAAGATTCTCTGGTCTGATGAAAGCAAGATTGAACTGTTTGGCCTCAATTATTAGCGTCATGTGCGGAGGAAACAAGGCACCGCTCATCACCCGCCCACTACAATGAAGCACGGGGTGGTAGTGCCAGTGTGTGGGGATGTACCTCCGTCTGCAGGGACGGTTCTGGGGGAAACTTGAATACAATCATATCCCCAGAAAACTTGTTCCAGAGCACTCGGGACCTGAGACTGTCTTCCAACCGGAAAATGACCCTAAGTACAAGACTAACGCGGCAGTGGCTCTGGGACATCTCAACCCTAATCTCTGTAGAGACCTGAAACTGGCTGTCCCACAACGGCCCCCATCCAACCTGACAGAGCCTGAGAGGATCTGCAGAAAAGAATGGCAGAAAATCCCCAAATCCAGGTGTGCGAAGCTTGTCACATCACACGACGAGGTTGTGATTTCGAGGTTGTAATCGCTGCCAAAGGTGATTCAACTAAGTACTGAGTACTCTCGTCGGTGTGATATTGCAGTTTTTACCTTTTTCATAACACAGTTTCTACTCTGTCATTGTGGAGCAAGGAGTGTATATTGATAAGGGGAAATTTGATTTGAATATTTTCAGCAAAAGGCGAGAAAAATTAAGTGGGTCTGAATACTGTCTGAATGCACTGTACGTCGCACCCAGTGTGAATTACATCAATTCATTCCTGTTGCCAGGCTTTCCCATTAATAGTCTAGACCCAGCAAAGTATTTGCTCCAGTCAGAAGCTACTACTTTATTATCTGTTCATGTAGATTACTGGTTGCCACTGTTGTTTAAAAAATCCATTAAAAACAGCTCCCAGAGACATACTGCTGCTTTGACTTGTGTAATGCATCACATTCAGCAGTATGTGTATTACCGGTTTTCATGCCTAACATTATCACTCAGGTAATTACTGTTTTAGTATCGTTTAATACAGTATTAGACCTGCATCAGGAAGACAAAATGTTCTGTTCCTCTGTGACATTTGTTTTAGTCTTTTTCTACCTTTGTAATATTTAATTCAGTCGAGCACAGTCCACTGGACATTATTCACACTAGACAAGCAGACCATAAGGCAGGGAGCAGAGGGAGCGCACCCTGATTGGTTTATCTTAGCAGAGACCACTCTTTTTTTATTGTATCCGAGAGTCAGGGTAATTATTGGTAAATTACAAAAACCTGTCCTGTCAGCGTTATCAAGCAGGAACCAATCGAGTCATTGACACTGCAATTGCATTCCAAAAAACAAGTAGCCTTTGGCCCCCTGCCGCACCTGCGCACAGTATCGAATGTTTGGCCTAACTAATGAACGACTGAATGCAATTATAACGTACTATCTCTGAAATTAGACCTGCCATGGTGTTAATTACATAATTACTGAAGATGTCAGCTCTATATGCAGGAGGGTGGGGTGTCAGTGGAGCACGCAGGGAGGGAAGTTGCTTTGCTTTCAGGGATGAACTATAGATGCGTCTTTGATTCATGATGCCGGCTTTGTGGAAAATATCGCCTTTGCCAAGTTAATTTTGAAAAGGCCAGCATATTTGGGCAGAGACAATCAGCCTGACCTTTCTGAGAACAACCCTAGTTTTCACTCTTTCACCTCTTTTTTGTACTCTTTCTGTCTTTCCTTCTTTTTAATTCCCTTCCTTCCTTCTGTTTGTTCTCTTTTTTCTTTTCCTTTCTTACTTCCACCTATTTTTGTACCATCTTCTGTCTTTTTTAATTAATTAATTTCTTCCTTCCCTCCATTCTGTCTATTTTTCTCTCTTATTTCTTTTAATTTCTTCTAGTTTTCACTTTTTTGTACTCTTTTCTTTCTTTTCATTCCTTTCCTTCCTTCCTTCTCCTTTTCTCCTTTTTCTTTTCATTTCTTACTTTCACCTATTTTTGTACCATCTTCTGTCTTTTTTATTTTCATCTATTTTTTGCATCCCTTCTGTCTTCCTTCTTTTGTCCCTTCCTGCTTTTCGTTCTCATATCTTTTTCTTTTTTCCCCCGTTTCCATTTCTCCTTCATTCCCTGCCTTCCTCCTCTCTGTGTTCCGTGGGCCTGACATGCACGTCCTTGACGGTAGCGTCTGCTAATAGAGACTGCCATTGTTTATCAACACATCCCGCTGATGAAGCGGCCTTCCCCGTTTCTGTTGGAATATTTGTACAAATTTATTGGAGGCTGCCTCTATTAGACACAGGCCTTTGCTTGGGAACAAGTGTGCTCCTTGTGAAGACAGACAATTGCATTCTCTTGCCTGTGTACTTCACTAATCAAGGCGACGCAGATGACTTTGCCGCTGTTCTGTTTGCAGTTATATCAAGCAGATGATTGGAATATCAATTCAATCGACACTTGCAGCCTCATGGCTAATTTGCAATGGGTGTATATCAAATGTGTCATGAGAATGGGGAGCAGTATCTCCCTTACAGTGAATATGGAAGAAAGTTTGCCATCTTTCCCTGGTGCCATTTAATATGGACACTGAGTCACTGTATCTGAGACTATTTATTGTTTTGAAACCATGGTTGTGAGGACATTTTGGCCTTTCCTTAAGACTTCCAATGGCAGTTGGGTGGTTAAGACATGCAGGCAAAGTTGGTAAAATGTTTCTGAATCACTCTTCACATCCCAATAGCTAGCAATACATACATTTGTGACCAATCATTTAATTTGGTTCGCAGCTGTATGTGTCCTTCACAAATGACCCAATTGCCTGACCTGCCACTGCACATGCCTGAAGTCTGGAGTGGCAGAGAGACATGCAGAGAGACGGTAGCCTCAAGTTAGCGGGCGAGTCATGGAAAACTTTTAGCAGTTGTTAGGCAGTACGCGCCTGCACGTCCCTGTGTTTCAGGAGCGTAGCTTTGAAGAGAAAGTCGATGGGAGAGATGTATCAGATTGCATATTTTCAAAGTGTACCCTGCTCTTAGTATAAGGGAAGTGTGCCCATCTCCTTTGAAAGTATACAGGGGGTCCACCGTCCTTCCCTCGCTCTCTCCCCTTGGTACCTGGGTTGCTCCTCCTGTAGCACAGTTTGGTCCATCCATTATCAAAAGTTAGTTTATATTTTAACCTACATCTGTTTTCACTTTTATTTACATAAAATCAGCAGAAATAAAAAACACAGAGTTCTGTGGTCTTCTTCTGTTGATTCTGTTCATCGCTGGTCAGAGCAGAAAATGCTGTATATGTGTAAAGAGCTACAGAAAGTATTATCTCAATAGAATAGGTCAATATGAAATATCAACATGTTTATATGTGTCAGTGAGAGAGGGAGAGCGAAGAGTGGAGGTTCATGTGAATCTATTTATGTTGAATGTGTTTGTGAGTGTTTGTTTTTAGGATCTGGGGCTGCAGACAGACAGGGTGTCATGGGGCCGGGGCGCCCTGAACAAGATGCAGATGTGGAGCAATGTTGAATAATCATGTAGCATCAACACTTTTCCACAGACAGGGAGGGGGCTCAGCTGTTTCAGCCCAGACACAACCAAACCCATCCCAGCCCCAATCTCTCCCTGTCCCCCTCTCTCATGTCAGTACTGTCAGCAGAACAAACTCTGATGAGACTGTTGTAGGAACTGAAAATAGTTTACCTCCTCCTTGTTCTCTGTTGTACCTCCACCCGCTGCCTCCCGCCTCGATAGTCTGCTGTTTTCACAGGAAATTAGCCAGACGTTCCCCGAGGTGGATCTTGTGCATAGCAAGATATCTGCCTGTCAAGGTGTTGTATGCCTTCTGTATTCGTCTGCCGCTTGGTGTTACTCTCACTCTCTTTCCCTGTATTTTTCTGCCTCTTACTCTGACCCCTGCAATTGCATCGTCATCTGAGTCTTTCCTTGTCTGGCTCATCCATCAGATGGACATCCAAGAAGGGCATTGTGAGTGACACTCGAGTCAAGAAGTGGCTACTTAACCTCAAACTCCAGAGTGAATTTAAAGTCCCTGTCTGAACCACAGTGGGTGAACTGGGTTTGTCCAGTTTTATGCAGTATTTTTCACACCGTGGACATTTATACACATCACACATCTTTCGCAGAGATGATTTTGTTTATTTGATAGCAGCTCAATAAGCTGTTTTTACCTCCAATTGTCCCTGTCACTGGTAACAGATTGACCTTTATTGACTGTGTGGAAGATTACAATATGAGGGTATGCCTTTATGCTGCACCTGTATTTTGAGTGTTGTGCACTTTGCCGTACAGAGCCTGACATCAGTCTAGAGAGGAATAACTGCCCTGCCCTAAACTGGCGTAGCACCATGGGCCCCAGAACTTAAAGGTTATAAACACAATATTCACTGCCACGAGTTGTTTCACTTGCGCAAGCATCTCAGACAAAAGCAAACGCACATCTGGCCTCCCTTCAGCCACAACCCCCCCCCTCTCTCTCTCTCTCCAGGTGCTGCAAAGCCCAAAGCAAGTGCCCCCCCCTAAACACACAAATTAATGAAGTTACCTTGTGTACAGCAGAGCAACAACAAAATAACAATACAATGATGTGCAGCCTTGTGAAATGGATATTTTGAGTCTTGTCTGTGGGTTAGAGCTCCTGTCAGTATCTGAACATCTGCATGGGATGATTTGGTTTGTAAATGTGTGTTTTTAAAACTTATTTCAATGCTGCACTTACTCTTACATCCCCGCAGCACACTGGAGCTGAGCTGAGCTGTGTGTAGACCATAGACTTACATAAATAATATTTTTCGACTCGCATTGCTTCATGCAGCGTTAAAGATTAAAGTGAAAATAACATATTTCTCTCGTTGTAACTGGGAAGTTTCACTGATAGTTGTTTTGTGTCCTTGTTTTTGTATAAAAGGAAGGTGAGGCCTCAGTGTGTCTGATCCAGCAGCACCGCTGTGGACAGGTGACAGATGTGTACAGTGTTTGTTTGATATAAAAAGGGCTGAAAATTATGTCATGTTCACATCACAGCAGCCATTTCACTTTCTAAACATGGGGAGGCCCAGTGGTTTCACAGGGAGGGACTCACATGCTCTAACACCTGCTACTAAAACAAAGAAGAGAGGAGCTCAGATTACATCACACGCACAGAGGGGGTGTGATTTCATGCAGGACGGCATTAATCCACTTTATCTTTATATAGAAAATAGTTGTTGGCAGAATGTTTAAAATCTATATATATGTATAACCCTTTACAACTGTTTGACCCGAGGCTCTATATTTATCACGCTTTGTTTTATGATACCATAAAATAGTCCCTTGATGAATTTGATAGCCTTATGAAAACATTTCCATCCAGGCCAGGACAGACGTGTACCGTAACTTTCGGCACGCTGTGGCCGCGGGGAGCCGGTGAACCAGTCTTAGCACTTTATTCCATTATTTTGCAAGTTCTTGTGTGCTCCCAGTCTAACAACAGTATGATGAACAACTTAGAAGTGACTGATCACACACAAGAAAAGGTAAGAAAACAGAACACTGCTGTTTGAAGTTTATGAATGGTGCTTTAAAAATAAAGTGTAGTGGTGTAGGGGGGTGTCTAGTGATCGTGGTGCAGCAGCTTGTGGTTACAGGTGACCCTCTCCTATCATCACTCTAGGCTTTTAAAGACATTCGGGTTCAAGAAGTGGAGTGAGTCACTGAAATGGGTCATATAGTGTCCCATTTTTGCCCCTCCACATGAGAACAGAAGGTGCACGTCAGTCACAGTGAGGGAGCACGGGAAGAGGCAGCACCTCTCGGGATCTGTCCCCAGTAAAGAATCGCTGAAACAGGGAATTCAGTGGCCCAAGACTTCTGCAACACAAAGGACTGTCCGCCTGCTCTGGCACTCAGGGGACACAGTCAGCAAAGTGCCTCTTAAAGCTCAGACCAGAGCATCGGATTCATTGTGTGTCTTTTGTCCTCTTAGAGCCTCTGCCCCGCTTTTGCTATTTATTTATTTTTTACATTTTGTTCAACTCATGTAGACACATGAGAGGTGCCAAAGAAGGATGGCCCCCATTTGTGGATGTCTGACACAGCATCTTGCAATTGCCCGGTAAATGCTCATGATTGGCTTAAAAAAAAGTTTTATTTTGGTGCCGTGGACAAAGGACTCTTAAGGTGAAATGACCAAGTCAGGCGTGTGATACGGAGGCTTTTAAGATGTAATGATGTCCAGTTTATAGAAACATCTGCCTATTTGTTGTCTAACGTGATAATGGAAAAAAGATTTCTGCTGAGGAGGATATGGTATCTTGAAAGGATGGATGTTAAAGCAGCTGCATGATATTCTATGGTGTAGCGTTGGACTGGTAGTTTTCATTGCTGTGATAAATAAAGGCTCTCTGCAGCACTACACCTCCTCCATTCAGGAGTAGAGGCACTGAATGGGTGCGTTGACCACTCAGCTTTGCTCTTCAATGCATTACATTGTTGGTAAAAAAGGAGGAGGAAACGTCCACAGACAGCAGTCCCTTACATTCATGCTATTACATGTGCGGCACATTTTGCAACACACAATCTCTATTTGACGGGACAATTTGAAACCTGACTGTCAGGACAAGGGGGGCCACAAGAGTCCCCTGTTAGTTTACACCTTCCTATACTGGTGATTGGCCCATGAAATATTAAAAGTAGCATCTTCCCCTCTGAATAAGCCAATAGAGTAGTAAAGGGTGAGGTCTGCCTGACTCATTGTTAGATGTATGCCCCGTAGCACCTCAGCATGGTCTTAAAAATAGGGTCTCTGCCATATCCTCCTTTCCTTTCTTTCTGTTTTTCTATCTGCCTTTTTTCGCCCCTTCATCTTCCTCCTTTCCTCCCTTATCTGCCACACAGAAAGAGAGAGGGACAAGAAAGCAAGAGGGAGTGTAGGAATGGAACAAGAAGGAAGAGGAGAGAGTGGTGGGATTCTGTGGGCTTAACGTTATCAGATGGTCAATGTGTTGGCTCCTCCGTCTCAGCCTGTCGTGTGTCCTCTAGCTGTGTTTTTCACCATGTGCTGAGAGGAAATGGTTGTTCTGTGGCGATCACTGGTTTTATGAGGCATGCAGGCGATTTCTCATCTGTTCGTTGTTTTTCACTCGACACCATCGCCATCGTTCCCTCCCACAGCAGAACAGCAGACCAACCTTTAAAGGTGACTGTAACGAAAACAACAGGAAACATGAATAAATGTTTCAGATGCACCATATTGGACGAACGACGCAGAAATGCTCTATCGGTCCTTTCAACGGTTTTACAGTCTAGGTGTTTCCCCTTTTTCATCCAACCCACGTGAACTTGCACACCACTTATTTCTTAATCCACAGCCATCTGGCTGTAGATGATTGAGCGCCGTTGCAGAGCGTCTTGCAGTACGTTCACTTGGCACCGCAGAGTAAGAAAAAACCCATTCCAATTTAATTAAACTGAAAGAATATCATTAGAGTTCTTAATGATGATAAATGTCTAAATAATAATAACGTTTATGAAGTATTAGGGTATTAGAGTTCTAGTTGGATGTGAAATCATTCTTTCACTTTAGGTACAGGACATTGTTGTAACAAATAGCAATCCTCATTACTCATTTGATTGGCTCCTGGGTTAGAGATTCAGACAAACCGGGAATCCATTTTATCACCTGGTTTATTCTCCGCTTGGTTATTTCTTCATCATAAGCTGCAGAAGATTCGGCCCTGAGAGCCGCTGACAGCAAACCCCTCTCTAGTTTTCTTTCTGTTGACTTATTTTCTTACTTTCCTCCCCTCCCGAGTTAAAACAAATGCCAACTACAGGAAGCAAAAAAGAAAAAAAAAGACCTGAAAAGTTGACATTTAGCTTAAATGGAGGTGGAATGGGCCGCAGGGATGCAGCTGTAACGATGCAGGGGAGACTAGGACTTTTTCTCTCTTCCTGTCCTGCTAAAAACAAGATTTATGACCCCACGTATGCCATCATATTTTAGCAGCTGATGTACACTGTGGGTGGTTTATCTGGGATTGAGTGCTTTGCTATGGAGCCCATCCCTGTGGGGTCTCTTACAGTGGCAACATGCAACAGTAAATAGCAAGAAGGGTAAGAATCTGTGATTTCTACTGTGCAACACATTTCCCCACAAAAATGTGTTTTTTGATGCAAATTTCCTGTATTTTTAAAAAAAAATTTAAATCACAACTCAAACAGGAGAATAGAAAATAAGAGTCAAGAGGTGAAGGGAAAAGTCTCTCCAACTAAACTTTCTCCTCGCATGATCCATTTTTTCTGGGGGAACATGTGGAGTCATACCATTGAATGACAAATCTTATATTCAGCTACGCCCCCCGCTTTGCGTGTCATTGCTATACCCTCTTGCTCTTCCCTCACCAGTTTCCTCTGGCAGTGTAATTGACAGGCTTCAGCAGTTAAGACCTCCAACAGCTCTTACTTCATTTGGAGACACTTTGTCGGTTTTAATCAGGACTTTAATTGGCAGGCTGGCAGTGGTTGAGTGGCACCAGGGGCTGGGGCATAGAGGGGACACTGACTTTCCCGAGATACCATTAGTGCTTTTTCTTTGTCTTTCTCTCACCTTCTCTATTTTTAAACTCTGTCATTTACTCTCTTTCTGTGTCCCATCTATCTTTCTCTCTGACCCCCCCCCGATTCTAGATCTTGTTTACCCACAGGTCCACAAATATTAAATCAGAAATCAATATATTAATCCTCCTACTCTGTTTTCATTCACATGTTTGCATTATCTGCTAACCTGCAGAAACCCTCAAACACACTGTTACACATAGATAAAAAGAGTGTGCTGATGGCATTGCTGATATAACAAACATTGAATAATCCTAATCATAACACATTTCATTTGGGTTATCCTCAGCTAGTGGGTGTGTATGTGAACAGTCATTGGGGGGGTCTTGTGGGCTCTTTTGTACTATGTTTGAACTGCGCTGCTGCAACGTGTGGATGATTTCTGAGTCCTATATGGCAGCTAGTAAGACAGGCCAGTATGTGCCGTGCTCCTGCCAGTGTTGCTGAATCTAGGACACCAGGACTCTTGTCTGTGATTCTCCCTCCCGCTGAGGTGTTAGTAATGCCAGGGGACAAGCTAGAGCGGATTGAAAAAGGCTGAAAAATAGGTGGTGGGATGTAGAAGGGGATACAGAGAAGTATAGATAGGCTGAAGAAAGAGAAAATGTCCCAGAATTCTTTGCCGGGATCCTTTGTTGACAGCCGAAGCCCTGCTTTTGAACCTGGCACAGCAAAGCCTCGAATTGTCTGTCATTTTGATGACATGACAAGTTATTGTCAGTATTGCTTGCACTAAAGCATGCCTCTGTGCTAGTTTAGTTATATCTTGCTGTGTCTTTGTGTGTTTGTGCATCAATGTGAAGCACAAGCACTCGCTCGAATAAAAAAAACCTCCCTATAATCAACAAGCATCCTGTGTATTTGCCAGGCCAATTAAGAGTCATTCATTTGCTAATGAAGGCCCTGTCGAGGTCTAAACTGCTCCTGGGGGCATGCAGACATGCAGTCAGCACACACGCAGCCCTCAGCAAAGCTCAGCGCCACCAACATAGTCATCAGCCTGTGCCCGCTGCTGTGTGCGCGCCTAGCATTGCCCACTCAGCACATCTCACCAGCAGCCCCTAAACACTAAAAAGTATAATTGAATTCATTATTTCCTGTTTTATGACTTGTTCCGCTGTGGTTTTAATTTGTCCTGTAAAAGATGAGGCAGGCAGGCAGTTCTTCTGCCTCAAATTCCCTCCAGTTCCTCTCTCCCAGGCTCCCTCGTTCTGTTACCAAGCTCTGGATTTTATGAGGCGGGGGTCTCCTGTGTCGTGGGAGCCGTCTCTACCACTAATCAACTCCTCAAGGTTGCTACCACTATGCCATGCAGGAGGGGGTAGAGATGCTGCCAAATCGTGCACCCAGCTACCTCTTTAATAGGCTAACTGCTTGACCTTCATGATGACTCCATCCTAACTCTACTCTGAAGAGATGGCCCATCTGTGTATTGATTTAGTCATGAGAATATAATATGAAAACATTTCTGTCAATATTTCCTCCCTGCCTTCAGCTTCCTGGGGAAGAGATGATGTTCAGTACAAGTGCAAGGTTATCAACAGCATCTTTCTGTTCATTGGAGACATACAGGATTTTTTTGTGATAAGAAGCCCTTATTTCAGACTTTCTTGGACACAGACTTGGCAGAACCGTTGTGCAGTCAGTGCCTCTAGGCTCTTCACTTTGGCCCCAATGACTGAAGATGACTGCTCTGCTGCCAGCAACAGCTGCCTTACCTGTTCCCTTGATTCCCCTCCAACCATCCTTTAATACCTTCTTTTCTTCGGTCCGTACATCAATCCCTCCATCATTTGGTGCTTGGCGCTGTGCTCAGGGTTCTCTGCTGGGAGGAGGCCTTTGTAGGAGGTTTGACCTCCCGCACTCTGCCCACAACATATTTAAAGCATTCTTTTGCAAACTGAGCTTATTATCAAAGAACAAACAACGGCTCTGTGCTGACGTTTTTCTACGACTCTCATCTAAGGGGACTTTGTGTAACATTGAGTATAAATAAGATTGTTAAAATGATTAAGAGGATTATTCGTGTGTCATTGCCTCATTTTTTGATCAGCTCTTGGTACGTTGTCTTTATTCATGTCACTTCTTTTCTTTTACTGCCACAGATTTATTGCCTGGTACCAGTGGACATTGTTACAAGGCTACCCACAGGCGCTTTAACTCTTGGGCTATGGAGCAAATATGGTTTGTTTTACCATTGGTGAGATGAAACAGTTTAATTTCATGGTGTCAACATAGAACTAGAATCAGATCATAAAGTATTATGGCACTTATACAGAGAGGAACATGGCTGTAAATTGGCAGAGTGCTGCTCTGGCTCAGGTGGAGTCAGATGTATTGTGAATTTTTAGCACATATGCGTTAAGTGGTTGGGTTGAGCATCAGTGATGACGACAATGATAGTAATAAGCAATGTACCATGTATTCATCTGTTTGTTTTAAGAACTCAATTTGGCAGAAGCGGCTGGTGAGCGTTTAGAGATGCATGAGTGAAGAACAAGAAAAGATCCTGTCGCTTATGCAATTTGGAAATGTAGGCCACCTGGTTGGTATAGGGATAAATGTAGGTCTCCCTTTGTTCCTGCTGTGTGTGGGTCGAGCTCTGATGATGTCACGTACGGTTGTTTCTATAGCAGGATTCACCGTGGGCGGCTCGGCCTGGCACAGATGCACAAGGAGATTTGGAGAATCCACGTGGTGAACTGCCATCGAAGAGAAGCCCTAAATACAGACTGAGATAAAGGGGATGTGTCAGAATGCAAAGGGATCAAAATCTAGAGACAGAAAAACATTTACGTAAGACAAGATAGAAAGATGTGGGGTATGACATGCAACAAAGGTCTCCCGATGTAGAACACGTATACAAAGAATGAGGGGATCAAGATTGAGTCTGGTGGGTAGCTTGATGCCACAGCTCCAGACTCGAGCTTCAGATGATGTCACCAGCCCAAGATGGTATCTCTGTATCTGAGATATTTTGGCTTCATATCTGTACATGTGGCAGGAAGTGGAGACCCATCATCCATCTTTATTTGCAGTCTGTGATTCAGACCATGGATGTTGCACTTATGTGGCATGCGCTGTAAGTTTTTGTCTTCCAGAGTGCTCCAGGTCTTTGCTATTTTTATCTCAGAGCTGTGGTGACGCTACCTCATAATTTTAATCAAGGGATGTGTGTGTGTGTGTGTGTTTGGAGGGGGGGGGGGCTGTCACCTGTATTCAAATCATTTGTACCGTTGGACAAAGTGTATTAAGAGACAGTAAAAAAAAAAGAAATAAAACAGGCTGTATGCAATGTGCATTTGAGCAGCTAAGGGAGGAGGGAGGTGTTTTGAACACATGCCTGGCACGTACGACTCAGACGAGGAAAAGAGTTTTGTATCCTCCTCACCAGGGGAAATAAAGAGAAGGTGAGACAAAAAACTTTTCCATTGCCCCAGGCTACTGTTACCTGGCAGCCGCCAAGGAATTTAAAATATTATTCTGCCGCTGCATATATTCTACATCTCTGTGAGAGACACACACCTCATAGAGATGCTCAGTAGGCACACAGTAAGTCAAGCCTTCAGGAGCACTCTGCTGGTGGGGGGGGGGGGGGTGGGTGAATCCTACCAGGCCTCGGGGAGGAAGAGGTGGTGGCTCTTGTTTTGGACGTTGTTTCTCGGTGTCTAAAAAAATGATGATGTTAGTTTCTCGCTGTCACCTCGGCTGCGTCTTTGACTCTGAGACATTTGCATAGCAATGTTATTCCGCCAAGAAATATGGGGCAGCTTTACGAAAACTCCACTTTGGAGAGGCGGGTGGAGGAGAGTAAGTGATAGTGATGGACGGTGTGATATAAATAGAAGTAGTGATGGCAGGATAATGCATGGCTCTTTCTGCTGGGCCGAGGTTCAGGCCTGTCAGTGACACAAGGAAGAAGGGAGGAGGAGAGGGAGGAAGAGAGCGGAAGGGGGAGAACAGGGGAAACGAGGTCCGAGTGTCTTTTCCAGGTCACCGTGGGCTCCTAGAGGTGCAGGAAGAGCCCTTGATTAATTATGATCATTATTATCATCATCTTGGTTCGGGGCATTAATCACAGCCATGTCGGAGCGAGGACCAGGCAGGGGGCAGGGGAGAGTGGGAGTGGTGAGCGGGCGTCATAGTGGACGTTGGATTGTTGGCATGTTAGACACACTCCCATCCCAGGGCCCCTCACATGCAGCAGTGCTCAGCATATGTCCACTGTCAGCCCAGCATCTATCAAGAGGTAGGCCAGTTGTCAATCCGGCCGGCTCCCACTGCTTCAAAACAAACTGACGAAACTCACCGCCATCATTCATGGCTCTTTACTTGATCTACATGCCAATAAAGCCGGCCGTGTATGAATTGACTGCAGATAACTCGACAACCAGTCCGACTGAAAACATTGTTTGTCACAACATCCGTCTTTAAACTGTAATGAGTGGTTATGACAAGTTGTGTTAGTGTCAGCACGCTGGGATTTGCAGTAAAGCAGTTCATCTCAATTGAGTTCGAGGTTCAAGTGCTGTTCTCACAAATCATTTCTGAACACTCACACAAGCTCAGGTAAATGATACACTGAAGAAACTAACTTCTATTTTGTGCATTTTAAGTGAAGGCCATAAGCTGATTTATAAATTCCGGTAATTATTTAGCGGATCTACAAAATCTGATCCAATAGACTAAAGGCTTTTATCCATCTCCTGCTGCAGGTTTAAATAACATAAAGATTTTTTGCTGTGTTGTTGTAACTCGTCAGAATGGACCATGTTTGCAGTCCTCATCCTGTCACTTAATATGCTCTGAAATGTACAGAGCTGCATTATATAAAAGCTGCTGTATAGTTTACTTGCATGTTGCCCCCTCATGCTGTTCTTTTTACTCTCTTTCGACCTTTGTTTTCATCCAACTTTTTTCTTGCTGTCACTTTTTTTACCTTCACATCACCTCTCTGCATGTTACACGTAATGATGGACAGCTCCATGCAGCCTTGACAACCATGTGGTAGGATGTGTTCGTCACCAGCCAGCCAGCGATGCTGGGCACTCCACTCTGTCAAGACGTCTCTCTGACTTTTATGAATACATGTACACAGCTCAGAGCGGCGGAGGATTTGTCTTTATAAGTCTGGCTGACACGTCTGCAGCGGCCCCACTTCATTTATTCCACTTGCGTAGATTAAGGCTGGCATTACAAGTAAGGTCACACCATGCATCAATGTTACCTCGACACCACAGCGCTGCTGAGCGTGCTCAGGCGTTGCCATTACTCCACCCCAGCTTCTTCGTAGGAAATTTCCATCAATTTCTTGTTTTTGCATCTTCGTCTTTCCCTGATTTTCCTGATGCTTGGCCTCTTTCAATCGTGATTCTTGCCGTGTGTTGCTGTGAAGCTAGGACAAGTGTAAACATTGCTCCAGGAATGGCTTCGAGCCTCACACTGTGTCAGAACAGGTGCGCTACCGGACAGGAGGTGCGAGGCAGGTGTTAGATGAAGCCTTGGCTCAGGAGTGTAACTGTCAAAATGTCTGTGTTCCCCCTTCTGCGATGACATGTTAATCCCTAACACTTGGTCTCCACTGTGAGCCTCTACACTAGTCAGTCTGATAATAAACAGGAAGTCAAGGAACATCCTTTACTGACACCTGAAAACTAATTAGATTTTTAGCTACTCCATCATCATGTGCACCCAAACTCCCCCCCCTCGGAGTCATTTAACTTCTTGTCATATTTTCTGCAAGATAATAGTGTGTGTAAAGTAGGTTATCTCAAGGTAAAAATGCATTCCTGCTTGGGTTTCTCATGAGAGGCGAAGTTTGACTTTGTAAACGCAGCTTGGAAGCGGCTGGTGGGATGAGGTCCTCTTAACCTCAACCCGGCCTCTTTTAGCACAGGGACTCAGGGACAGCATCAGGGACGGTCATTTGTCCTTGAAGGTCCGGGTCCTTGTGAGGCAGAGAAGAGCTCTTCTCCGTGTTGGTATTTATATCAGCATGTGCCTTGTTTGTGCAGGACTTTACATGTGCTCCCTCAGCCTCTTAAGTGGGGAATATCTCCTTGAAAAATCAACTTGACAAAGGAGGGTGTGACAGTCGTCAGGGCTTCTCTTTGCCTGTTTTCAGCCCCGTCTTGACTGTGGGTAAAATACAAAAGTCAATAGAAAAAAAAGTTGTTTGAAGAGGCATGGCAGGTTGATGTGTATTTTTGACTGTTTACTATAACTGGTGTTGATTTGTGGTTGGATTATGTGTCAGCCACCGGTGTCTCAGTCTTCTGCCTGTTGTCTTGTATGAGTTGCCATCACCAGCCTGCGGTTGTATATTTTTTTTCACTGGCTGTTGGGAGGATTTATTCGTCTTTTACTACATCACTGAAACAGACTCGTAACTCATGAATGAACTCTTTTCCACTCTAACGCTCTGGCTTGTTGCGCTTCAAGCTCCATCCTTAGCATCTTATATCCGTCAATCAGGCTAATCTGCTCCCTCTCACGTAGCAGCAAAAGGCTTCAGCTTTTCCCATTGACATCAGAGAATGGCAGGCCTGCATTCTAACCATACTCCTCAGGGCCTTGCCGTCCGGGCAAAATCTGATCAATTTAACACCGGCCCCAAATAAGGGTCAGAAACAATCTTGCTGCTGTTTCAAGAGCAGGAATCCACAAGCAGGTGTAGCTGAGGTAGAGGGAGAGGTGAGAAAAGGGTAGATATGATTGCTGCAATTTGTTTCTTTTTTTTTCTTTTTCATTGGTGGTGGTATTTTGTGATGGTGTAAACGGTAATTGAAATGTTGGAATCATTGTTCAATAAGATGCATCTTACACCAAGTGCTTCCATTTTAGCGTAGTTCAAAATATGTTTCTATTATTATAGCTGACTTGGTTTAGAGTATTCGCAAAGAGAGATTGCTTCATATTGTACAAGCTCTATTGATTGTGTTGTCACCAAGCATTTTCTTTTGGTAGTCACTCAGGTGATAAGATTTCTCTGCCGCCATCCTTTTGTGCGAGTCTATAGGAAGTGGGGGCCATCACTGTCACCCCGGCGTATCTAAAAATGACACATGGATGACTGCATCATGTAAAGGTGACATTTGGAGTGACACAGGCATGTTGCATTACCAATGCAATGTTTGCGGCATTGAGGTGACCTCCTCTGCTCTCATCCCAGCTCTTATCCTGCCTGCCTCACCTTTGCCAAGTGCCAGAGCTGTTTGTCATGGATGATTTGGTAATAAAATGAGAAAGGTGTTGAGTCAGCGACAGAAGTCTCCGTTCCACCTGGCCCTCTGTCATCCCTTTCCCTTTACACACATGCACGCACACTCACACACACACACACACACACACTCACACACACACACACACACACACACACAAGCATGCAGGTCCGCACACACATGCTCACTTATGCATAAGTGAACTTAAATTCTTTTGCACACGACTACAGTCTGTGCATATACTTTGATCTCTTCACCACATACATGATTATACACAGAAATGTTCAAAATGCAAGGAAGTTGCACATATATTGGAAGCACAACATGCACATATACTATCAGGCTATCAGTATATATATACTGTATATATGCCTGCTATCTTATCCTCTCTTTATTTTTCCTTAACGTACCTGATACCAGATGTTTCATTTTGCATGTAAAAGTTGACCCCAGAGACATGGAGAATACAGCCGCATACTTAAATTTGCTGTTTAACACTTTTCGTCACGCAAGTTATGGTATGAGGCATGCTATTCAATGCACTGGTGTCTCTGTCAAACGCGGTTATATGAGCTTATTGATATGGGTAGTCACAGTGTAGTATAATGTTCCCTGCATTTCTCATAACTCACTTGATTTGGCTGGGTCAAATGGCTCAGGAAGTCAAATAATTGGTCTAATGAAGTGCAAAAAGGAGTCTGTCAAAGACCTTTTTCTGTACCAGACACATATTAGTTCACCCTACTGTAGCTACCACTACTGACTGAGAGAGTATGGTAATGGAGAACACGAGCCTGATGGGCTCTCGGGAGCTTCGGCTGACACGAAAGGGCTGCTCAACGGTGTTCTGCCAACTTAAATATTTATAGCAGTGAAATTTCACTGCGCATGAATGGTTTGAGTGATACAGTTACAACGCATGAACTTTGTATGGAGCGCAGACATCATGTGCCGTTTCCTAGATGACAGGCTTTCAAAGATCTTAAACTGGAATAAAAGATTCATATGTGAAAATTTGATGTTACTGTAAATCTTGTATTTCTCAAAAGCAGGGTTTTTTGTTTCATATAGCAGGTTTATGCAAAGTTGTGACCTAACAATGTTTGAGCTTCAGTTGTGCAGCAGAATATTAATTGCCCTATGATAATTTGTGGCACCAATGTAGTGGTTGAGACTCATACATTATGCAGACTTTATGATTTAAAACACTGTAGTAGGACACTGTGGACCTGACCACCTTCTGTTGCTCACACATCCCTCATGCACACACACAAAAAGACAGAATGACATTATTACTATTACACTTCTTACTTGAATGTTAAGAATACTACATTTTTAAAGATTATACTAATAACATATATATGTTTACTATGTAATTGTACATACTCCCATAGACTGCGTATATATTATATAAGTACTTTTCAAACTGCTGTTTACTCTTTAGTATTTATTAATTGTGACTATATTTTACTGTGTTTATACAGTTCGTCCTTCGTAGTCTGCTTCTTTTTTTTTTTTTTATCTCCGCCAGTAAGGTTATGTGTCTACTGGTATTTGTTTGTCTTTTAGTTTACCGGATTACGAAAAATGTACTTAAATTATGGAGCAGATTCAGATTAACGGGTTGAAGCAGAAATATTCTTTCACTTTCTTAGAAATATTTCTGAACTTGTGACATACAACTTTTTTTTGTTCCTGTAAACTTTGTATGAGGATGAATGACGATCAAAGTTAACTTGAGTCTCGCTGATACATATTATTCATATCACACCCACTTTATTATCCTTCTTTGTTACCCAAGCATTGGTGATTTTATCTAAGAGCACAGAGCAAGTAAACAAGTTACCAGGCAACAACTCCTCAGATGAATATTATATACACCTAGTCTGGCTAAGTGTTGTTGTTTATGTCAGGGACCGTGTTTATTGTGCTTGGTGGGCCTCTTAGCGCAGTTAAGTTTCTACAGTATCCCACTATAGCCATCAATTTCTGTACAAGAATGTCTGGGTTTGTGTTTTTTCTCCCCTCTCCTGCTCTGCTTGTCTCACTTCTTCCGTGCTCGGCTGGTGTTGCCTGCCTGCTCCCTCGTCTCTGCTTGCCCATCTCACCTTCTTTCCTTCCAGATGGCGCATTTCACAACCTGCTAGGCACGATCAATCAAGCCCAGATGCAGACTGGGCTATTAAGGTCAGTAATGATCGGCCTTTGAGCGTTATGGGCCCAGCTCCTGTTGTAAAGCCATGCATCAAACTCTGTTCTAGCGCTCAGCTCGCCTGCCCTTAACAAGCCAGCTTAAAATATCGGCCGGAGGATACAAAATGAAAAGGGTACAACCTTATCTCTCCAAAGACAGGCCGCTGTAGCCCCAAGGTGTAATAAAACTACAGAACTTGGCCGTCGCCTGAAGTCATCTCTTTTATAAGCAATATCTTTCAAAGATCAGCTAAGCGGTGGGCTATGGGTGCTGGGTAGAGAGATGTAATGCATCACACCATATTCCCCTGAACAGGCAAAACCCCCTCTCACTATTCAGGTTCTTCAATCTTTGCCTCACACCCCACATGGGATTTAGATTTAATAGTGTGTGAAGCCCAGGGTTTGAGGGGGGATTTGAAAGGGTCCTGAACCCTGCCCCCTCAGCCTGCTCCGACCAGATACAAATGCATGACAAGGAGCTGAACTAAATCACACACCAGGAAGTGAGACAGCTAGAGGTCCTGCAGGACATCAGCTCCGTCAGTTTGAGACTGGGCCATCAGACCGTCATCTAACTGTTTTTGGAAATCCTTATTGAGTTACTTCCTCATCATCCTTGTATTTACACCTGACAAAAGCCAAGTTCAAAGATTTTCAATCCAAGTAATGATTTGATTTGGATCCACAGTCTGCCAATAGGCAGCAAAAACAAGTGAGACTGCAGCGCGGAGAGATGGAGGGTCATAGGAAATGTGTGATCAATGGATGATGGATGTTCACAGGAGGGAACACATGTTATTTATTTGGACGCCCCATCCCTGCTCCATATGTCCAGTTCAACCAGACTTCAATGCGCTCAGTGGATGTAATACATCTTATCCGGGTGTTGCAATAGATTCTAAAGCTACCGTCCATAATTTCAATATGGCCTACTGTATGTAAGACAGGGTTGTAATTGAATTAGGTCTATTCAGTGGCCACACACCAATGATAAGTCGCTGATGCAATAAATAGCCATTTGGAGCTAATGTTAAGATGAGGCTTGAAAGAAGGCCAAGGACTTTCAGAAATAAAGATCCGTCTTTTACCTTGTGTTCATCGTTAGCTCTTTAACATGGACGCAGACTCGAGCTCCTGCCTGTGCTCAGACACTCTGACTGTACAGTAGCTGTAGTTTACTTATTCCATCCATCTGTCTGAACATGTGATTACCGTTTTTTAATTTTTGGTTTGAATGGAATTTTTATTTCCATTTCAGATTTGCATAACCAATTTTCACAGGAACTGGAACGAAAACAAAGACTGGCTCAGACTCGTTAACTGTGCCAAGTGAAAATCTGCTTTTTGTTCAGAGCAGAGGATGAACCTTATAAAGAGCCGTAACATTCTGGACTAAAACAACTGCCACCCCTGTCTGTAGCTGCAGCGTGTTACGATTGCTCTTTGTATGTGAGAGCAGCGCATATGTTGCCAGCATGTGTGGAACATGATGTCTTCCTGTGGATGGAGGTTCCGGGGGTGTTGTGTGTTTGGCCGATGATGCCTCTCAGCCCCCGTCCCTGGTTGGCCAGTGGCCTTGATGTCACCCCAACCACAGCACACGCACCAACAGGCAGGGAGTCCAGGTCAGCCCAGCCAGTCAGTCTGGAACCTTTGCACAGGCCCATAAAACACAGAAGCACAGAGCAGAAAATTGAAAGCATCACGGAGGTGCCATGCCTCTGCTGGGGAGGAAGATAAAAGTCTTTGGCCAGGGTTGGAAGCATCTTAGCTGGAGATGCATGCTGGGGGCTGTAGGATTTAATAACCTAAGACCAGGGGTTGTGGGGCTGCAAGCACACAGTGGCAGAGCACAGTAATAGTTTACAGTTGGATGACAGTAAACTGCAAACCCCTATGATTAATAATATAGCTGTAAGGCATGACATGGTAGTGGTGTCCTCTGTATCTGTTTTACTATTCTATGTATTATAGATGGACGTGGCAAACTGTGTCTTGTCATTCACCGTCTTAGATATGAGGCTAGTAGTGGTGTTATGGCCTGTCATGAGCCTGTCTCCCAGGATCAAATAATTCTTGCCCAGAGAGACATGTGGTGTTTGTAGAACTGTGTGTGTGACATTTGGATGAAGTCATCACAGCCCCCGTTTGATCACCGCAGCCCCTTTGTGGACGTCACTGTGACTAAAGCTGTCATGGAGGCAGAGGCAACATGATTTATCCAAAGAGCCACTCCTTCCTGCCACCTTTGTCATTCTGTTATAACATCACTCGGCAATAAGCTGATGGATTTTTTCTCCAATTTTGTCCAAGCCAAAGCCCTGTACCTCTTCTCCTGCTCCTTCCCTGAAAATTATTCTCGCCCATGCCGCGCTGTCCGCCACTCTCTGCCACATACCTCTGTCTTACCAATGCCTGTTATTCTTCCATTTTTAACTGCTTGTACTCGTAAAGCTGCTGTGGGTTTTATCAGCGGAATAAAAGCTGAATGTTAGCCTTAGTGCACTGGGCCATACCTTCAACTCACAGCCTGACAAATGAGTTGTGACCTTGAGTAATATTTGCCCATTATTCAGAAAGCACCGGAGCAGATATTAAAAATAGCCCTGGTGGAAGAAGTGGTGGTGGTCGGCTGTTATCAAAGGTGCATGTAGGTCAGTGTACATATGAAAAATATATATTTTCTTATTTTTCTTATTATCATTGTGCAGTATTTTGTAAATGTTTGAGTCCAAGAGTTCAGATAAAGAGACAAGGGATTAACTGTGATCTTGTTTCTGTGAATTGGTTCACCACACGTATTTTACAGTAACAATTTCAGTAGAAAATGAACGGTAAGTTCACTGCGTCTATACTGTTAAATAAAAAAATAAAAGTTATCTTAACCCCTTCACACACATATTCATACAGCGCTGCTCTGCCTTGATGTTGTTCTCTGGAGTGATCTTTTGTGTCGTTCACGTCTTGGCTGTAGGACGTTAGAAACATAGAAACATGTCAAGGAGGATGGAAATCGAACCCACACGTGCAGAACATAACATTTATGTAGGCCACTGTAGTGAATAATACATGAATTATATAATATAGTTACCTACATTCAGCTTTCTGTATATGAGCCAAGATTGGTATTTCCATGCATCCAGTTACATACCAACCACACATCTTTCCCCATACATCACTAACCATGTTAACACTAAAACCAGCCTTGTACAATTTCAGTATCTGATATAAAGAATGAATGTTGCACCAGGTTGATAAAGTGCTCTGCCATGTGACAAATATAAAATCTAATTCAGAACGTTCGCTGCAAAAGTTGTGTTCTTTTATTTAGCTATTCCGTATAATCTAATTGCAGTGGCAGAAACTTGTAGCGGTTGATCAAGCTTCAGACTTTACCCACAGTAAAACTGTTTTCAAACATGACCTCTGGGTAAAATCCAGGTGCAGCAGACAGGAAGTGACAATTTAACTCCGCTACGTAGATGACATGAGTTTGTTTACAGCATATGACCCAGCTATTTCACAGGGAGATAATTGTTTTTTTATTTTTGCATCTGTTGCCTGTTTGAAGCCTTATCAACCCCCCCACTCACTGGCGTTCACACAGGATTCTCCTGGATTTCAGCTGGCTTTATACTGGGAGGTCAGGCAGAATGTACAGAGCATCTGACTCAGACATTTGTGTTCACACATGCACGTTCTCCGGAACAAATACGGAGGAACGGCGGAGTTCAGTGCATGTCTGCAAGCTTAACTCTGGATGCATTCCTGGGCTAAGTCTGACAGCCGCTGACAGAATTCGAAGGTTCGAAGCCCTCATGCTTCCTCGTATCCGTTTCTCTCATCCACCTAGTCTGTCCCCTTTGCCCTTCAGCCCACAGAGGGCCGTTTAGCTTCCCAGGGGCCGGAGCATGACCGCATGGCATCTCTGCTGAAAGGCATGATGGGTAATAAGTGGAAATGGCAGTGATCCGGCTCACGGCCCTCGCTGCCTCTGCTCCCCCAGCTAAGAAATGCCAGAGGATGAAGATGGATCCATCCCTGGTTTGACCCCAGAAAGGGCTTTTGCTGTCACACCCTGTCCGTCGCTCTCTTAAGTCTCACTCCTGCGCACTTGTTCTGACCCCGAAACACCATCACCGCACCACATTGTTCCCTCCTCCACTTTTTTCCCTGCAACCTTACTTATCTCATTCCTATAAATAGCCTGTCTTGTGTTCTTGCACTTTGCTTTTACTGTCCCACACACCACTGTCAGTCCCCTCAGTCAGTCTCCTCCCTCTCATTTTCATTACTATTATATTTTTGGTCACTCCTTCCCTCATTCCCTGTGACTTATTACCTGCTATACCTCCCCTGTCCTCTTTGTGGTTTCCCTCCCTCCATCTTATTTTTTTTTTTTTTTTTTACACCAAACCAGGTACAGTTTTCTCTCAATCTCCCCTTCCCTCACCCATGCTTTTCCTTTTTCTGTTTCTATTACTGTTCTGTTACTTTTATTCTATAACCCCCCCTCACCCTTACCACTCCCTGACCCATTCTCTCCCTCCATCCCGTCCTCCCCCCTTCTCTCTCTCTCCGAGCTGGGTGTGCAGGCGGCTCCTGAGTGGCAAGGTGACATTGTGTGTCATATCAGCATTCCACGGCAGTCCCCTTTCTCTCCAGAGAGTAATTATTTCTTTCAGAGTGAAAGGTTCAATTTGCTATAAAAGAACAAGAGCCTCAGGTATGGAGGGAGTGAGGGTAGATGCGTGAGGAGGGGAGGGAAGGAAGTGATAGGGTGGCAGGGAGAGAGGGGGTAAAATGTAGGGGAGAGAAGGGGGACAGGGAGTGAAGAATGAGAAGGGGAGAAAAAAATGTGAGTGAGGGGAGGACAAGCCACAAGGTTCCCTCTGTGTGCTGGACACACTGATCTCAAAGGAGAGGTTGTTTGTGTGTGTGTGTGTGTGTGTGTGTGTGTGTGTGTGTGTGTGTCTGTCTGTCTGTCTGTCTGTCTGTCTGTCTGTGTGTCTGTGTGTGTGTGTGTGTGTGTGGTGGAGGTGGTAGCAAGGTGCTGCGAGGTGCTTGGTGACGTCAGTTTCTCCTTCTCTGGGCCAAGATTACATCACCTGGCTGGCAGTGAGTGTGGCTCACACCACAGCCTGACCACAGAGCACGAGCAGTGCACAGAAACTGCCTGTAGATATTCAGGCCTCGATGCTGCCTCCTCATCTTGTATATTTGCACTTGTGTGTTCTGGTATTTTCAGCATACATGTCTCTTTCTGCCACCTCAGTTTTTGTAAAATGTGAATTTCTACAGGAGTGCCCCTAAAGGATGTATTTTAGGGGTGCGTGCACTGAGGTATTTGTAGGTAAGCTGTCTCATTTCCATCCCATGTAAATTCCTTTTCCACTTCTCCACACCCCCCACGTGCACTCTCTCTACCTCACACTGCTGGTGAATCCTGCTTCCCATAGTCACCTGCTGTAAATTGTTCCATGTCTCTCTGGTGCAGAAGTGTTTTTTCACCCCAGTGTCTTCCTGTTGGAGTGTCTCTCACCACTGGGATTAAGGAGCCTCTCCAGACAGGCTGAGGCGCTTATTTAAAGCAGCAGGCTTGTCACCGGGACTATTTTAAGTGGGAGCTTGAAAGCAATTGCTGCCGCGTTCCAGCCCGATGTTGGCTATGAGTTATTATGCACTGCTTCAGTGGCGAGGAGCAGTTGAACCAAAAAGGCTTACCCTGTTGCTTTCTGACTGGAGCACATAGATGAATAGAGGAATGAGGGGATGGACTGTGGGTGAAGAAGACTTCACAAACGTTGCCATTTGTTAGTCTTTGTAATGTTGCCTCTCAGCTAATTTCTGTCATAATTTAATGACTATTCCTTTCAGCTAGTATCTGTCAACCTACTTGCCTTGAGGACAGTAAGAGGCATTCAAAATTGGTTCGCTGATCATTTAATTTCATGAATTCTTACCAAGAGTTGTACTGATTGGTCATAAGTACCGTGCCTCAGGCCAGTAACCTCTACATCATATCCAAACTGTCTAATATGTTTCTCACTGTTCACTCTGAATATTGTCTCTTGTCCACCAAATGAAATCCTCTGAGGTCTGTGTGAAGCTCTGCCTGCTGAATATTTGGAGTCACTCCCATTGACAAAAGCAGCAGAGGATCTTTCTGGGCGAAAGAGCTGCTGGATGCAGCTGGGTCTCGCTCTGTTGACTGAAGCGATTTTAATGTTTTATTGATTTTTTTGATTTATTTTTTCTTCTTCAGCCTCCATATACACATTCTCACTCTATCTTTGTCGCGAGGAACAGCCAAACAGGCAAAAGAAACAACAGCAAAAAAAAAAAAAAACAAAGCAACCAGCAGCAGGCTTTGGTCCCGGTCACTGTGTATCCACACCCAGCTTTGCCAAAACAGGAGTGTTAACGATGATTCCTGGAAGTGTTTGATTTTGACTCACCTCCAGTTTTACTGAGTGATCAATGGTTTCCCCGTGCGTTATAACAGATTTCTAAAGCACACCAACCCTGACCACTTAGCAGTAGCGTTTCATCTCCCATTCCGCATGAATGCATGACAGGAAAGCGGCAGAATGAGCTGGAAAAGCAAAACAAAACAATAAACAGGAGAGACAGAATGACAGAAAGGGGAGATAAAACACAATTGCATACCCCCTCTCAGAGGTGTCGGTTAAAGTGGGAGGGAGGAAGGGAGAAACGAGGGTAAGGAGTGGAGGGCACGAATAGTGTTTATTAGTGTTTATGAGGGAGCTACGGCAGCAACTGACACCACTGGATGCAGGCTGTTGTTCTTCTCTCACAGGCATTAGAGCAAACCACACCACTCCATCTCTCATACACACATGCAACAACATCTCCAAGGTTGTATAAATCACACCGCTCCTGCTACTGAACCAGCATATCCTGCCCACCACGAACAATTACCACCCCACCCCTTGCTCGGATAACAAAGCATCCTATCTTAATAAGCATCCACCATGGGGAGCTAATGGTCTCGCTGCTCCTTTTAATTTTATTCATACCTAACTATGAGTTATTAATAATGAATGCAGAGTAAACAACAGTTTAAAATGCCGGCCACGCCATTGTGGACTAATTGGCTCATTAAATGTAACATTAGGTGGGAGAGGGGCCCTTGATTGGGAGCTGTAGGCCCCAGTCAATGCTCACACTCAGAGATCATTGATCTTTACCCAGCCTGCACCGCTCTGATTAAAGAGCAATAAAGATGGTGCTGGTTCCCCTCGGTTCCATAACACTGCCACAATTCCCTGTAAGAGCCTTTAGACACTGTCCAAAAGCAGCCTGATATTTTGTCTTTCACGACCCTCCTGCCAGGCGTGCCAGCCTGAAGCTGGCGCTGTAGGACCACACAGACACAGCTGTGGCCACGGCCCCCAGAGTAGCAGAGGTGCTAAATGGTCTGAAGAAGAGATTGATGAGAAAAGGACTGGCTGCGTCCATCAGATCCTAAGCACCCAACATTTCACCTCACTGCCCAGGTCTTGACGTGACGTGTGTGCGCGATTGTGTTTGTGAGTGTTTCAGCCAAACTCATCTCTCATGTTGCGGCTGGGGGCCTCTAAAGTGCTTCTGCCCAATGCTTTGGTTCCCCTTTAAAAATTGAGGAAGCCCAAAATAAAAAAGGCAAGAGGTTCCCAGAAATCAACCCAACACTGCAGGGCATCGAGACTGATGCAGCAGGGCGCTGCTGAATTTGGATCTGGCCGCTATCCAGTCTTCTTCTATGTGCTATCTAAGGCATGTACAGAAGTTTATATAGTCTGTTTTACAATGCAAGCATTCATTTAGCCACCATGTACTGATAGAGGTCACTTATTACAGTTTTGTGCATGACTGCTAGACCTTTCCAGGACGACCCGGTGGTGATGGGGATTAGAGGACAGAAGTGCCCCTAGCAGCCCAGTGACATCTGGCCTGAGCAGGCTAGCAGCCCAGTTGACTGCCTCTACTGGCCTGCTATAGAGGGTCGTTTTATAGCAGCGCTCTGGCCTGGGCATTGACTCCAGGTCTAATAAACATCCAATATGTTATTCCACCCTCAGACAACAAGAAGAGATGATACTCTGTAAAAACACAACAAGGCCTCAGATTGGCCGGCAATAAAAGCGTTTTTACACACTACGTGCACCAGTAAAGGCACTGGCAAACTGAGCCTGACCAGTTGAATAGGGACTTAGGTGTAACTGGTAATATAGACTGCTATGGAAAGAAAACCCTCTCAGAAAGGTTAGTGAATGTGTTACAATCCAAAAGCTTTATTGTTTATTGTATTTTCTTTCCCACAAAACAAGGTCAATATGCTATTATGTTAAACATAATGATCCTTCTAGGCCTTTCATATTGTTGGTGGTAGTGAAAAATGCTGTTGGTTCTGCTGAAAGGCGACAAAATCCTTTTAACCAAACGGCCTCGTGGTGTGTCTTCTATTATTGTCAGTGCTGTTCAAATTGTTGTGGTGTTGTTGTGATTTACTGATCGTGGCATTTCACATATGGGAGGCCACGACTCTGCATGCATCATGTTGATGTTTCTTTCAACTTAACTACACTGTGGTTATCTTTTCCAAATGTGGGAAGTGGATTTTCCCCTCAGGGATTAGACTATTATTTCCCTGTTGCCTCATTTTGATAAATATGCTAAAAGCCCAGCACTTGAAAATAAACATCTTCCCTTCTTTAAATGGCTTATCTCTTTGACTTGCAGTTGCCACGTCCGTGTTCACACTCAACAGCCATTACAATGAGCTGAGTATGTGGAGCAGCATAGCAAGAAATCAAACCATGATTACAAGTGCCTCGAGCCTGGTTTAAGGCACAGGCTGGTATCTTCCATACACAGCCATCCTCCCATCTCTCTACTACAACCTCGTCGGCCGCTCTTCCCGCTTCAAGTGTGCCTGTGCTGCACCCTTCCTTTGCCCTCCACTGCCCCACCTTCCTGATCTCATCTGGAGACGGAGCAGGTGCTATGGAGAGATAGAGGCGGGCTGAGAAAGGCATCTCCACCCAGGCTAATGACGCCTGCTCCCTTCTCAGCTCGCTCTGCTGAAACAGTCTCTCTGCAGCAGCCGGGCTGAAGCCAGATGAGAGCGAGAAACATCACAGAAGTCGAGACCGACTGGAGATTGTCTCCTGTAGATGAGGAAGAAATTGTTTTGAGTGCATGCACTCACAAAATAAGATGCTCGCCCTCACATCCACGCACTCACATAGAGATATAGAGGTGCGTATGTGTATGTGCTTTCCAAAAAACAGTCCCGACCCATCCACTTTCACAGATGCCATCACAGGCTCCTGTTTTGTCACACACACGTTGCCCCTGCAGGGGTGCTGTGTTTATGTCGCCCCAACATACATTATCACTCTCACAAAAAATAATGCATTTTTCTATCTGTTTTTATTGTTCTCATCATGTCCCTCACTCTGACACTAATGGACAGACGACATACGCCCTGAACCACACTGTAATGTGAAAAGGAAACACTTTCAAGTGACCTCTGTGTCGCCAAACACTGATATTCAGCCAAGGTCAGCAGTCGTCAGCAGGAGGCCCGGGGAGGAAGAGGCAGTTGAAAAGTTCAAACAGCATGCACATAAGTACACACAGATGTACAGTACATGCTCATGCACTTCGGCCGAGAGCATAATGGGCTGTGCTCTGAGTCAGGGACAGCACAGGTCACAGCGAGTGACTGTCAAAGGGCACGATGTGTCACTCTCAATGAGTGAACAGCACACACATTAATAATAGGAAAAAATCTAATATGAAATCCAATCTGATTTGCGGTTGCACTGTAGAGTTATAACACTATATTGAAATATATACACTGAACTATGAATGTGAAATATTTGAATTACTATACTTGCTGTGGGCATCAGTTTTTAAAAGTTAAACTAACTTTGCATACTACTCCAGTATTGTGAACACACACATAGTCAGATGCACACGTTCCCACATCGAATAAGAGACGAAAGGGGATGGCGGGATTAACGGATCAGTTCCCAATTTCCTCTGGCCGCCCAGCAGTAATCAGATCATCTTGCACCTGACGTGAGGCCTGAATTCCATTAGGCTTTATTAGCAGTAATTATCCCCTGCTTCCACCCCATGCTGTTCTCTTCCTCCCTATATCCTTTATTTTTCCTGTAGATCCTGACATTGCCCTCTTCCTCCATCCTTTTCGCCCATCCACCTGTTCTTCTCCACTTGCATCATCACTGTTTGTGTCAACCCCCCCCAAAACTCTCTGAATGGCTCATTCATAGCTTTTACTTCTGTCCCTTCTTGGCTATCCCCCATGTACTCCTGCTGAAGGTCACAAAATACACAAGCATTTACACTTACCTTCGAACACACACCCATACACACATTTTGCTTTTACTCTTAGTGGTCCTGAGGAAAAAAAAAGGCAACTTCAGCTGCTCTCCAATTCTGCTGAGGGATGCATCAGATCTCCCATCTGTTTTTTTTATTTATTTCTTTTTTTTTACACCCTTGTTTCTTTTTGCAATGGGCCCAGAGATGAGATGGACAATTGTGGAGTCTTTCAGATAGTGTTTCTCACTCAAGCAGGAAAGAGCATGAAAACTACAGAAAAGGAAAAAATCCTCCCGGGAGCAGCTTTTTACTCCCAGTTTGTGTTCATTTGTCCCCCCGCTCCCCTCGGCTGCCTTTGGGAGCGAGTCAGCGCTTGTTTTATTGGCTGTTACTGTGTGTCAGGGAGCAAATCGTTTTTTACTCACAGGTGTGAGTGGAGGACAAGTGTGAGTGTTCCATTACTTTTTGTATCAGGTTAGAATTATCTGGGTACGAATGGGTTTGTCGCTCTCTGTTGGTGCAGGACTGTGTGTGAATAGAGGGTGTGTGTATTTGTAAAAGGCGAGAACGGTATTGTTATATTTACTTGTTTGTACATGAGAAAATAAGTATGTGTATATATATGAGGTGTAGCAAAGTAGATGATAGAGCTGATTCCCTCTGTGCTGTTTATTATCACATTTTGTGTAATTATATAATTACTGCTAATCACCCACCTGAGGTGGCAGTGCTCTGCAGCAACACACTATTATAGAACAAACACAGCGACCTCAGCACATCTCACACTCATTAACACTCTCCTCCCACATTCGCCTCCCTCCTCTCCCTTTCTCTATCTCTCTCTTACCCCCTTTCTCCATGCTCATTATCTCTTGTCTTTATTTACATGCGTGAAACCACGCATACACGCACATGCTTGTGCGCACTCTCTAATGTAATGAGGATCCCAATCAACCATAATAAGATGAATAGCATTTCAGCAGAAGATAGAGGAAATTTATAGCAGGTATGTGTCAGATGTGAAATGGAAACAAGAAGAAAGCATCTCCAATCACATCTGATGTTCCATCCTTTCGACAGGCAAAGAATGGGGTAATGGTGTAGCGTTGCCATACACTGCACATTAGTTAACTGAATGTGCCAGTCACCAAATGAGAGAAAAAGGAGTGTGGAGGGGTTGGGGGTATGGTGGGAGCTATATGAAGGCAAAAGACAAATCTCACATATCAGACTCCATTTCATAGTACGTGAAATTCAATACACCACTCCAATCTAGTGCAAACTGTCATTGCTTATGCCAGTAATAGCAATCAGAGATATTGTGTTCACTCCCCTCAGCCTCCTGGTGTCAATTTATGTTTATGTTTGCCAGTAAATATATTAAATGTCATTTAAACCTTCTCAAGAAGTTGATTGTTTTGCTCTTGTTTTGTGCTGCCTGGTTCTCGCAGTTTGTCATCCCGCAAATCTTTCCACAGGCTTTTATTAATCTGCGTGCTGGATGGCAACTCTCACCAGCGTTCCCCAACGCTTTACTGTCATCTGGCTGTGCAAATATGCCTTCTAAATTAAATTTTACCCTCAGGAATGGGTACAAATTGAAAAGACAAATCCAGGTATTGTATTTACACCGGTCACTTGAAAATTGATTGACATTTGAGTCTTGCATTAGTGTGGAGACCCTCTGGACTGAAATAGTCACCCCTTCCCTCCCATGCTTCATGTGAAAATAATCCAGCATGACAGGAAAGAAATTCTGTGGATGAGGACAGACACACACACACACACAAACAAACTGTGTGCTGCAGTAGCGAGACGTCCACTGAGAGGCATTATGCTGCTGACAGTGCAACAGAATGCCACAGAGAGACCCCCAAACATCTCGCCCACATAATGAGACAGGGCAGGAGCACTGGGGCCTCTTGAGGAAGAGAGGGGTTGGCGGTGGGTGGAGTCTTTGGAACATGTCAGTCTTTGTGTAGCCCACAGAGAACATGCTGGACCCCCTCTGTCACCAAGTGTATCTGAAGGATGGCAGCTGCACACAGAGGCTGACATGCACAGCTCAACTAGCTCATATCTGGAAGGCAGAATAAATTTATCAGAAGTCAGAGACAGAGAGCGCAGCCCAACCATGTTCGTCAGATGGAAACAGAACATTAATTAGGCCAGTGTGTGCATGTGTGTGTGTTTACAAGAGAGCATCTCTCAGCTCTGACAGATAATGCATTAGACTTAAAGAATAGAGACAGACTACTTTACTCTTTACAGATTTTTTTCCATCTCCTGAAAGAGTCCCCTTTACAAACTCTGTAGCGCTGCACATCTATCCACTCTAAAAATGCAGTCACAGCACAACCAGTGCTAGAGGCCTGTTTGTAGGAACGGTTTAGACATATGTATGGCCATCTTCATTCCCAGATGAGTATCACTTAGGGATACACCTTGTTTTCAAAGAGCTAATGGACTGTAGCAGTTGCTCTCAAAGCGTGAAATCTTACTGCAACTCCTTGCTCTAGGAGAAGACCGTCTCTCTCATTACCATGATCAACTGGAGAAGGAAATGTAATCATCTAAACTTCTCTGCAGTGTTCATCTTGGGTCGTGAAATCAGTAGCTGGGTAAATGTTGTCTCTTGTTGAAGGACCAGACACTTGGTCTCTCTCCCATTCTTTCTTTTTCTATCTTTTCCAGTCTCTGTGGCCTCCAGATCTCACCCCAGTGTCTGTGTCTGTGCTTCCTTTAGAAAAGCATGGGAGGGTGTGCACACAGAGATGAGGGGGACTCCAGCCCAATCTCGTTTAGGCAGAGAGAGGGCAGAGTGCCACCAGGAACCTCCACTCGGATACACCTGAGGGGCCCCTGCTATGGAAGGACGATATGCAGCTTTGCATGCAAATTGCTGCCGGGAGCGTTACACAGGGGCACAGAAACATTGGCGCCTGATTAATATGAAGGGTATCAAACCTGCTCTGCAAACATGTTAAAGACTGTGATTTTCTCCCAGAGTGTTGTATCCATCACATATGCTCTGCCGCCTGGGAACATAGAGATGACATTCCATGACATTTCATGCGATCCATGTGTCATAAAGCTGACATAAAGGTTGACATACAGCTTACTTGACGATGGATTGGCTGTCATAAACATTGATGGCACTACATAACAAATGATGCTAAATTTTCATGGCACTGTCGTGACATTGAACAATGTCGTCTCTGCAATCGAATCTGGAACTCATTTTCCAAGCGCTGACCTAAATCTTAGTAATGTCACTTCGACCAGCACGTTATGATTGAGTGACTCTGTGATTGTACGCCATTTGTCAAAAGAAGTCATTATACAGCGTAAATATCATAATCAAACAGTTATTTGTGAAGCTGTTATTGCTTTGAGGTCTGAGAAAATCAACATCTCTGTCTTCAGGATCCAGCTCCCCTGCCCAACAGCACATCGCATTGCACTTCGAGAAGTCAGACATACTGTTCTCTTTTTGTGTTTGCTGTCTATACAGCAGCTCTTTTGCAATTCATGTTCATGTCTTTTCAACATATGGTCGTAGGTTTAGACACCTCACCGTATCACTTTAGATGAACACTTAATCATTTGACAGACGCTTTTATCCAAAGCAACTTAAAAGTGAGAAACAACACTATAGCACTAAATCCTAAGTACCAAATCTGTTCAAAAAGACAAAGTGCAAGGGTATCAGGTAAAGTGCACAGTAAGTGCTAGTTTTACAGGTGTTAGAAGAGGAGTTGCTCTCAGAAGAGGTGTCTTTAAGAGATTTTTAAGGCTAGAGAGGGACGTACCACTGAATGCATTTGACTGCTTGTTGCACGATCAGGGAACCACAAGCAAGAACTGTCTCGACAGAGATCCCCTTCTGTGTAGGGAAGGCAATGCCACATGACGTTCCTTTGGGAAAAGACAGTGGCTGAGAACGAGCATAAGCCTGTATGATTGAATTCAATTAGATTGATGCTAGACCCAGAAGTCTCGCTGTAGGTAAGCATTAGTGACTTTTAGATGGTTGAAAACCAGATATGCCACATCAATCTGGTTCATCTGTTAGAGTATCACTGTGTATGAAGGGAGATTTGATAGAATGGCATTTCAGTAGTCAAGGCAAGCGGGAAAGACATGGCCTGTACCAAGAGGTGGGTGGCATGCTGTGTCAGCACAGGAGGGACAGATAGAGCATGGTCAGAGAAGTTAGCTGGTCATCAGTCATGTCACCCAGGTTCCTTCTTACCTTGTTTGGGGTGAGAGATGAAAAGGCAATTCTGAATTTTGTGATGTAGAGGTTGACTGGCCGAGTTGTTATTTTAGCTGAGGGGTGGCATTCCTACATCCATTTTGATATATCTGAAAGACAAGCTGAGATCTGGGAAATGACAGGTGTAGCTGCGAATCATCTGCATCGCTGTGATATGAGAGACAGTGTGAGCGGATAACAGGGAACTCAAGAGGTATCGGTGTGTATTGCAAAGAGAAGGGGTCCCAGCAGCAAGGGACCCCTGTTGGGAGGCAATGCGATATTGACATTTGAAGGAACGTCCAGTGAGGTGTTATTCAAACCAAGAATGTGTTTTGCCTAAAATGCTCATATTGGAAATATGGATACAGGATGTGGTGGTTTACTGCATCAAAAGCTACTGAAGTCCAGAAAGTTAGGACCCAAGGACTGAGCTGCAGCTTGAGCTGCCCTCAGGGCTTCTGTCACAGACAACAGAGCTGTTTCAGCGGAGTGGCCCGTTTAAAGCCAGACTTGAGGGCATTCTCTGAGAGGAATTCTTAAACCTCTTTGTAAACCACCTTTTCTATAGCCTTAAAAGAGAATTCCTGTATCAAGACTGGTGAATGGTTTTTAACTTGACTATGGTCGTTTTTCTGTGAGGGGGTGTTTGCACACATGGTGGCAGATATGGCGGAGTTTTGAAGTCTCCCTCTCAGTTAAAGGATCATTTTAGTGATGCTTCACTGACTGGCAGACAGAGGAATATGTCCTGCTGCATGTTGGGCTTTTTTGGCCTTGCGCTCACCTAGAAGGCTGAGTGAGGGATGTGGCAAGCCGTTGAGTGGAGGAGGCAGAGAAAGACATGTAGTACAGTTGCTAAATGTTTGGCTTGCAAATGCCCTCTGTGAGAGGACTGACTATAGAGAGTGAAGTGCCCTTACCCGTTGAGAATGGAGGAGTTCACAGAAATGAGCTAATGATGGCTGCCATCTTTTTAGTAAACAAAGAGGCAAAGATATCAGCTGAGAGGTTCATGTCTGGTGGAGGTGGCTGAGGATTGAATAATGTTTTTAAAGTGGAAAATATTTTCAGAGTGTCTCTTGTACTGCTGATCTTATCGTTGTAAAAAGCAGTTTTGGCAGCACTGTTGCTGGATGAGATGGAAGATAGGAGTGACTGATAACCCTTGAGATCAGCGGGGTCACTGGATTTATGCCATTTTCCCTCAGCGGCTCTGAGATTGGTACTCGGGTTTCAGATGGTATCAGCCAGTCAGGGTTGGGCAGGTTAGAGCGAACAGGTTTGGTGGATAGAGGACACAGACTATCCAGAGATGAGCTCAGTGTAGAGTAGGGAGAGACTCTGTGGCATCATTGACCTCTAGTGAGGAAATGAGCTAAGAGGAGGTAGAGCAGTAGGAACCACTGAGGAAAAGTGGTTGGACAGTTCAGGGAGGCATACAGTGAGTGAAATGAAATGATGGTCACATGGGTGCAGAGATGTGACCATCAGACTGTCTGACACAATTTTGCAAGAAGAATGAGGTCAAGTTCTTTGCTGACTTTATGAGTCGTAGGGCTGGAAACCTATTTTTCTGACAATTACTGACATAAATTGCTGAGCTTGGATTGTTTAAGTGGAATTACATATCAACTAGGATGAGTAGTGGACAATCATGTTTGGGAACAGAATACAACAGTATTTCTATTATGAATTTAATGTTGAAAATTATTAATCCAGTTTCATCTCCTCAGCTGGATGTGAAGTCTGTGTAGTTTGACTAAGTAGTTAATGGGATTGCTAGTTGGCACAAACAGGAACAGAGGCAACCTTACTTACTTCATACTGGCAGTTCCACAACCTAACAGAGCGAAAGAGAGACACCTGTGTGGAAGGAATATTGAAATGACTGGAGGTCTGCCAGATTTATTTGCCTTTTTTGGAATAGTAATGTTACGGAATTACATTGTGATTGCCTTTGCCGGAGACAAAAGAAAGTGAGTGGATGTTTAAGTGCTCAGGACAGTTCACCCTGGCAGTGGCCTTACTAAACTCTTTTTTTACACAAGTAGATCCTGCACATGGCTGCACATGAAGAAACTGTCTGATATAGCATGAGCTTGTCTGAACACAGATGTTCTGGCATCAGGATTCATTGTGTATTCGCCCTCTGGATTAGAAAAACAAAAGATTAGTTTTTTGGGGCGTGCACTTCTTCCTGTGCGCCTGGTGCCCCAAAATGTGCAAATACCAGCCTGAACTCACAACAATAATGCCCAATAATGTGCTTTGACGTGCCAGGTTGCACACATGAATATTTGTGAGTGAGATTAACAAGACCTTCATCCAAAACAGCATCTGTAATAGTCATATGTAAGTTACAAAGATAACATTAGACATCTTAAAATGAGAAAATGAAGCCGTTTTCAGTGTGTTGCTACTGCTTTGTCAGCTGTGTTAGTGCATGTGTGTGTGTATGTGTACCTCCAGTGCAGGCCAGAAACTCAGGGTGAGCCAAGGAGATTGGTAGATTGTTCCCGTCCTCATCCGTATGCATGGCTAGACCTCTTCCAGAACCCCTTTGGTTTTTAATGATAACTGGTGTTACCATGCATTGTTTACTAAGATGACAGGTCTATTTCCTCTGATTTATAGCTCTGTGGCATTCAAGGAGATACTGTACTTATTACTTTAAATGCAGTATGCAAAAACAAGTCAAAGAGACAGGCAGGAGGTGGGAGGAGGGAGGGGTGTGGACATAAATTAAGGGTCATTGTTCCCCTTCTGTTTCAGAGCGAGCAGCTGTTTGTTGAGGTCTAGACAGAGAACTGAGAGCTGATCACCTTAGGTCACCACTGCTCTCAGCCCTGACTCACTTGGCTGCCAGGACTCTAGAGTGGAGGTGTTGGCATTGTCAGAGTACGCTGTCAACACCAGCTTTATATTTTGTTCTGTGTGTTTGGGCAAGTGGCTGGGCTCGCTCTCTATATCCTGATCCACTCAGTCAGGGGGAAACTCCCTCTGGTGGTTGAACACCAGTGTCACACACCTAAATGTGGTGATTAAAAGAAGCCACCCCAACTAACCCTAACTCCTCCCTTTCCCAGAACTTTTCCCCCCATGCAGAAAACATTACCAGAATTATTTCTCAGAATAATTTGAGTGATACTGTGGTATGGTGATGAGAGCGGTAAAGAGGAAGTGAAAGGATAGAAACGGAGGTGGAGTGTCATTGTTTTGACGGATTTAGTTACAGTAGCACTGAGATCAATTATTCAGCCGAGGGATGCATGGTCGCAGGATTAATGGTGCATATGGCAGATAAATCAACCATTGGTCTCGAACTTCTGTGGGAGAGGGGAAACATTACAAGACAAACACAGAAACGTGTTTGACGCCGGCATCTCATATCCATCCTTTACCATTAGTAACCTTGAGATTTCAGGAGAGAATGGGAACAGAAAGCACATTCAGCCACAAATAACCATCCAGATTTAGGGATATAATGTCAAAAAATGAGCACATTATATCATCTTGAATGCCGATTTGGCTCCGAAGGACAGAAGTATCTCTCTGTCCTCAGACTGTGGAAGGATATGAAAAAGGAGGGCTGTAGTTGCTGTTGAGAGATTGAAACGATGCTATATATTACAACCTCTGGAGACCTGTCGGCACACCAACTTTGTAGCCCCCCACCACCATCTCTGTGTCTCTCTCCAACCCTCTCTCTTTCTCTCTCTCTTATTCCCTCTTTGACTTTGCTCTTGGTCTTTTTACCTTTTCTGCTTTGCTGTTACATTTCTCATCACACCCCCTTTGTGTATTCATACAGTGTGTATCCATGTTCTTGTCTGTCGGGCTGCACATGGATTTGTTTTTGCGTGTGCATCTCTCTGTCTGATTGAATTTGCTACAATCAGGCCCCTTCCGCCCTCCTCCTCACTTGTTATGGCTGCCAGGTTGTACCTGTCTAGTATCTCAGGTACGTTTAAGCCCATGTATCTCAGCGCGCCTATAATTCCCTCCCTCTATTTGTCTGCCTTCTTTATCTGTCCGTCTCCTTTATCTGTCTGCTCCCTAGCTGCTGCCCCAGCTGAATACAGCCCTCACGGCCTTCATTCTCTTACAGTTGAAATCTCATACCCTGATCGGGCTCTCAACCTCAAACACTAAGTTTTAGCCAGCCGGAATATCAAACCATTTCATTTTTGTTCTCATTGTGTTTATGGGCCTCTCATATTTGCACTATTTTGTCCTGCTACTTCTTATTTCTGTGTGCATCTCCTTCTCAAACACAAATGTTCACTCTATTCAATGTATTTTCTCTGTCTCCCTCTTTCTCCTCTCAGTGGTTATCTTCAGTTGTAGCACTGGTGCACCGCTGTGTCCAGAAGTGTTTCTGTGAAGCCAAAGCTAAGCTTCGCCTACAAGATTGAGGAGTCGCAATTAATTAAGAGTGGAGTGAGTATGGAGGATTTTGGCCATATCAAAGGAGCAACAGGACACAGAGAGACATTTTGCATATGAGCAATCATGGAGGAGGGAATAGGGGGAGGAAGGAAGAGGGGCAAGGCAGTGAGGCAGCTATGGTGGAAGTGGGAGGATCAAAGCAGAGGATGGCGGCAGAGTGCTGTCCCCTGCTGTGCGGCTCAGATAAAGACAGGTTAGCGCCACAGGTCTCCTCAGTGAGAGGGAGCCAGGCACGAGGCCAGGAGAGATGCATGAACAAGCCGGCTTACAAACATCTCATAATAACTCAGGCAGAAGAAGCCCTCTGAATTAAAGTGTCACTTTTCATTTGCTTTCCTTTCCCTCTTTTTGGCTCAATGGCTGATTCCCCCCCCCTCTCTCTTTTTCTTTCTTTCTTACTCCCTCTCTCTCTCGTCTGAGCCCCCCCCCCCATCGCCATAACCGACCACCCCCTCCCCTCACCCCTTCCTTCCCCTCATCACAATCCGAACATAACGTGTACTCCTTCACTTGCTTTCCCCACTGTCCTCATCACAGGGCTGCCTGGGGGCTCTCAGGCTCCTCCATCTGCCTGTTGTGTGTCTGCAGCTCTCCCTGTCTTTCTTTGCGTGTCTCTCTATCTATTTGTGGCGATACCCGCCCACCTCCCAATCCCACCCCCTCAAAATCTGTCTTTTGTGTGTTTGGCTATGTGTCTGTCTGCAGGGCTATCCGTCTCCCCCCCACACCGTCAGAAGTACGAGCATTAGCAAAGTTTAAGTTTTCTCTCTTAATGCTCATTTACAGTATGATACAGACAGTCTGATATCCCACAACGGGAATGCTGTCTAGTTGGAACAATGGCAGCAGCAAATTAACAATAAAGTTAGTTTTGCACTGCGGCAACATTTTTGCCGAGGCTGTGATGCCTCACCAGCTCAGTCTGGTTATGTATCTAGTTGACAGCTCCAGAATTCACTTCTGTTTTCAGTGTAATACTGTTGTCCCATATGCCCAAACTCAAGTGTATGTGTCACAGAGAAACAGCTCCATCGCTAGGATTATTATTATTTTAAATTGAGTTGGTTGATTTGTTGTTGAAATCACAGCTCTGCAGAGATGATATATGGGATCATATAAAGTCTGGTTTATATAATGCTCCTGTTTCCATTGTACCCCCATGATCAATGTTATTGTTCTCAATCCCACTAATCCTGCAACTGATCCTCGCTGTCCAAATTGGGTGTGCTGGGTGCTCCTGGAGCTGCGGAGGTGTTGAGGAGAGTGGGGGATAGATGTACACAGAAGCTGATGAAGGTTGTTGTCATGCTCTGCGATGGAGGACTATCTTTGCCACTGTGTTGGGAGTGGACGGGGCAGCTATCTGTCTTTAATTGGGCACCGTGGGTCGTAATGAAGAGATCTCAGTATGGAGAAATAGACTGAGGGAAGGAATGAGAGAGAGAGAGCGAGAGATGCAGAGCGATATGGAGGGCCAAAGAACAGGGTGAACCTAGCTCACTTTAATGCAATACGTATTGGCAGGTGTCGCTCTGCCTAATTTCACGCCTCTGTGAGCGAATGTGCACCCAGAGGATCGCCACTTCCATGTCTCCTCTTTCTCTCCCCCTCCCTCCCTCTTTTCCCTCAGTCTCTCTGTTTGAATGTATAGTCAGTCCCAGTTCTATGTTGCTCCTCTCACATGGCTGCATGATTTGGCCTGTGCAGAGAGTGGACTGAAGCCTGGAAGGGCATGTCTGTAAGCACCATGACAGGCTAAATGTGCAGAGTTGGCACTAAGTGGAGGCATGGTGACAGGTAAGGAAGCGCAAGGGCCCACCTCTACCCATCTGTCTCCTCCAGGCTATATGATGAGGCAGATTTGATGCTTGTTCTTTTGCTTCTGTCAGTAACGTCAGTGGGTAGAGATGGGAAGAGGGGAGGGAGGCTCAACAGTGACGTACGTTTGGGTGTTTTTGTGTGTTTGTGTTTGTACGTCACACAGACTTTCACAGTTTGACATTGGGGCATCCTGCGGCGGCAGAGACGGAAAACGAGTTCTGATCCTTGATGCCCTGCCCGGCCCTCTGTTGCTCCTCGAACCTTCTCTCTCATCCTCACCCTCTTATCCTCCCTCACCCCTTTTCTCTCTCTCATTCTTTCTCATCCTTTAACCTCCTCTCTTCTCATCAGTGTTCCTCACCCCTCCACATCCTTTCTCGCCCCTCCTTCCTGTAGTCTGTGTTTGTGTTGGGAAGATTAAGCTGCTCTGACAAAGCTGTGTTTACAAATATGCAGGCAGAGAAACAGGCCAAGCGACGCTGAATAGGAATAGAATACAAATTGCTTTTTTATCTCTCTTAGGGCCAGGGCGAGAGAAAATGTGTTTGCGATTGTTGCTCCTCCGCCTGTGAAGGATAAAGCCTCAGTACTGGGTTTGGGCTCCCTGTTAGCATTCATTCTATCCTCTCCTCTCTCTGTCTCTCTCTGTCCTCCCACTCCTTTCTTCCCCCTATGCTCTTTCTCCTCTTTGTCTGCTCCATACTCTCTGTCTCTTCCTCCCCGGCAGGAATTTTTTTTCTTGCTGTTTCCTTAGTAATCATATCTCCTCTCCTCTCTTCTTTCCACCCTAACTCTCTCGTCTCCCTGATGTGTGCTCCTCACTGCTGTATATGTGCACTGCCCCCTCTCCCACCACCACCATCCCTCAATAATTTTCTCCATCCCTCTCCTCCTTCATGTTTCCAAACAAGCTGAATATCTCTCTCTGTCGCTCCCTCCCTTTCCCTCCATCCATCTATCCCTTTTTTTCTCTACTCTGCTCAGTAGGACTTGTCATGATTTACAGTCTCTCTCGGCCCTTCCTTGCTCACACCGGAGATATTGGAAATTTGGAGGGCCTATAGATCACGGCAGGAGGAGACAGCGTGAGCCTCCGCTAATCAGCCTTAACAGAACTGTGCAGCATTACAAATCTGAGCTCTCTCTTACAATTAGGCAGCATGTCTGCCTGGCATAACCCACGGCAGGGAGGCTGAGCCTGTGATGTCATCTTCAGCAGGTCTCAGTTGTGTGTATGTGTGTGTGTGTGTGTGTGTGTGTGTGAGTGCATTTAGAGGAAAACAGAGGGTTGGATGGTTTGCTCTCATTAATGCAGAGGACGTGCTCCCCTTTTCCACACAGTGGCACTTTTATCCTTACCTCAGCTCACACAAGGGAAGGTTAATGGCCGGTCATACAGGCTCAAACAATGCCATCTATGTTTATTAAGCAGCAGCAGTCTCACCATGTGATACTTGTGTTTATTCATTATTTACCTTCAAATACAGGACATGCCTTGAGGGCTGGATAGACACTCAGCTTTTGAGGACAATGTCAGGTAAAAAAAAAAAAATCCCACGGCAAATCCTCTTTCTTGTTGTGCTTTGTTTTTTTCTCACTTGCCTGCAACATATTGTTGTTAGATCTGCAAATCTCTTTCGCTTCTGTCCTTGTCTCCGTAGAGGCGTGAATACACACAGTATCCATGCTCTGTGTCGAAAACCCTTTGGCCATTCTCCAGCAGATACATTTAGGTTTCACTAAGCACGATGGAGAGACCAGGTACAGGGAAGTCTTCTCAGACTCAGCTGTTTCTCAACCACTCAAACCGAGAGCTAAAACCTGACCTCTGACTCTGTGTCTTTAAACTGTCGCCCGATCAGACTACTGTATCCCTTTCTCCACTTTTAATGGAATGAAGTGTCTGTCACAGTTTAAAGCTCCAGGTTCATAATGCAAACAGATGCTCATTACTCTTTTTTTGCTGCAAGACATTTTTTACATGTCTGTTTTAGACAGGCAATCTACAGGTCAGCTCAAAGGTGAGGTGATAAGGAAGCAGTGCCTTGAGATAATGACTGCTTTCCATTTGCAATTTTACCTCTTACACATACACTTAACATCCATTTGTAACCTGTCTTCCCTTACATTAGTATAATTTGCTGATCCTCTCACACAGATGTTTAACTGGAGATATCTTGCTTTTATCAAGATACAGTGAGTTCAGACACAAATTTTAAAAGTCATCTTATTGGCATTTCAAAAACAAAGACTTGATCTAATTTAATCTGTTCATCTCCGAAGTGAGGCCACTCCCAAATGCGTGGAGCAAAGAAAGTCAAAGACGAGAGAAAGATAAGAAAAATGAAAACCAGAGTAAAGGAAAGTGAAAAAAAATGTCTTTCGCTACCTTTACTGCCTAGGCCTCTGCTCACAGTGTGGGTACTTGAGAGGCGGACTGAAGTGCTGCAAGGTTTACTCAGCTTCCTTTGTTGACAGCCATCAATGTGCTGCCTACTGTTGTAGGCTCAGGTCAAGGCAAGGCCTCTTCTGGCTCTTTGTAAAGTATGAAAAACAGCCTGATATATTCAGTGGTCCGGGCGTTTCACCCCTCTCTTTGTGTTAAGGTTTTCAACATTTTTGTTAGGCTTACTTTAAGTGAATTGGCTTTTATGTAGTGTTGCATTCAGAACAGATGTAGCTACAGTTACAAAACCTGTCAAGGTTTTATTATTTAATGCGTTCACATGGATAGTCACTCATTTGCTAATTTATCATTTTAACTCAAATCTTTTTGGAGGCATGAATTGATGATAAACGGTTGAAGCCTAGTTACAGTCACAAGTATGAATCTGAAATCTTAGACACATGACACATACATGTGGATGACAATGCAACATATGTAATGTTTAATATTTACAAAATGTCCAGCTTGTCCTAATTTAAATGTGTTAAATTTCATGTCAAATGAAAAATGATTTTGTTACATCGGTAAGAATAACAGCTCCAGGCTGCGTCTGCAGTGGTGTACGGGTATCTCGGTTCTGTCGTCCTGTATTTCAATTAGGTGAGACTTTCAGAGAAACAATTGAGAATGAGTAAATTGGAATGAAATTTAATTTATTGTGAACAGAGGAATAGACTTTGTATGAAGGTAATATTTTTGGATATGAAGGAAACTTCCCCCCCGGAGCCTAGACACTGGTGATGATGATGTGGAATGGAGCACGAAGACGGGACGTCTGATAAAGGGCTTCTGGTTGAATGTTTGAAGGAAGATGACCCAGTATGTAGAGGTGAGGTGGTGCAGAGGTGGCTCACTCATTGATCATGTGACAGAAGGGAGAGAAAACATTTTAAAGTTTTAACGCTTACAGGGATCGACGCAACGCGAGCATGTTAGGTTGTGATTGGATGAAGAGAGAAGCAGCTCTGTCTGAACTTTGGCTTTGCTTCGTATATCGTTTACATTTACATCCCGGCGTCTGTCTCAGTTTCAGAATGGTCACAATCCTATTTCACGATAAGACTCAACTTACTATTGACACTTTTTACTTTTTATTCTAATGATATTGCTCAGGTAATGATGGTTCTTAATTTCTTATGCGGTCTGACTGTGACCTCATCCTGCTGAGAGTTTATATGCAGCTTGTGTCACAATGTGCCAGTGTACTAATGGTAATAATATGCCTATTTATGCGTGTGTGTTTTTCTTGCACAAATACTCTCACAAACTGGTAAAACTCTATTCTACTCTCTAAAATATTTCCATAGGTGTGCATTATCGTTATTTGCAGTGTGACTTGGCACAAAGTAATATGCGTATGTGTGTTTGGTTTGTGTGTTAGTGTGTGTGTTGGTGTATGGTGGCATGCCGTAGGCCCCATGCCACCCTTCCATCCCATTTGCTGAGCCCAGCCCCTGCCTGTGTCTGCTTTAACCTTGGCCAGGGGGCTGGAGGAGAGGGAGAGTAATTCTAACCTTAAAAACCTGCTGATTAAAGCTAGTTTGGTGGAATTCGATTCCACTTAATGCCTTTGGCCGTGAGCCCAGCTGGCTAACATTAGCATCAACAGACAGCGTGTCTTCAGTCAGGCAGACAGACGTGCATGCGCATGTGCATGAGCTTCCTCTGGCAGATACAAAAGTGCGGCTGTAAACCCAACATCCCCTCGTCTATCTTTCTGTCTCTCTGTACCTCTCCTCTGCCCTCTGTCTCTAATCCCACTCTCATTTCTCTCTCTGTCCGATGTATACCTCCTATACCCAACTTCATCACCACAGTTTCCTCCCTAAAGCAAGCCCAGAGAGAGTCGGGGCTTTGAGTGTGGCAAGTGGACAGGGGCGTCTCTCTAACTGCCTCAGCCCTGTTATTGTTTTCTTCTTGAACTTGATATATAGCTGTGTTTACGCATCCAGCGTGGCTAATTAATTCTCCTCTTCAGGGCCTGTTTATCATCTGTTTGTGTTTATTTTACAATGAGAATGCTATTTTTAGGTTCGATCATTTCCATAAGACGTGAACTTTTTTCCAGAGCATCATTTGTTTTGCTTTGTTGATGAATTTAGGTTTGTTTTTCTCTTTGTTTAGTGTTTTTCTTTTAGCTTGGGTGCAGCCTGCCAATTCATTTTGTAGCCCGCTCTGTTTTGAGTGATTTAGAGGCTACAGCTGGTCCAGCGGAGAGGACCAGAGAGAGAGGGAGATAAATCTAAGCCTCTTTTGATTTATTATGTATAATGTCTCATCAACTGTTGCTTAAGTCTTCAGATGCACTGAAGAATTATACTGCAACAACTTTACAAGTAGTGGCATATTAAACTGGTTATAAAGAAGGAAAGAATCTTAATGGAGAAAGCAGTAGCTGAGATCATTGTTCCAGTAACAGGAGCCGTGCGTTTCTCTCTGAATCCAAAATGCAAAAGAGATACTGTATATTATAGATATTCTGGGCATGATGCCACCCTACCATACACACTACAGATAATTTGATTCCAGCTGAATGATTGGGAGGGAGCAGAGCGGAGCAGCTGACTGTAAAGACAGCACATGAAATGCAGAGCATTATGGTATCAGTTGAAAATGAGCTCATCCTCCAAACTGGAAGTGGCACTTTTCAGCTGTAAGTCATCTAATCACGTCTATATAGAGCCAGAAATCGGTGGTTGATCAATAGTCATCATGGATGCTGTCAATGACCAGGGTAGCTTGAATCTTGCATGGTCCATGAATCTCTATTGAGTATGGATTTTTGCATTCCCTCCACGAACAAGGTTTGATAGTACTGCCTGATTGGCTGCTTGGTGAGCTCTATTTATGCTGCTGTGCCCCAGGCTGAATCACCTGCCCCAGGCATCCATGTGAATAGACATTTGCAAACATGCACACAAGCAAGAAGTACACACATACACAAAATGATACATTCTCTCTAATGAAGCAGTAAGCCAGAAGTGACTTTACCAGGATATCCATGTCAACAACTGTATAATAGTGTGAAGTAAGTCACTCAATGTAGTGAGGGCTTTATATGAGATATCTGCAGTGTTAAATGTTAACTAAGAAACCATTAGAGGACTCCTTGAAGTCCTTGAAAAACCTAGTTTGCATCTATCACATGAAGCTAAGAGCTGGGCAGGCGCGGCATCTTTCGAAAAAATCAGTAAGACAGAGTTTTTAACAAAATGCCAAACATGTTGTTCGTGCAGTAGCATCTTTCTGTGTGTGAGTGAGTGAGCGAGCCGGTGTGTTTGTGTGTGTGCTCTTCCCAGTGTGACTGACAATCCAACAGACAGACAAATGTGTGGGAGCCTCTGACAGTAAGACGTTTGCATCACTGCAGGAAAACAGCAAATTGCCAACATAAATAAGGTGCCACGCTCTGATTAGGTCTGTCTTCACACATCATTATGGTCTAATGAGAGAGTTTCCCCTCCCATCCCGGTCTCACTATAACTGTGCCTTCTTGCCAGTTTTGCCTTCACAGACTTGGTGTTTTACTAACCCATCCCTTGCTGTGCCTGACACCTGTCAGCCATGATGGATGAATGTAAGTGAGGTGTCGCCAGGGCAACAGGCAGGCCAGGGGCAGCGGTGGCCTCCAGAGGCAGGACAGGTAACCGCTGGTGGCCCTGCTTTTAAATCCGAAGCTTTTATTGAGGCTGAACTGTTTATCACTGAGATGTGTGGCCCGCTTGCCCCTGACTGAACTGCGATCCTGCTCCACTCAGAACCACTTTGACACCCCAAGGGGGGGGGCGTGTTCAGGCCATGCAATAATACCCTTTCATTGGGCCAAGCCAACGTTTCGTCGCCTCGGCCGCTCGCTTGAGTGACAACACCAAATGAATTTGCTGCATCAGTGTCTGACTTTGGAGGACACACGTCGCCGTAACTCTTTATTCCTGTTGTCCGCAGTGACAGCACATGAATACATTATGGACACGCTGCTTGTGAATACTCCTATTAACTATTGTGTATCATTCTTCTATCGTGTCTCAATTGCACCCCCCAACAGTCCACCAATAGTACATCAGCATGTGTGGATGTGTGTGTGTGTTGCTGTGTTTGTGTCCGTGTGCTCTTCAAAATTACACATTGGGAAAACTGCACTTTTCTAAGAGGATATGTGTATAATTATGGTTTAATTGCTTTCCCTGTGATGCGCTGTCATCTGTCACAGCCCAAAGACAGCAAATAATGGTTCTGCTGCTGTCACTTTGTCACCCAGACGCTCAGCATGCAGAGAGCAGACGAAACACCAGTAACTGATATGCGTCCTGAATTACTGATAAGTGCCCAAGTATGATGAGCTTTGTGTACGTGGGCACGCTTGAGCTCTTGGCCTGCCTTTTCTATCATGGTCTGTTCTGACTTTGTGCATACTGATGTGTCTATGAGTGCAACAGCATGTGTATGTTCTTCCGTGTTAATGGATGGGTGTAGTTTTGTTCTCATTGTCTATTTCTGCATGTGTGTGTATGGGCGTGGGTTGGTGGGGGCGTTACGTAGAGGTGAGGTGATGCATAAGCTTAAGTGTCTGCATGTGTGTGTGTGTGTGTCTGCGATCGTGTTTGATGACTACTGTATATCGGCACTGACAGGTGCAACAGTTGTGTTATGCTTTAAGCGGCTTGTTTGTCTGGCACGCCGCTTTGTGTGGTTGAGAAATGGAGTAAACAGAGGGAGAGGAAAGCAGCCTGGGGCCTAATTTATTCACTCCCCAGTCGCCCTAGTCACAGAGGCCTGTTGCACCGGCCCACCTGTCAATTCTGAGAAGCATGCCATAGCCTCATCCAAGTGCACACAGCCCACTCTCAATAGGCCAAGTGCTTCGGGCTAGTGCAGTATTAACCATGACATATCAATAAACTCTCTGTAATCAGAATTAACAAGACAGCAAGATATTTTAGAGCGTAAGCAGCATTTTAACGCCTACCATTTTCTGTGTTCGCTGAAAATGAATGCAGAATTGGAGATTAAAGTCAAATATTGAATTGACAGAGTGCCAGCATTTCTGTTTGTAAGCACCTTTCACACAAGTATTGCAACACACAAGCGTAGTGAAATGCAGAAACTGTTTAGTGCTTTAAAGAAAAATGTAAAATATTGCATCATGACTGCCGTATGCCTGAAAAGAGTACAAAGTAATGTTAACAATATAAATACTCCCAAAACTGCACAGGAGAAATGTGTGAGCTGGTAGCAGCTGTAGTTGACTGTAGTAATGTGATGTTCAATGCACTGTGGGAGTGGGAGGAAGTGTCTGGCCGCTGCAAGCGTAGAGTAATGGATAACAGAGCTATGGGGGTGGGCGGAGGCATACATCCTATTTCAGACAGCTGTAATGGATGAGAGTACAGCAAAAAAAATAAGAAGAGGAGGAAGTCAGCATGCCTTCACTATCTCAAACTCACACATGCAGAGTTGGGTCGCACTGAAATCAGTTCACAATAGATGTGACTGGAACAATGGAACACCTGGGGAAACAGTCGAGGATGATGTGACTTTTGTTGTTTGTGGATTGGTCATAGGACGTCTTTGTGCTTGTGTGTGTTTCTGTTTGTGTGTGTGTGTGTGTGAGTGTGTTAAGCGCACAGCCACTTTCACGTGTTTGTGCATCTGTGTGATGTGTTTGTTTTTTAGCTGTGTAATGTGTCTCTCACCATGTGCCCAGTCGTGTAGCTGTGCAGTGGCACTCTGGTATAATTAATCAGACAGTTTGATGTTGCTAAATGGGTGTTTATACAGACTGAGTCCTTCTGCAGGCTCTTCTCTTTTTAACTAGGTTTGAGTTAAAACCAGGCGAGCACATAACACAGGCTACACACACACATATGTTTATCACATAGTCCTCCGAGCAATGAAAACCAATGTCCCCATGCCAGGCCACCCTCCCTCTCTCCTTCCACCTTCCACCCTCCCTCTCCTTCCACACCACCCACTCACTCACATCTAAAGTGCCCAAAAAACCCAGCGTAACTTATTTTAATCACACAACTGCTGGATAATGATGCATGTACGAACATGCACACACTGTATATACTGGCAGCGTATGTATCACACCAGACCTGATGTCTCCTCATTTGTAAACAGTTATACTAACATGTAATGGACTTGACGCTCAACTCTCCCGACCTGCTTGTTTGATTTATTCCTGCAAGAGCAGAGCTTCTTGACTTAAAAGCATTTTTTCCCCAATATTTCTTGGCTGGTGGGGGTGGAGGCGGCTGGGGTAGATTGCTGTAGACTCTTTCTGCTGCTGTAAACAAGCAGAAGCAGGCTAGCTATCCCTCTGGGTCACCTGGGAGCCTGGGCCATGAGTTTTCCACGGAAAGATTGAGAAGGAGAGACAACGGGAGGAGGATAAGTGCTGCCTTGCTCCTGTTCCTGACTGCACCGTTCTTTGCTGTGTTTTTTTCCCCTCTGTTGCTGGCTGGTGAAAAATGTCTCCTGGCCCCTTTGCCAGATACCGAGAGGCGTTATCAGCCCTGCCTAGCTCTCTCCACGGTAACGAGCCCCCAGGCACAGTATTATCTGTTTACGATAAGGATATTAATAACACTGTGCTCTAGTTATGTGCCGGGGTGCCCTGTGTGGTGATGGGAGGGGTGGAGTAAGGAGCACCTGAATCATTCTGTCAGGGGCTCTCTCCAGACGGGACGGGATAAAAGTGGGGGAGAGGGACAGTGCGGTGGTGTTTACTGGTTAACCTCATCCACTCTCTCACCTCAGGTCTTTGTTTCAAGAACAATAACTTGACCATCTGCCAGCAGGTTCATGTGGGAGTTAACATAGGGAGGGAAGAGGTCAGGGGTTCAAAGGTCACAGCTGTCGTGGTCAGCAGAGAGGTCAGCCTCCTGTCTGTATTTAACTGTATTGTAATGTTCCTCTCTTTCTTTTCTCCTCCTTCCAGTGTCTGTATGGCTGCTACGTCCACTCCTCCATCATCCCCACCTTCCACCGCAGGTGCTACTGGCTGCTCCAGGTAAGATCGGCTCTTTCTCCTCCTCTACACTTCACCGCACTTTAGTTTTGCTCTCAAACTCTCCCGGCCTTTCCAGAAGAACTTGAATGAGTTGCATGATATCAGTTTCCATTTAACTGAAGCATTTTCCTCTGACAGCCAGCAGGCAGACATCAACCTATCCCCCCCGCCACCTCTCCCTCTTTCTTCTCTTTTCTCTCTCCCCAGCCTCCATTTCCCTTATCTACCCCAGTCATTCACTTTTCTGATGGCATTGCCCATACAGGCCGTCCAGCAGGAGGACGGTATCTCAGCCTGCTAAAAGCTTTGCCATCTCCCCTGTCTAACAGCTGCAGTGATGGGCAGTAAAAGCATGATGGAAGAGGTTCCCTGTACAGTATAGTGTGCTTACAGTGGGTCGTCAAGTCCGCAGGCTGAGAGTGGTTGTAAATAGTAGTCCTGTGATCACCTCCCCAATACATCTCATCATTCTCGTTTAGCATGGCAGCCATTATTGCTGGAAGGTGCCTGATACGTACAACCATTCTCACTCACACGATATTAAGGGAGCATAAAGCACACACACAAAGAGCAAGGGTGTGCTGTTTATTTATTTACATCCATCTATCTGTCTGTCTGTCGTTCTATCTGTCGTTCTATTTATTGTTCTGTCTGTCTTTATCTATCTAGCTGTAGTTATATCTATCACACTGTCTATTATGTCTGTCTGTCCGTCCATTCGTCTGTAGTTTTATATCTTTAATCAGACAAACATCTTTGGGATAAATACACTTTCACTGTTCCCTTTCTCTATGTGTTTTGAAGACGAGAGTTGTTGATTCACAAAATCTCTCCTCTACAGAATAGAAGCAGAAGACAAATCCATTTATAGTCTGTTAGAAAAAGAGGAGAGCAGGCTGGTAGCAAAACGACAACAGAGAAAACCTGGCTCCAACAATGCTTAAATACTAATCAAAATAATTAGTGTGTTCCCACAGCAAACAAAAGCTTTCAGACAACAACTGTTTATTTCTCTCTGTTGGCACTGTGTGTGTCACACTCAGCAATAACAACACAAGGCGACAAAAAAAGCATTTCTCTTCCTGTCTCATCTGGGCTGAGGTTACTTTTACTTTCATATATTTTCCAAATGATTAGAGGTACAGTATCATTTTAAAACCGCTAAGTAATGGAAGCAAGTAAAACAATGAAATAGTGGAACATAGAATATATCAGAGACATAACATAAGACAGCGCTATCTGTACTTGTTCCGTTTGTTAAGGGTGAATATTAGCCTTAATCTGTCTCCCTTAGCAAACTGCCACGGTCATCTGGTGTTGATTTTCTGAAATCACTGTGGAGGCACGAGGAAAGAGTAGGTTTTAGTTACTCACATTCCCATGTGCACACTGACATAGTTAGTGGCTGCTGTAATCATTCCTTATGTCTATATTAGCCAGGGAAATATCCACTCCTCATGCACAGGATGGTTAGTCTCTATAAATTCTTCATGCGGATATACAGAATAATTTTTTTTATGCAGGTCTGTGTTGAGAGCAAAAGAGGTGGAACAGACTGACCTGAATGCATCAGCTGTTCTTTTAATTTGGCTCCAATCATACAGTATATTCCTAAAACACTGCTGGGTTGTTTGTGTGGAGAAAAGTTCTTCTGTTGTCATAAAAGAAACTAGTCTGACTGTTAACAGTGTACATGCTTGAATATCACTGTCTACATGAGAAGCCCCAAATATTGGCCTTTGCCCCCAGAGGCTGACTCGTCATCGTCAAGATAAAATACATTCAAATCATTCCAATACGACCATTTGGCTCTTAGTTTGTTGAAATTGTTGTCAACTTAAGTTACAGTATTTTCAGTTTAAAGTTCCCTCATGTATCTACAGTGCAACACAAACATACCCTCTTGATTTAAGTTGGAAGGGATGTCAGGGAGCAAGTCAGTATTTTCCTCCACATATGGACACATTGCTGTTTTTCTAAGACCGACTTAAAAAATGTGAGCTTATTCTCAAAGTCATGTTCAGGCCGAAAAGAGCCTGACTGCTGAATGACGCACAGCCACGGTTCCAGGGAGAGATAGGCTCCGCACACACACAATAACACAAAGACACATGCAGACTTTCAGAAACATGTGTACACACTGCACTGCACAGAGAGTGAATAACACAGAGAGCCGGGGTCACACTGAGTCACTTTTTAAGACTGGAGCACAGCCTTCACTTTCACCCTCTCTCTGTCAGCTTTAGGATTCACACACATAAGCACTCATCAAACTTTGAGGAGTTCACTGACTCAACTTTACTTTCCTGTTGCTGCAGAGAACAACTGGTTAGTGAATCCTTGGCCCTCCCCTATCCTTCTCCCACACTGCTCGGCAGATCCTCCTCACACAAAACTTTCTTTGGCACTCAGGATTCCTGAGACCCCAGATTTACATCTCTTTCCAGGCAGTTTATTACAGACCATCTGTGCTGACAGAGAGCCACAATCCCGACGACACCAGAGGTAAAAGATTACTCCACTTCAGTCAATATCTCTCTACATGCAGATAGACCCTCAGTACCTCGGTCTCTTCAAGATAGTTTCAGTCAGACGAGTGTCAGCCAGCCCCACTGTTACAACAGCCTCTCTCACATTCTCTCTCTCTCTTTTTCCACCTTTGCACAGTCTCTGAACTCTCTTTCCCTGACTCCCTGTGTACCATTTGCTGTGTCCATATGAGATTTGCAGGCAGTAGTCTATCAACAGCAGAGCGGCAAGGAGACTGGAGCTCCCAGAGCGGCAACAGGGAAAGGTCACCAGTGAGTGAAAAATGTAAATATTCAGCCATCCAGCGGCCACAGTCACGGAGAGACAGGGATGAAAATAACTCCTATTACACAGCAGCGACAGGGAGGGAACACAGAGGACAGAGAGGGTAGAGGGGGAGAGACAGACTGTGAATGGAGAAAGAGTAAGATGGACACAACTTTTAAAAAGTTAGGCTGAAAAAAAAAACACTCTGAAGGGAGAGCTGGAAAGAAAGATAGATTTCAAGATGTGAAGCAAAAAAAAACATACAGCAGAATAGGGAGAAAGGGGACAGTGTCTCTATGGGTGTATTTTTGGATGTGTGTGTGTGTGTGTGTGTGTGTGTGTGTGTGTGTGTGTAGTGAGGAAAGCAATAGGTGAGGAAGGCAGATGGAGTGGTGTGGGCGAAAGGTGTTGTAGGGAGGGGGGGGGTGGGGGTTAGCCTGTGGGTGTGTGCCTCTTTATCCACTCTTCATCCACTCTTTATTGAGTCAAAGCCTTGGTAATGAGACGGGGGACTGGACTGAAGACCTGCGAGGGGGGTCTTCTCTTACTCTATTCATTTTCTTTTTGTTCTTTCCACCTCTCACTCTCAATCTGCTTATCCCCCCCACCACACTACCTCCACCTCTCTATGGCATTAGAGCACTTTAAAATGTCTGGTCCATCCCCGCAAATGGCTGAGACTGAAGAAAAGCACCGCCACAGTTATCTGGGGTTGCAAACAATGAATCCAAATTGCTGCTGAGACAGAGAGGTGCCCAGAGCAGACTGTGTGGTTTGTCACTCAAAAGAATTTCCCATCTCACTGGTTCTGGTAAGAAAAAAGTGGGGCTCTGGTATATTTTAAATACAAAAACCATACTCACAAAGTCCCCGAGCCTTCATAAACATCTTAACATTATGTATCCCCTCTTTAAATGTTGTCAGTTACAGCTGTGCAGTGTGCATAACCAGATACATAAAGGCATACCTGTGTGATTTTAGGACCACGCCGGCGTTCCTCAAGCCGTTATGAGACACACAGTCAGACAGACACGCACTCATTGATACAAAAGATTTGCCTGTCGTCGTGGCACTGATTGATTCTATCTCTTCATGTCTCCTCCTCTTGTTTAGTGCTAATCGAATGTAATTCCCCGCTTGCGCCTCTCCATCAAATCAGACAGTGGAGTTTGAGCTGGCCGACAGGGGCAAAGAGGTGGGGATAATTATGATATTAATACGGAGGGGGTCTGAGGGGAAACTTCATTTGTCCTGCTGCCTGCCACGAACACAGAGAGGGGTCAATAGCTTCTCCCGCTTTTCCTACTTTAAAGAGGAAGAGAGAGGGATGAGATAATGAAATGACTCGTAAGGCAGGAGGGAATGCTGACGACCTTGTTTCTTCACAGCTATCACTTTCTCCCTCTTACCTTCCTCGGCTTGGGCCACTTTGCTCTAGTGTCTGTCTCACATGAATACATTATTAATATCACCATTCACTGCAGTTACATTTTTCTTATAACATTAGTCCTTCAGAGTATAATGACTTTGGAACCACTTGAATTGGTGTTACGTAGGGAAATGAGTTGTAACTGTTGTCCCTGTGATCATTCCGGCACTATTAGACAGTATTTCACCCATTTTAATTCATGGAATAACTCAAAGGTTAGCTAATTGGACAGGCTGAGTGATAACTCTGTGATTAAAGACGACTCTGAGCACTGTTGGCTCTGCGGCGCTGTCCATGGTGCTGAAACTTCCTCTGCCCTAACCTTTCTAGCTGTTGGCCACATCAGAGCCATATTTTTTTTGGCGCTGGTAATTTATCAAAAACCACCCAGTGCCTTTGAAGTGCCGTGCCATTCACCTCTCATAACAAGCTCACCAATCTGCAAAGATCAATACACCTGGCTGGTGCTGTCAGCAGCTCATGTGCAGGCCCCAACACATGTACTCATCATGTCTCACTCCCCAGGATCCGCTCCTGTGCTCTTTCTCTCCTGCTAATTGAATGGGAAAAGTTGAGTAGCTCCTTCGCTGTGATGATCCATCATAGGTCGGTGTGCAGGCAGGATACAGCAGCTACAGACCCAGAGCGAACATGCCTGCAGGCTAAAGGCAGACAGATGGATTCTTTATATCTACCAGAGTCCTCTATTCATTCGGATCAGTTTAGTTGCCTCTGTGCTGAGCAGTGGGAGACAGGTGCCGGATTCAGAGTGGCTCAGGTGATGTGTGATGATGGAGCAGAGCTGTCAGGTCTAGATTCACATCAGATACGTCCAGACTATGCAAGGCTACATAATGAATATTTCACTGAGATAAATCATGGATGAGCCTGGGCAGCGTTCTGTTGATTTCACTGAGAGGGTAGAGAGGCAGGAAAACCTGGCGAGGTTTTGACTGGCTGTCTACAACCTCAGGGCAAACGGAGGCAGTAGAAATATAATTGCCTTTAGCTATGCAGGCTGTTGTTTGTATCAAATGGAAATGCACCTCTACAGAGTATAAGATCAGATTTGTAGCATATGAATTTGACTCCGCAGCCTGACATTACTGTTCAACTCAAATCCTCGACGCTGGACTGGCAGCAGAATGCTTGGCAGTATATGCAAAGCGGGTGTGTGTGTGTCTGCACGTCTCTTAGCGTATGCACATGGTTGTCTCTGTGTGATGTGTGATGTGTGTATATGTGTATCAGACAGTGCCATTCTGTTTCTGTGCTATGGTGGGAGACCGTGGTGCTCTCGGCAGCATGCTGCTGCTGGCAGGCCCCCACTCTCTGCCATGAGGAGAACAGCTGCTTCACGAGCATGTCAGAGTGTGAGCCATGTCCCTGTGGCTCCCCTCGTCTCCTTCACTTCTCCTCCTCCATGTGTGCAGTCACACAGACACAGTGCATCTAACATTAACCCTCTCTGTCCTCTCTACTCATAAACATTCAAATATGTCTCCCTCCCAACTACCACCTTTCTTCTAGACCTCCGCTGCCCACCGTTCCCACTGCAAGAGTAAATATGGAGTTAGATCTGAGCTGGTCTCTGCCCAAAGCAGTGTAACTTAGGCTTCTGACCTCTAAACAAATTGAAGGTTACGCTGGTGCTTAATTAATGGCCCCTGCTGGAGCAGTCTCTAACCCATACAATAAAAAGAGAGAGAAGTTGACCAAAACCCCAGAGACACACATATCCTCCTCTCCTTCTGGCAGACTGATCTGTTCCTCAGTGCCTGCGACCTTTTCTCGAGGCCCGTCGCCTAGCCCACCAGCACGGCCAATTATCACAAATCCCCCGCCGCATTTGTCTTGCCATTTTCACTCTGCGGCCAAAGAGCCGTGCGTGGCCATAGACTGCAGCCTCCTAACCACTCTGAGCCCAGATGGAGAAACAGAGGCCCACAACAGGTATGTGGTGCTTAAATAATTCAGTTATCCTGAAAGGTTAAGGCTCTGCCAGTGCGACAAATTGACATTCATCTCGCTCCAGAGTCATGCACCCCACTTTCAGAAGGAGCAGTCATCGACGTGTTTACATTTTGTGACTTCCAAGATTGTTATTGACACCGATATTTTACATGTAATCCCCCTGTTCCCTCTCTCTTTTCATTGGCCAGCTCAAAAGAGCACAGAGAACCGGCTCACCCACCAGAGCAGGAAACAAATGTTAAAGTTCTTTGTTGAGATTCAAATGGTTCTAACATTTGTCAAAGAGTATCGTGACAAACAGAAAAATCCTGTTTTGATAAAACCCTCTGTGTTGCATTTGATTCACTTTTTCTGAGCAGTGTTTTTCTATCTCTCCAAAATTAGAAAATAAGGGTCCATGCACATAGCGTCACAAGCCAGGTTTATTTATGTTTACTCGCCAGTGTGTGTCTTAGACAGCAGAAGACAGCAATGGCTGCATGCCTGATGCTATGCCAATCTCTGTGTCCCCGCTCATGTCATGCCACGGGCCTGCCTGTGTCACTATGCAGGCTCAAGCGTGATGGCAGCAGAGTACATGCATCTCCCAGCATCCCAGAGAACACTGGTCACAGCTAATGACCAGAACTGTCCGATTTGTCCTGCCCTGATTACTCCTCTGAGCCCCAATTAGCCGTGGATGAGGGCTGACATCCCGACACGATCACTTGAACGTGTCATAGAGGGAAAGATGAGACTGGCAAGGGAAGGGTAGAGGTAAGGAGGGCGACAGGAGAAGCGTGTGTTCAAGACAGAGGAGAAGAGCAAAGGGGAGTGGGTATGAAAGCCCTCATAACATAAAGCCAGAGTCACTCACCTTGAATTCATTCAGATATTGATCTCAATTCCCCTTTAACCAGCTCGCACTCATCAACATACAAACCATCAGCTCTGATTGCAATTTCTATAATTGGCAATTTTCATTGTGAAAATCTGTCTGTGTGAGGGTGTAAGCTGCATCTGGTCTGAGACAGGCTGATTTCTCTGTGGGTTAGAGATGAAGAGGCTGAGGTTTGTGGCAAAGATGTAAGATAAAGACAAAGTATTGGTTGAATCAGTTTAGTTAGTTGGAGTGAATGGTGCAGTTCTGGGAGCCTCAGAGGTATTTTATTATGGATAAAAAACAATGCCATTTGTTTCCCTAATTGTCAATAACAATCTCTGTTATGAACATTGTTTTCATCTGTTTCTTCCCTTATGTCCTCCTTTTCTTTTCCTTTCTCCTCTGTTTTGGTGTAACCCCCACCCCTCATCCCACCATTCTGTCTTTATTTCTCTCTGCCACTGTCTCCCCAGGATTGCTGAGCTTTCTCCCCTCTGCAAGTTTTGAAAGAAAATCTTTCTCTTTTTTTGGCTTGCTCTCATTCTCTCTCAGTAGGGGGCAGTGGAAAAGTAACTACAAGGGCACATAAAGCCTTCAGAGTCAAACCAGTCTTCTTTTAGTCTTTTTTGATCTGGATAGATGTCATATTGAACACACACACACACACACACACACACACACACACACACACACACACACACACATACCCCTCTGTGGGATGGCTCCGCTCCTATCTGTGTCTGCTCCCCCATCTCAAAACTCACCCACGCAAACCTGACATGACACAGAGATTGAGTGGAGGAGGGCGGAGGAGGAGGAGAGGGAAAGGAAAAAGTGGATGGGTAGGACTGGAGGAATGGCAGGACTGGAGGAAACAAGAGGTGGGTGGGGTGGAGGTGCTCTGAGAATGGGGGATTAGAGGTAGACGATTAGAGGTAGAAGATGATATCATTTGGTAGAGATGAGCGGGAGCAAACGAGCAGCGCAAATCACCCGACATTAACGAGCTGCCTCATAAATTACTGCAGCCGAGTGAATATGCTTGAAGCTGGATCTGGATAGGGCGATGCAGTGCAAGGGAGGCATAACGCTCGTCTTGATATTGTTTACTGCCCACCTCCAATTTATATAGGTTTTCTCCCTTTGCCCCAGAGCCCAGTATTGGCCTCCTGTGGCAGCATGTGAAGATATTCATTGTAAATAGTTGGAGGTTTATTCAGCTTGATGATTCTCCCCTATGTGGCATCGGAACTCTCATACATTCTGAAAATGAGACTCCTCTCACAGCCCAACAGGAGGGAGCCCAACTAGTGACCCTCTCGGATAACTCAGATTCGACAGGCTGTTCCTCATCTCTTATCGTTTACCTCCTAATAAGGAAACTGCAGCAAAGCCAGAATTGGGACTCATTAAATTAAAATGTTGATTTTCAAAGAAATGTGATTTTTGCTTTTTCTTTTTTTCTCGGCATGCTAAAATTCTTTAAACCGTTTAGAGAAATTCAGCGGGGATTGCAGCAGATCAGATGAAATGAGCCTGTGTATAAACCTGCATGTTTCAGACACTCGAGGTAGAACAAGTCTCTCTGTTCAAGTGAGGCTTTTAGCGGGGTGAGGAGGTGGAAGGAGGAAATATACATATCTATTTTAGCCAGGAGCCCAGAAGCAGGAGAATGACTTTCATTGGCGGGATTCTAAATATTACATGACTTCCTGATGGCAGTGTGCTGTCTGAGGTGCTGTCTGGCCTGGTATTAACCTGTCCGGATAAATCAGCCATTTACCCTCTCTGCTCCTCCAGCCAAAGAAACACTTCCTCCATTCTAACTTCATGTTCCCCTCGCTTTCCCTTTTATTCGCTTCTGTGACCCCCTCCAATTTCACCTGTTTCCCATGCACTATTTCTGCCTTTGGTCCGCTTTCTATGATGCAACCCACTTTGTGTGTGTACAGTGTGTATATGTGGATTTACTCTGTGTTCCTCCGCCAAGGCCCCCAACGTCATATGCAGCCTGGCAGGTGACAAATAGTTTTTTAATTGCTTGCACCAGGAAAATCATTAGTCTCTTCCTTTGCCTTGGTGGGACCAGGCAGGACGTGTGCGTAATAATAATAGCCTCAGTCCTGTTTCCCGCTTCCCGCCTGCTATTTTTAGAGCGAGTATTTTTAGGGCCCTCCTCTGTGTATGTGCCTGTGTGTCTGAGTGTGCATGTGCTTGTGTGTGTGTGTGCGCAAATGTGTGTGAGTCCACAGAAAAGGTTGACCAAATGGTCCAGTGGTGCTTTTCCTCGCTTGTGTAGGAGGGGAAGTGTGTTTGTCAACCCCTGTTCCTGCCTCATGAGAGTTTTTCTCATTGCTGTGGCTATTCCCCAGCCTCTGTTAGTGTGCAGTTTGTTTCCGTGTGTGTGTGTGTATATGTGAGTGTGTGTGCGTACCTCCATGTCTGGCAGGCTCTGGCCTCGGCCATTGTGCTGTAGTGCATTACTGTAGCAATCCACCGACACAGCGACTGGCCAGATGAAGCCGTCCAGTTTATGGAGCAACCTGCAAACTCCAGCTGCTTTTGGTTGGGATTGTGCTTAGAGGTGAGATATAGTATTGATTTTCTCTCCTCTGTGCCCTTGCCATCCCTGCGTAGATATGCACCAGTGCTCAGCATCCATTCACTGAGAAAGGGGAGTGGGGGGGTGGGCAGAGAGGATAATGTTTATGTGACGATACTGACCCCATTCGTTCACGAGGAGTGGAACGCGAGGAGGCCAGACAGCAGAGGGGAATTGAGTTTGCGAGGCTCAGATTGCAAGAATTTGATTTCTGCGTTATATAAACATTTGCTACTATTTATTTGTGGGTCTGTGTTTTTGTTTGGGTCTGTGACAAGTTGGGAGTTGTGTGGATTCACAAGTCTGTAAGGGTGTGTGTGTGTGTATTTGCATGTGTGCGATAACAAGCAATTTGAATCTGTTTAGTTGATGTTTGTCTGAAATTTTTTTCCCTTTTCTCTGCCCTTGGTTTGAATCCCAGTGGGGAGCCATGTTCCGTGCTGCTCTCTCTCTACACACTCTCTCCCTGCCCTCCCTCTCACTCTCCTTCCCTTTAATAAAATGTTAAAATCAAATACATAATAAGTCATCACTATTTTGTGGAACCCCCCCCAGCCACAACTGCAGCAGTTCAAGTAGCAGAAGACCCTCATTACGTAAAAAATATTTCATACATAAATGATATAACTGAGAAATCTTATTAAGTATTGTATTAAAAATATTAGTGTGACCTTTCTGGCAATTTTAAGTTCGGTGCTTATAAAATGTTTAAGCAATGAAAACTGAATTGAACCTTCTAGAGTGTCAGTGTTAATGATACCTTTAGGTGCACAGTACATCAAACATCACAGCGCCTTGTCCTTGTCTGACACACACACACACACACACTTTTTTAAGTTTTGGGGACATTACATCGACTTGCATTCATTTCCTAGGGTCTTACCCTTAACCTAACTATAACCACTACTTGCCTAACCTTAACGTTAACCACTGACCCTCAAAGAGAACCATTTTTAAGAGGTTAAGTTCTTATCCTGAGTTGGACAAACCATTTCTTATAAGATATAGGAGTTGGTAATCCTGGAAAAGCAAAGTTAGGTTACACTGATACAAAACACTTGAACATGCACTGACTGACTGTGACTAAGTGCAAGGGCAGGGTAAGCGCAGACAGGCAGGTCCATCAGTGACAAGCAGGTTCATCGACCAATCATTTTATTCATTTGTAATGAAATGATTGGTCGTGTTTATTACAGTCCAGCTAGGGCCAAAGATAACAACTTTTATTTATTTAATTTTCTTATCAGACGGCTTTACATGTGTTGATCAATACTAAACATCCCAATGTATTGTGCAATGGCGCCAACTTCTACATGTCAACAGCTGATGAAAACCAATGTGGACATTTAGGACTCTGACCCATGGAAAGATTTAGTTAATTTAATTAAGTTTATTTCTTAGTCTTTCAAATTTATTAGGAAAACACAAAAAATTGATCTTCCCTTCCCAGAATAACATTAACAAATTCATATTTTGCAGCTTCTACCAATAATTAATCAAAGTGAATCGTGGTGGAGGAGTCTAGCCCATAAAGAGATTATAAAAATCTATCTTGTGTCACAATTTAAGGGGTGCCAACAGCTGAAAGCCAAGCAGTCCTTCTCTGGCAGTGGAGAGGCTGGGGAGACCCCATCTCTTTCCAGATTCATCTCTCCAGCTTTGTTTGACTAAGTAGTGCCATAGTGTTGGTGTTGGAGAGGGCTGGAGTGGCAACAGCAGCAGCAGCAGCAGTGCAACGTATGCGTGGGTTGCCTGAGCCAGTGGGGCTTGGCACAGAGAGGCAGCATATGTTCATGGCCGGCTTCCTTCCTCCTCTCCCATTTTTCTCTCTCTGCCTCACCCCACCCTCTCTTTTATTTCCACTTCTTTTGGCTTCGAGTGTCCTTGTATCACCTGTGGGAGGCAGCATAGTGCAGAGATCAAAGGGGCGTACAGGAGCCCAGCTTCCCACGAGGACAGCCCACAACGTCTCACTACTGTCGCATCCACGTCCTCCAACTGAAACAATCAATTTGTCATCTGGCAAATGATCAGAGAGTTTTCGGTGCAGCAGGTAATGTGATGTGGCTGCGAGGGGGCTCTCTGCTTCATTTTTTTGATGCCTTTCCAAGGGTTGGTCACCGGTACCTCGGCCTATCTCTGCCCTACATAAACGCTGGCCGTCATCCAAGCATGTCGGAACCTACCATTTCTGAATACTATTAACTAAATGCTAGGTATGGACCAGCGTCCTGCTGCCTAGCAAAGGGTTAACTGTGTCCCAGATAACCCCAACCAGCTGTTTCAGCCTCTCACACCTTCTCTCCTGCTGCCTGCTCTCCCCCCCAGCCTCTAAATGAACACTCATTTGCAAGTTAGATAAATCCTTTGAATGTATTATTGATGCAAACAAATTAGCCTGTAGGCCCCAGACAATACCTAATGGAGCCTTGGCTTATGGGTGAGGTAGTTTCCAGCGAGGGCACTGTCGGTGTTCCAGGATTGATGCCTGCTCTTCTGCCCCGTAATTATTTCTCCTACAAATTATTCAGCTGTTCTGATGCAGTTTGGGGTTTAAAGCAGTGCTACTTATTGCTGCCTATATGAGTCCAGGCCTCAACCCAACCACATTCATTAGTTTATTAAAGAAAAAAAAGACATGGGCAATTAGATAACTGGTATAAAGCCACCAAAATGAGGGGATGTGTTATTATTCAAGTTTATGCATGCTGCTCATAATTCACTGGGGTTTATGTTGCTGTTGCTTTTTCAAGGATATTCCCTTATCTTGTTGTACACAGACACATGCACACATTTTAACAGCCTTGTATAAGCCTGTTCACGTATTTGCAGAGACTCAAACTGACTCCCTTTTGCAAATATGCACAGAAACACTGGGAGAATGTGTGTGGCTAACGCACGCAAAGCTGTGGACACATATGGACACCTCCACGCGCACATACCCACAGAGCAAAGAGTGTGTGTGATAGATGCAAACTGGAACATACCATGGCAGAAGCAGAGGTTGTAAAACCATGAGAAAAAAAAAATGAGAGAGGAGATGAGAGAAAGAGAGGGTTACCACACTGTCCTCACTGATTAGCACCCAGTATTGATCAGAAGAGGGAGGGGAAGGCAGGCTGAGAGGGGGAGGGAGACAACCGGCCCTGGGGCTCGGGCCCCAACTCTCTGGTGGCCTCTGCTCTGTTCTCCTCCTGCAAGCTGGCTCGGGCTGTCAGGAGATACATCAAAGGGTCTTATCCTTCCATCCATCCCATATGCACACACACAAATACACATATTGATGCATACACACACACACACACACACATTCCTCTGGCCTTTGAAAAATGCTCTATTTGATTACATCATATCCCCTTTTGTTCCACTGTTAGACATCGTAAATCAAAGCTGATGTGTCACTGTGAGTGTGTTAAAGAGAGCCAGGGCTTTCTCTTCTCCCATGAAAGTCCTTTTTTTGATGCTTTGCACAATTGCTAGTGGCGAGTAGTTAACTGTGTCAACGTGTCACTTTCTTGAACGTGTTTTCACCTAGAAACTTCACGTACAGGAACATCCCTCGTCTCCTGATCCTGACATCTCCCACTAATGCTTATATGGCAAACCTTTTAACCTTTTAAATCTTGGCCAGCAAATAGTCTGAGTGTGCATGTGTGTGCCCAGCCACTCAATGCAGAACCCAGGTAGTGTCAGTAGTCAAGAGCTGTATGTCTGAAGTACAGAAGCAATCAGGCAAAAGGACCAAACAAGCACTCACATACACATGCAAACACATGATGGTGTCTTCATATTCTCCCCCCAGTATTCGCAAGGTGCAGAGGAAGTACTTATTACCCCTGCGCTCTCCCAGGCCCAGACCTGTGTTAATGCATTTTCTCCTCATGCTCTCTCTTTCTTTTCCCCTCTACTCCCTCTGCCTCCTTTTCAGCTGACTCTGAGCTTTGGCAGTCTTATTTGCCTTTCGACCCAGATCAATCTCCATCTTATCTACAGCTCCTGAATCATAAACATTTCATAGGCTCAACCTTGACACTGACAGTCATGGGGTGGGATAGGTGTGGTGCAAAGTGCCTGTGGAGGCTCGTCGATGTTGGACTTCACAGAGTCCGAAGTGAGCACGGGGGAATATCACCCTGTCGAACTCTGCCGCGCACGCCACAACCCCCGTCGTGCACAGCTGTCGCGCTGTCTCAGCACGAGACGCACAGAATGGTGCATGCAATTGAGTTTGCACGTGCCGTCACATGTACACATATATATATATAGGTGTGTGCTTTTGTCGGTGCGTATTGCGCGTGATGTATTATTCATAAGAAGAAGCATTCTCCTCAGTGAGACACCCTCAACAATTTGGAGACGTGGTGTGCTTAACGGCTTAATGTAGTTGCTGCAATTTGCCTCCTCCTCTGATTAACACTCCTGTGCATCGCCTCACAAAGTATTAGGTGATATCAAGAATTGCTTCCAAGGGAGTTGATGAATATTTCCTCAAATTTACCTGACATTCTCTGATTTCATTTCTCAAAACACTCTCCACAATTCAATCCCTGTCTCACTTTTTCGTCAGAATTAAAGGGAGCTCAAAAAAAGTTCAATATTAACTATTGTCTTGGAAAAGTAAGGATGACCTTGGATCATGGTGTATTTAAAATTGCCCCACTGTGTCTGTGTGTCTAAATGGAAGGTACAGACTTTTCCCTTTTCTCACTTTCCTTTGTCTCCACCGATCTCTCCGTGTCCCCACCTACAATTTAGCAAAACAGCAGGTCAAACTTTTACTGTGTGTGTGTGTGTGAGTGCTGCCAACAGTGGAGCAGTCAGCAAAGTGCCACCTCAGCACCTGTGCTTTAATGATTAATACCATATTGATGGTCTCAATTAATTTCCTATTACACCACCAGAAGGCTGCGGTCGCTCTGTCTCTGTCACAGCCCCGTGCTTGTTTTGGGAAGCCTCTTTGTGGCAGCTGCTGGATGGAGATAGTATGCTTCTCACCACCCCAGACACACACACACACACACACACACACAATTTTACAGACAGAAGAACCAAACATCCTCACACACAATTACAGACACACACACTAGTATCTTATGGAAACACACGCTCACACTATTACACGCTGTTTTGCTCCTCACATTTCACACACTTGCACACAGATAAACAAATAAAATGTAACTCTGTCTTTTTGTTGAATCATTTATTTTAAGGAGGACTCGCTGTGTTTTACAGATTTAATGTGCAGCGATGATCAAAAAGACCTCTGTAGATCCCCAGAGATGCAGCTACACCTTTTGTACACTGCTCTGCGGCAATTTTACAAATCACTACTCTCACCTGATTGTGTGACTTTGGCACGGCACAACCCCCTTGTGTTTTGCATTTGAACCTGGTGTGATAAGCAGCACTGTGTTTTAGGCCATTTTCTAAAGCCCTTGGTTCTTGCATAATCCCCTCCCCTGCAGCGCCACCACATATTTGCAACAGTGTGTAAGATACTGATTTATTCCCGTGATGATCTCTCTCGCTGAGCTGTGATTTGACAACACATTCCTATGACCTTAAGTGTCTGTGGACCAGCTCAACTCGCAGTCAACACTGCCCCCGTAGTGAGGCAGGGGAAATGCTTGTGTTTGTCGATCAGATTGGCAGACCTCTAATGGCGCCTTTTCTCTTCCTCTCTTCATTACCTTTTCAAATCCTATTCACCACTTCTTATCTCCGGCCACTCCGCACTTCACCCCATGGACCCCTCTATCTCTCGCTCTCTCTCTCTAATATGCGCTGTTTATCTGAACCACATTCTTTCATTGTCTCACACACACATTCACACATTGTCTTTATTTTTTTCCATTTTTCATGTGGAGCCAATACACACCATTGGTTGCTAGGAAACCATTAAAGCATTTTTTTTATCCCAGGGGCAGACGTTTGATTACTCATTTGTATGGTGTGTGTGTGTGTCTGTGTGTGTGTGTGTGTGTGTGGAGGCGAGTGTGTGAGAGAGGTCTTGCCAAGCTGAGCTCTGGGGCCGCTCCAGTATCCAGCCCAGCAATAGTAATGAGCCCCTCACCATGTTTAACAGAGCATACAGGCTCAGCAGTCCTGTGGCCGGAGTCGTTGTGTGTCAGTCTCTCGATGTGTGTGTAGATATCTGCATATACAATATGTGCATTGGTGCTTTTACACTTAAGGCTTGACTGGGTCTGTTTTTCGACCTCAGCAGTTGTTGTTGTTGATGATGACAACCGGTGTTATCTATTATTGCTCAGCGGGCCATTGCAGGGGCAGATAGTGGCCAGGTTGGACTGTCTTGCAGCTGGACACACATCAGTCTTCCCTGTGGCTTCCTGTTTAGAAATGCACCAGCACATCTCTCTCCACTGGCTGCTCCTATGAAGTCCTGATTTGCTCACAGACATGGGCAGAGCCACATAAATAGCCCGCCTAGTCGAAGGCGCGCACAAACAAATCAGACTCAACGCTGATATGAAAGGGAGTGAGAGCAGAAGAGATGGGAGTGGAGAGAGATGGTATTAGCTGTGTTTGCCTCCTCCAAATGAATTGCACTATATCCTGAGAGGGAGAGATGAACACGAGGGAGCAGGCAAGTGGAACTCCGAGAGAAAGCCAGAGGTTGAGGGGTATTGTGAGGTGGGAACAAAAGAAAAGAACCATGAAGAGAACACATGGTTAAATCCTCCCTGTGTCTGAGAGGGCTCAGTAACTCCCTTTCCCTTCCTTTATTCTAGCATGACACTGTGTCACCTGGACTGCCACTGAATATTTGGATCAGTGCCATCGGCTTAGCCGAGGCCATTATGGCAGCCGGATGGGCTTCTGATGGCCCTTTCTCAGCTTGCCCCTGGGCAGCGTGGCCTCTCACTTGGGACCACCACAACTAATGGAGAGGGTAGTGTGCTCTGTAAGGGCCTTAGGAAGAATAAGTGGGCCGTAAACTGTGAGTTGAGTTGTGGGAGCTAAAGGGGCTTCAATGCCTCACTGCCCGGCTTACCGCCTGACTTACTGCCTGCCTGCTTGGCATCCAGAATGCCCCTCCATATTCAGCCTCTGAATGCTGGCCTTTTGCACTTTTATTGTAATGCATGCAGATGCTTGGCACAGCAACAAACACACTCCACCTTTTACTGTGGTGCACTGCACAAATAAAATATTTCAAAGCAGGGAGGAGTCACCCACAAAAATAGAGGAGCACTTTCTTGCATACTCACTCACAAACATGTAGAAATGTTTACACACACAAGTGCACCAATGTGCGTGCACACATACATATGAGTGGGCGCACACACATACACGCATGCAGACACACAGACTTGTATTCCCCCACCCAGAGTGAAGCAGTTCTGCCCCTCTAAGCTGAGTTATTTAAAGCCCCGCTCTCAACTCCATCGGAGTGATTATGTGCTACTGAATTAAACATCACAGGCCTCAGCCCCTGGCTTCCTCTGAAACACGCTCAAACATGCTGGCCTCTTCCTGTTCCTCAAAAGTTCCAAGTTCTGCCTTTCATATCTCCCAGCCAGTACACTAGGTAGTGAAGGTAAGAGGTGCAGTATGAATCTTCCCTAAATCAGGATCTCCTGCTGTGCCTCCCGCTCTGCAATCCCTCTCACAGAGTTTGGACAGAGGCAATCGAGGTAATTCACATTAAGAAACTCTCTATGAACTGACTTACCCCTGGATTGGTACCCACCCTGGGCGTCGTTTTAGCTTGGCACTCAGGCAGTGTCGTAGTTTGTGGAGAGCTGGGTGCAGTAGAGGGTGAACTGTAGTAGGTTAAGCACTGACTCCAGACACCCCAATTAGGATGTCTGTGTTCTAAGCTGGGAACATTTAAACAAAGAGTTTGTCATAGAGGACCTAGAGAGAAAGAGGGGAAGCAGGTTCAGATTGGGGATTGCTCTGCTACTCAGACAGGAGCTTCAGGCTGTTTGCTGCCTTTCTGGGAGGGTTTGACATGGAGTTTTGTTTACCTCACTATGTGTATCTGTGTGTTCATGTGCTGCATATGTGTGTCTGCGTTTCTGCACGAGGCAAGGCACCAGCCAGCCGCCCTCACATTCTAAAGCACACCCGTTGGCAGTGAGCGATAAAGGTTCCAAACAAAAGGAAGACGTCTCGTGCCTTGTGGAGGTGAACTTAGAGCACCACCGAGGCAGCTGACCTTGAAATGAGCAGTAGTGTTTGGGGACAGGCGGGGGAGGGCAGTGTTTAAGAGTGCAACCTCAGTGCCAGAGGCCAGGAGGCTACCTAATGACTGGCACCCTATGCCATCCATCACCATGCCACTGCCAGGCCAACTGCCCCCGCACAGCCAGAGAGAGCAGGGCCTGGTACCGATGCAGCGGACCACATGAGCGACACGACCTGAAACACATACTGTACATGCACATGGAACTGCTCAGACATATGCAGAGATGAAAACCACAACTTCTTATATTCGCTGCACGCACAAATAGCATGAATATGCAGTCACAATAGCAGATGCATTCAGTCTCTCACCCACAGCTCATTGCACTCATTCTGCATGAATACTGATGTACGTACGCCAACCGACATACAGAAATCTGCCTCTAGACACTCATTCACACACTATTTATAATTTAATGTAGGCAGACACAAATATATAAAGACACAGATACATCCACAAACACAAATATACCAACACAAGCACCTCCCCTCTGCATTTATGCCTTGATGCTGAATTTCTGTGACAAAACAACCGGCTGCTCCTGCTTTCATGATATTTTGTACTGAAATGGATATCCCTGTAGCCTGCTAGTTAAATTCTCCCATGAAGAACTGTCTCATCCTCTCCTCCTTTGCTTATTTTCCACAGTCCTTCCTCAGAGAAAAAGTGGAAAGTGTAGGGGGGGGGCTTTTCCCATACCTGAGCCCCTGTCTGCTCCGCTCTTTCCTTCACTGTGACAGGCTTTGAAGCCCCCCATTCCTTGGTGGGGGTTATTTTATCAGAGAAAAAACAAGGTTTCCCCTGCTCTCCCCGGCTCATCCACGTTCTATGAAGCATCCCCTCTCAATTAAGATCCTTTCATGTTAATGGTGTTCTTATCGCTCTTGTGCACGGGTTGTGAAAGCGAGGCCTGCTATGGTAGAGTACAACCATGGAGCAGAGCTGCCTGTGTGACAATATAAGAGCTGTTACTCTCATTCTTCTCTCAGTCTCCGTCTCTCTGTCTTCCCTCATATCTCTATCTCAAACTCTCTCCGTGGCTCTCTCTCTTTCTTAATGAGCTACGGTGGGCTGTTGGAGTGGACGCTGCTCTTGTGTTCAGAGAGAGTGGCAGATTTGTGGCAGTGTCAAAGAGAGTTAACACGACAGCGGACACATTATTTGACCAATCATACCAGGTTCTACCAATAAAGTGCTTTGTTCTCGAGTCTCACTTTGTTCAATCTCAGCTGCAGCTCAACACACACAATCGCTGCCTCACATTCAGCACAAAACGTAGAAGGTCATCGTATCTGTCTCCACTGACATCTAACTCCCGTGTCTTCAGCTCCATTAGCGAATCTCTCTTTCTCTCTTTCTCTCCATCCTTGTCTTGTGGAGTAGAACAGGGTGTATGACTTCAGGACGAGGTAGGCATTCAGTGAGAGATCGTAGGAGCACTGGCTGCCTCTTAGTGCGTGGGTGCCAGAGAAACCTGTTGCCTGGCTACAACAGCACCTTTATCCTCCCGTTGCGATGGCGATGTCTTGGATATCACGTATGCATGTGTGTGCAAACGTGCGTGTGAGTTTTGGCTCACCAACTTTGTCATGCGTATGTCTGTGTATTAGACCGTGAACGTTTGTGCTTGTGTGACGTTTGCGGGATTGTGTTAATTTCACCGTGCATGCATTGCTTTGTGTTTTGATGTATTTGCGTGTGTTTGTGAGAGTGATTGGTGGAAGGAGGGGCAGGAAGGCGCTCCACCACCCACTCAGCAGGCCTTCCGCCCCCATGGCTGACTCCCCAAGACTCTGCTAGTAATTAGCTCAACATCTATCCATCTGTTCTTGGGAGGCGCAGTAAACATTAACACAACACAGCAACATCAAAACGCTGGCTGGAGACACGCTACATTTAACGCCTTAACATGTGAATCTCTTGCCAACATGCTTACAGCTATGGCTCACATGTATGTATTTATAGACTGAGACACTCAAACGCACACAAAAAGTTACAAGCAGCATCTCACCCGTGTCCACATGCACTGCACAGACTCCTGCAACTCGATCCCAGTCTTCCACAGCGGAAGTGGGGCTGGAAAGCTGCCCTGAGACCCGCTTGGGAAACGAGTGAAAAAACAACCCAAAGACTACATTACACAATTAATCAATAAGTTAATGAGATCTCATTTTCTCTGGAAAATAGTATCCAGGCAAAAAGTTCCCCCTCAGCCCTTTTCACCTACTCTTGGAGAACCAGCTCCTGATATTACACTGTGGAAAAAGAAAGCAGCCAGCAGGAAATTAAATTAAATTACCATCCTGATAGATTTATGTGACGCTTTACATTTTCATTGTGTTGTTTTCCTCTCGGAGTGGAGGTGGGCCTGAGATGGAAGAGAACAGTTAAACTCGGTGTAAAGACGAGACACAGAGGCAGAACGAGACTGGAGAAAGTAAAGGGAAAGTTCCAGACGTCATACACTCCTGCGTGGCTCCCTCTGTGGTTTCCAGCGGATGGCAGATTCCTAACAGTATAGCACAGAGACGCAGATTACTTTTGTTTGAATGAGGTGCACGGCTGCCTTGTGTTCTTTTGTTTCCAGTGCATATGTGTGTGCATATTTGTGTAGCCCTGTGTGAAAAGGTAGCAAACAGCTGGAGGTGTGGGTGCTGGAAGGAGGAGACTGTTTGTAACCACGCACACGATTGTGTTCAGCAAATCCATGAATGTCTTTTGAGTATATATGTGTCTGTTACAGTATGCTAATGAGTTTGTCCTCACTCAACATATTCATGTGTGCGTCTACTTATTGCGTGCGTGCGTGTGTCTGTGCATAATCACCCCCGACAGCACCCATACATCCATATACATGCATGTACGCTCATAAATGAATGAAGCTGTCTACATTCGGCGCGCTCATTCCAAGCAAAGATTGAGGGCATCTCGTAGCTATTGACACAGCTGGTGGTGCCATCTGGGTGCATCGCACGCCGCCCTGTGCCATCTCCATCCTAACAGTGCTGCGCTCATCACCTAGTGTCCCTACCAATGACAGGGGACAAGGAAAACAGTGAGATAACGCAGAGCAAAGTCCAGCTCCAGCTCAAATGGTGAGGGAGGTCATCTGTCGTCCTGAGGCTGCTTTGCATAGTTCCTGTTCCACTGCTGGAGCTGTGGCTGCACAGACAAATCATAGGATGTACTCGTTGTTGGGATGTTTTTTTGTTTTTTTCCCCCACAGAAGTAATTGTTTATGTGGACCCCCCCAACCACACCCCTGTGTGATGAAAGGGGAGAAGAGAGGGGAGGGGTGCTCACAGATTAATGGTACGCACTGAGAGGGAGCACAGACCTACAGTAGCAGCACCTTGATTTATTTGCCACTTAGTACTGATGAAGCTTCAAACTGCAGTAACACACACGTGTTGTCACAGCATTTTTCTCTATCAAGGTCTTTGTTGGTTTGTCGATGCTTGCATCTTGTTTAGCTGCGAGTGCGCGCGTGTGTGTGTGTGTGTTGTTTTGTGTTTGCTCTTTTATTTCATTCATACATCTCCCCAACACCTGCTTACATTTGTCTGCTTAAAGCTCCGTAATTCAGCAAAACTTTTATTAGTACCCTACGTGCCACTGAAGGGATAATGTTCTATATTTGTATGTTTGTGCACTTAGTGGCAGTCGGATGTTTTATCATAAATTGGGAGCGATAAGGACTGAAATAGGAACATTCCTTGTGATTTTTTTTTTTTCGCCTTGCTCAGTAATCAAAGCTTTTCATGATCACAGAGGCAAATTGATGTTATTCATACAGGCACAACATTCCTCTTAAACGCCACCTATTATCCATAAGCTGTCAATTTAGGGAATTTGCAGAGGTAACCTAGTAACAATTTGCAGGCGGCAAATTGTTGAGTTTTGACTTGGTAAATACAGGCAGAGTTAATTGAGGGCATCGGCTCACCATGTGGGAGGACTTGACAAAATGCCACAAGTGTGTTACATGGGCACACTGTAATTATCACACATATGCACATGCAAACACACGCATGGATAAACACACACGCACACACACACACACATTTGCAGATACAGATAGTGACATAATGAGTGAGATTATTGCTGATTTATATTTCTGACCCTAGATTTGTTCTGGTCGTGTTTTGCGTTGGCTCCTCTGTGCTTGGACTCTGTTGTGTTTGTGTGAAGGTTACCATGCATTGCTACTGTACTATACTCGAGCAGCATTTTATTTCACAACAACCAGCTGGCACGTCCCACATAAAAGCCCTAACAGCTGAGCCGCAGTATCTAAGTGTCACTACCACTCCACTATTGTACATTCAAGAAACAGGCTCCCTATCTATTATGCCATCTCTTCTAACTCCCCCTTCCTATCCGCTCTGTTTTCCCCACAGAACCCTGATATCGTGCTCGTCCACTATTTGAATGTTCCAGCCATTGAGGATTGCGGGAAACCATGCGGTCCGATATTGTGCTCCATCAATACAGACAAGAAGGAGTGGGCCAAGTGGACCAAGGAGGAGCTTATCGGTCAGCTCAAGCCCATGTGTGAGTATTTGAATAATCCCATTCACAACTATACATTCATCTTTATTGTTGTCGTCCTTGTCCCAGCGTTGATCCATAGCCTTTAACATAAACAGTCCTCTTTTTAGAAGCTTTTATAGTTGTTACTAGTCCACATGCATAAAAAGATTAAAATATAGTGGCTGTTGTTTTTGTCTGAGCATTTTATGTCCAGTCCTATTAGCTGATAGCTGGAACACTAAGTGCCCTCAGCACCTCAGTCAGAAAGCATCTTTGGCCAGTGCTCCTACACTGTTATATGAGTGTGTTCTCCTCCTGGAGCCATCTGCTAGTTACGGGTCAAAGTCCAGCTCTTCCCCCAGACCTCTGGCACCACTCTGGCCAGGCTGAGAGTGCGCCTTCTCTCTGGCCCATGAAGGAAGTCAAGACAGAGGAGGGCAGCGAGCTGGTTATTGATTCTTGTTAGTGCGTGGGAGCAAGAATGTTTTACTCACCAGAAATCCCCCTTCCACTCTTTCTCTGGCTTTCTTCCTCCTCAATGGATTGATTCCTGTTGTTATCAGCTTTTCTAATGCTCTGCAGGGATGTGTGTGTTTATGAGTCTTCAGACCTGCCCAAATACTGAGGCAATGTGTTGGAAAAAGTCACGGTTTGTCTGATAATGCTAATAGCCAAATGGAGCTTGTGGGCCATTGAAAATCTTTCAGCGAGCTGTTAAGATACCTTTAACAACCAGACTGTGATTCGGGTGTGTCTGGCAGGGGCCAGCAGGGCTGTGACTGATATTCCAATGGCCAATTATTGGTGATGTGGCCAGGTAAAGAGGAACGTGTCAGCAGCTTTACAAGCACAAGCGCATGCTGGCTGCATACTGACAAGGCAGTCCAGACCATCATCACTGTTATCCTCCTCACTGCTTTGCTTAGTATCAGTTTTAGGGCATATTTGAACATAAAGCCTCACCTCGGGACAGCAACTGAGCAACAACAGCCTACTGTATTCATTACATCTGTGGCTTAATGTAAAAAACCAAGCACAATTTGCAGTAATGCTTAAAGTCATTAACTTTGGGAGTTGTTGGGACAAAGACCGCGAGTGTGAGATGCCTTCTAGCTGCCAGGCGAGATGAGGGAGCAACATAAAGAGCAAAAAAATCCCTCTCCTGCTGTCTGTCTTTGCTTTCTATTTTTCTCCTCCTCTCTGTCCCTGTGTCTTTCCCTTGGAGGAGCCAGCGTGTCAACACAAGCCCAGTGATGGAGCAACATTGCCACCTAGTGGTTCTATGAGAAAACAACCCCCGTCCCAATAAGGGGAGCCCAGACTTGCAACTATGAAGTCATGCTGTATTATCTATGTATTATTTTATGTTCAATATATGTTTGCTCTTCACATAAAACAGGAAAATAAACTTGAATCTATTAGATTTGTTTATATTCCTCAGCGGTTGCATTGATAAACTAGCAAGATTTTCATTTTCCCTTTATCAAGATTCAAATTCTCTAGTTTCACTTTGGTGCAAAATTGCACAATGGATGTTTGATGCTGGGTCACATCTGGTTTGTTTGTACATTACTGTTTTACAATGAAGAGGGTTCCTATTTCACAAGCAGACTTTTAGCAGCAAACAAACCCTTAGTTAGATATCAAATAGTTTTTTTTTGGAACAATGTCAAATTTTCAGTATAATTGCCCTCTTCCATCTCGCTTTGCTCTTCTCTTTTGTTCTTCTTCTCAAGACATTTCAGTGCATAAGCCATTTGACACCTCTAATGATTAAAAAAAAAACAACAAAGGAAAAATGTGGATTTCATGGATCAGTTGAGCTTATCCTGTCTCCACATGACAAAAACACACTCACACACTCATGCTCTCAGTCGCGGAACTTTCACATGCATGGATGCACACACACAGCAGTTTAAATACAAGTCCCGTGGAACATGGCCTTGTCCGACCTTGTCCTCCTTAACACCCCACAATATTTGATGAGAAAGAAACGCAGCAGAGGGGTGGGGGGGGATGGGGGGGTAAGAAAGTGGCATCACTACTCAGTCACGCTACAGTTCCATAGACAAGGCAGCCAGCTTGATTCACTCTTTTGCTCTATTGCTATAAACACGCAGCACTCTCCCCAGCTATGCCCCCAGCCTGCTGACAGATAGCGCATGAGCAGCTTTAACAAATACACAGACAGACAGAAGGCCTATCTCCAGGCCAGACAGACAGGGCCACAGAACAAAAGACCAAGGCGAGACACACAGGACTGGACATCTTATAAACTATTGCACTCCACTGTCCCATATAGTGCCCAGCGGTGCAGAGGCAGCCAGATGGGATATGCATGTGTCCCACAGTTCAACTGCATTTGTCATTAGGGCTGTGTGATGCTGCTCATGACAGGATGCAGTCATCGGGATGATGATGTGACTGGGTTGCTGTATGGTGCCTGTGCTGTCGCTGCCACTGGGATTAAGCCTAGTGGCACTGCTTCTGTCATGTCTGCTTTGGAACATAACCCTCAGTGAGAGTGAGGCAGACAGGCAGACACGGTGGTAACTGTACCTCAACAACCCAGAGTCTCCGGGGGTGACATCCGCCTGGATGACAGAGGGCTGTGGCAATTCTGGCATAAGGGATCAGGGTCGTTTGGACAAATCGGGATGGAACTGCATGGTGGATGTTACCTGTCACACAAGGCTCCAAGAAAATATTCAGCCTGATATTTCAGATTTATTTATGTAAATGCTTTCCAATGTGTTTAAAATGCTTAATAACCAGGTCTATGCTATACACATCTTGGTATTGTGTATTTAAAACACATTGGGTGTAATAGTACTATAAAATAAATCTCATTCTTACTTGTTTCATTAATGTTTGACAGACACATTAAAAGTAAAATCAAATTAAAATTAAATCCCAGAGTCAGATTAGTGGAATGTCTGCTCCTCTGTCCTGCAGGGGGAGGATTTATGTCTGCGTTCTTATTGTGCCGATCATCATTGTGTTAGTAAAACTAGCATCACCTCATTCAGTGTCAGGATGTGAATGGTGACTCAAGCATCACCGTCAAATGAGATCTCTAGACACGTGTGAAGTAATTATATTGACATTTGATAAAACTCTTGGCGTCCTGTCATTTTATTCTTCAGCTCACTTCCTGTAGATTAATGTATGAATAAAATCTGAATTTAAGATAGATCAGAAATAATCCTGTTTGTGTTTTTCTAACCTGCCACAGTGAGCTTTCTGTGCAGCTTGTGATCGTAGCGTGATCACAGCCGCTCTGCTGACATCTGCTGGTGACCAGCCTGGAATCTGCCAAAGGATCTTGGAGCTTTCAAGTTCGATCCTTATCACAGTCATGCAATCATGTTTCCCAGCTAAGCATTAACCAGCTCTGTCTTTAATCTGCATCATGCTCACCCTGTTCTGCTGATTCTATCGCCCTTTATGGAATATGGAAACAGACATGTATGGTGAAACCCCCCCCTCTCTCTATATATATGTATATATGTGTGGAAAATGTACCAAAAAAGGTACTGAAGTGCGAGGGACTTGAATTCAAGTTGGCTTGATTTTGTTTGATGGTTTAAATATGCTTCCCTTCTGAACATTTACATTTTTTACCGGTTGAGAGCCTGTTCACTGCAGCACTCAGTGGTGTCTCCCTCCACCTTATAGCCTCTAAAACCACTATCTGTCTCATCAGAAGTGTTGGCTGTTTAACAAGTGGAGCGAAGAAAAGTATTAGGAGGTGCTCGCGAGGTGTGACTGAGGCAGCGAGTGGAGCTTCACAGGAGCAAGCCACTCTTTCTCCTTTGGTGCTGCAGCAGATCAGGCAGCAGCTAGGTGATGTTCCTCCCCACAGGCTCTCCCTGTCAGAACACAGTCATATAGATCGGGGTAAGGGCGAAGGGCGGAAGGATTGATGTTACTGTCACCTTCATCGGCAATCACACAGGGGAGGCCACAGAGGCGCTACAGATGCTGACACAAGGGAGGGAGAGAGGCACAATAGAGAATGAACAGTGCACAACATGAGGCTTGACATTACAGGGAGGTGAGACTAGAGAAAAGCAACTGCTCATTTCTGGACAGAGGAAACAAGAGACATAGGTGCGAGGAGGAAAGATGCTGGAGTTTCTAGTCTTCTCAATATGAAGGCGGAGAGAAAGGAGAGCATGGAAATAAAGAATAGTCAGAGCATGTATTTGAAAGCAAAAATAATGCAACTCTAATAAATGAAATTATTTTACACTTTGGCCACTTTGTTTCCATTCAGGGCAAAACAAAGTTTTCTGTTGTATCTTTCTAACTTTGGCATTTCAGAGGTGTCCAGTGAGCCACCGGAGGCATACTGGCACGTAGACAGAGAGGACAGTGGGTGGGGCGGGGGGTTGGCGTGGCTGGTGGTCTGTTGGGCTGGCTGACGTCTCTGTCTCCTCCTCTCTCCCGGCAGTTCATGGCATCAAGTGGACTTGCAGCAATGGGAACAGCAGCTCTGGCTTCTCAGTGGAGCAGCTAGTGCAACAGATTCTGGACAGCCACCAAACTAAGCCACCTCCCCGGACTCACAACTGCCTCTGCACGGGCACCCTGGGTAAGGGCGAGCGGGTGGATGGCGGGGGATGGAGTTTATTCTCAAGAGGGAACTTGAGAATTCAATGAGATAAGCAAAAAGGCCGTTAAGATACTGTTTGTTATATGGCAGAGCAGACGAGGTGGCTGAGGTCTTTTACTGGCAGGTGATTTATACTGAAATTGAGTTTCGGGGTTATTGCTTTTTTTTTTGTTTGTTATTGTTTTGTTTACTGATAACCGTGTCAGGGCCATATCTGAAATAGCCAAGCTGTTCTCAAATGTCACGCTAGTCAATCTTATATTTTAAGTGGTGTGATTTCACTCGGATATAACTCAAGGGAAACCATGTAGAGAAGTGGTTTAGAGATTGATAAAAACAAATTATTGCGTTTAACGAATTTGCGTTTTTAAGCCATGCAAAACGTCCCATACGCTTCACTCACTTTAAACTATAAAGAAAGGTTAGTTTTATCACCCCCCCAAAAAAAAGCAGTCTCTCACAGACTGATAAATATGAAAAAAAACAAGTCATCCATCTTTGTTTCTGCTCCTTCAGTGTTTGTTTCATCAAATTCTCAAGTACACTCAAACTTTGTCTTCTCTTTTTTTTTTCTCCTTTCTTTGCCCTCCTCACCCAAACAAATCCCCAACGTCTTTTCCTCTGTTTGTCCTCATATAGGTGCAGGGAGCAGCGTGCACCACAAATGCAACAGCGCCAAACACCGCATCATCTCCCCCAAAGTGGACCCCCGCTCAGGTGGTTACAGCAGTGCCCACTCTGAGGTGCAAAATAATGATGTGTCGGAGGGGAAGACCGAGCACAGTGCCCACGGGGGAGGCAAAAGCTCCGGGGGAGGCGGAGGGGGCAGTGCCAGGGAGAAACGCAACGGCAAAGTCCACAAGCCCGTCCTGCTGCACCAGAACAGCACAGAGGTGTCGTCCACCAACCAGGTTGAAGTTCCTGACACCACGCAGAACTCCCCTGTCTCCATCAGCAGCGGCCTCAACAGCGATCCAGACATGGCTGACAGCCCCGTGGTGACAGGGATGAGCCACGTGGCCTCCGTCATGTCTGGCCTGTCCCAGAGTGTCTTTATGTCTGAGGTCACTGGAGATCCCGTGTACAGCATGTCCCCCACTGGGGGTCCCAACACTCACCTGATGGGTGCAGATGCCACCTCACAGGGCTTGGTGCTGTCTGTGACCTCCGATCGTCACAAGTTTGCCTTCCCCAGCGGAGGAGTGGGGGAACCTGGGACCACCGCAGCAGGAGACAGCCTGTCCATGTTGTCTGCTGCTGGGGTGTCTGAGGAACTGGTGCTCTCCAGCAGTCTAGACGCTGGAGGCATCAAGATCCCAGAGACCAATATGAACTTTGACCCCGACTGCTTCCTGAACAACCCCAAACAAGGTCAGACCTATGGAGGCAGTGCAATGAAGACAGAGGGCAACTCTTCCTCGACCTCATCTTCTTCTGGTGGCAGCAGTGGCACCAACGGCACCCTCCAGCGCTCCCCCACCATGTCAGACAATGGCTACACCTTCAGTTCAGCTTTGGTAAAGAATATCAAGACAGAAGACACATCGTTTGAGCAGCAGCTGGCCAAGGAGAGTGGCTACCAGGTGGGGGCAGTAGTGAACTGTGGCAGTGGGGTGGCTGTGGCATCTGGTGCTGGTTCAGGCCAGGGCAGCCTTAGTCTGACCACAGGGGGCTCCCTGCTTCCCTCTGGTGGGGGTCTCAGTCCTAGCACTACCCTAGAGCAGATGGATTTCAGTGCCATTGATGCCAAGCAGGACTATACTTCCAACACAACCACAGTGAGCTATGGTCAAGCCATGTCCAGTCCTCACATGCAGCACCAGAATCGTTCCCCTAGCTTCTTCCTCCAGGATGCCTCTCAGACTGGCCAGCCTCAGCAGGGGAGGCCCAGCATGGGCCAGAAAACACATTTGATGGAGCACAACTCTCATGACTCTGGAGCTTACATGGGGCTACAGGTGGTGAAGACAGACTCCCCCGGCACTAACGGCCACCTTCACCACCACCACCAGGGCCACCAGACCCAGCACAGGGCCAACTGTAACGGAGGCTCACCCACAGAGGGTCCCGGCCATCCTGGCTCTCTTCAGTTGCTTCAGTACCAGGGGACCTTTCCTGGACTCGGTACTGAGCACGAGGAGGTGGTGGGTCTAGAGCAGCAAGGTAGCGTGAGCTCAGCCCAGGCTGGAGCCACTGAGAATGGAGCAGAGAATATGCTTAAGCCAGGAGACCACATCCAGGCCTGTGGGGCAGGAAATGGAGAGGGAGGGGGTGCAGAGCATTACCTGCAACAGGCTTCGGACGGTAGCGGAGGAGGGAATGGAGGTGCAGGAGAAGGAGTAGCAATTCATAATGGAAACAACAACAATGATGGCAGCAACCGCTCCCAGCAGCAACAGCAGATGCAGCCTCTCCTCCAAGGCACAAGCATGGTCCAGGGACTCTATAACACAGTTGGCACCCATCAGGGGCTCGGTGGAGGAGCCAGCAATGGAGGAGCAGGGGGGACAGGCATGGAGATCAGCTTGGATCACTTTGACATCTCCTTTGGAAACCAGTTCTCTGACCTCATCAATGACTTCATCTCAGTGGATGGCAGTGGAGCCACCATGTCAGCTGGAGGAGCCTTGTATGCTCACCAGCTCGTCACGTCCCACAGCTCCGACAGTCAGAACACAGCTGGTGGGCCCCCCCAGCAAGGCCAGGAGGACGGAGGGGCGAGGAGCTCTGGATACAGCAGCTCAGACCTCTGCCTTCAATCCTGCTGCAGTCCCCAGTCTCTGAGCGGAGGGGCCGGAGCTGGGGGAAACACAGATGCAGGATCATTGTCCTACATGAATGTAGCAGAGGTGGTCTCTGCAGCCGTAGCGCAGGGGGCTCTGGGGATGCTTCAGGCCACAGGTCGGCTCTTCATGGTCACTGACTACTCTCCTGAGTGGTCCTACCCTGAGGTGAGTGACTGGACACTTTATTTTTTCACATCCACAGTTTTTTCACGGCTTCTTTTACTTTACGTGTGTGCCAGATGTTGGGTCATGAGAAACAGATTCTTTAAGAGTCAAGTCTGCGTTTAGAACCAGAGCAGACCAATAGGAGTTCAGCCCATTTCTTTCCAAGTAAAAACAAAGAAAAGAAAGAATAAAATTGATATCTGGCTTTTCTATGTTTTGCTATCTCTGTACCTATATTTTATTTTGTGACTCTGGTTTTTAAAGGCACTTTAGAAACAAAGTTTGATGTTATTTTATTGGGGTGTTAAAAAGGACAGGAGTTACAGACCATAAAAAACACACCCATTATCATTTGCAGCCGTCATTTGTTTTGGCAAAGTAGAGAACAAATCCAGCTGGATGTGCTTAGCAACTTTTGAGTTGCTGCTGTATCCAGCTGGATAGTAAACACTTCCCACATTATTAGGCTGAGCCGTAACTCACCTTAAAGTTTCAGTGTGTGGGATTTTGTGTTATCAGTGGCCATTAGTTAAAACACTAAAGTTCTAAGTCAGAGTTTGGATGGCAGTCTCTGTGAAAGAGGAACAGCTCCTGATGTAAATATACAAGCCTCATTCTAAGATAGCAAAAATTGTAGTTTTAAGTTATGAAAAAATGATTATGCATATACCAGTAGATATCCCCCTAAACCCACGGGACCTTAGATTCCCTTCATCATGATGATGTACGTTTATCCCATTATTTTCAACTACTTCCAAATTTGTCTGCTTGGAATGTTTCCATTCTGACCACTAGGTGTCACCATGCACATCCACACGATTGGGCCTTCAGTAAATGATTATAAATAACCATCAAATATGAACAGCCTTGCATAACACTGTTTATCTTTTACATGGGGTATCACTACATCCTGATTATGCTGTAATGATTTGACATAGATGGAATAAAGCTTTATTGTTCACCTGCATGGAGATTTGTAAATCCTACACAGCAATTTGGGTACATTATGCATATATCTCTTTGGTAAAAAAAATAAAATAATTTAAGTATATTTTTACCTGGATTTCTCCCATTTCTTGTTTTCATTTCCTTTACTTAAAGGTCACCACTTGTTGTTATGTTATGCACAGGGTAAAGCACTTTTCACCGTAATCCCCTCGTCCAGCCACTAGAGGGGGACAGTGGTGTAATATCAGGGTGGGTTAAGTGTTTGAATAAGATTTGTGCATTGAAGTAAATGTGATGTTGCACACGATGGCAGCAGAGATCAGTTTGAGGCTGTTTTCTTTTCCTTGGTGCTGTTCTCATCTTTGCACTGTAGATGGCGGCGTATAATCAAGAAGAGTTTGTTTTAACCATTTGTCCCGTTTTGCAGGGCGGAGTTAAGGTGCTGATCACTGGGCCATGGCAAGAGGCCAGCTCAAACTACAGCTGTCTATTTGACCAGATCTCAGTCCCAGCTTCTCTTATCCAACCTGGGGTGCTGCGCTGCTACTGCCCAGGTAACACAGGAGGGAGCTCACCCACACATTGTGTCCGCAAAGTAACGTTCTACACATTTTTAATACAGTTCACATTTTAGGTTTATTCATAGAACTATTCAATCTATTATTAACTATTTATATTAAATATAAATAGTGATATTGTGTATATACTGCACAGGCACTGAACTCTCATTATCCTCCCCCTCTCCAGCTCATGACACCGGTCTGGTGACACTACAGGTGGCTGTCAGTAACCAGATCATCTCCAACTCAGTGGTGTTTGAGTACAAGGCTCGCGCTCTTCCCTCACTGCCATCATCTCAGCACGACTGGCTCTCGCTGGATGGTACGTCTCTTTTCAGTTTTACATTTGGTCCCTCGCCCCCGACTCTCTCTATCATGATTTCTGTACTTCCTCTCTCTCCCCCCCTGTTATGATTCTTCTGTCTGCCTCCACAAATCTCCTGCTGCTGTTAATTTGGTTAATTTTGATTGATGTGCTGCTGAATCATCATTGTTACGCTACAAATCACTTGCTTTTACATAATTTCTCAAAACATACACATTCATAAGCATTAGCTCTCCCTGAAGCCAAACCTGCTGTTATTGTTAAAGTGCCAAAAGATCAATTATGATGTTAAACACTTTGGTCTGTGTCTACGATGGTACTTATAGGAACATCTAAAAGTTGCAAAATGACCAGGGCTCAGCCATTTTATCCAGAAGGTCATTGAAGAAAGTCATGTCTCTTGTGTGACATTTTTCATAAATGATTTGTGTACTTGTGTTCAGAGGTGGGTAAGCTTGCTTTTTCTTTGACCTGTTACACTAACAACTTTGTGGTAACTCAGAGAATTCAATACTTTTCCCCTGTGTCGTCTTCTTTATTAAAACCTTAGTCCTGGTTTGTAATGTTTCTTTTGTGTGAGTTTCCGGGGTTAATACCAATGTCTTATCAAATGTCTGCATTGGAACTGTGTTTAATAAAGAAATATTGATATGTTAAATGTATTTTCCCAACTGTAAGAGAGAACCTAATGGAAGTTTTGACCTTTAACAATCTTGCTATGTTCTACAATATATGAATAGTAGATATATATATATATATATATATATGTATATATATATATAGAATATTCTTTAAACTTTTGTGGTATAGATTTCAATCACATTGCCCAGGACCACTTGGTATTAGCCAAGTGAAGCTGATTTAAGAGTTAACTCTGTTGTATTAAAATGTGTTGAGTGAGACATTTTCATTTTCACTTTGGAGCATCTTCCTCTGCAAAGTGCAAATGAAATATCACATCATATTCAAAGTTTTATTTTAGGATCGGTTCAGATTGTCTCAATGTCTCATCTCGTCAGCCGCTATGATAGCTCGATGTGTATGTAGCAGTGCAAATGGAGTGACAGAGTTTGTATAGATTATTTATTGTTTTTATATGTGACTCCATCACAGTAAGAAAGCTTTTATAAATCTGTATTGAAGAGGTCTTCTATATAAAACAATAAATGCTGCAGGGCTGGCAAATTTCCATTCAGTTCAAATTCCAGTTAAGTCTGTGAGTCAGGAGACCTTCTGTAGGCATGTTCAGCAGAATATAATTAACGTGTGAGTAATTGTATGTCTGTGTGTGTGTGTGTGTTTGTGCGTGCGTGTTTTGCTGGTGAGGCATTGCTGCAGTACTTCAGCATTGACAGGATAAAGTAGGGCACGGTGAAGCACAGGCTCACAGGACAGCTGCATTGCAGACGGCTCTTGAGGGAGTGGGAGTGAGTAATCGAGAGCTGGCGGCTCCCATGCACAGCAGCACCAGTGGATCCCTCCGCCATTCATACCCTACTGCCTCACTGGCCCATTCACAGAACCAGTTAAGGAGGAGCTGACTGTCTCAGGGAGAACACAGCCCACCCTATTACCTTACTTATATTAACCCCTTGTCTGCTTTCTCTCCCTGTGTTGTTGCATGGCAATGTGCAATGTTGGATTTGAGCGGGGCAAAGGCAAGAGGACATTCACAAAGTTTAGTATTTGCTCTGGAAGTTTTCCTGGATTTCATCTAAATTTTGCTCTGTGGCTCCTGGTGAACCACTTGTTTATTGATAAAAGAATCTTCACAGATGTAGAAAAATTACATTCGCAATATCTAAAAACAGCTTCAATTAAATCGTAGATCATTTTTACTTTGTTTCATATGTGCATATACCAATTATCAACATCATATCAAACTGATGTGTGTGTGTGTGTGTGTGTGTGTGTGTGTAATTCTGAAGTGTGTCAAGATATAGAAAAACGCACACAGTATATAAGTGTCCCTGCAGGTTTTAGCAGATGCGTGCGTGACCTCCAGGTTCAGCACCACCGCTCTGTGGACAGCGACTCTGGCAGAAAAGCGCACTTTTGGAATCGCAGAGAAATTCACTTCCCCTCGTGCCACTCGGTCCATCCATCATAAGTTATTTCAGAAGTAGGGCAGGATGTAATCACCGGGGTGTGTGCACTCATCGATAATGTCAACAGTGTTGCAGCACGACAGGGGAAGCAAAGAGCGTTGCACATCTAATCGAGTAATGATTCTTGGCCATTTATTAGTGCACCTCCACATCCCCCCCCCCTGATGTCCAACTGTGACCGTTCAAACTCCGTTGGCTTAACCCCTGCACGGTCACTAACCTGATTAACCACGGGCTGTGTGTCATATACGTGCGTTATGATAGCGTGAGTCCACAGCCACACATCAGATTTGTGGGTTTGTTCTCGCGTGGAAGACTCACTGTGCTGTGATGTGCTAATGGCACAGCTGCCTGCCTGCCTGCCTGCCTGCCTGCCTTGATTTGTCATAATGCAGAGTGGGGGAAGGGGCGCCTTTTCTCTGCAGCACTGCAGGTACGGAGCCATGGGCAGGACGCACAAGAGCTGCCGGAGCTGCACAACACCGTCCGCCCCCCGATTGCTCCAAAAGTCCCTGCGCTCCTGCAAAAAAAAAAAAAAGAAAGAAAGAAAGAAAAATCCCTCACGACCCGAGCCCAGGAGAGTTTCTCCAAATCTCAGCCCCGCATAGCTGCATGCACACCGGCTGTTGGTGTGCAGGGGAGCGCATTGACAGTACTGACTGGCACCGGCGTGACAAACACAATGCAGGAGCGGAGGAGTGGGCGTGTTTGGGTAAACATGGTAAACTACCGCAAACAGAGCAGGAGTCAGTTTGCAGTTTGCAGCTGAAGGAGAAAACCCTGTCGTCCTTTTTTCTTGTTTAATTCTTTCTTTCTTTCTCTGAATGGTTGTGCAGACTTTCTGCAGACTGCATGGAAAGAGACGCGTCACAGCCAGGCGCGTCGAGCAGAGGAGATGAGTTTGAATGCGTGACAATGAGAGAAGTGTTGTAATTGGACTAAATATGCAACAATAAAGATGAGGAGCGAGTTGAGAGGAGCTTGAAGGACCCGCGGCTCGAGGAGGAGGAGGCGGCGGCAGAAACGGGAAATTAGGGCGTCTGTTTACCGGCGGCACGTGCGCACATCGTCTCCTAGCAGCGGTATTTGTCATTTTACTGCAGGCTGCTGTAACAGCGACTACTAGAAACACTGGGAAAGTGTGTGTGTGTGTGTGTGTGTGTGTGTGTGTGTGAGGTGAAACAAGTGAAGAGGAGGAGGGGGCTCTTAGAGGAAGAACAGTAGTGAGCGGTCTTCCTCTCTCTCTCATCCTCTCTCTCTCATTCTCTCTCTCTCCCTCTCCTCGCGTCGCTCTCTTTCCTCACTTTGTTCTATTGTTGACGAGTGCTCTGTTGAGACTGAGATTCAGTCCACACCAAGGATATATATGTTTTTCTTTTCTACATTTTTCTGTTGGTATAACACCATGCAGTGAAAAGCAGCTTTGCTTGGACTCCTCTGGGTCAAGATGCCAGTGAATGACACCTGCATTTCCTAAAAGACAAAAGAGGCAGTATTTTTTTTGGGACTCTACCAATGGAAAATAAAATAGAAGGTTAGAAGTGTTAAGTTCAACCTTTGGCTGTAGTGCTGTGCTTGTGCTGTGCTTGTGTTGTGTTTGAGCTTTTTTAATCTCTATATATATTCTGTACGTTGCCACAAGAAGTTGAAGTTCCACGTTTCTACCCAGCATGCTGAGTGATCACTGTGATTCCATGTCCAGCTGTGTCCGTGCCGTAGCTGAGTTTTGAAATAAATTAGTCTGTTGTGGCCACATGCTTCTTCAAGTGTTTGCTGTGACTCTGCCTCATTGCAGAACACTGGAGAGTTGATAGTAGCCAACTCCTGACTCACGACTAGTGTCTGAGCAAATTGACTCCTTAAGACGCCTTCAGGGACAAACAAGATTTCATGTCCTTGCTTTTTGAGCAGTGAAGGAAGTTAACTTGCATCTCTCATGAGGCTGTTTGAAAAAGTCTTGACACTTTATGTTTTCACACGGCAGGGACTCTTGACGGTTTCTGGACAGTTTCTGGTCACTGTGTCTGCTCGGACGAGTGTCCCCCATGTTGCAGGCTGTAAGTGCTGTTTCACGTGTTGTTAAAAGTACTACAGTTGCTGTCGTGCAGCACATTAGAGCAGGGCTGTCGCAGCCATGTGTGTCGCTGCTGGACCAGCGTGTCGTGATTAAAATCCAGTGCTTTTGCTGCTGTGCTTCATAGTTCAGATTACATGTGGGGCTGACTATATCAACAGCATCTGGAGTATGTTAAACAATTAAGGTGCAACTGAACATACTGCATACACGTTGCTTCCATGCATCGAGTGCTGCCACGTGATAACTTGCAGCAGCACACACATGTGAAGAGCAACTTCACTAAAGCCCTGTTTAGTCTTCAAATGTTGCTTTGGTTTAGAGCCTTCCAGAATATTTAAAGTGACACAGCTGCAGATATACATTTATCTACCTGTTGCTCGTCTCTGAACTTTGGAGTTTATTTGTATTAAAGACGTTTTAGTAAAATGCATTGTCCACTGATGAGGACTGTGAAAGATGCAATTCAATAAACCAAAGTTGAAAAGTCTGAAATATGTATGTTTTGGATATGCATCCATACCAGAAACAAGTAATGCTATTTTATGCACAGTTACAGTAGTTTATGTAACATGAATTTTTGCAGCAGTACGAACAGGTTTTTATCTTGGCTGCACTTCACAAAAACGTGTATTATTTCTACTCGTGGTAGTAGCGTTAGCAGCATTAGCAGCGATATAGTGGCGCATGCGCAAAGTAGTTGTGTGTTTGTTGCAAAAGCAGCATGGGCAGCAGGGTTAATATTGATCATTTCACTTTAGTAATAGTTCTGTCTCCTTTCTCACAGCAGCTGTAAATGTTAAACCCCTCTGTACATACATATACTGTGTGTGTGTACGTCTATTTGTCGATACATGTTTGGGGCATGAGGCTGTGAAAACAAATTTTCCTCCTGGAACAATAAAGAATAAATCTATCTGTCCATCTCATCTCTGCAGATGTTGCTACTAATAGTTATACTATGGAGATGTTGTGTGCAAATGATGTGAAAAATAACAATATTATCAGGTTTTCCAATGTGGAATGCAGTAGTACCACTGGTATGAATAACAGAAACAATATCAATAGTAGTAATTCTACTCACAGCGGCTCTAATGTGAGGGAGCTTACACCTGGAGGTGATGGATCACCTCAGACTGGGGGGTTTAAAGAGACAGTAGTGGGACATTGGAAGAAAAACAATTTGGAGAGAGCACATCATTTCAGGTTGTTTATGTTCCCCAGTCCAAATCCAGGACTCCTGATTTATTGACTTCTATTTTACTTTACACTGTTATTTATTTGATTTCATGATTTTCGTTCTCATTTTGTGGTTCTGATCTATTTTTATCCAAACTACAGTAGTAAGCACGTGTCTAACACCATGCTGATCGAATGCTTTCCCACATAACCGTCATGCAGAATGCCTTTCAGAAGCTCATTGTGTGTAGTTTGGGGTGGAACTGTCAAAGACGCGCTGAATGATGCTTTTGATCGCTTTTTTTTTTTTTTAGATTTGCATTTGATGACATTATCAGTCAGAATATGTCGGTGCATATATTTGAAATATGCATCTTGCTGCCCACTCCTGTCCTAACAAGTCCCAGTCTGCTATAAATCATAAGAGGATAATGTGTTTTTCTGTATTCTCAGCTAATTTACTGGCTGTTTTAATAACTACAATCCAGGGAATGGTCTTGTTTTATGTTATGTTGTTAGCTCTGCATTTGTGGGTCACTCAGCTAACGTGCTTCTGTCCCCTGTTCCTGCCGTGCCGTCGTATCTCTCTGAGCGGTCATAAGAGCAAATTAAAACAGAGGGAGTAATTTAGTCTCTCAGCAAACATAACTTACATCACATTCAAGATCAGACGGCTCCTAGTCTCAGCTCTCTGTCCTCTGTTGTAAATCACAGACCCACAATATTCTGTTGATTCTGTAGCCTCCCAGAATCTGACCAAAGACTGAAATGTGATTGAAAGTAGCTGCTGCTTCATAAACCACCGAGATGAGGGAAAAAGAGGAGGCAGAGAATCCTGTGAGTGCATTTCGTCTTAACTGTGTTGTCCTACTATTAATGGAAAGCTCTGGAGACGTCCTGTCCCTTGAGGCGGTGGTGGTGTTTTATATCTGATTGATTCATCTTTGAAATCATTTCTCCACTCATCTCTCCTTTGCACCTCGGCCTGCAGCTCATGTGTCAAGCAGTATACAGCAGTTGCTATAGCGATTGAACGCCTATAAAAAAAAAAATCAAACTACCCCGCTGTCCAAGACAAAAAGCCAATACTGAATCACTCTATTAGGGTGATAGCGGATGACAGTAAATCCCAGTGGTGTGCGCTCTTGGCATTTTACCTTCAACGTGACACAGTGTATCTATTCAGCGTTCAGACTAAACTCATATTGACCTATATAGCTGGATAAATGCCAGGAGGTGAAGAGCTACTTCACCTTTGTGGCTGAGCAGAAAAGTATCATTCAAGCTCTGTGACCTTTGTTTGCAGTTATTAAACTTCAGTACACTGTGTAGTTGAGAGTAAATTAACAGTGTGGGAACATTTCACCCACCTGTTGCTGTTTGCTGACATACTGCAATATGAATATATACCAGTGATGCAGGCGTGCGGCTGGTGTGGCTTTTGTTTTAGCCTTGAAATTGAAATGTTGGCATGTTGTGCGTTTGTGCCATCGAAAAAACAGAATCCAAATTGGATTGAAACTAATAAAGCCGTCAGAAACCTGTGACTGCTGACTAAATTATTTTGGATTGAGTAAAAAGGCAAAAAAAGACCTGATCCATGATCTGACAAATAGAAAACAGCAAAGTAAGAAACTGTATTGGTAGTTCTTTTTTTTTTAAATCTTTGTGGGGGGGTTTGTGTGTTTGCTCAATGTCTGAGGAGTTTCCTCCAGTTTCCCCTGACAGTCCAAAGACTTTCAGGTTAAGTGCATTGAAAACTAATTTACCGCTCAGTGTGAGTGTGAATGCATTTGTCTGTTTGTGTGTGTTAGCCCTGTGAAGGATTGACGAGCTGTCCGGGTGTACCTGCCTCTCGCCCCACCCCTCACATCCCTGAGCAGTATAGCAGATAGACGGATGGATGAATAGGTGGTGTCTACGAATTGATTTGATGCCGTAACAATAGACTCAACAAAAGAAAGATGTCTCTATATAATATTATTATTTCGGCAGTTTAAATCTCTGCTAATGAAATTGAAATGGAAGGAAAAATAACAAAAGATCACCATATGTCAAAGTCAGGTTGGTCTGTAATCAATAGACCCCCATGTGCTCCAGCTGTGAGGGCTGCTGCTGCTGCCAGATGTCCACAGCCCGTCCTCTGCACAGTCACAAATACCAACCTCTGTCAGTCAGCTCACTCAGACCCAGAGGGAGGCTGGCCTCTGGTCTTCCTCCGGGGTTACATGTGAGGAGCTGCCTGGCTTCAGAGAGATAACGAGGTCCAGCACTTGATTGATTGGCATGAGCACAACCAGGGTTTCAGAAGTGAGGATTAAACTTGTCCACCCACACTCCATCAAAAGTTCAATATACATTTATAAGCTGTTCCAGGATAAAAGTGTGGAATGGAGTGTGTGAAGGATAGAAGAAGGACTCCATGATCTATAATCAGGAAAACAGATGCTGGACTATATTGTTTGTCTAAGACTCCGCTGCTGTGTGTCGAGCTCAGATACAAGTTGTTTATTTACACAAGTGTCCACACGTTTCTAAGATAACGCAGCTCCAATGATTGTCCTCCTCCTGCCCTCATCCTTGACATTTCCGATCGTGACAGATGACGCTGTCTTTCGCTGCCAGCTAACCCGACCCTATCACTGTATTCTTCAACCTGTCTCAATGGCGACTTCTGCCTTGGTGTATCCTCTCTCTTCTGACCTCTTCCTCTCCTCCTCTTCTCTCGCCCTCCCTCTCATCTCATCTCTTCATCCTTGTCCTGTCCTTACCTGCGATGTCTCCTGCTGTCTTCTTCCTCCCTTCAGCGTTCTCGCTGCCACTGTGCTCCACTGCATGTCAATAAACAACCCTGTCCTTCCTTCCGAAATCCCTCTGTATGTCAACCTGCTGCCATGTCCCAGGGATGAGGCGGATCACACGGGGCAGGGCTGTGACGTTGTGTTGGTGTGGGTTGAAACCCAATGCACATCTTGCGGGTCCTTTGCTCTCTGAGTCTCGTAGAGGACACCCATGTCCTCTGAGAGAAGCTAATAAGAAGCAACAGCAGAGCACTTCTGACTCAGCACAGATCAGGCAGCAGTTTTATCACACAGAAACAGTTACAGTACCTCTACTGTAAAGTGAATTCCCAAATTAGACTATGGAAGCCGGCTGTTTTATCTTTATAATGGGACCTGGTCACAAGCCTCAGTCTGGTGGGTCTCACATGGCAACAGTAGAAATTCACTGTAACCCGTGCAGCGCTTGTTCAACACATGGATGTTTGGAAGGGGCTGTTTTCTCGGCCTGTGGTGATGCTGGATGCAGGTTTTCTCTTTGAAACTGTGAAACTGACCTCCAGTAATTGAGCCGCTGCGCGTAAAGACCGGCTGCAGAACCCTGAAGCCGCACCACTGCTGCTGCACAAAGAGCTGTTCACCTCTTTATTCAAAGTTCAGGGAAACTCGACTCAGTACGCACGACCCCGAACTGGAAAATCAGTTGTCGTGAATGCACTGGTGAGTCCCAGGTTTCTGAAATAAGTAGATAGATGAGTGTTGGTTCAAATGCAAGCTACAAACGTAATCATTTGCATTATCGATCATTAAGGATTAAGGCCTCTTTCACTGTAATGTGAAGGTTTTCTTCATTTTTGGTGCTTATGTAGTTTTCCCCTTTCAGCAAAGACAGCGGTTACTCTTTTAAAAGACCTTTAATTGTGGCACTTTCCCTTCATCTCCCGGCTTTCATCCCAGAGGTGAGAGGTTTTCCACTTGGGCAACACAGTCACTGTCATTTCAAAAAGACACACTCCAATTGTTATGTGAAAGGCTGTACAGAAAAAAAAATGTCACCCATAATTCTATTCTTATTAAAATAACTCACAATAGACGGCACCAAGTACTCCACAGGACAACCCACAGCTCAGATGAATTCAGGTAGAGAGAGTTGATTTTCATTCTGGACAGGGACAAGTTCTCTTATATTTTTCAGGAAGGAAAGTTAGCAAGGGTCTAAGTTCTGCAGGGGAATACAGCTCCTGAAGCATGGGAGTAAATGTATAATGAATCTCCATAAGTGAGGAAACTGGTCTCAATCACAGAAACTTTTGTTTTTTTGTGATCAAATTTTTTCATTTATTCAAGAAATGTTAGAAAAAAACAAACAAACACAAAATATACAAATAACAAAAAAATCCCTGAGGAGAAAAAAAAAAGGAAAGCAAAAAGAAACTTAGTCTGGCTTTGAAATGAATTTTCAGTCTTTAGTTTGACTGATAATTTCAGAGCTCACAATCTAACGAGCGGTGTTCATTTCTGCACCCAGTGGCTTCTTTATTATTTTCTTTCCACATAAAGCATGTCACAGTCTACGCTAAATGTGTGCAAGTGACCACGTCTGCTGCCACACACTGTCAAGGGAGTAAACCAGAAAGTGGGAGGGCGTTAACAACGTCACCCTGTTGTTACAGTTCTGTTTGGCTGCTCACCTTCCCAGTTTCCTCCCTCTCTCCTCCCCCTCGTCTCTACCCCCATCCTCCCTCTGCAGTGGACGTGCATCGCATTTGGAGCAGCAGGCAGCAGGTGGAGATGACATCATCTGCACTGCAGCACACTGCAGCACTGGGTCTGAACAAAGACATGTCAGCCTACCGCTAACTATCCCCCTCTCTCTCTCCTTTCTCACCCTCCCTCCTTCTCTCTCTCTTTCTCTCTCTCTCTCTGTTTCTCTCCTCGTCTCTCTGTCTACGTCTTTCCCCACCTGTAAGCCAGTGGGAGAGGCTGAGCACAGCCTTGTGCCAGGGCAGGTTGTAGTGCGGTGGCCTATCTCAACCCTCTGACTCCCCGTTTGACAAGAGCACTCAGTCTGGAACAGGCTTTCAACTCTTCACCTCACCTGTCTCGAGATGGTTCCACACATAGTCTTGGCAAAAACTCCAAACTGCTCGATTATTGGAGCAATCTGCTGATCCGACAGCATCCTCACTTACACAGTCTATAGCACACACAGGGATCGAAGGCAGAGAACTCAATGTTGTCCTCTGAGTCCATTATTCACACTGCGGCATGCTGTCACTGAAAGCGGTAATTTACCAGCCAGTGACATTATGTTTTTCTGTCCAATGATAGCACTTACTTGACCTCGTTTACAGCAGCTTATAGAAGGTTTGACTGTGACATTAGCTCTCCACGGAGCCCTGAGCCAGGGCTGCCAAGACACCATAAAGCGCAAATGTCACCAGGTCGTACTGTGACGGCTCCCCACTTAGAGTCATTAGGTCCCTACCTACGGCATCAACGCTGAGAAAAGAAAGTAGGCAAAGTACACAAAAGCACAGCGAAGAAGATCTATGGACTCCATTTTTTCATTGTTTGCCTTTCTCTCACCATTTTTTTGCTGGTGTACAGAGTCCTTCTCCTCCCCTTCATCAATAAGCCAATAGCACGCTGGCAGACCATACACACACAGCCATGTTCCTGTCGCCTAGTTACCGCTCGGCAGCAGGTTGCCACAGAAACGGCCTCATAGTGGCTAAATGGGGAATGCTAATGCAGTCTTCTATACTCCCTGCTGCAGTGGTCTCTCTGTGCCCATCCCATTCCACTGTCTGCACATAGCATACTGCGTGTGTGCGTGCGTTAGTGCGTGCGTGTGTGTTGGTGAGGGAGGTTTGGTTTCCTAAATGTCTCAGTGATCTTCGGTTCTTAGATCTTTTAATCTCACGTGTACATATTGCAGCAAGTATAAATTGCAGTGGTTATAAGAGTTTGGACTTTCTAATATAAATGAATATAGATATTTTTATGAATATAACATTTTGTGTCTTTAGAAGTCATTTTCTCTGCCCTTTGTGCACTTGGGTCTTAAATTATGCAACATGGTCTGTATTTCTGACATCGAGATTAGCTTTCCTTGTCGCAAGGCTAAAAAGTTTATCAGAAACAACCCCATTAAACTACTTTGACACAAGGTACAGAGAGGCTGTTGCCTCCAAAGCAGCAAGTAAACACCCCAGGTCTTATACAGCTCCATCCATCTTGATGTATGGAAAGGCCGCCTTTTCAAGGACTGTGGATAGGTGCGAGTGGTGATTGATTCAGTACTGTCAGCTTTGTGGTCCTCCTACCACACAGGCTTATGGAACCAGGGTGGGCTGGAACTCTGTGACCATAACAGACTGCACTTAATCAGCTGGAGAGGCCCGTCAGCTGCACACTCCCCCAGAGTGTGTCTGAGGCCCTCTGTGAAAGGCTGGACACATTTAGCATGCCCCCACTCATTGGCCAATCATTCAACCTGTATTAGCGTGCTGGGCCAGTGCTTGAGTAATGCATGAGAGATGGCAGCAGGGGTTCAGTGATGGGAGCCATTAGCAGATGATTGATGGGCCTGAAAGGTTATTTTAGTAAAGTCGATTGTTTTGATGAAGTCAGTGATTGATGCCATTGTTTTTCACTCACATTCTGGAGAGATTAAGAGTGATTATCTGGGGTTTGTGTGTTACAGCTAAAAGTAGGAAATTAAATTGCCATCAGTGTTGCAGTATCTGAGAAATTAGTCTTGATTCCCTCGTGGTGTTAAGCCCCAAGTCACTGCGACAGTCCTTATGCCGCTCAGAGCACCTTGTGGTGCATACTACTAGATAATTTGTCTTGTCAGGACTCAGGGTTGTTTGTGCTGGTAACAGGAAATACTTTTTTTTTTTTTGCTCACTGAGTGCTACTTGTGTGCTGACGTGTTCTTCGTCTTCTTCTCTGTCCCACTGTTTGCCTAGATAACCAGTTCAGAATGTCTATCCTGGAGCGCTTGGAGCAGATGGAGAGGAGGATGGCGGAGATGGCCAGCCACCAGCAGCCGAGCAGTGCAGGGAGTGGCGGAGCTGGGGGAGGGACAGGAGGGACAGGGGGAGGTGGCGGAGGAGGTGGAGGAGGTGGAGGAGGCGGGGGCAACAACAGCCAGTCACAGGTAAAAGGCAACATCATGTTACTCATGTTTTCAGCATTAAGACAACATTTTATGTGTCAGTGCACGACATGCACATTGTCATAATAATAACTTGCTCCTTTGGTATGTGAAGTGTGTGACTGGCCAGATTCAAGCAGGCAGCTCTTTTGAGAGCCGCGTCGTGGTGGTCTGTGAGAAGATGATGAGCAGAGCTTGCTGGGCCAAGTCCAAACATTTAATCCACTCTAAGACCTTCCGAGGCATGACACTCCTTCACCTGGCTGCCGGCCAGGGATACGCCACCCTCATCCAGACACTCATCAAGTGGCGGTGAGAACCAATCTACTCTAGATACTCTATAATGGTGCATTGGTTTGTAATTGGTGTGCACCACACCGAATGGCAATGCGTTGCTGATTGTTTTCTCTCCTCCATACAGCACTAAGCATGCTGATAGTATTGATTTAGAGTTAGAAGTGGACCCTCTGAATGTGGATCACTTCTCCTGCACACCTCTGGTAAGTGAGCGTCTTTTAGCACCACATGAAGATGAACATTTTTTCCTAATCTAAACTTACTTGTCTAATTTCAATTTCTCTGCCTTTTCTTATCCATCTGTTTTCCATCCAGATGTGGGCGTGTGCCCTGGGTCACCTGGAGGCAGCAGTGGTCCTGTACAAATGGGACAGACGTGCCCTCGCTATCCCAGATTCTCTCGGCCGCTTACCCCTGTCGATCGCCCGCTCTCGTGGCCACACCAAATTGGCTGAATGTCTGGAGCAGCTACAGAGGGAAGAGCAGCAGGCTCCAGCCCCTCTACCACCCACAACTCGCATGTCCTTCTCCCCGGGCCCAGATGCCCCCACCACAGACAGCTGGATGGTCAGCTGGGCAAACGACAGTGTAGTCGCCCCCAGCAGCAAGAAAGGAGGTCCTGCCACCACTACAACCACATCCAGCACCACCAGCCTCAACCCGGGTCAGTAGATTTTCTTTTTTCTCGTTTCTAACACTTAGAAGAAAAGCGTTTCACCCAATGGTTCCATGTTTTGTTTATTGCAGACCTGAGAAGGCCCAGGTCAGAGCCTTCCAACTACTACAGCAGCGAGGGCCAAAGAGACCTCCCACTAGCTAAAAAACATAAACCCAACCCAGAACTCTCTCAGACGCGGCCTGATAAGGCCATGTCTGTTCCTCTGAGCCTGGAGCAGCAACAGCTCCACAAGCTGTCCTCTAGTCCCAAAAGCCTGTCCTCAGAGGGCCTGAGCTCAGACAAGAGCCTGTCTACAGGAGGCTGCACGGGGACAGTCAGATGGACCTCGAGAGAGAGTTTCTCCAGCAGCGGCTTGGGGAGGAAGACCCTGGGGGTCGGTGGAGGCAGCAGCCTTGGGAAGGAGAAACTGGTCAACCGGTTGCGTCAGCGAGAGCAGCTCGGCATGCTCGTGATGGCAGACAGAGAAATGGCTGATGCAGAACTGTTATCCTATCGGGAAGATCTGGAGAACCAGGACTGTCTCACACAGATGGATGACCTACAGGTGATTAAACAACAAAAACAACAATGGTGTACGTGGTCAGCTAAATGTGCAGCACCTGGCACCAGCAGTGCCAAAGAATTAATTTGGGCCAGGAGCATTTTGCTTGTGATGTAAAAGCCTGCACCGCTGAAATGGACTGCCACAATACAGCAGCAGAAATGTCAGCAGAAATGTCATGGTTTGGAACAAAAGCATCAGGCAGAAAAGTGGCAATGTTAACTGATCTTCACACTTAGTTAGTGAAAAAGAAAAGGAACAAGCCTTTCAATACAAATACACATCATACATTTTGCTTATAAAGCATTTGTTCTATTAGATGGAGGCTGTTGTAAGAGCTGCACAGTCACCAGTGAAGAATGAATGACATTTGATTTTGACAGTACCATGCCATCTCTATTATGTCCGCCTTCTCTACTGGGTAGGCAAAGTGCACCAGGCCAACCTGACACTTAGTAACGACCATCACATTGAAATGAACTCTCTCTATTGATCCATGTCCATAACCTGGGAATTCTTCCAGTCGTCTTTCTCTGTCTAACTTGTCCTTCAAGAGATGTGCTAAGTGCTGGGTTAAGTCATTCCCGGTTACATCGCCTGCTTTTCTCAGTCATCTTTGTTTGCCTCAACCGAACAGGTGAACATGATGACTCTGGCTGAGCACATCATCGAGGCAACGCCGGAGAGAATCAAGAGGGAGAACTTCACCGCTGCAGAGTCTGTGCCCTTAGACACGTCGGGGGTCAGCAACACCATGAACTGGCTGGCCAACTACCTGGGAGATGTGGAACAGCTGCCGAGCATCATACACCTGCGGTAAGGAGCAGGGGGCAGCAGATATCCATATTGAAATGACAGTGTGTGTGTGTGTGTGTGTGTGCATAGTATGAGTTTCCCTTCGCTGCAGAGGTATTTATTTTTTATCAGTGATTTGTGACACCGTGCTATTTTCCAAAAGTGTTGCTGAATTTTGGAATAAAATGGGTGGAGAAGCATACGTGTAAAGTAACCAGGTGTAGTGTACGATTGGAAGTTCACAACCTGCAGCTCTCCTCCAGTAACAACTGAACTGAACACATCTGTCTGTGTCTTTTTTCCAGATCTCTTTATAATGAACCCCTGACCCCATCGTCCAACACCAGCCTCAGTCCTGGCGGGTCTCCGCTCAGAGAGACGCCCCTGGAGCGGTCCACACTCCCGTCCCCGGCTGACTGGAGTGAGTTCATCAATGCCTCCAACAGCAAGGTGGAGCGAGACCTGGCCCAGCTGACTCTGTCCGACCCAGAGCAGAGAGAGCTGTATGAGGCCGCCCGCCTCGTCCAAACTGCCTTCCGCAAGTACAAGGTACAGGCCTGGCTCTGGTGCCGAATGCTGTGTGTACTGCAGTCCACAGTGGCAGGGCTGTGCTGTTCGATGGTTTCTTTTGGGGCCTTCTGGGGAGATGTTGAAAGGTTCAATAGAGTTCTGGTTTTAGCAGGAAAGGTCGTGATACGTCTGGAGATTTACTAATTTAATTCTCACATTTCTCTATCTCTGTCTCATTCTCTGTTTCTCTGATCACATGCACACGCCAACATTAACAAAGACAGATACAGATATGTCCCTGTGGTTTCAGCATGGGAAGGTGGCTTGAGCATAGCATGGCCTTGCTTAGAGGAACGATGCATTGCCCCCTGAACCCCTGCTCCAAATAGACACAATTAAGTTTATGTTCTCTTCCCTCTGTCTCTTCCCTCTCTCTCGTCTCTAACTTACTTGTTTGGAGCCTGCTACTGCCTGTTTATAACTAGCTCTCCACACACCAGTCCCTCTCCCCCTGCCCGATCCCATTCCTCAACTTGCTACCCAACCTCCCAAAGCTACATCAGAGTTCATATGACAAACTTTTTGCTGTTGTTTACAGTTGTCTGTTGTGTCAGGTGATACTGAGGTAGACCTTCGGTTCCCTGTCGCTCCACAGCTTACCTCCTTCTCCCCACTGTCCAGTTCACCAGGTGTGGACTCATTCCAAGCTGGCATTCATTTGCCAGCCCACCGGGAGACCTCAGCGAGACTTGACAGAGCAACAAATTTCCTTTGTGGCGAAATGCAGGTTCTACTGTGACCTCTGACCTATTACGCTTTACTCTCCAACAGGGACGGCCGCTCCGAGAGCAACAGGAAGTAGCTGCTGCTGTTATTCAACGTTGTTACAAGAAATACAAACAGGTAGGGACCACAAAGTGCTGAGCGAGAACATCTAAGTCAAATCAATGACTCTCAATACAGAGTTTTGGTGAACATCAGTGCATCATTCACAATCTTTCCCTTTTCTGTTTGCAAGCTAACATGGATAGCCTTGAAGGTAAATTATTCTCCCTACCAGCAGTTGAATTCTTTGCCAAACCTTCAGATTGTGATCCTCTACTGCAGCGGGATCCCGTAGCGCCACTGCAGCGTTCACACACACACAGCGAAGCACGTCACATTGTTTTGTTCTCATCAACAGTATGCACTATATAAGAAGATGACGCAGGCCGCCATCCTTATCCAGAGTAAATTTCGCAGCTACCACGAACAGAAGAAGTTCCAGCAGAGCAGGAGGGCGGCTGTGCTCATTCAGCAATACTACCGCAGCTACAAGGAGTTTGGGAGGCTGAAGCCCCACCACCGCGGGGCAGCTGCTGCCCTGGTGCAGCACAAACTGAGGTACATCCTGAAAACACTGCAATGTTATCATCCTGCTAGAAACAGTAGGTTAATGAAGGAGCCACTTCATCACGCTGCCTGTTCCAAAATGAACTGCAGTAGTTAGGTTATTGGAATTGATGAAGCAGAAGTTAGGACTTAATCACATATTAATTTCTTCCTATTTCTTTTTTTAGACATAATTTATGTCTTTTAAACATTTTTGTTAAAGTTCACATTCGTTGTGCCATTTTCTTACTTGCATGTATTAATAATTACATTTTATTCTAAACCTTAACCCAACCATTAATGTGATTTCATTCTGCCGCTATAGTTATAGTTAACTATAATATAGTTGAGCTTTTTCATCATTTTTGTTGAAGCCTCCGATGTGCGAGTGCTCGGTAAAGACTCTCAAGTTAATAAACAGTGTCTGGTTATCAATAACTACTATATTCTGTTCTGCAGTAGAACTGTCAGCATCATATTAACATGAATACGTGGCTCTGTGGTGTTTTTATAGAGGTAGTCTGCTCACAAAGAGGCAGGATCAGGCTGCCAGGAAGATCATGAGGTTCCTCCGTCGCTGTCGCCACAGGTAGACCCCGACACTGAAACACACCCTGACACACTCACATACACACGCACAAGATTTAACATAGACGCAGCAGAACCTCAGCGGTGGGTTCATGGTCTAAAGGAATAATGTCCCACTGAGCTAATCAGTAAGACACAGTAGAGACTTCATAACTTTGTCCAACTTTCCTCTTTGCTCGGTGTCATGTGTTTTTCTAATTTACTTTTCTAAATTGGGTTAGAAATGTCTTCCAACACCATAGCTCCACCTCCCTCCCCCCCTCTCACTGTATTTGGACCCCCACCTGTCCTTGCCCCCTCCCTCACAGTGCCTACTGTGTGCTAATAGCTCTCTGGTATTGTTTTGCTGTTTATGCCAAGCCCCTTGATGGACCATAGACTGTTCAAGCGGGTGAGTGCAGCCTCAGCAACTCAGTTCGTGCCTCTCTCTCTCTTTCTCTCTCGCTCTCTCACTC